>NC_132915.1:63623691-64225775 GCF_047675955.1 Chlorocebus sabaeus | reverse complement strand
ATGTCACGTAGGCCAGGGGCACCAGGCCAGAGTCAGGGCCACGGCTGCAGCGCAGCCAGTCTCCTCCAGCTTGCCCCAGCACTCGTAGGATGTCTCCTTTGTGGAAGCTCAGCTGTCCAGGGCCGGTGGCCAGGTGGTGGCACAGTGCCTGCACCTCACTGGGGAAACAGCACATGGAGGTCAGAGAAACCCCATCAAAAGCCAACTGCAGTCCCTCAGCCCTTCCATTTCCCCAGGCTCACCATGGAGGGCTGGAGGGCAGGGCTGGAGAGTGTGGCTCCTGCAGGCTCTCCTTGGGCTCTGGCTCCCGGCGGGCACCCACTGTCTGTGCCACTAGTTGGAACATGGACTTGTCCAGGCTCAGCCAGTCCGAGGGGAGCCTAGGGACAGCAGCTAGACTCAGGCTCTGCCCATGCCCTGGCTTACAGCAGGCTCCCTACTCCCTCCATCCCTACCATGGGCAGGCTCTCACCTGTTTGTGGGCCGGGCCTCCCGCTGGGCTTTTCGGGAGCCAAAGAGGTGTCCCCACTTGATGCCTCCAGGTGAAGGCTCTGAGGCCCCTTCCTCATTTTCTGCTGGTGGGGCACCAGGCCCTTCCCTCTCCCGACTGCGCCTCAGCTCAGCCAGCACAGAGTCAGGGGGGCTCCCCATCCAGAAGGGCCAGCCCCTTTCCCGGCCCAGGGCCTCCTCAGAGGCAGGGCAGGCCTCAGCCCCCTCCACTACTCCCTCGCGGGGTGGTGGAGCCTGGGGAGGCCCCCCACCTCCTGCCCCTTTCTTTTTCTCACTGCTGCTATTGCTGCTACCACGAGGGAACCTGGAACCCTCAGTGGAGCCATCAATGTAGACCTGGGAGCTCTGCATGAGCTGGTACCACCAGCCGGCCTGCCCACCTCGGGCCCACCTGCCACGCCCTGAGCCCCCGGTTGCCTCTGCCACCTCTTCTGTCTCTTCTTCTTCCTCTTCCTCTTCTCCACCTTCTGAGGCACCCACACCCTTCACCCGCTCCCCTTGGGCTGCCCTGTCCATGTCTACAGGGCCCTCCTGGCCCCGGGCCCGGGCCAGCTGCAGCGTGGAGTGGGCAGACAGCAGCAGGTCCTGGGACACCCGCAGCAGTTCCTTGTGCTGCCGCTGCTGCTGCCCACTTTGCAGCAGCCGGTGCTGGAATAGCAAGTCGAGGCTGAAGGGCAGCAGGGCCAGGGGCTGTAGCAGCAGCAGCAGCTCCTCAAAGAGGCTGGGACACACGGTATGAGCTGCACTCAGGAAGCCCCAGGGCTGGTAGTGGGTCTGGATGATGTCTAGGGGAAAAGAGAGAGGGACTGATCCACACAGAGAAGCAGAGCCTGGCCCAAGTGGGACTTTGAAAGACAGCCTGGGTAGAGCTGTGGCAGACAGCGGCGCAGGCTGTGCACCAGTCAACTTGCATGTACTAAGTGTAAACGCTGCCACCCACAGCTGTGCAGTGCCTAAACCCTCCAACCCCAGGCGGTGGCCCTGAGTTTAGAGGAGTGAGATGCTGGGATTCCTGGCCACCCTGACTCCCAGATTGCTGGAGTATCCTGCTGGCTCCAAGGTTTTTTGTTTTGTTTTTGAGACTGAGTCTCACTCTGTTGCCCAAGCTGCAGTGCAGTGGTGTGATCTCGGCTCACTGCAACCTCTGCCTCTCAGGTTCAAGCAATTCTCGTGCCTCCGCCTCCTGAGTAGCTGGGACTACAGGCATGTGCCACCACAGCCAGCTAATTTTTGTATTTTTAGTAGAGATGTGGTTTCACCATGTTGCCCAGGCTGATCTTGAACTCTTGACTTCAGGTGATCCACCCGCCTCGGCCTCCCAAAGTGCTGGGATTACAGGCCTGAGCCACTGTGCCTGGCCCAAGGTTTTAACTCAAGCAGAGGCTGGGGAAGGCCTTGGGTGGAAGCCTGAGGCTCTGAGGATGAATGCTTGTGTGGTCCCCTTCCCCACCTCCAGCAATGAAAAGAGCTCTTCCTTCCTCTTTTGTGCCTCTGAATTCTGACCCATTGAGTTTGACCTGCAGGGTTCTGGGCATTACCTTCGTGGTTATAGAGGTGATTAAACCAGAACTCCAGGGACCGGATGCTGTAGGGAGACAGGTGAAGACAGTTGAGTCTTGTGTGAATACAGCCAGATAAGGAGACAGATCCAGGGGGTCAGGCACAGGAAGAATAGGTGAACGCACCCTTCCATGGCACGATTCATTTCACCTAATTCCAGAGTCAGTGGGGATGTGTGGAGGGAGATGGACATGTGATTTACAAGCCAATTGCTTCCTCCTGGAGTGGAGTCAGCCTGCAGTAGACCTAAGAAATCAAGGTGGCTACTGTGTGCAAGTACAGGCAGCTCAGGGCCAAAGGAGATGGCCTGGGCCCATACCTGAGAAAGCATATTACTAGGATGTAGGTCCCAAGGTGGACTTAGGGCCAAGCAGGATTTGGAAATAGTGCTGGAATGGAGAGGATCAGGGTTTACAAGGTCCAGAGAAATTAAGAAACCCGACTAATTTCCAAATAAGTCAGATTACAGATTTGTAAAAGCAGCCCACGCTGGTGACCAGTGTCAGAGTCATGGGCACAGTGGGAAGGCAGTGACTTACTGAGAGGTCATAGCAGGCTGGGAGGACCCTCCAGATCCACCCTTTCTGTCTGTCCAGGGAGTTGGTTCCTTGGCACAGGCAGAGCCCGGGGGTCGGGGGCAGAGCAAGTTGTTTAGGGGATCTTGCCGCTCTGTGCACTCACTTGAGCAGGCCGAGGATGAAGGCGTTGAAGCGCATGGTATGACTGGTGAGCTCTGGGAATTGGCTGACTTTGTTGTAGAGGCCATGCAGGACCTTGGTGGATGGGCCTGGGAGGAAGCCAGGGTTGCAGGTCACATGACCAATTTCTGGAACCCTAAATTCAGCCCCGGGTCCCCGTCTTGGCACCCAGCACCTACCTAGCTGTGTGGAAGCCTCAACCACACTCCATGGCATGTTCTTACGCTGCCCGATGATGACGTCCAGTACAAAGGCCTTGAGCCCATCCTCCAGCACAGCGCGGACAGCAGGGCACAAGTACTTCAGAACCAGGTGGCCCACATTGGGGCTCACAGAACTGTTTCCCAGCTTTGCCTGTAGGTGTGGTAGGGAAGTGCAGTAAACTGCCTCAGGCCTGACCGTGGTCCTCTCATAGCAGGCCCTCGTGGTTCCCCTCTTGCCATCCCCATTCCTAAGTACCCAATCCTGGGCTCTAAATGCAAGACAGCAAGGGAAGGTGGTAGCGCAGGACAGGTAAGGGCGTGCAGGCAGAGCTCAGCTCTTCACATTTCCTCGCCTACCTTCACCCCGGGATCCCGGCTTGTGCCAAAATGGGCCACAATGAGGTCCACAGCGGTGTTAACAGCTTTTACCAGCCCTGCAGGGAAGAATGTGATGTGACAGGTCCCTGAGCAAGTCCTTAGCCAACTCAGCTGGGGCTGAAACTTCAGCGGGGGTGGGGAAGGGCTCCCACACTTACTCAGTCTCCACACCTGCATGTGGGTCTCATCAGAACATTCAGGCCTGGCCCTTTTCTGGTTCTGCCCAGTTCTTAAGCTCTTCCTGTCTTTACTTCCCAGCCTGGAGCCACCTCAATGATGCCATTGTCAAGCCTCCCAATGTCCTCACCTCTCAGTCCTCTTATTCCAATCCTGGCTCAGGCCAACTATCAGTTTTCTCCACTCTGAGAAACCAAGCCACTGACCTGAAGAAAACCCAAGTCCCTCACACCAGTGCCAGACAAGGGCGATTCTTTGATACGTGCCTTGTCAGCACTCCCTGCCATACCCTCAAGTTGCCATGTGAAATCGACACCAGTCCTCTCAAGCCCTTGGTTCTGCTTCAGAGAACAGGGGCCCCTAGTTATAAACTCTTTTAACTTCCCTCTGCCTCCAAAATTCGTAACAATCTCACATGTACACCCCTCACTCCCCTGCCCACTTGCATCCCCTTCATGTCCTGCAGGAAGGTGGCTGTTTCCCTTCTTGCCCGGGTTCTTTCTCCCTGAGCTCTGATTCTCCCCTTCTGCCTTTGCAGGGAACTTAAGCTCTCTTCACAGGCTCATCTTCAGCCCACAATTATGCTCAGTTCTCTCCATCTCCCTAAAAATGTTCTTAGAGTGGGTCTTGTCAGTCTTCATCTTACTAGATGTCACCAACACGCTTACCCAAGCTGCCAGCCCTCTACTACCTTCACCTGCCCCTCCAAGAGCACTGAGGCAGTTTTTGATGACATGGAAGCCTCCTCATGAGACTTTGCTCACTGCAGGAAGGGACTGGAGCCCGACTCCGAAAGCCTCTGATGAATGACCCTTGCTCAGTCATATGCACTCATGATACACAGCTTTCTCCTCCGGCCCTAGAGCCTGGAGATTTGTTTCTGGTTTTTTTTTTTGAAATGGAGTTTTCACTTCTGTTGCCCAGGCTAGAGTGCAATGGTGTGATCTCAGCTCACTGCAACCTCCACCTCCTGGGTTCAAATGATTCTCCTGCCTCAGCCTCCCAAGTAGCTGGGATTACAGGCGCCCACCACCACGCCCAGCAAAATTTTTTTGTATTTTTAGTAGAGATGGGGTTTCACCATGTTGGCCAGGCTGGTCTCGAACTCCTGACCACATGATCCACCTGCCTTGGCCTCCCAAAGTGCTGTGATTACAGGCTTGAGCCACCGGGCCCGGCCAGCACTTAGAGATTTAAGACTGGCTAGGTAGTAGGGCAAGTGTGAGGAGGTAGTGACAGCAGAGTCCCTGGCCTGAGCTGGGGGTTATATGCACCTTTTTTCTGAAGCAGGTCAATGGAAATGGCCTCTGAGCTGCCATCTGGGGACAGACAAAACTCAGCTGGAGGCTTCTCCGTCAAGGAAAAGGGGTCCTGGAAGTCAGGGCAGGTCAGTGGAAACGGCTTCACTGCTTGGCCTGGAAAGAAGAGAAAAGTCAATCCTGAGCAACTCTCGGTGCAGGAGTTCCAGCCCAGTTCAGTGCCTTGTACTGTCTGAGACATGTTCCTTTGGGACTGACCCCTTCTCTAGCCCTTCCCAGCCATGGCAGAGCCTGCCCCGGGTGTACTGGGGACCCTGCTCACACACCATTCAGCCGGCAGTTCAGATGGCTGGCAGCACTGAGGGAGCCAGGGAACTCAAAGATAGGGTTTCTTCGGGCCAGCCGAGCTTCTTGTGATCTTCGGTCTAGGATCCCTGACAAACCAGGTGGCCCTAGTGGGTTCTTCCTCCTGTATTCCCGCCACTTAAGGGCTTGAGGGGATAGGTGGTTGGCTGGAAGCAGACAGATCAGCAGAAAGACAAGAGTTGGCAGGAGACAGTGAGACAGTTTGACACCCACCCAGCGGCCCGCATGAAACACTAGGTTATTATCTACAGATGCTGGGGAAGGACGCAGACATCCTAACCTCTGGCCCCAGGCGAGACTGTAAGCAGCCACTCAAAGGGGAGGTGGTGGAAGTGCTTGTGTGAGGTGGCGGGTTGGGGAGGGAGATGCTGGAGCTCGTACCATTACTGGGCCTGGTGGCCATGCTGCCCTCACCACCTCCCCGGGCCAGGCTCTCTGCTCGGCTGAGGCCAGATCGCCAGGAGCCCAGAGGCGGCAAGCTTCCTGTTCCATGGAGCCGGTACTCAGTCAAGGTCAGTATCTTCTGATCCTCCTTCTGCGGCTGCTGGGAGGTGGCAGGCCGGACAGCAGGAGGACAGGAGTGGCTCCATGGGGGCAGGCTTTCTGTGGCTGTGGGCTGCTCTGGAGGAGGGGAGCACGAAGTGGAGGCAGAAGAGTCAGTGCTGGGCCCAAAGGGGCCAACACTCCGGATGGGGGAGTAGCTTCCCAGGGGCGATGGCCGAGAGGTCTCTGGCTCAGACCCAGCTTTCCTGGCACCTCTGCCAGTGGCTCGGGGAGTGGATGCCTGTGGCTCCCCTGAGGGAGCTGGGACTGAGACTTGAGCAGCAGGGGCAGCCAGTGGGGCAGGCTGCTGTGTACGGCTGCAGCCTGAGAGGCTGTAAAGCTGGGAAAGGCTGTGGAGGGCCCGGGCCTTAGCCAGCTGCTTGGGGAAGTGGTGCTGGAACACGAAGGGCTGGATGGGCAGTGTGGTTGGCCTCTGTTCCTTGCTGTAGCGAAGGACTGGTCGGCTCTCAGTGCCACCCCCTGTAGCAAAGGGATGGAGAAGAAATCAGTAGACAGACACTGAAACCCATACGAGAGAAAACCCAGAAGCAGAGATGGAAGAGGGGAGAGGGTCAGGGACCTGACTGGCAGGAATTGAATGGGGTAGAAGTTTGTGGACTGGGACACTGCTCCCCTCCTTTGTAAAACGTTTCCTATTGTTTTTATGGTGCTGGACTGTCTTGTACCTCTCTGTTCAGTCCCTCTTCATTTTCATGACTCTTAAGGCTCAACTCTTACATATCACCTTATGCCTTCTTTCTTACACAGTTTGAGTTCAGACTGCCACAGGATGACTCCCAAACCCACAGCTTTAGCCTGGACCTTCCTCTTGATCTCCAGATCATTCTGCTTTATAGTTCTGCTTTCATTTAAAATGTGCTATAGCAGCTCATCCATTACCTTTCTCATTTTTTCCGATGACTTCCATTTCTGTCAATGGCAGAACCATTTTCTTTGTTTCTAAGTCTTGGAGTCACAGTCACACATTTTCAGTGATGAAAATGTTTCAGATGTTATTGATTTCAAGCTTTTGCTCATTATCCCATCTCCAATCATGCCAGCACATTTCATTCTTGAGCATATCTAACCATAGTAAGATATTTCTTTACTTGCAGCCTTCCTGTTATCCGTATCTACCCCTACTCCCCACTCTTTTCACGATCCTGGTATTGGAACCTCAGAGTCCACATTTGCTCCCCCTGAACGGAGGTATGTTCCCCAAGGCTGGGCCTCTCCTGTTCTTTCAGGCAGTCTTCAGGTCAATGTCCCTCAAAATATGGTGCTCAGAACTAAACACAAAACTCCAGGACATTGGAGTGGGACAGTGGATGGACTGTACTTCCAACAAAACACTGTAGATCTCCCAATAAACGCAAGATGGCACTATAAGCATGCACCCGGCCTAAAGCCCTGGTGAACGCTCGCCAGCAGGGGGGCTATCTCCGTGAGGCGGGAATTAGTTCTCTTGACAGATTAGGAAATATGAAATGTAGACAGATTAAAACACTTGCTCAAGGTCAAACAACTAGGAAGTGGCAGAGCTAGAATTCTGCCTAACCCAGAGTCTGATTTCGGAGCCACTGTTCTTTTTACCACATTGTACTACATGTGAAATTGTATCAGGCCAGGTTTTCCTATCTCTCATCTTATTTACATCAAAGAGTCAGAGGGGATGGGGACCACAATCCCATTAGGGAGGTGCTTCTGAATCACTCCCAGGGGACACTTTCAAGCTCCACCCTCCTGCTGTCCCCAGTCAGTGCTTACACAAACTCTGCCTTCTCCCTGGCTCACTGTGCTCCAGCCACACTTCCCCGTCCTTAAACATACCAGGTGCATGAACATCTCTGGGCCTTTTGCACCTGCTTTTCTTTCTGCCTGAATCTTCTCACCATTCAGGCATCAGCTCAAATACCACCCCCTCAATAAGACCTTCTCTGACTACCTCAGCCCCCCTGGCAAGTTGCTCTCTATTTCATTATCTTGTTTCATTTTCTTTTCAGCACTGTTGAACTTTCCAGCAATTAAAAGTTGTCCTTTTAGTGTGTTTATTGTCCATTACTACTCATAAGAGCTCCAGAAAAGTGGGATTTTATATTGTTCACTGCTGGATCCATAATGCCTGGAACAGAGACTGGCACACAGTATGCAGTGAATAACGATCTGTTAAATGAGGGAATCTCCACAGTCACTCTTGATTCAAGCCAGTCTCACTACAACCAGAAGCTTCTTACATACACCAACTAGCTTCTGAGATACAAATTTTATCTTCCAGAATAAAGTCTAATTTTCTCAGCGAGCTAGGTGCCCACACCTGCTACAAGCTAGGCTGCTCTCCCCTCAGACTTCCACACCTGCCCCCACTGACCCTACTCTTCCCAGTACATCCCTGTCATAAAGCACACTGCTTTTCCCATCGGGAATGTGTTCTTCCTTTCCGCCTGTTTATCAGTTTTCAAGGCTGAGCTGACTCTGGCTATCGGATTAGGTCATCCCAACCACAGCTTTCTTATACCCCCTATATAAAGTATGTCTGAATTAGACTGCTTATTCCTACCCTTTTAAAACTCCTCTCTGCTAAGTTCCCAGGATACAGTTTGAGGCAGAGGAATAAGATCAGGTAAGAAGGGGGTCCCTGTGGGGAATGGGTCTTAGTTCTACCCTCAGGGAATACACAGAATAAGTTTTCTCACTTTTCTATGTGACATTCATTAAGAAAACCAGAGACAGAGACTGTATTCACCCGAGTCAGTTTTTCTCTAGGTCAAATAGCCCCAGTCCCCCGGTTCCTTCTTAAAATGTGGTGCCCAGAACTCAATGGAATACCACTGAGCACTCACTGGTTCGGAGGAGTGAGAGACTATCCACTCTTTCTTTCTGGAGTCTATGAGTGAATCCACTCATCTTAACTTTTTGGAAGCTCTACCAACTGCTGACTCATTCTGAGTTTGCAATCAAATATCCCAAATCAACTCCAGTGCAGGTTACATATCAAATTTCACATTGGTCTCTGCTTTATTAGTTTTGTTCTTTCAAGATTCAGTAAGATTCCTTTAAATCTTGATTCTGCTGCTCAGTATCTCAAAAGAGCCGTCTCAGCTGCCCTTTTTTTTTTTTTTTAATTTACTTTTTTTTGAGACAGAGTCTCACTCTGTCACCCATGCTGGAGTGCAGTGGCGTGATCTCAGCTTACTGCAACCTCTGCCTCCCAGGTTCAAGTGATTCTTGTGCCTCAGCCTCCCAGGTAGCTGGGACTACAGGCGTGTGCCACCACGCCTGGCTAATTTTTGTATTTTTAGTAGAGATTGGGTTTCTCCATGTTGGCCAGGCTGGTCTCGAACTCCTGGCCTCAAATAATTTGCCCACCTCAGCCTCCCAAAGTGCTGGGATTACAGGTGTGAGCCACCACACCTGGCCTACTTTAATTTTTTTTTAGAGACAGGATCTCACTTTTTGCCCAGGCTGGAATGCAGTGGTGGGATCATAGCTCACTGTGCCTCAAAATCCTGGGCTCAGGCGATCCTCCCGCCTCAGCCTCCTGAGTAGCTAGGACTACAGGCGTGTGCCACCACTCCCAGCTATTTTTAATTTTTTTTTTTCTGGTGACACAGGGTCTCACTATATTGCCCAGGCTGGTTTCAAACCCCTGGCTTCAAGTGATCCTCCTGTCTCAGCCTCCCAAAGTGCTGGGATTATAGGTGTGAGCCACCATGCCCAGCCGACCTTCTCAGCTTTCTATACTGTCATTCCTAGATTGGATCTACTGGTCCCTTCTTTTGTCATTCAAAGCTTGATGAATTGTCATTCGTTTTTGATTTAGAAAAAAGCTGTACAGAATCAAGAGAAGACTGGAGACTTATGGAACAGAGCAGCATCTTGATATGAAAAGTCTTAATCTGATAGAGAAAATACTTTTTAACACCTCTCCGCACATCTCTGACCAGGATATTTCTTGCCCTCAGAACGCCAGTCATAGTATCCCATAAGATGCACCCAGCAGACAGACACTGCACTCTAAGAAGGGAGTGGGTTCAAAGGACCCACTCGATCCTTGCTGTTTCTGATCCTGCCTCTTCCCTAGAGATCTCCCTCCTGTGCCCACCCCAAGGACAGCTCTTCAGCGTATGTTAGGAGCATGAGGTCTTCTGACGGACTGTGATCTCCCTGACAGCACAGATACTATTTATGGCTTTTAAACATTTTCTTTTGCAAAGCCAACAGATCCAACCTAAGGCTACAGGACAGCTGTGAGCCTCTGCTATCCCTGCTTCACCTCCCTTTCCTTCTAAACCCTCTGAGATTTGGCTTCCACTCTCACTACTCCCGAATGTTGCCTTCAGGATTCTTCATTATCTTAGGTGATTTCTCTTTAGAACTCTTTTGGTTCAAACTCTTTTTTTAAACTTTCTCCTCCTTTGGTTCCTGTGACTTTACTCTCTCCTGGTTTTTCTTTTCTTTTTGAGATGGACTTTCACTTTGTCACCCAGGATGGAGTGCAGTGGCATAATCTTGGCCCACTGCAACCTCTGCCTCCCAGGTTCAAGCAATTCTGCCTCAGCGTGTGTAGCTGGAACTACAGGCACCCGCCACCACACCCAGCTGATTTTTGTATTTTTAGTAGAGATGGGGTTTCACCATTTTGGTCAGGCTGGTCTTGAACTCCTGACCTCAGGTGACCCGCCCACCTCAGCCTCCCAAAGGGCTGGGATTACAGGCATGAGCCACCATGCCTGACCTCTCCTGCTTTTTCTTCTATTGTCCTAATTTTTCTCAGTCTCTTTTAAGGCTGCTGCTCATCCCTTAAGTCACAGTATCCCCTTCTTCCCTTTATAACTCCACATATTCTCCCTGGATCCTCTCTCAGCCACAAGCATAGTTTTAGCTACCACTTTTGTTTTTTATTTTTGAGACAGAGTCTCACTTTGTTTCCCAGGCTGGAGTGCAGTGGCATGATCTAGGCTCACTGCAACCTCTGCCTCCTGGGTTCAAGTGATTCTCCTGCCTCGGCCTTCCACATAGCTGGGATTACAGGTGTGCACCACCACACCCAGCTAATTTTTGTATTTTTAGTAGAGATGGGGTTTCACCATGTTGGCTAGGCTGGTCTTGGACTCCTGAACTCAGGTGATCTGCCTGCGTTGGCCTCCCAAAGTGCTGGGATTACAGGTGTGAGTCACCACGTCTAGCGAGTGCCAGCTACCACTTTTATTCCAATGACTTTCCAATCTGCACAGTGCTTTCTCCTGACTTCAGGGAAGACACCCCTTCCAGTCCATCTTCTACCCAAACAACCAGTGATCCAATTACTTTTTTTTTTTTTTGAGACGGAGTCTCGCTCTGTCGCCCAGGCTGGAGTGCAGTGGCATGATCTCAGCTCACTGCAAGCTCTGCCTCCTGGGTTTACGCCATTCTCCTGCCTCAGCCTCCTGATTAGCTGGGACTACAGGCGCCCGCCACCTCGCCCAGCTAGTTTTTTGTATTTTTTAATAGAGACGGGGTTTCACCGTGTTAGCCAGGATGGTCTCGATCTCCTGACCGCGTGATCCGCCCGTCTTGGCCTCCCAAAGTGCTGGGATTACAGGCATGAGCCACTGCCCAGCCCAATTACTTTTTTTTTTTAAACAAGGCCTGAAGGAGCAAACAACCAGTGATCTTTCTAAAATGCAAATCAAAACATACAATTAAGCAGACAGAAAAACCAAACCAAACAAAACCAAACAAATGCCAAAAGCCATTTCTCTTGACTAAAATCTTTCAGTGGTTCCACCTGTTTTCCACTATGGCTACACCAAATTATATGCAGTTCCTAGAAAGGGTCAAGCTATTCTGTACCTTTGTGGTTTTGTACAGACTATCCTGTGAGCCTAGAACATTCTTCTTACAACTCTTCACAAAGACTAATCCTAATCATCTTTCTAGATTGGCCTTAAATGTAAACTGCATTAGCAGTTCCTCCGACATTTCAGTCTGATCTAGATACCCCTCTCACTGGCCAGTACGCAACACTGCCATCTCTGCATTTTAATGATCGACTACATTTTCTGTTTCCATCCTTAGCTGGAATCCTTGAAAACAGTCATCCCTCTCATCTCATCTCTCTGTCACCAGCACCCCCTTAATACACTGGTATAAAATATTTATTTAAAATGTAACAAAATAAATAGGGAAAGAGCTGGCCTAGGGAGGCCACTGTGTTCCGGCCGGGGCGAAAGAGCAAGACTCCGTCTCAAAAAGAAAAAAAAAAACCTGACGCTCAGTGTGTGTGTTGTTGTTAGACGTATCCCTTGGTTGCCCCTTAGGCACCGCAAATTCCTAAATGTCCGAACCTAACTGATGTCTTATCCCTCTTCCAGGAAATCTCCTGTGATTACAGCCCCTATCCATGGCCTCATCTTTCCCATCATCCAGGTTCAGAATCAGTCTTCTGAATCCTTCATTTCCCAATCAGCCTCTAAGTCCTGCTGATTTTATCTCCTCAGTGTATTTTTTCTTTTTTTTTTTTTTGAGACAGAGTCTCACCCTGTCTGCTCAGGCTGGAGTGCATTGGTGTGATCTCGGCTCAGTGCAACCTCTGCCTCCTGGGTTTAAGCGATTCACCTGCCTCAGCCCCCTGAGTAGCTGGGATTACAGGCGGGTGCCACCACTCCTGGCAAATTTTATTTTTTAGTAGAGATGGGGTTTCATTATGTTGGTCAGGCTGGTCTCAAACTCCTGACCTCAAGTGATTCGCCCGCCTCGGCCTCCCAAAGGGCTGGGATCACAGGCGTGAGTCACTGCGCCGGGTCTGCTCAGTGTATTTTTGAGTCCTCTGTCTTTCCTCAGTGAGCCCACTCCACTGTAGCTGTGTGACCTGCCCTGGCCTGGAGGGATAACAGATCTAGGATGTGGAACCTCTGGTGGTATGGACGGGGTGGTTTGGCGGGGACCCGTCACGGAGGTGGCCATGCATATCCTGCTGGTGAATAGCCACATATTCGCTAACCCTTAGGCTTCTTACCATCAGCTCTAGCTCTTGCATCCCTCTGGGTATGGCTGTTGGCTGGGGTCCCCGGGAGAGCAGTCCCTGGATCCATCAGCTGAGCCAGGGGGCCTTGCCCCGCAGCTCTAAGGCCAGCAGGAGGCATCTCACTGGAGTGGGGTCCCTGACAGACCTGGGTGGACCAGGGTGGACTTGGCTCTGGGCCAAGTAAGTCCATGCCTGGCCCCAAGGGCATGGGTGGCAGGCTATGGCTACAGCGAGTGCCCTCATCCAGTGGGGCCCCCCGATCTTGCTGGGCTTCTTGGATGGGTGAGAACTCCTGGGAGGAGTCCCCAACACTCACACGAAGTGGGGGCGAGCCAGAGCCTCCAGTTTTCTTCCGGCCCTTGGCCAGCTCGGCAAAGGAGGTGACCCTCCTGGGTGGGGAGCTAGGCCCGGCTATGGCTGCAGGGCCCTCACTTAAGCGCACTGGGCAACTCAACATGCGTTCCAGTGAGCCCAGGCGGACAGGAGGGCTGCGTTCCAGGCTGCGATCATAGCTGCGGGAGCGCTGACGTCCAGTGCTGAGGTTGGGGGGTGAAGTATTTGTGTATACTTGCCCCTCAAGCACAGGTGGGCCCACAGCAGCTGCTGCCTCACTGGAGGAACTCACTGCTTCTTGTTCCTCTGGCTGGACTTCTGGCTTCTGGAATAGGTAATACTCAGAGGGCTGGCTGGGGCCTGGGTCTGGGCCAGGGCCTGGTGGGGGACTTATCTTGGTGTGTTCCTCAGAGCAGCTGGTGATGGAAGAGCCAGCAGGGCTTGGGGATGATTGGGAGGACAGGTCACAGGTGACAAGTTTATAGTAATTTTGTGTGGCCACAACAAGACGGGCCTGGCTTTGGAAGCAGGCTGTGAGGTCAGCCACTGCTGGGCATGGCTCACAGTGTGGGCGGTAGGAGTTGCAGTTGGCATCAAGCTCAGGAGATGAGGCATGAGGGCAACCATAGCCCCCTTCCCTTCCTCCACTTTCAGGGTGATGGGACTCATAAGACATCTTAGACTCAGCTGGGGAGGGCTGCAGATCCAGGTAGAAGGCGCCAGGGTCTGAGTGGCTGCAGAAGGAAGAGTCGCTGCAGGACTGTGGGGCAGAGTTGAGATTGGCACGGGGAGTGCCATGCATCTTGTTGTAGAGGGTGCTGAAGGTGACCAGCACACCATCTGAACTGTTGCAGGAAGAGTCACTCACGTAGCCCATGGACTGGTCAGCTGCCTCAGACTGACTGGATGTGCTACTGCAGCGGCAGTGCTGGGCCCCTGAGCCAGAGCATCCAGGGTTCCTTGGGGATTCATCTGAACTAAGCTTCCATTCCTGGTCAAAGGAAAAGCCAGAGGTATCGCTGGCTCCACCCCCGCTGCCACTCCCACCAGGTCCCCCACACTCATCCAGCTCCATAGTGTCTGCTTCCAGCTCTGGCCGGCAGCAGTGGCTGGCGCTGCACTGCTGGGTATCCAAGGTCATCACTGGCTCCTGTTCCTGCCCTTCCACCACTCCAGCCCGACTGCGTGTTGCCCCCCATGGCCTGCCCACTCCGGGGCCAGATGGTGGCAGCTGGAAAGAGGATAGATGAAAGGTGGGCTGGCCAGTGCCATGCAGGTGGAAGGACTGCTGGGTGGCACTGTCACCAATGCTGTCATCATACAGGTCACCAAGTCCTGGCTCACCCACACCCTCCTGCAGCAAGAAGGGGTTGTGTCGTTTGGGGGCTCCAGGGCCTCTTCCATCCCGACTCCTACTCTTGGTGCTGTCTATAGACCGTGCAGTTCCTCCTGGAGCAGAGTGCAGGCTGCTGAATAGCAGGGAGTCAGCTTGTCCTAGGTCTTGATCAGGCTGGGTGATGCCCAGCTCAGGTGGGCAGAAGGGATTAGGTCTTGTGCTCCCACTACCTCCACCTGCTCCTCCACAGCACTGCCTGTCTGGGACCTGGCAGTGCACCAGGGGGATGTGATGAACGATGAGGGTCTCTCCAGTCAGCTTTGGGGGACTATCCATTCTGGAAAGTTCGAATAAGGGCTTCAACAGCACCAGACACTGTCCCTGGAGCCCAGTGGGGCAGAACACATTTCATCAGGAGAGCTTGGCACCTGGAGAGAGAAGGAAAGAAAGGGAACCTAATGTCACCTCCCTGGAAGTCAGGGGCATGCCCTTCCCTACAGCATTTTCAGATGGAGAAGAGCCCAGGAAGAGAAAAGGCTTGAGTCAAGATGGAGCTTGACCACACAGCCCAATAGGTGGGTGGGGACCTAACCATGCTTTCTGCATTGCACAGGTGCAGCACCTGAGGTCCCCCTTAACTTTAAGGTCACCATGCATCAAATTATGACAAAAGGCCAAGTCCTTCTAATGCCACATATGAAGGTTTGGGCAGTACTTTCCCCTTCTCTTTCAAGGACTATGTCCTTGGCAGTAAACAATGACTAGTCCTTAGCACAAAAAAACTATGAATAATGACACAATTAAGAAAAAAACATCTAGGACGTCTAAGGCTTAGACACAGCTACAGCACACAAGTTTACAGACAAGAGGGAAAATGATGAATAATATGAATTCATAGCAATAAGCTGTAATTTTGCAAGAAGCATATTTTAAAATATACAGTATGATCTGACCAAGTGACTGTTATCTCTGATCCCCTTTCTCGTCCTATGAGCCCCAGAATATTTGTCCCTCTCTGATGACCGTGGGCTAAGTATCCTTACTATCCTCACTGCTGTACTAGAACTTCTTGAATGCAGAGACTGAGTTGGGCATTAGGGTGACTGCAAGTTATGACTGATGTCAACCTCTTCCTCCTCAATGGGGGTGGGGGGACCTAGTTTTATGTCTTTTGTATCATTCTAACACATCATAAGATAAACGTGAAAGGCATAATACATTCTTAACATGTGTCTAGCTCAGGATAGACATCCTGAAGTGCCCAAATGCTGCCCAGTTTTAGCTTAGAACCTTCACTAATGGGATCCACTAGAAAGTCTTCTCATCCCAGTTTTACCTCTTATAGGCTAAAGCAAAGTTCTCTCTTGTTCAAGGTCTCCTGGTGCCAAGGACACAGAACCCATCCTGAGCTTCTCTGGTCTCTTGGCTGCACCATGGCAGTGTGGCCTGCTCAAGTTCTAGTCTGCTGTGTTTCCACGTTCAGGTTGCAACAGTCTTCATTCCCTTCGACTCCTCACATGTAATGTTCCATATTCATTCATTTCCCTTCTTTTTTTATTCCTATTATTTCCTTTTCATTCACCCTGAGTCTAAATCCCCCATTGCCTTTCTCTTATTCATCATTTAACTGAATCCTTGACACCATCAATCTCTTAAAATTTAACTCATTTAGACCATAGGGTCCCAGCTCATCATGTGGAATGTGGTAAGGGCTGAGGCAAGTCACATATACTCAAGGACATGAACAAACAATGCATAAAAAATATGGCTAAGTATATGTATGAGGGACAAGGTATTAATATACAATTGTGTTAAATTTAAGCAGCAATTATTATTTACAATCTTGCTTCCTCCCCCACTTTCTGAGAGGAAGGCAGGCTCCCCTGTTGAGCTTCCAAGCCTTTGTGTGTTTATTGGGCTAATGGGTAGAGATGTAGAAGGGCAGACATTAAGAGAGTCTGAGCTACAAGATTAAGGGTTATAGAAGAAAACATAGGAGTAAATCTTTGTTATCTTGGATTAGGTGATGGTTTCTTAGATATGACACCAAAGGCACAAGTGACAAAAGAAAAAACATAAATTGGACTCGGTAAGAACCAAGACCTTTTGTGCTTCAAAGGATACCACCAAGAAAGTGAAAAGACAATCCATAAAATGGGAGAAAATATTTGCAACTCATATACCTGATAAAAGACTTCTAATCAGAATATATAAAGAACTCTTACAACTCAACAATAAAAAGACATTTGAGGCTGGGCACGGTGGCTCATGCCCGTAATCCTAATGCTTTGGGAGGAGGCGGGAGGATCACGAGGTCAGGAGATCGAGACTACCCTGGTTGACATGGTGAAATCCGTCTTTACTAAAAATATAAAAATTAGCTGGGTGTGGTAGTGCATGCCTGTAATCCCAGCTACTTGGGAGGCTGAGGCAGGATAATCGCTTGAACCACAGTCGGAGGTTGCAGTGAGCTGAGGTCATGCCACAGCGCTCCAACCTGGCGACAGAGTGAGACTCTGTCTCAAAAAGAAAAAAAGACATATGATCCAGTTTAAAACAGGGCAAACAGTCTGAATAGGCATTTCTCTCAAGAAGACATACAAGTGGCTAACCAGCACATGAAAAGATGTTCAACATCATTAGTCATTAGAGTAATAAAAATTGCAACGAGATACTACTACTCTCCATCTGGGATGGGTAAAATAAGAAATACAGACAATAACAACTAGCAAATGATGACATGAAGAAACGAGAACCCTGAAATGTTGCCGGGGGTATTGTAAAATGGTGCAGTTACTTTGGAAAAGTCTGACAGTTTCTCAAAATGTTAAACATGGTGTCATGACATGACCCAGCAACTGCACTCCTGGGTATATACCCAAGAAAAACGAAAACATATGTTCACACTAAAGCTTGTACACAAATGTTCATAACAGCATTATTCACAGTAGCCAAAAATTTGGGCACAATCAAAGCCAGTCACAAAGGGCTTTTATGATGTATGATTCCATTTATATGAAATGTCTAGAATAGGCAAATCTATAGAAATAGAATGTCTTGAAATCAGGCCAAGCACGGTGGCTCATGCTTGTAATCCCAGCACTTTGGGAGGCTGAGGCGGGCAGATCACTTGAGGTCAAGAGTTCAAGACCAGCCTGGCCAACATGGTGAAACCCCATCTCTACTAAGAATACAAAAATTAGCCGGGTGTTTGTCACCATTTTTGTAAATAAACATGTCTGTATGCATAGAAGAAAATCTGTAATGTGCAACAAACTGTTACTAGTGCCTATCTCTGTTGAGTGATTTGGATTACTTTTAATTTTATTCTTTTTGCTTCAGCTGTATTTTCTAATTTGTACGTAATAAATACCCATTTTTTTGCAATTTTTAAGAAATTTTAAAAATTTAAGCAAATTTTTTTTTTTTTTTTTTTTTTGAGACAGGTTCTCACTCCCAGGCTGGAGTGCAGTGGTGCGATCATGGCTCACTGCAGCCTCACCGTAGCCTCAGCCTCCTGAGTAGCTAGGACCACAGGCGTGTGCCACCACGCCTGGCTAATTTTTGTATTTTTTGTAGAGATATGGTTTCTCCATGTTGCCAAGGCTGGTCTCGAACTCTTGGGCTCAAGTGATCCACCTGCCTTGGCCTTCCAAAGTGCTAGGATTACAGGTGTGAGCCACCATGCCGGGCCTAAACAATTTTTTTTTCTTTGAGGGGGTTTCTCCTTTCATACATACTAGGTTCCCCCTGGAGTCCTGGCCATAATCTCGAAGCCTGGACTAAAAGGAGTATGGAGAACTTTCTTACGTAGATAGCAGTAATTTTAGGGGTACTTATGGGTTGCAGCCATCACTGACCTTCAATGAGTACCTTTTCTTCCTTTTTAAAGCATTTTCAAGAGGCATTCACAAGTATCACATAAAAGAATGTATGATTCTGCCCACAAAACTATTACTAGGACATACATGCATTAATGTGGAAAACGTGATGCACAGATACAGAATGCAGAAAGCTGACTCTAAATCAGAGACAAAGGACACATGAGTGTGGGAGATGACGGAGCCCTTGGTTGGAGGGCACTAACAGTTGTAATGTGATGTTGACATATCTATCTCCCAGACTGGAGCACAGTTCCGAGGCTGGAGACTGCAATACAGTGAACTCTGTGCTTGAACACAGTAGGTGCCTGGTTATTTGTTGACTACTTCTCCCATTAAAAGAACCTGAGTTGTTAGTCTTTTTATGATTGAATTATAGGAGTTTTAACATTCTGGATACAAGTCCTCTGTCAAATAATATGTCTCATGAACATTTTCTCTCAGCCTGTGGCTTGTCTGTTTTCTTAACTGTGTTTTTTGATAAATAGTTTTTAATTTATTAAATTTAAATTGATCAATTTATCAGTTTGTTTCTCTATGGTTAAATCTTTCTGTATCCTAAGAAATCTTTACCTGTCCTAAGATCATAAAGAAATGTACCTATGGTTTTCTTCTAAAAGCTGTATAGTTTTAGCTTTTACATTTAGGTTGTATTGAATCCTACTTTTAACTGTCAAGCTCTTTCACTGATTGATTTCATTTTATTTTATACTTCTGTATCTCAGAGAAGATCTTATTCCTTTTTGATCTCCACACAACCAAGGGAAATGCCCAGCAATGGCTCCTCCATAGACGATTCCAATTCAGCCATCTAAGGGGAAGTTCTCCAGGCATCTCATGAGATTTTGTACTCATGCTTTGCCCACCCGGTTCACATTTACTTACAAGGCACTTTTTATGTATGTCATATCTTACTGATCCTTACATAAACTTACCAAAGGAGGCAGAGCCATCTTCATTTTCAAAAATAAGGAAATTTACATTCAGAAAAATGAAATGACTTGCCCAAGACCACTCAGTGAATAAATAACAGAATTAAGATGAGACTCAGGAATCCTAACTTTTGACCTTTTTTCTTGATCAGTTAAGAATATAATGAGAGTAGACCCAGCATGGGGGCTCACGCCTGTAATCCCAGCACTTTGGGAGGCCGAGGCAGGCGGACCATGAGGTCAAGAGATTGAGAACATCCTGGCCAACATGGTGAAACCCCGTCTCTACTACAAATACAAAAATTAGCTGGGTGTGGTGGCATGCTCCTGTAATCCCAGCTACTTGGGAGGCTGAGGCAGGAGAATCACTTGAACCCAAGAGGCGGAGTTTGCAGTGAGCTGAGATCGTGCCACTGCACTCCAGCCTGGGTGACAGAGCGAGACTCCGTCTTAAAAAAAAAGAAAAAAAGAGAGTAAACTGTACATATGACACCATAGAGAACATTTACTGAGAGTGTATCTCAGGCTCCTTTCCTGGGAGTAACTTTTTCTACATCAAGACAAGTGGCCCATCCCCTCTAATGAAGGTGAAGAGAAAACACTGAGCTGGAAGAGCTCATTTCAGACTTTTTCTGTCCTGACTAAATGGAGAGACATGGAAGATGAGGATGGGGAAGAAACAGAGGATCCAGAATAAGAAGAAAGTAGAAGACAGCTCTTTCAGAAGATGAGCCCTCTAGCTATGCCTACCAGGTAGAGTGGAATGGTGGTCTCAGCCAGTATAAAGTTATGAAGTCGTGCTCTCCAAAATCAGGAAAAGCTTTCTATGAGAGCCTCTCTCCTGGCCCTTGTCCCAAATGGGTGTCTCTTGTCATATTGTAATACTATAAATGATCATTTATTCAACACTTATATGCCATTAATTTACATACATCATCTTTAAATGTACTGTAACATTTTTAAGTAGGCATAATCCTTCCCATTGTAAAGATGAGAAAACCAAAGCTTAGAGTGTATAAGTAGTTTGCCCATATTTACACATCTGAGATGGGATTCATTCCCAGGTCTGCCCAATTTGTAATTATTTCCACTACAATGGCCTTCCAAAGAAAATGATTGGGGCCACACCCTCTTCCTAAAGTCCTTGCAATTACTCTGCTCCCAGAGCAGCTGCACCCTACCTGTCCTGGGTAGACCCACATTTCAGCCTCCATTTACACAGGTTATGTCTATCTGCCTCTCTATTCTATGAACCTACAGTCCCTTTCATACTGTCCCCAGGCTCTGATCACACTTGTCAATCTCACCTCCTGCCCCAGTTCCCAGCCCTCATCTCCCTGCCCCATACATGGTCTCAAGTCTCATTTTTCCCTGCTCTGTGGTTCACATTCCTAGACACTTCCTGGGAACAAATACACTCCCATAACTATCCAGTGTATTCCTCAACTATATATTTGCACAACATGGCACTACTGTCTCCTATTATCCTATGTTTTTGAACCCTCTACCAAGGTGGTTATTAGAAGTGGGAATTTTTTTACAATTATTTTTTACAGACAGTCTAGCTTTGTTGCTTAGGCTAGAGTGCAGTGATGCAATCATAGCTCACTGCACCTTGAACTCCTGGGTTCAAGTGGTCCTCCCACCTCAGCCTCCTTAGTAGCTGGGACTACAGGTGCACACCACAATGCCTGGCTAATTTTTAAATTTTTTGTAGAGACAGGGTTTCACCATGTTGCCCAGGCTGGTCTCAACTCCTAGGCTCAAGTGATCCTCCCACCCCAGCCTCTCAAAGTGCTGGGATTACAGGTGTGGAAATGGGAATTTAGGGAACTCTTCCTACCTGCTCAGCAATGGAGCAACTCTGGGTAGGAAAACCCCAGAAAAAAGATTTCCTCTAGCTATGGTCATCAATGTCTTTCTGCCAGTCATAGAACCCTTCCCTCTTTTTTGGCCTTCTGAATAAAGATGGGAAAGACAGTGGTCTTCAATTGCTCTTCTCTAGCAATCTGACCTTGACTTGAGATCCTGATAAGATGCCTCTGTAGGACTGATAACCCTTTTCCTGACTGGTCCTCTCCTGGGTAGGATCAAAGGGAGAAGGGCGGGAGGGTAGATTTGGGAGTGTTAGCTTACACTTAGGTCTCTTCTTGAAGGCTTATTGTAACAGGTCAGGTGCCCTAGGCATTACAAAGACTGTCCCTGCCCCTGCCACACACTGTGGGGCACCCTGTTTTCTTACTCCATCCTTACCTGGAGCCTGGTGGCTCCCATAGCACCAGAAGATATGGTATGTGTGTCTATGTGCATGTATAGCTATGTGCATGTATGTATGTATGTATGTGTGTGTGGACAGAAAGGCTTCCCAGCCCCTTCTCTTGAAAGCTGCATGGATCCTTGCATGTTCTCCATCATAAACTTACAGTAGCTATAGGGGTGTCTCCTCCCATTAAGCCTTTGTTTCTAGATCTGACTCCCCCATCCCTGACCCATACTAGAAGCTTCATTAGAAATGCCCAAAAAGGAAGGATGCAATCTGCTTCTTGACAAAATAGCATAAATGGCATTAGCCCAAGCCTTGGCTTTTCCCCATCTCTGCACCATAGCCCAAATGTATGCATGGATGAGCTTGTCTAATGCTGTGCTCCCGCACGTTCCTCCCTTTATCCCCCCAGTACCGTCCCCCTCTCCCTTTTGGAAAGACAAAGCCAACCCTCAGAAGCCAGGGCCCAAATGTGCTGATCAGTATCCTAGCATCTCTGCCCTGCCCCTCCCCCAGCTCCCTGAGCCATACCTTTGTCAGGAGCCTTGAGCTGGACCCCTGATGTGTCTGTCCCTTTTGCACTCCGACCAAGCTCTACCTCGACAGTTCCAGCTGAGACACTGTTCCACGGGACCACACAGGGGAACTGGACCGATTTCCTAAGATCTGATTTCTGCTAATACAATGGCATCGTTGCTAATGCAGGGAGGCTGCGCAATGCCAGCCCCAGTCTCCGTGCTGCTGCCGCGGCTGCTGGTGATGCGGTGACGTTGCTGCTAAGGGAAGGGGGAAGGGAAAGGAGCAGGCAGGCCCACAGCACAGCCACTCAGCCTCCCTCCCTTCCAGTCCCTGTGGGCCCTTTAGCCTAGGGAAGGGGGAGGGTAGAGAAAGGAGCCAGCCACAGAGGGCAGTCAGTGCTGGAAGATGGAGAACTCTCAAGACAGCAAAGGAAAAATGGGGAGAGTTGTGTCTAGCTCCTCTTTTGTCCTTAGGCGTCTCAGGGAAGATGTCTGGGCAGAGCCTTGGAGCTTCCTTCCTTCTTTAGGCTCCTCCTTTTATATCTTAACCAGAAACCTCTCCCTCCTCTTTTTGCCCATTGTGAATGACTCTGTTTTCCAGCTTTTTCCTCTAACCAGGATTCCAGACTAGCCTCAGGGTGGGGCAGTCAGCCTGGGAGGGGATTCCTGAAGCCCAGAAAGGAGGCTGCAGGGACCAGTCACCATTCTGCCAGCAGTAACTTGAACTCAGTCCTGGTGGATGGCCCACGAGTCTTAGCACTGGTCTTCCTAGAGAGACGGGGTGCTAGGCAGGCTTCTGTACACTGGGGTGGTAAGTCTTAAGGACCTGGAGGCTGCAGGCCCTCTTCCTAACACGGTATTCAATTCAGTTCCCTGGGTTTTCAGAGGTCTACTTGCTGTGGCTGAAGTAGAACTGGCCCCTCTCACATACATCGGTTCTCAGTCAGTGCTCAGCTGGGTCCAGCTGGGTTTGTGTGGAGGCAGAATCCCTCTAGCTGGGCTGAGAGGCCAGGAAGCCTATCTTCCCAGGGAAAGGAAGGCAGGGGACAGTGGTCTCTCCTAGGCCAGAGAAAAATCTCAGTTCTGCTTGGAGACCTACAGAGTCCTCTGCTCCTTCCCTGCTCCACCCTCCTCAGGTTCTGGGCCAATTCTGTGGGAATAAGGAAAAAAGGAAGAAACTGCAGCTAGAGCCACTTGTACAGGAAGTTGCGGTGAGGTCTCTGTCCACTTCGTGTCACTGCTCCCTGCTGCTACGCTTGAATACAGAGATAGTCTCAAGCAGGGGTTGGTCCCCAAACACTAGCCCTGCCTAGGGCTCCTCCCAAGGTGACTACTATCTGGACTCCACTGCCATGCCCTCGGATTTCAGGGCCTTAGAAAGAAGCCTTTGGAGAAACCACTGGCCAAGACCATAACAGCTATCCCTCAGGATCCGGAAGAGATGTAACTTCTTTTCCTTTCTTGTTTCTCCTATTCCCTATGACACCCATGTGTCCACTGACACCATGCTCAGCTGAGTCAATTGTAGAGAGAACAAAAACACACAAAGACACAAAGATCCATCTCCAGCCTTGACTTGTTTGAGCAGCCATGGCCCCTTGATCCTATAAAGCAGGAAACAGTGAGGAAGGGAAGGAAGGAGAGAGACTGCTGTTCATAGCCAGCCACTGAAAGGTGAGGAAATGGTGTCACTCTGCCTTCCTCTTGCCTAGCTGATACAGAACACAAAGCGGGGTTGGATAAGCATCTGTAGGTTAGGGCAAAGTTAATCTTCATGACCAAGCATTTGGAGTTCAAGCTTCTTACCATGAGAGCTCTGGGCCCAGGGTCTTTGACTCTGAAATTTCTGTGAGGCTAAGTCATGCATTGTGCTGGACAGCCAGTGTTTCCAGTTGCCTATGGAAGGTGGCAGCTCTCAGACCTCTAGTGCTTGGCTTAATTCACTACATCACAGACAACCTTGCCACTTACTTCCTAACCACTACTGCCAAAGATCTAGGGCTTTTGAGGAAAGATCAAATTATTTTCCAGCCAGAAACAAAACACAAATACTGTTACATTATAAACCTCAACCACCTCCTAACTAGTCTCCCTACTTGTAACTTACTTTTTAGTACTATCAGATTCATCTCCCTAAAGCACCACCTTTCTTCAACATGCCACTCCTCCTGGCCCTTTTAATGGTTTCTCATTACCCAGAGAATCAAGTTGAGCCTCCTCATTTTGGCTTTAGAGGTCATCCATCTCGGCTATCTACTCTTTTTTTTTTTTTTTTTTTTTTTGAGTTTCACTCTTGTCATCCAAGCTGGAGTGCAGTGGCGTGATCTTGGCTCACTGCAATCTCCGTCTCCTGGGATCAAGTGATTCTCCTGTCTCAGCCTCCTGAGTAGCTGGGATTACAGGCACTCACCACCATGACCCGGCTAAGGTTTATATTTTTAGAAGAGATGGGGTTTTGCCATGTTGGCCAGGCTGGTTTTGAACTCCTGACCTCAGGTGATCCACGTGCCTCGGCCTCCCAAAGTGCTGGGATTACAGGTGTGAGCCACCGTGCCCAGCCTCGGCTGTCTACTCCACTCAACCTTGGTTTCCCATCATGCAATCCTTGAAACATGTTTCAGAAGATAATTTCCACTCTGCTGCATTTGTTCATTCAGACTCTCCTTCCTGTTATACTTGGCCCTGTTCAAAATTATCCAAACCTACCAGGCCCAGAGCAACTCCTCCATCAAGTCTCCTCTGATTACCCCAGAGCCAGAAATAATCTGTCCTCTGAACCAGTGGTTGCAGGTGGTTGATTTTACAGACAAGAAAACAACTTCCACAAAAAACAGGGGGATCAATATTGGATTGCCAACTTCTTATATTGTCAAGTAGCATCATTACAAAACTTTACATCAATGATCATAACTGTATAAGAAAGAGCATACTGTACTTTTCTCATTGCATTGCATATTAATGGCGAACTTCATCAGCAACTAGAATCAGTCCCTGAGAAGTTTTGATTAAGTAAATCATGTCACTTAACATGGTTATTCTTCTTTTTTGCCTATCTACCTTAACATCTCTTCTAGACTGCAAAGTCGGAGTTATAGTCATCTGTGCATCTCCATTATCCAGTATATAAGACAATATCATTTTTATTTTGTGTTTCCCATAAAACCTAGCATAGTGCTTGGCATTCAGAAGGTGTCTTATGCTTGGCATATGGAAGTCTTGTTGAACAAGAATAATCTAAAAAGAGATGTTCCTTGTGTGTAAATCAGAATAAGTGGTGGGTAGACTTGACTAAATAAGCTTGGAAGAGAAGACTGTTTTTCATGTGGGAAAAAAAAAAAATCTATTAAAAAGAAGCTTAGGCAGCCAGGCACGGTGGCTCACGCCTGTAATCCCAGCACTTTGGGAGGCCAAAGTGGGCCGATCACCTGAGGTCAGGAGTTCAAGACCAGCCTGGCCAACATGGTGAAACCTTATCTCTACTAAATATACAAAAATTAGCTGGGTGTGGTGGTGGGCACCTGTAACCCCAGCTATTCGGGAGGCTGAGGCAGGAGAATCACTTGAACCCAGGAGGCGGAGGTTGCAGTGAGCCGAGATTGCACCACTGCACCTCAGCCTGGACAACAAGGGTGAGACTCCATATCTAAAAAAAAGAAGCTTAGGCAACAAAGAAGTAATTCTTCGTAACGTAGAGTTAGGCAACACATTCTTAGACATGATATAAAATATATAAGTGACAAAAGAAAAAAACAGAAAAACTTTGACTTCCTGCTGGCAAAATGAGAAAATAAAAAAATAAATAAACTAGACTTCATAAAAATTTAAAACTTTTGTTCTTCAAAGGACACAATCAAGAGAGTCAAGGCTGGGCGCAGTGGCTCAAGCCTGTAATCCCAGCACTTTGGGAGGCCGAGATGGGTGGATCACGAGGTCAGGAGATTGAGACCATCCTGGCTAACACGGTGAAACCCCGTCTCTACTAAAAAACACAAAAAACTAGCCAGGCGAGGTGGCGGGCACCTGTAGTCCCAGCTAATCAGGAGGCTGAGGCAGGAGAATGGCCTAAACCCGGGAGGCGGAGCTTGCAGTGAGCTGAGATCCGGCCACTGCACTCCAGCCAGGGCGACAGAGCTAGACTCCATCTCAAAAAAAAAAAAAAAGAGTCAAAAGACAACCTACAGAATGTGAGAAAATTTGCAGATCATATATCTGATAAGGGACTTCTATCCAGAATATAATTCAAAACCCTTACAACTCAGTAATAAAAAGACAAATAATCAAATTTTTAAATGGGCGAAGGGGGCCGGGCATGGTGGCTCACACCTGTAATCCCAGAGCTTTGGGAGGCCAAGGCGGGCAGATCACTTGAGGTCAGGAGTTCGAGACCAGCTTGGCCAACATGGTGAAACCCGTATCTACCAAAAACATACAAAAATTAGCTGGGTGTGATGGTGCATACCTGTAATCCCAGCTACTTGGGAGGCTAAGGCACAAGAGGTGCTTGAACCTGGGAGGCAGAGGTTGCAGTGAGCTAAGATTGCACTCCTGTACTCCAGCCTGGGTGACAGAGTGAGAACCTGTCTCAGAAAAATAAATAAGTAAATAAATAAAAATGGGCAAAGGATTTGTGTGTGTGTATGTGTGTGTATTATTTGTAGAGACTGGGGTCTCACTATGTTGCCCAGACTGGTCCAAAACTCCTGAGCTCAAGTGATCCTCCTGCTTCGGCCTCCCAAAGTACTGGGATTACAGGCATGAGCCACTATGCCTGGCTGGGCAAAGGATTTGAATAAACATTTCCCCAAAGAAGACACACAAATGGTCAACAAGTACTTATATAAACAAATGCTTAACATCATTAATCATTAGGCAGTACAAATCAAAACTAAAGTGAGATACTACTTGACCCCACTAGAATGGCTAAAATAAAAAAAGGCAAGCAGTCACACATGTTGACAATGATGTGTAGAAATTGAACTCTCACACATTGCTGAGGGCACTGTAAAATGGCGCAACCACTTTGGAAAACAGTTCTAGCAGTTTCTCAAAAAGTTAAAGAGTTACCATATGACCCCAGCAATTCTGCTTCTAGGTGTATACCTACAAGAAACAAAAAACATCCACACAGAAGCTTGTATATGAGTATTCCTAGTAGCATTATTCGTAATAGTCAAAAACTAGGAGCAAAGCAACCAAAATGTTCATCAACAGAAGGGATAAATAAAAGGTGGTACGACACAATGAATTAATTCAGCAATAAAAGGGAATGAAGTCCTGATAAATGCTCCAACATGGATGAATCTTGAAAACATGCTCGGTGAAAGAAGAAACACAGAAAGTCACATATTGTTTCATTCCATTTACATGATATGTCCAGACAAGGCAAATCTATAGAGACGAAAAGTAGATCAGTGGCTGCCAGAGGCTGGAGAGGCAGAGAGATGGGGAATGGCTGCTAATGGGCGTGGGGCTTCTTTTGGGAATGATGAAATGTTCCAAAATTAGACTACAGTCATAGTTGCACAACTCTGTGAATATACTAAAACAATTGAATTGTATACTTTAAATGGTGAAATGTAGATATGTCAATTATATTTCAATAAAGCTGTTAGAAACAGTGGCAGCTGCTGTAGGAGCTTGAGTGGTATTGCTCAGATCCACAGAGGCCAAAGTCTTTGAGAACCCCATAACGGGGTATGGGTGAGAGGTGGCATGTCAGGGCACCAGAAAGCAGAGGATATCACTGCATGTCAATCCAAGGACATCAGAGTCAGATAGTCCTCTCTTTCTTTTTTCAACACCAAATTCTTTTTGTTTTTTTTTTTTTTTTGAGTCTCGCTCTGTCACCCAGGCTGGAGTGCAGTGGCGTGATCTTGGCTCACTGCAACCTCGGCCTCCTGGGTTCAAGCGATTCTCGTGCCTCAGCCTTTCGAGTAGCTGGAATTACAGGCATGCGCCACTATGCTTGGCTATTTTTTGTATTTTTTAGTAGAGACGGGGTTTCGCCATGTTGCCCAGACTGGTCTCGAACTCCTGAGCTTAAGCAATCTGCTTGCCTATGCTTCCCAAAGTGCTAGGATTACAGGTGTGAGCCACCACACCCAGCCTTGACACCAAAATTCCTTAACAAATGGACTCTTAAAATTCTCTCTCTACTCTCTCCTTCATCGTTTCTTAACCACCAGAAATCTTTTTTCTTACAACATTTGAGCTGTGTGAAGCAGTTATAATTTTTTAACTTATAATACTGGAATCATCTGACACTAGCAGCAGTCATCCTTTCCTATTCAACTCCTCTTTCCCTTTGGCTTTTCTTTTTTTTGAGACATTTAAGACAGTTTCGCTCTGTCACCCAGGCTGGAGTGCAGTGGCTGATCTTGGTTCACTGTAACCTCCACCTCCCAGGTTAAAGTGATTCTCGTTCCTCAGCCTCCCAAGTAGCTGGCATTACAGGTGCATACCACCACAGCCAGCTATATTTTTGTGGTTTTGGTAGAGACAGGGTTTCTTATAACATTTAAACATTATCCTTCATGAATGAGAAATCTGAGATTATAGGCACGTGCCATCATGCCCGGGCCCTTTTGGCTTCTGTAAACCAATCCTCCTAGTTCTGCTTCTTAGATAATTCCTTCTTCGTTGTTTAATAAAACAATATCGGGCCCATATTTAAATGCAAATTTACAGCAAGGTTCAGATCTGAAGTCTTTTCAATCTGAATAGTCTTTAGTATTTCCCATTATCTTTGCTGTTGATTTCTAAATCTTATATTCTTCCTGAACTTCCAGAATCAAATCTCCAATAGCCTATCAGATACTTACTGTTACCTCAAATTCAACACATCTAAAACCAAATCAATTTTTAAAATTTCAAATTAGGTCTCTTTGGACTGCCTGTACTTGAAAATAAAAGAGTCATCTGGACTCTCTTTACATTCAGACAATTACCAAGTCATGCTGAGTCTTCCTTCCAATATTTCGGGCATTGACTTAATTTCTTTTTCTTTTTTTTTTTTTTTTTTTTGAGACAGAGTCTTGCTCTGTTGCCCAGGCTAGAGAGCAGTGGCACGATCTCTGCTCACTGCAAGCTCCTTCTCCTGGGTTCACGCCATTCTCCTGCCTCAGCCTCCTGAGTAGCTGGGACTACAGGCGCCTGCCACCACACCTGGCTAATTTTTTTGTATTTTAGTAGAGACAGGGTTTCACTGTGTTAGCCAGGATGGTCTTGATCTCCTGACCTCATGATCCACCCGCCTTGGCCTCCCAAAATGCTGGGATTACAGGCATGAGCCACCATGCCCGGCCCAATAATTTCTTGTTTTTACTATGTTTCCACTACTATGCTAAACACTTACATTATCTCATTTAATCCATATAACCACTCTCTAAGCTAGGTGTTATTATTCTTCATGAATGAGAAATCTGAGGCTCAGGGATATTAAATAATCTTCCCAATGTAACTCAGTCAGTAAATGTCTAAGCTGGGACTCAGATAAAGACCTGTATGATGCCAGAGTCAGTATTCTTAACCACTTCCTCTATTGCCTCTCCAGTTCATATCCCTACTCTATCCTCCAAATTCAGGCCTGTATTACCTCACCTCTGAGTTATACATCTTCTAACTTAGTTTTCTTACCTTCATTGTCTCTTGGTTCCCAGCTATCACATATACAGACACAAGAGTAATCTCCTCAACTTCCTTCAACAAGTCACTCTACTACTAAAATATCTTCAGTGGCTCCCTACTGTCTACAGGATAAATCCAAATTCTTTTTTTTTTTTTGGAGATCGAGTCTTGCTCTGTCGCCCAGGCTAGAGTGCAGTGGTGCAATCTCAGCTCACTGCAAGCTCCGCCTCCCAGGTTCATGCCATTCTCCTGCCTCAGCCTCCAGAGTAGCTGGGACTACAGGTGCCCAACACCATGCCTTGCTAATTGTTTTGTATTTTTTAGTGGAGACGGGGTTTCACCGTGTTAGCCAGGATGGTCTAGATCTCCTGACCTTGTGATCCATCTGCCTCAGCCTCCCAAAATGCTGGGATTACAGGTGTGAGCCACTGTGCCCAGCCCCAAATTCTTTAATGTGGCGTTCAAAGTTCCTTTTTACCGGCCAGGTGCAGTGGCTCACACCTGTAATCCCAGCACTTTGGGAGGCTAAGGCAGACAGATCACTTGAGGTCAGGAGTTCGAGACCAGCCTGGCCAACATGGTGAAACCCTGTCTCTACAAAAACACAAAAATTAGCCAGGCGTGGTGGTGTGTGCGTGTAATCCCAGCTGCTTGGAAGGCTGAGGCAGGAGAATCGCCATGAACCCAGGAGGCGGAGGTTGCAGCGAGCAGAGATTGCGCCACTGTACTCCAGCCTGGGTGACAGAGTGAGACTCAGTCTCAGAAAAAAACAAAAATAAAAAACAACCAAAAACCCCCAAAGTTCCTTTCTACCTATCCAACCACATTCCCGTCACATGCCAAATATACTGAATTTTGGCTTACTCACTGGGAAGGTATCTGGAATGTTCTCTCCATTCCCTCCCACCCTTCATTTTAAGGATATGGCTCAAATTCTACCATATCTGGAAGCACTTTTCTTTCTCATGGAAATCATTCTCCTAAACTTCTTCAATACCAATTATATGTACAACTCATTTGGTATCAAGACTTGGCCATTTTATTATGTCTTAATGACAGTACACTTCTAGATGGTGGAACTGTGTCTTATACATTGATAGGTAATTCTGAGCAAAGGGCCTTGGTACATAGTGGAGGACCAATGATGTCTGATAAAGCTACTGAATGGCTGCCGGGTGGGGTGGCTCACACCTGTAATCCCAGCATTTTGGGAGGCTGAGGTGGGCGGATTGCTTGAGCTTATGAGTCGAGACCAGCCTGGGCAATATGGTGAAACCCCATCTCTATAAAAAATACAAAAATCAGCTGGGTTTGCTGGTATGCACCTGTAGTCCTAGCTACTTGGGAGACTGAGGTGGGAGGAAGGCTTGAGCTCGGGAGGTAGAAGTTGCGGTGAGTGGAGATTGTGCCACTGCCCTCAAGCCTGGACAACAGAACAAGGCCCCTTCTCAAAAACAAACAAAAACAAAGCTACTGAATGGATGGCAAGCACAGCAGGTGAAATGGAGCTCAGCTGGCTTTGAGAAGGTCAGCCTCTTCTGAGAATGGCATATTTGATGAAGAAGAAGAAGGTAAGGAAGAAGAAAAACTGAAAGCCAAGCCATAGTAAAGTGCTTAGTCAATAAATATTTAATGCCGAGATCTTAAACCCTTCATTACACTCCATGCTCATTCTGAGAATGGAAACATGACTGAGCAGCTATGTCTTCAGTCAGTACATTCCCTCCCATTTATATCCACAGTCATGACCCTGGAGCAAAGGCTGTAAAGGTTGCAAAGTGCCAGCCTGACTATCACATCTAGTGTGTCAATAGGTTTATGTGGCTTGCACAGTAAAAATGCCATCATAAACATTAGCAAAGGCTGCAGTGACAGCCTGACTGTCACATCTAGTATGTCAATAGGTTTTATGTGCTTTGTATAGTAAAAATGCCACCATAAACATTTTGGAGATTTCTAGAAAAAAGTCTAGATTTCCATCTTGTCTTGCTTGAAAAAAAAAAAAAAGAACTAGCTATACTAAGCCCTCATTCCTACATGATAACAATCAGCTGGAGCTGAGAAGTGGCTCCCCTCAATAGATGAGCATGTGACCTTCAGTTTGCCACGTTCCCACCACTCCTCATGGCAGCTTCACTGGTTCATTTTACTTATTTATTTGTCTGGCTCCTATAAGGCATCTGAGTTTGCAACTCTTGCCCCAGAATAACAGTTATCCATTTTCTTTATATCTCTACCCTCCTCGATTTGCCTCATATTTCCCCAGTGATGTTCACTGCAATATTAGTTGCAACAGAGAAAAATTGAGAATATTCTAAGTATCCAATGAAAAAATGGCTAGTGAGCTACCCATGTAATGGAATATAATAGAACCATTAAAATTGTGTATACAAGGTATATACAATGGTATCAAAAAAGCCTTTTAAGCTATTTATTTTTTTTTCTTTTTTAAACTTAAAAAATTCTTTTTTTTTAAATTTATGTTTTTAGAGATGGGGGGTCTCATTATGTCAGCCAGGTCTGTCTCGAATTCCTGGCCTCAAGTGAGCCTCCCATTTTGGTCTCCCCAACTGCTGGGATTACAGGTGTGAGCCACCATGCCCGGCCCTTTTAAGCTAATTTAAAAAGTAAAATATCAGTGCTTTGAGAGACTGAGGAGGGAAGACTGCTTGAGCCTAGAAGTTCAAGACCAGCCTGGGCAATAAAGCGAGACACTGTCAACACAAAAATTTAAAAATTGGCTGGATGTGATGGCACATGCCTATGGTCCTAGCTACTTGGGAGGCTAAGGTAGGAGGCTGACTTGAACCCAAGAGTTTTGGGCTCCAGTGAGCTATGATAGCATCATTGCACTCCAGCCTGGGTGACAGAGCAAGACTCCATCTCAAAAAAAAAAAAACAAAAACAAAAGGATACCAAATCACATAAAGATAATTCTGCTTCCTACATTATGGTAATCAAGACATTACAGGGCCCCCTTCACTGCAAAATATGTGAAATACGAGATCCTATATAATATATATATTATTTTTTAAGGGAATAGGGTCTCACTGTCACCCAGGCTAGAGTGCAGTGGCCCAATCATAGCCCGCTGCAACCTTGAGCTGGGCTCAAGCAATTCTCCTGCCTCAGCTCCCACAAGTAGGTGGGACTACAAGCATGTGCCACCATGCCTGGCTAATGTTTAAATGTGTTTGTAGAGATGGCATCTTGCTATGTTGCCCAGGCTGATCTTGAACTTCCAGCCTCAAGGAATCCTCCTGCCTTAGCTTTCCAAAGTGCTGGGATTAAAGGCATGAGCCACAGTGCCTGGGCAATATATACTTTTAAAAGCATTTCAGGTCTCTCAGTATATAGGAGACATCTCTGTGACTACGCAATTCCCCAAAAAGAGAAAAATTCATGAGCTATGCAGTAAGCAAGGGGGAGGACCAGGGTTCCCTGTGGGCCAATTCCCAGAGCATCACTGCAGCCAAGATGATAAGACTTGCGCCACTGGAAGACTTAGCCCCCTCAAGGGTGAGGGGGCTAAACCTGAGAGTTCTGCATTAAGCAGAAACAGGGAAGCCTGAAGGAAGTTCATCATGATCCACGGTAGGTGGTGTTCCATAGCTTTTGGTAGAAGCAGATATGAATTTTCTCTGGGGGAAAATATTTCCCAACCTAAGTCAACAGAATTCTCAAAATTAAAGAGCAACAAAAATTAGAATTAATGATCACAAAGAAGCCATGAGCACATAACAGAGAAAACAATAAATAATATATTTAGATTGCAAGAACTTCAGATACCAAAAATGTCAGTTACAGAATATAAATCAGCTATGTGTGAAATGTTTTAAAAGATAAATCTCAAAGGTGAGTGGCAATGAATTATTAGAAATAACCAGGCAGATCTGAAAAAGAACGAAATATGTTTAGAAGTTAGAAAAATAATTATTAGGCTGGGCGCGGTGGCTCAAGCCTGTAATCCCAGCACTTTGGGAGGCCGAGACAGGTGGATCACGAGGTCAGGAGATCGAGACCATCCTGGCTAACACGGTGAAACCGTCTCTACTTAAAAAAATACAAAAAACTAGCCAGGCGAGGTGGTGGGCGCCTGTAGTCCCAGCTACTCGGGAGGCTGAGGCAGGAGAATGGTGTAAACCTGGGAGGCGGAGCTTGCAGTGAGCTGAGATCCGGCCACTGCACTCCAGCCTGGGTGACAGAGCGAGACTCCGTCTCAAAAAAAAAAAAAAAAAGAAAAGAAAAATAATTATTAAAATAAAAACTCAGTCAGGTACAGTGACTTACACCTGTAATCCCAGCACTTTGGGAGGCTGAGGCAGGAGGATCACTTGAAGCCAGGAATTTGGTAAGAGCCTGGGCACCATAGCAAGACTCTGTCACTAGATACATACACATGTACATACATATGCAAGCAAGCAAGCAGAGTGTGGTGGTGTACACCTGTAGTCCCAGCTACTTAGAAGGCTGTAGTTAGAAGACTGCTTGAGCCTGGGAGATTGAGGCTAAAGTGAGCCATGAAAGTACCACTGCACTCCAGCCTGGGTGACACAGTGAGACCTTGTCTCAAAAAAGAAAAAAACAAAAAACAAAAAACAAAATGAAAGGACAAATTTAAGAGCAGAAAAGATGAAGTTGAAGTGAGAATTAGTGAACTGGAAGATCAATCTGAAGAAATCACATAGAATACAGCACGAAAAAACAGAGAACAGAAAAGTGAATGAGAAGTTAAGAGATGAGACAGAATGAAAATGTTTAATATACTTAGAATCTTTGGTAGAGAATCAAGGAGAGGTAATATTTGAAGAGATAATGACAGATAATATTTCAGAAGTTATTAGAAAACATGAATCCATTAATTCAGGAAGTAAAACTATCTCAGGATAAAGAATATCAGTAACAAGTATCTAAACTGTACATCAGTAAAAATTTTTTGTGTGGCTTTTATTTTGTTTTGAGACGGGGTCTCTCTTTCTTTTGCCCAGGCTGCAGTGGCACCATCCTAGCTTACTGCAACCTTGAACTCCTGGGCTTAAGTGAAGATCTTCCTGCCTCAGCCCCCCAAAGCTCTGGAATTATAGGCATGAGCCACTGTAACCCGCCAAGTAAAATCTGAATGCAATAAATTTAACAGTTACAAAATGCACTAATATCTGTTTGAGTGTTGTATGATCCTAGGCCTGTTATCTTGCCTTTCCCTGCCCCCATTTCCTGTAGAATGGTGATAAAAATACCACCAACTACATTAAGTGAATTAATATTATCAAGCACTTAAATTGTGCCTGACATATAGTAAATACCCAGTAAGTATAATACTATTATTAAGTGATAAGATGTTGGTTAATATCCAAAACCCCCACAAAGGAGATTACACAACTGTGACCAAAATAGGTCGGTAACCTTAGAGAAACATGAAAAGACTGGATATGGATACCTTTCCCCACTCCTCAATCCCAGCATCCTCCAGAACTCAGTAGTGATCTGGGCAGCTTTCCTAAGCAATAGAGAGATCCAGGAGTGCTCAAAATAAAGCAGGCATGAATATAAACATTGCTTACTGAGTCTTCCTGTGCCTGGACTAGGCTACTTTATGGGGAGTTGAAGGCTAGGGGGAAACATATGCCCCCTACTATAGATCTGAACAGTGGTCTATTCAAAACAGTACGTGAAAATGCTCTGTCAACTGACCATTTTATAAAAATATAAAGCACTGTTATTACTCCAAAAAATGCTAGGAATGCTAGGAACTCACTCTGCATGGCCACCACCCAAGTAGCTGGGACTACAGGCACGTGCCATCACACCCAGCTAATTTTTGTATTTCTTTTCTTTTTTTTGGTAGATAAGGTTTCATCATGTTGACCAGGCTAGTCTCAAACTCCCGAGCTCAAGCAATTTGCCCACCTAGACCTCCCAAAGTGCTGGGGTTACAGGCAGAAGCCACTACACCTGGCCTAAAAAATATGTTCAAAAGCTGGCTGAGGCTTGCTGGAGTGCAGTGATGGGATCTCAGCTCACTGCAACCTCCACCTCCCGGGTTCAAGCAATTCTCCTGCCTTAGCCGCCCGAGTAGCTGCGACTGCATGAGTGCGCCACCACGCCAGGCTGATTTTGGTATTTTTAGTAGAGACGGGGTTTTGCCATGTAGGCCAGGCTGGTCTTGAACTTCTGGCCTCAGGTGATCCGCCTGCCTCGGCCTCCCAAAGTGCTGGGATTACAGGCATGAGCCACCACGCCCAGCCACTATTTGGCTTTTTTTTTTTTTTCATTGTGAAGACCTTTATTGCTGTGTATGAATTTTTAAAAGCTAACTACTTATTTTGGAATAATTTAGATTTATAAAAAGTTGAAAAGATAGTTCAGAGTTCCTGTACGTCCTTCAACCATTTCCCCTAATGTTACCATCTTACATAATCAAGGTACATTTGTTAAAGCAATTAACATTGAGAACATTACAATTAACTGAACTTACAGACTTTATTTGAATGTGGCTGGTTTTTTCATGTATGTCCTGTTATTTAGCTTTATAAAAAACAAAACATTATAATTTTATAAAACATATAAGCTAATTTAAAACAAAGTCACCCTCACAAAAGATATGCAGATGTATACTGCAGGCTGCAGATAAACAGTTCAGGCCGGGCGCAGTGGCTCACGCCTGTAATCCCAGCACTTTGGGAGGCCGAGGCGGGCGGATCACGAGGTCAGGAGATCGAGACCATCCTGGCTAACACGGTGAAACCCCGTCTCTACTAAAAATACAAAAAATTAGCTGGGCGCGGTGGCGGGCACCTGTAGTCCCAGCTACTCAGAAGGCTGAGGCAGGAGAATGGCGTAAACCCGGGAGGCGGAGCTTGCAGTGAGCTGAGATCGCACCACCGCACTCCAGCCTGGGCGACAAAGCAAGACTCCGTCTCAAAAAAAAAAAAAAAACCAGTTTAGATGCTGTTAATAAGTATAGTTTAGCAGAGAAAAGTTTTGCATTTCCCACAATCAAGACAATGAGTAGTTTTGGGAACTGTCCAAGAAGGTAATTTTTAGCAAAAGTAAGCAGTACTAAGCAACAGGCAGGACTGTATGATTTTAGTACACTTTTGTGCCTGGTCTTCCCAATAATCACTCTGCTGACCTTTCACGTCAGTACACTAGGGACAGAGGTGGACTGAAATCATACAAATCTTTGGAAATCAACAGAAGGTACTTTTGTTTGTGCTGACTTACTTGGGTATCCCTCTCCAACAGCGACAACCTCAGTTAGGGTAATTCCTTTTGGCTAAATTTTCACCTCAGACTGTGTGATTGATTCCAGTAGCAAAGGTCGGAAATGCTCAAACCATAACACATCAAAGTAAATTCTTACATACTGTACTCTATTCTCTGATCTAGAATTATCCTGAGGCTATCAATTAATATCATCTTGAGTCAATCAAGCAAGTAATCCAGCCACAAGCATCTACTGTACCCTTCCTGCGTATAAGGAGCTATGCTGGATGTTCAGGGGTAACAGCCCAATTTGAGGGGCTCATAATTTCGTTATGATTGCCAGTATGCCTCTGGAGAAGGCCGGAACAGTAAAAAGAAAGTTTCAGGATGTAAGGGTTAGAGCAATGCTTTTAATTTTTCAGCCCCAATACATAAAACAGCTACCCTGGTTGAAGCAGAGGAGGCCTAATGCCCCATGCACTCCAATTCCCTCTCCTCACTGTGGGGGCCCCTAAAGGCACCTCCAGGGGACCCTTGGCAAAGGCAGAACTGACCATGGTTTGTTGGGAGTTAGAGATAATGGGGAGTTAAATAAATAATTAACTGACAGAAACATCTCTCTTTTTTCATGCCTCCCAAACCAAATGTTTGTAAATAGATGTTGATTAACTTCACTAATAGCAAACCTAACTTCCCAGAACAGAAATAAAACTTTGTACATGAATTTGGAAAGTCAGCTTGCATAACTACCCTCCACCCCTGCCATAAGATTAGATGGAGGCTCTGAGTTTCCTACAAGACAAGTACTTCTGTGTGAAATGTATGACAGAGGCTCAAAGAATTTGGAGATTTCAGAACTGGTGGTAACAATGATTCCTGTGGGTATCTAGGACTGAACTGTAAAGAGAGAATAAACAAGTTGTTAGATGCTGAGAGCACCTGGCTATGGCATCAGGAGTCTGATTCCATAAATGGAATAGCGGCCAATGCCCAGAAGGTCATCTGTCTTTCCTCCAAGTAGAGTGTAGCTGCTGCTAGCTGAGGAGGCCGCTGTTTCTAACTCGTATCATGTTATTTTGGACTCCAAGTGAGGCCAGACAGCATGCTGGGAGTGTGTTGGAAGGGGCCTAGCCTGAAGGGCTGTCCCAGACACACCAGTTGCTGCCTTATTAGGCTTCCTTAATATAGAGTCCTCTTTCGAAGCACAGAACTTGGTTTGCTTTTGGCTTCTCACATATGTTGTAGAAAAGTTCAGCTAAATGTCCACCCCCAAAAGTCAAAGACAAACATTCCAGAAGAGGCTTGGCTCTGAAGTAGAATGGGCTTAGCAGCCTAAAAGGTAAAAGGCCCCAAGCACCCAAGGCCCCAGTTCAATAAATGCAGACTGCAGCATTCGGAACGTATACCCAAGAAAAGAATACGCTAAAGCCACTGAACCTCACTGAGCTGAAAGGGTTGCTTTTCTTTATTCCATAAAAATCTGATGATAATAAGCCTAGCTTTGCCCCTAGGGTCTCTCTATGCTTAAAAGGGATTCAATCTAGAAAACAAAAAATTATTTTCTTCTGCTGATCCAGCCAGCAAAAGTATATACCTTTCTCCATTAGGCCAACCATTTGATTCCCTCCTTAACTCAACCTGTAGCACCTGTTTGGAAGCAGTGGGCTCAATCAGATGACCTCTTAAGGTCCTTTTCAGGTCTAATTATAACCTAAGCCAAATTAAAACCTGGAGCCCAAGGGAAGGTTCCTATGCAGTGTGTTAAAAAAAAAAAAAAAAAAAAAAAAAAAAAAAAAAGGCCGGGCGCGGTGGCTCAAGCCTGTAATCCCAGCACTTTGGGAGGCCGAGATGGGCGGATCACAAGGTCAGGAGATCGAGACCATCCTGGCTACCACGGTGAAACCCCGTCTCTACTAAAAATACAAAAAATTAGCCGGGCGAGGTGGCGGGCGCCTGTAGTCCCAGCTACTCGGGAGGCTGAGGCAAGAGAATGGCGTAAACCCGGGAGGCGGAGCTTGCAGTGAGCTGACATTCAGCCACTGCACTCCAGCCCGGGTGACAGAGCAAGACTCCGTCTCAAAAAAAAAAAAAAAAAAAAAAAAAACCTCCTGCATTCCAACATGAATACAAATACACATAAACACACCTATACTCCCAGGTGCCTGGCTTCTAACTGCTAGCTGTAAGTCTCTAGAGATTGGGATTTTGTTGTAAACCCTATTTCTTTTGAGGATGTATTAGGGGGAGAGAGGAAGACTACAGGGAATTAGGAAAGATTTGGTTCCTACCTTGATAGACCGAGTTCTTCAGATGAGGCGATGGAGAATGCAGCAGTGAGTAAGGCCCACAGGCTAAAGCCTCCCAATGCTAGGTGCAGGTGAGCAGCAAGGGAGCAGGAAGCCACCAAGACCAGAGACAGTGTACGAGGGGTGGATGCTGAAAGCCTCAGCACAGACTGCTTTGCTTGGAGGATGGCTCTCAAGCGTGTATTTGCAGGAGCAAGTTAGCTGGAACAAAAAAGGCCCCTATGCTGCTCTTTGATTGCTCAGTGTGGTCAGTCCTTTGGCTGTGTGGGCAGCCCTCTGGCTATTCCTTTTAGCTCCTGGACTAAAAGGAAGCAAAATCAGAGTGTACTGTGCTCCCCCACCCCACAGGCAATGGACTGAAGCATGCCAGCTAGGAAGCTGCTATCCAATCAGAATGCCCAAAGCTGTAAATAAAAGGCCACATATGCACAGTAAAGTAGGCTATGAGAAGAATCTAGATTGAATTACAGAAGCCAGTTGTGGGGCCAGGGTGGAGGAGGTTGGAAAAACAGAGGGGGGAAGCCTAGTTGTCCTTCAAGGAATCTTTTTATTCAAATACACCCCTCCCTCAGCATGACTGCCAGAGCCATCAAAGCCTTGTTCCCCTGGGGAACCAGGTTCCAATCTGGCCATGTTCTCCACAGAGGAGTCATGGTCTGAGACTCCTTAGGCAGGGTCAAAGCCTTTCCCCGGAGGCATCTCATCTTCCAGGAGGCTTGCCCTGCTAGTCTCTGGAGTCCAGCTCACCGTGCATGGTAAGCGCACTGGGACTGGCTCACTCGCAGGTGGCAGCAAAAACCATTTCTGTGTACCAGCAACTGTTGCTTTAGTTGTAGGGCTAAAGTGAGAGTAACTTATATATTTTTGTTTACTTAAGCCCCCAAATTTAAAAAGCAGGTAGCTGAAGCCTGGCCTGGGTCCTGAGTATTCAGCAGCCTAGGTTCTATGATTCACAACATGGATTTTGGTGTTAAGACAAGTCTGGGTCCAACTCTGACACATTACTTGCCAGCTGTGGAATTCTGGGTGGTCACTCAACCTCACTAAACTTCACCTTCCTCATTTGTAAGACTGTCATATTTTCCCTGAAAAGCTTGAAGTAAAAATAAGACATTGTACATAAAGTACCCAACACATGGTAGATGCTTAGTAATAAGTCATTATTATTACTATATCTTTGGCAGATGACCAGTGGAGCTCTTTCCTCTCTCCTGTTCCAATTTCCCAGAAAATCTAAAGGCTTCAGGTCAGGGAAGTGGCAGGCAAAATCTCTAAAAGAGCCAAAGGAAATGGAAGGGTCACATTCCTTTTTTTCCTCCCCTACGATAGGACGGACTCAGTCATCCTGTCTGTGCCCATCATACTCTAGGCTGGTAGGCTGGCCCTGGGAGCCTCAGGGCTCTCCAAAACCAAAGATACTGATCCACCTCTAGTATTACCTGTTGTAGGGCATGCTCCTACACTGATGGTGCTTCTCCTGGGGCCCCAGATCATATCCCAGTAGGTGAAGGGGAGAGAGTGTGATCCCAAGTTGGCAGGATAAGTTTTGTCCAGGCTGTTGTCTGACCATCACAGCTGCCTGTGAGGCCTATGGGTTAATAATAGCAACTCTGATGCCAATGGATTAAGACAGAACTGTAGGAGGTGTTTATTTTTACACTCTGGCGTCAGTATCAAGTTCTACTGGTTACTGCCCAAATCTAGGACAGCTTCCTGCTCCAGGAGTGGCCTCAGGCTTCTCCAGGTTGCTAAGTTGGATTCTGTAGGAAGCAAGTCTTGTTGAAAACAGTTCAGCATTAAACAGGACAGGGAAGACGAAAGGAAACAAACAGAGCTTTCATATGTCCAGCTGTCTAGCACCAAACCTCTGGGACCAGGTGGACCTCAAGTTGAAAGCTGTTGCTCATAGTACTCTCTTGAGACAGGCAGGCCCTGTTGTTCTGGACAGGGTACACACATACACACACACAAATTGGCTGCACTGAAATAATCTGAATAAAAACAAAGACAGACTGCCACTCAGCTACCCAGAAGCTCAGCCTTATCAGTCATAAGTCCCAAACTAGAGCATTGAGTGCTGACGTTGTAAGGAAAAAGAGAAAGCCTATTTGGGAGGGTTTTATAGGAATTTGAGACAGAGGATGGGTTAGGCCAGTCCTCAACCAATTTGTATGGTTTTTAGCATGTACATCAAATTTCTTGAAGATCTGCCACCAGAGATCTTTTCCTAGACATGACACACTAGGATAGAAATCTCGCTGGGCCAGGAGCTGTGCCTAGATAATCTCCTGAAAGCTTCTTCATCCCTGCAAGACCTAGAGACTGGGGTCGCAGGGACTTTATACTTTGACTACAGTATCTGCAACTCTGTGGACATCCCACTAACCTCCCTGAAAGGCAGCTCCTGCCAGAGTGTCTACTTGCCCCATCAGGCAGACAGGAGCATGAGGAGGCTGACAGCTGGAAAGCTGATGTAAATAGATGTAGACTAGCTTACTCTGGAGTCAGGAGCAGAGCAGACTGCTGTGGAATGACAAAAACGTACCACTCACCAGGTAGGAATGCCGAAGTGCAAACAAAACAGCCAAGCAGCCAAGCACACAGGAACAGTGACTCCGTCATCTTCCTGCAATCGTAGGTCATCGTCAGTGACACAACATGTTAATACCTTAAGAAGCCAGGGTGCTGGCAAGAAGGCAGGCTGGTGAGCAACTCATTTAATACATTTTTTCCCTGTCATTCAAGGATGATCCACTCGGTCATCAGAACAACAGTGCAGCCTTAGAAACAACCAGATTTGATCACTAGTGATAAAGGAGTTTGATCTTAGCTCCATCTGGAAACTACTCATGCCTAGGATAGTGGTAGGATGCCCAAAGACAGGAACACTGCTTTCATTCTTGGGTTTTCCTCCAACTTGCTGGGTCATCTGGGGCAGGGTACCTGTTCTCTCAAAGCTCTGTATTTGCCATCTAGTAAAAGGACTAATTGTATCCATCTTCTGGTGTGTGGTAGGAAAAAAATATTTGAAAAATAAAAAGAATAAGGAAAATGTAAATGCTGTAGTCTTTGGACTACAGTATTTCAGAAATATAATGGTCATCCATGCATGCAGGTAGAGCGCCCTGGCCTTCTCCTGTGTCCTCCCTCTTCTAGGGTCACAGTGGCCACATTAGGAAGTGGGCCTGGTCTGTGCCCAGAGATGCAGTGCCCTTCTTTCAGGCCTATAATCCCCACCTATGGTTTGAGGAACAGATGAAATAGGAATATGCTTACCTAGATGTAAGGTATTAATTTCCACTAACTTATAATAAGGAATTTCGAAATATGCAAGCAAAAGAAACAATTTCACTTACTCCCTTGTCTATCTAGGAGCCACAAAGCTAATTCTCCCGTTTGTGGGCCCAGGACACTGATCTGGGGCCTGTATCCCACTGATGTGGCATTCAGCAGCAGGACTCACTGGAATGTAGCCTAAAAGGCCTGAGAGAGCAACATTAATGAGGGATGTATTCTACTGCTCAGTTAGAACAAAGGCGATACTGTATTCGAAACCCAACACAAGACTTCACTCTTTCTAGCTCAGCAATCCCTCAGTATTGGGTTAGTTTGCCAGGTCTCCGGAACTCCTGAAGAGAACTAGAAATCTATTCTTTGTTGATGGTGACACCTCTTTTTCTGTAAGTCCCTACCCTGGGATTCAAAACAGATGTTCAAACCTCCTGCAGCCTCTGGTGAGACCCACTTCCTTTCAGAGAAGGGGCCTCAAAATCAGGGATCAGCAAAATCTTTCTGTAAAGATTTCGGCTTTGTGGGCCGTATAGTACTGCCACATCTTTGTAAAACTTTTTTCTTATAAATTTACAATTTATAATTGTATATATCTATAGAGCACAAAGTGATACTATGATTTATGAATATCATGTGGAATTAAATTAAATTAAATTAAGCTAATTAACATATCCATTGCCTCAAATACTTATCTTCTTTTGGTGAGAATACTTGAAATTTACTTTCTTAGCAATTCCCTTTTAAAAAAACAAACAAACAACAACTCTTTAAAAATGTAAAAGCCATTCTCAGCTTGTGGACCATACAAAAACACCCTGGCAGAGACCATAATTTGCTGATTGACTCCTACTCTAGACCTTAAAGGCCTCTCTATTCAAGGTCTATATCTTAAAATTCTGACCCTGGTGGGCCTGCCTAGAGATCCTCTTTCCACGGGGCTGACACAGTTCTCAGAGGCAACTCCCCCCTGAGGAGCCACTGAGGAATGTGAAGGAAGAATCCTGAGGTTATTTGTATTGGAGCTGACAGACTGGCTAATTTCCCTCACATAAAACACTTCAAAAGCATCTATAGAATTTAGCTTATTGCATTATCATTCTGGAGTGTAGAATGAACCATAAACCATCTTTATCTTTCTGTTTCTGCTTAATACTATCCCATGCCTCTATGAGGCCATTTTTTTCCCCCTTCTCCCAGGTTCCAAATCCACACTTGAATTGGCTCAGGCCTGAACTCACTCCCCATTCTATATGTGGTATGGCTGTGGATAGCAAGGAAACTATCAACAGACAGATGGATTTGGACACAGTAAATATGGATGAGAGGCATGAGAGTAGGGGTGAGTTCATTTTGAGCAAACATTTAGGGCTGACTTTAGGCACCATCACAAATAGTTACAGGTTCTATAAACAGGTGGCAAACTGCTATAGAAGCATCCTAAGAATGATGTAGAAATGGTTAGGAATCTTTGTAGTTATACCTCCCCACACACCAGAAGCTAGAGGAAACGAGTCATTGCTAAAGAGTAATTCTTCTAATATTATTAGCGATTATTTATTATTTACTATGTTACTCACCATGCTAGATGTTTGTCATAAGAGCATTTCCGTTTTTTGGTTTTTGTGGTTTTTTTTGAGACAAGAAGCTTGCTCAGGCTAGAATGTGGTGGTGTGATCTCGGCTCACCACAACCTCTGCCTCCCATGTTCAAGTGATACTTGTGCCTCAGCTACCCAAGTAGCTGAGATTAGAGGTGTGAGCCACCACACCCAGCTAATTTTTGAAGTTTTAGTAGAGATGGAGTTTCCCCATGTTGGCCAGGCTGTTCTCAAAACTCCTGGCCTCAAGTGATCCTTCCACCTCAGCCTCCCAAAGTGCTGGAATTATAGGTGTGAATCACTATGTCCGGCCCATAAGTGCATTTCTAATCCTCATGATAACCATGCAAAGTAGATATTATTATCTCTATTTTACAGTTGAGGAAACTGAGGATCTTGCAGAGATAAACTTTATCTAAGATCACAGAGCCAGAAAGTAGAGGAGTTGGGCTTGCAATTTTTGTCTGACTCAATCCAAAGCCCTTGCTCTTTCTACTATAATATACTGCTAATATCCTTGATAGAGAAAAACAATAAGCAAATCCCTTAATTTGGGTCTTGTTTGACTTTGTTCCAAACAGCAGCAATCGATGATGTTAGCTGTGGGCTTGAAAAAAAAAAAAAAATAGCAGCAATCTATTGGTCTGCCTTTTTCTATACTCTGAATATTAATGAATGACAAAGTACTAAAAATCACAAGTATGACACTTTTACATGGTAGTGATTCAGGTCAAATGAATACAGCTATATTCCTACCAAAGCTGGAGATGTACATGAGCTAACACTTGGTTATTCTTTACAAGAAAACAGGATTATTTTTAATGTTAAATCTTTGGTTCGTAGCCAAATAAGTCTCTTTTCAACAGTGGTATTGTGTATCTTTGTGTGAGCTGTTATTTTGTAAATAATTTAGCTGAATTAAATTAGTTCCCCACCTTCCCAGGTCCCAGATTATTAGTTGCCAATCAAATATCTGTTCTCCCTTTATCTTTCAAATTAACAGAACCCTGATATTTGGCTGGGTACAATGCTGTCCAAGTAAAATTCCACATTTCTCCCTCCCTTGCAAGTAAGGGTGGCCATTTGACCAAGTTATGGTGGAATTGCTGTGTGCAACTTCTGGGTAGTCTCTTTATGATGAACAGGGTGCATCCTTCTTCCTCCTTTCCTCCATCCTGCTGCTAGGAAGGTAGGTGTGATGACTAGAGCCATAGTAGGTCATCTTGTGCCATAAGGATGGCCTAGAGATAGCTGAGCAAAAAACTGGAAAGGGTGTGGGTCTCTAATGACTGTGGAGCTGCCATACTAGCCCAGGACTGTCTACCTCTGTACTTCAGTTGTTGATGAGAGAAAAAAACCCTCCATCTTATTTAAGTCACCAATGGTGGGTTTCTGTTACTCATATCTATTGCTACTTTATACATCCTACCACATTATCCATCCCTACTGCTACTAAAGACCAACCTATATTTATCACTTATCTAAGTTCCTACATCAACCTCTAACCTAGTTTTCCTTCCTAGAATCATCTTAATAGACATCAAATGAAGTCTACTTATATCACTCTTATGCTGAAAAACCCGTCGAAGGCTTTCCATAAAATCCAAATTCCCTAAAGGTATATCCTAGTTTTGATAAATCACCTCTTCACTCTCATCTTTTGCCCTGTAGTCATACTATCAACTCGGATCAGCTCGGTACTGATTGGAACACTGCCCCTCCATTTGTCTAACTCCTAATCATCCTTTAGGTTTTTAGCTAAAATATTCCGAATCCAATGGCCCTTCCCAGACTACTGGCTATATTTTCTCAAAGCACCTTGCACTTCTCTGTATTGTGTTTTATACTTGTTCATTTGGCTTCTAACACTAGGCAGCAAGTTTCATGGGGCAGGAACCCTGTCTACCATTATTTGTTGGTGTACACTTAGAACCTAGCAGTGTCTGGGATACATAGATTAATATTTTCAAATGAATTAATGAAATTTTCAAGAGGGCAGCCAAGCAGTATGTAGCAAAATTTGAAATAAGCATACTCTCTAGTCTACTTCTATCAAATGTAGTTAAAAGAAGTAACATTATAAAGACACATAAAGTTATATATATGTATGAATGTTTGTTGAAGCACTATTTACAAAAGCAAAAAAAAAATTATTTAAAATAATTTTTTATAGAGACAGGGTCTTGCTATGTTGCCCAGACTAGTCTCAAACTCCTGGGCTCAAGCAATCCTTGGCCTCTCAAATTGCTGGGATTACAGGCATGAGCCACTGCACCTGGCCAAAATTTAAAAATATTTTTAAAATCCCCTCAGTAAAAAATTGGTTAAATAAATTACGATGTAATCCATGCAATGAAGTATTCTACAGAACACAAAAAGATGTGTAGGATTTGTTGTCAAGATGAAACTATGCTCATGATATCGGTTTTTTTTTTTTCCTTTTTCTTTTAAATAAGCAATTTACAAAGTACAACTCTCAGGTTGGGTGCAGTGGCTCACGCCTGCAATCCTAGGAGGATTGGGGAGGCTGAGGCAGGTGGATCACTTGAGGTCAGGAGTTCGAGACCAGTCTGGCCAACATGGTGAAACCCCATCTCTACTAAAAATATAAAAATTAGCTCGGCATGGTGGCACTTGTCTGTAATCCCAGCTGCTTGGGAGGCTGAGGCATGAGAATCACTTGAACCTGGGAGGCAGAGGTTGCAGTGAGCTGAGATCGTGTCACTGTACTCCAGCCTGGGCGACAGAGCGAGACTCTGTCTCAAACAACAACAACAATAACAAAAAAACAAAGTATAATTCTCAAGTCCAAAATCCATGGTTGGAAACCTAAGAATGGCTGCTCAATCAGTTCCCTTTGATTTGTGCTTCTGCTTCTTGGCGGTCATCATCATTATCATCTTAGTAGTAGCAGTAGCAATTAACATTCATAGTCATTAGTGAGTACCTCACTGACAGACATTGTGATAACTGCATGTGCATCATCTCATTTAATGCTGACAAAACTATACAAGGTGGGAACTGTTAGGGTGATATGAAATGGTCAATATGCATTTTTTTAACCTGCAAAAATGCCCATTTCATAAGGTTAAACTTAATGTTATTATTTCCCAGGGGCCCAGAGATTTTACCAAAATTGTCCATGTTTTTATAACTGGGGAGTGGCAGAGCTGAGCTTCATACCCAGGTGTGTTTGATATCACAGTAGCTGTGCTCTTTTGCCTGATGTATAAAAGAGGCAGGGGAGGAGGAAGGAAAAAACAAAACAAAACAAAGTATAACTCATGGTATGATCCCATTTTTATTTTAAAAAATGCATACACATCTTCTTTTTGCTTATCTGTATTTTCTGGCAATAAGTCGGATGATGGACTCTTTTGGGCCATCTGGGATCCTCACAGGCCTGAAAGCCTGGACCTCATGAAACATCAGCACAGGAGACAAAGAGGGACTACCCACTTACAGCCTTAAAGAGGACAGCTACCTGTACTGGGAGAACAAGTATCTAATGAGTGCCCACTAAATGCCTAATACCTTAATTCAGAGAAGAAATAAAAGCTACAGGCATGCATAGGGCAAATTATAATTCATTGAGAAAGCTAAATGTTGTTTTAAAAGATTCAAATTATATTCAAAGTTCTAAAATGTCTTATATTAGCTTCAGAACATTATGAAAATAAAAACCAAAAATTAGATGAAAATATTCTTGAAACTTGTGCTTGCCCCCTTCATGAGAAACTTGTAAAAGAAGAGTTATACCTGAAGAGATTTTCCTATTTTTTTTCCTTTTTTGAAATGGAAGTCTTGTTCTGTCGCCCAGGCTGGAGTGCAGCAGCACGATCTTGGCTCACTGCAACCTCTGCCTCCCGGGTTCACGCCATTCTCCTGCCTCAGTCTCCCACGTAGCTGGAACTACAGGCGCCTGCCACCACGCCCAGCTAATTTTTTGTATTTTTAGTAGACAGGGTTTCACCATATTAGCCAGGATGGTCTCGATCTCCTGACCTCGTGATCCGCCCGCCTTGGCCTCCCAAAGTGCTGGGATTACAGGTGTGAGCCACCGCGCCCGGCTGAGATTGTCCTGTATTTTTATCTTGAATTAGCACATTAGTTCACAGGTAGATAACATAAACCTGATATATATCTTTCAGAAGAGTTAAAAATACAAGAATTACAAAAAGTACTATGGATTATAAAGCAAGGAAGTATATTATAACCATTTATATGCATTTCCTATTTCCTTCTTGGTTGGACGCTAAGGACAGAGGCTATCTTCATCTTTGTAGTCACTTAACCTAGCCTCAAGTCTGGCACAGGGTATATGATTAAAATGTTCACTGAGTTGAACTAAGGAGGAACCGAAATCGTCATCAAACTGGAAACATTTCTTCAGAGCAGAATTTGGCTCATTACAGATATGGACATATTTACACATACTTAGTTCTAGCCCTTTTTGGGGTGTGGGGTGCTGAAACGGATCTAGGGAATCCAGTGATGAGCTTCTGGAATATGCAGGGGGAGTATCCTTGCAACAGCTCCTCTCTTAGAGTTTCCTTCACACCTGGCAATGCGCTCCCTCTACTGCTAGTGGGAGCCACAGCAGGGGACCCAGAACAGCAGGTTCCAGACACAATGACAGACATCCTGCCCTCCCTTTCTCCCCCTTTAACCTCACAGTCTTCAACTCTGTCCTATTAGCTGCTTCCAATGGGGACTGCTGAGTAGCTAGGAAAGAATGCAGGATATGTTTCAAAAGTCCAGCACTAGCTGAGGAACAGTTTGTTTTTTTCCTAAAAAGGGTAGTCTATAAAGTTACATAAGACCCAGCTCTGCTCGCTGGGAGCTTTTCCAGCTACATCTGAAGAGACTCCTCAAGCTATTTGAAGTTTCAGGAAAAGGGCTTGGAATTTCCTGCTTGGCCAACCTATACTGGAGCTATCTCTGGGTAGATGTTGGGAGGTTCCAGTAGGAAAAGTAGTGACTCTGTGCTCCCATTGTCGGCTGCTGCCCCATTGGGTTCTGTGGGGACAGCAAATAGCATAGTCCATTTATAGTCAAAGTCTCAGAATAAGAACAAGCCCTTTGCCAAAAACACAGCCCATCTGGCATCAAGCCCTACGGCCCCACCCAAAGGAGGCAGGACCTGGGAAATCTAACAGCCCAACCCAGTAGTACACAACAGTGCTCTAGAAGAGTTTCCTTCTCTGCTTTGGGCAAATGTTTGAAGGAATCTGTGGCCCTGAGAACCTTAAATGCCAAAGTCTCACCCAAGGACGAAAGGAATTACTCAATAAATCTTAACTGAGCACCTCCAAAGTGCCAGACACTGTAGTGTGAAAGAAACAAACCTGATGCCTGCCTTCATGGAGTTTACAGTTCACCCAGGGAGACCAAACAAATAAATAACTATGATATATACTCGATTAAATAGGCCTTTGGAATGTGCTGCATTCAAAGGAAAGATAGTTAAATCACCAAAGCCAGGCCAATTAGCATATTTGTTAATCAGGGTCCAGTTTACACTGTATTGGCAACTAAAATTATGTTTTTTCTTTTTAAAATTTTTTTGTAGAGACGGGGTCTCACTATGTTGGCGAGGCTGGTCTTGAACTCCTGGGCTCAAGCGATCCTCCCACCTCGGTCTCCCAAAGTTCTGGAATTACAGGTGTGAGCCACCACGTGCCCAGCCAATTACTTATGTCTGAATTGAAAACTCTTGAAAAGTCACTGGAATCTATCAATAACATACTCTTGGTTAAGCTCCACTTTTATTCCCATTCATTTTGTGGGAGTTCAGTAACTATTTTTATATTACATATATTTATTTAAGGCATAGGAACTCCCTTCAACTAACAAACTATCGTCCATTACACTGGAGAAATAGAACCCTGATTTGCTCTTTCCAGCATCAGGCCATTCATTTTTGTTTCTTTCTGGTCAATGTAAAGAGCTAAGAAAAGGTAGGTATAGAACTCTGCTCCTCAGGACTAATTCTGTAGCACCTGGCAAGTTATTTGATTCCCCTCAGCCTCTGTTTCATTTTAAAATGGGGATAATACCTTTCCTACAGGGTGGTGGTAGGAGTTACAGAGAAGATATATAAGACATCTAGGACAGTGACTGGTATTTAGGGAGGGCTCAATAAATGACAACTATAATAAATGTGAATCAGGAATCTCCTCTTTTCTTTAACCTGAATCCCTCCTATTGCCTTGAGACTGTACTACTGTTCAATTTACCAGTTTACAACAGGGAACCATGTCATGGTCATAGCCAGTGTTTTCTTTTCAATAGGAATACTACCTCAAATTCTTTAACTTTTCTTCATGGCTCTGTTCTTTGTACCCCTGTAGTTGTAAAGCAAAGCAGCTCTAACCTAGGCAACATCTCAGGAAAATATATAGAAAGGAGGTTAGAGTGAATTTACGTTTTCTGTAAGTCAAGAGTTTCCTACCCAATGAACGCAGCTAGGTACAGGTCTACTTGAATTGCTCACTGTCACCAGAACACAGTAAAAACAAGTCTTCCATGTAAACTCATGGGCTTACAAGATTATCCTTAAAAGATCTAATTATTTCCAGACATGTACACCACGTGACCCTCTGTAAGTTCCACAGCTTCTGCTTTAGAAAAGTTTCTCTGGACAAGGTGGTATGCCTCGGGGGCTCAAGTGATCCTACTGCCTCAGCATCCTGAGTAGCTGGGACTACAGGTGTGCACCACCACACTTGGCTAATCTTTAATTTTTTTTTTTTAAGAGATGAGGGTCTTGAACTCTTAGCTTCAAGCGATCTGGCCTCAGCCTCCCAAAGTGCTGGGATTATAGGTGAGAGCCACTGTGACCAGCCTCATTCTGATTCTGATTCCTGATATTTTTATAACTTTTTTTTAAAAGAACAGTTTAGGAATTTATCTATATCCTTGGTTTTCCAAATTTTCAAGATGAAGGACCCTGGGATAAGTTATTTTTGTTTGTTATGTTGGGTGCTCAGTGGACTCTTTCAATTTGTAGACTCATATTCTTCAGTTCTGGGAAATGTACTTGTATTCTTTCTGTCTTTTCCTTTTGTTTTTGTCCCCACTGATATGAAAGGTTAAGAAAAGAGATTAAATGATGGAATAACATACCTGAGAAGCTGTAGTGGCTCCAGAATTTCACTATAGGTTGAATTTAGGAGCAGCAAACATTAAAAGGGATAGATGGGAGTGGAGTAGCATCAGGGAATTGTCATAAAGTTCCATTTGTATAGCAACCACAGTGTTTGTACTTGGAATATTTTATTTGGGGTAGCTTAAAGAGTACACTATTTTGGTATGATATCCTCTGCATATGAATGACAGTAATCTCAGAGTGGCTTAAACAACAGAGGAAATTTATTGTCACACATATCAAGAAGACCAGAGGCACAGAGACTGCCAGGTTAGTGAATTCAGAGGTTCAACATGTCATTTAAACCTGCCATCCTTAGGTCAAAGCATGGCTCCAGTAGTCATCTCAAACATTACACTGAGATACGTTAACATTCACAGGCATGTGTGGAGAAAGGTGGATATCTAAACAAACTGTTACAATTCAGAGGAGGAATAGAGAAGTCATTGCTGCGTAAGCAACCAATTGTGATCAAGTAGGAGGGTATGCAATCCAGAGCACCAGGGAGGGATTACTTAGCTTTTGTTAGGAGGTGGAATATTTCCTCCAACTAGAGAGGAGAGGATGGCTGTAGACATGTTTGCAGATTGGTGGTAGGAAGTGAGAGAGTTCACATATGATGGCTTCCTTTTTCCTTCTGAAATACGAGTCAAGACTACCAACAGCATAGGGAAGGAGAAAGGGAGGGTGAGAGGTAGAAGAGAGTAATGAAGGGATGAAATATTTGTTGCAAACAATAGAGTAGGATACTTGTTGGAGAAATATAGTAAGACTGCTGCCAATATTAACTTTGGTAATGATTAATTTTTTAAATTTTTTGAACATAAACTCAAGATTTTATTGTCTTCATAACAAAAGATGACACTTAAAACTGGATCACTTGACCTTTTTGCTTATCTCCTCCCAGTTCAAAATGCTTGCATCTCTTAATAGATGCATTTTCTTAGATCTGAAGTTGAGCTCAACACACTCAAGTCTTAGCACAATCTTCTTTGTAGTTTTAGCTTTTTTTCTGGAAAATCGGCTTACTCTGCCCACCATAGCCACTGTGCTTCCTTTCATAATGCCGCTTTCCCTAGGCATATAAGAGAATCCCTGCCCATCTTGGACTATGTCACTTTGTGGAGTTGGTGCTTGCGATACTTCTTACAGAAAGTTCAGTGGGTTTTAGGAACATTAACCATGTTTGCTGGAGCGCTATCAGCTGGTAATGATGAATTTAGAGTGATGCTAAATATGCTGGGCTGTACAATTTTCTCCAGCAAAGCTTAGCTATTTGAGTAGAGACATGGAGAAGGTAAGGGGTTATATTCATTCAGAGTTGGGGTTTTATCAGGCAAGTATACTTTTAAAAGAATGTAGTATCAGTGAAGTTTTATTGAAGTTAAAGGACTACTAGTGAGGATACTTCAACAAGTGAATGGAATACACTAAGCTATAAATCATAAAGTCTACATGGCAACATGGATAAATGCTTAGGAACTAAATTAAAATAAAGCAGAATATAAAATAATTTTAATGCTATAATTACATCCATGCAAAATTTATATATGCATGTAAACAGAAAGGATAGGAAAGGGGGATTGTAGGTGATTTAAATTTATTTTGTGATGATTATTTTTTTCTTGAGATAGGGTCTCCGTGTGTTGCCCAGGCCAGACTGCAGTAGTGTGATCACAGCTCACTGCAGCCTCACCCTCCTAGGCTCAAATGATCCTCCCACCTCAGCCTCCCAAGTAGCTGGGACTACAGGCGTGCACCACCACACTCAGATAATTTAAAAAATTTTTTTGTTTCACTATGTTGCTCAGGCTAGTCTCGAACCCCTAAGCTTAAGTGATCCTCCTGCCTTGGGCTCCCAAAGTTCTAGGATTGATTACAGGTGTGAGCCACCATGCCTGTCCCATTTTTATATATTTATTTTGATTTTTAAAATTCCTACTTAGATGCTTTAGATCATGTTCAGCTTGGATCACAGATTTTTTTGTATGAGCTTTGTCTAGTCTATCAGTCAGCACTGACCACTCTGTCTTCTGTACTTCTTTAAAACTTGTTCATAGGGCTAAAATCATACTCATCCTGGGGGCTAGGCTATAATCTCTGTGAATGTTACTAAATTAATCAGATCTTTTGTGAAAGCAAAGCAACCTAAGAAATGTAACAGATTTGCTGAGCTAGGCTTAATGTCAGTTCAACCCCTGTAATTCATTCATTCATTCTCTATTCATTCTACCAATATTTACTGAGCTTATACCATTTGTCAGGCATTGTGTTAGGCACCAGAAATATATAGTGGAAAATAAAGCCTATCACGAATTGTGGGGAAGGGGGACAGGAAGATCTCAGGCCCAAGCCTGATACTTACAAAGGACTTCAAATTTAGCTTTTCATCCTTATATTCAAAGTTATAAGTCTATTTTTAAAATAACAGCTTTATTAACATGTAATTCATATAGTATAACATTTACCTTTTTAATGTATACAATTTAGTGTGTTCACAGAGTTGTGCAACTCTTGACCACAATCTAACTTTGAAATATTTTCATCACTCCTAAAAGCGAGCCCATCCCCATTATCTTGTATCCTACAATCTTACTGAACTAGTTTATTAGTTATGATAGTTTTTATGGATTCCTTAAGATTTCTATATATAAGATCGTATCATCTGCATATAGCAATAGTTGTATTTCTTCCTTTCCAATCTGGATACCTTTTATTTTTCTTGCCTAATTGTTATGACTAGAATTTCCAGTACAATATTGAATAGAAGTGTTAAGAATGGACATCCTTCTTTTATTCCTGATCTTAGAGAGAAAGTTTTCAATCTTTCACCTTAAGAACGATGTTAGCTGTGGGTTTTTTGTAGATGCCCTTTATCAGGTTGAGGAAGTTAGATGCTATTCCTAGTTGAGTGTTTTTATCATAAACTTGCCAAATGTGTTTTCTGCATCCACTGAGATGATCATGTTGTTTTTGTCCTAAGTACAATCATTACAGTATTAAAATTAATTTGTTAATGTAAATATTTAAAATATACTAAAATTATTACAATAGTGGTTTGGATTTCAATCATTTTCAATATATGAAGAATTTCATGTATTAAATGAAAAAGGCCAATTTCTCTCTAGATCTCTGAGAGATCCTGGATTCAAAGACTCTATTCTTGTCCTCATGGAGTTTATGGTCATATAAAATAATTTGTTAATTGTTACAATGGAGCTCCAGACAAGGTCAAATGAAGGCATAATGGAAATCATACCCAAGTTTGCATGAGGTAATCAAGAAAGGTTTCAGGAGGGTCAATGACTGAACTGTTAGAGGAGTAGAAATATGTGGCAGGGTTGGGGGCTAAGAAAGGGATTTCAGTTAGAACCATGTGCATACAAAGAGTTCCTCAGAAAGACCTGAGCTCCACAGTCCCAGACTCAAGACACAGACTCCCAGGGCATTTGCTGAAAGAAGGAGTAGGCCGGGCGCGGTGGCTCAAGCCTGTAATCCCAGCACTTTGGGAGGCCGAGACGGGCGGATCACGAGGTCAGGAGATCGAGACCATCCTGGCTAACACGGTGAAACCCCGTCTCTACTAAAAATACAAAAAACTAGCCGGGCGAGGTGGCGGGCGCCTGTAGTCCCAGCTACTCCGGAGGCTGAGGCAGGAGAATGGCGTAAACCCAGGAGGCGGAGCTTGCAGTGAGCCGAGATCTGGTCACTGCACTCCAGTCCGGGCTACAGAGCAAGACTCCGTCTCAAAAAAAAAAAAAAAAAAAAAAAAAAAAAGAAAGAAGGAGTAATGAAATTACAAAAGAAAACTGAAGACTTAACCATATAGATATTATGAAATTCTGTATGTCAAAAATCACAAAAATTAAAAGACAAGCAAATATTTGCTATAATTATAGAAAAAGGCATGTATCTTTAATGTGTAAAGAACTTGTGTGAATAACTAAAAACTGAGATTAAAAAAAATTGTGGTGAAAACACATAAGATCTAACCTCCTAACAAGTGTTTAAGTGTACAGCACGTATTGTTAACTAACTATAAGCATAGCATTGTACAGCAGATCTCTAGAACTTATTCAGCTTGTATAACTGAAACTTTATACCCATGAAAGAGCAAATCCCCAATCCCCCCCAGAACCCCCACCCCAGGCTTTGGCCACCACCATTCCTTCTGTTTTTGCTTCTGTGATTTTAACTATTTTGGTAACTAATACAAGTGGAATCATGCTATATTTGTCCTGTGACTTTCTTATTTCACTTAAAACTAAGATCTTGGCTGGGTATGGTGGCTCATGCCTATAATCCCAGCACTTCAGGAGGCCAAGGCGGGGGGATCACCTGAGGTCAGGGGTTTGAAACCAGCCTGGCCAACGTGGCAAAACCCCATATCTACTAAAAATACAAAATTAGCCGGGCATGGTGGTGCACGCCTGTAATACTAGCTACTTGGGAGGCTGAGGCAGGGGAATTGCTTGAACTCGGGAGGTGGAGATTGTGGTGAGCCAAGATTGTGCCATTGCACTCCAGCCTGGGCAACAAGAGCGAAACTCCATCTCAAAAAACAAAAACAAACAAACAAAAAAACACCAAAAACTAAGATCTTAATAGAAAAATTGGCAGGATATGAACAAACATTTCATAGAAGAGGAAATAAAATATACTTAATGAACATACAAAAAGTTTGAACTTTAAAACAATAAATTACCACCTTTTGGCTGCCAATTATCAGACAAAATAATAATAGTTAATTCTAGTGAAGGCAAGTATAACAGGCATATTCATCCATTGCCAGTGTGTATATATTTTGGTACAATCTTCATGAGCTCAGAAAAATATATATCTCAAGCCTTAAAACTGTTCAAATCATTTAACTCAGTAACTCCACCTCTAGAATTCTATCCTAAGGAAATTATCAGAGATGTGGACAAAGATTTTTTCATAAAGTTAATAATTAAAAAGTATAAAAATGGCCAGTAGCAGTGGCTCACGCCTGTAAACCTAACATTTTGGCAGGCCGAGGCAGGCAGATCACTTGAGGCCAGGAGTTCGAGACCACCCTGGGAAACATGGCAAAACCCTGTCTCTACCAAAAATACAAAAATTAGCTGGGCATGGTGGCATGCGCCTATAATCCCAGCTACTCAGGTGGCTGAGTCAGGAGAATTGCTTGAACCTGGGAGGTGGAGGTTGCAGTGAGCCAAGATCATGCCACTGAACTCCAGCCTGGATGACAGAGTGAAACTCTGTCTCAAAAAAGAAAAAAAAAGGAAAAAAATAATAGTTGTTGTTGCTGTGGATGTGGTGAAAAGGGAACACTTATACACTGCTATTGGGATGCTATTGGGAATGTAAACTAGTACAACCACTATGGAAAACAGTATGGTGATTCCTTTAAGAACTAAAAGTAGAACTACCATTTGACCCAGCAATCCCACTACTGGGTATCTACCCAAAGGAAAAGAAGTCATTATATGAAAAAGACACATGTACACACATGTTTATAGCAGCACAATTGGCAATTGCAAAAATATGGAAGCAACCTACACGGCCATCAACCAAGTGGATAAAGAAAATATGGTATATATACACCATGCAATACTACTCAGTCATAAAATGGAATAAAATAATGGTCTTTTTAGCAACTTGGATGGAGCTGGAGGCCACTATTGTAAGTGAAGTAACTGAGAAATAGAAAACCAAATATCTTATGTTCTCACTCATAGTAGGAGCTAAACTATGAGGATTTAAAGGCGTAAGAACGATATAATAGACTTTGGGGACTAGAGGAGTAAGGGCGGGGCGGGGGTGGTGAGGGATAAAAGACTATATTTGGGCATAGTGTACACTGCTCAGGTGATGGGTGCACCAAAATCTCAGAAGTCACCACTAAAGAACTTATCTGGCTGGGTGCAGTGGCTCACGCCTGTAATCCCTGCACTCTGGGAAGCCAAGGCAGGTGGATTACCTGAGGACAGGAGTTCAAGACCAGCCTGGCCAACAGGTTGAAACCCCATCTCTACTAAAAATACAAAACATTAGTTGGGCATGGTGGTATGTGCCTGTAATCCCAGCTACTCAGGAGGGTAAGGCAGGAGAATCGCTTGAACCTGGGAGGTGGAGGTTGCAGTGAGACGAGATTGCACCACTGCACTCCAGACTGGGCAGCAAGAGCAAAACTACGTCTCAAAAAAAAAAAAAAAAAAAAAAAAAGAACTTATCCAAGTAACCAAAAAACCACCTGTATCCCAAAAACTGTTGAAATTTTTTTTTTTAAATACTATAAAACCACAAATGTCCATTTGGGGTAAGTAAATTCATTTCTGGTTCCATGAAACTCATTAATTAAGGCTAAGGATTTCACATAGGAATTTGGAGACGGTATGTATGCAGTACATATTTTGGTTACATGTCTCTTGAACCATGGTTGGCTACTACTGGTGCATGGTCAGTTGAAGATTATATATATCCCAAACTCAACCATTTATCTTTATCTCTTTCTACCTTGAAGTCATAACTCAGTAGGAGAAATATCTGTATCAGTGACATTTCTTTTGATATGGAGTCTCACTCTGTCACCCAGGCAGGAGTACAGTGGCACGGTCTTGGCTCACTGCAACCTCTGCCTCCCAGGTTCAAGCGATTCTTGTGCCTCAGCCTCAGGAGGAGCTGGAACTATAGGTGCCCCCCACCACGCCTGGCTAATTTTTTAATTTTTGGTAGAGACGGGGTTTCTCCATGTCGCCAAGGCTAGTTTCAAACTCCTGAGCTCAGGCAATCCACCTGCCTTGGCCTCCCAAAGTGCTGGGATTCCAGGTGTGAGCCACTGCACCGGGCCTGTATCAGTGACTTCTGAACTATTCTTTACAGAGTTCCTTCAGGGGACTTTGAAAAGGAAGCGAAGGGGATGTAGACGAAAAGAGGGAAACCTGAACAGGTTAGACTCTACTTCTCCTAACTCCATGCATTCAACCAAAACAGCCCAACTTTTCTCTTTTTGAGTCCCTTTCCTGTAGAATATATTTGAACAAAAGTCTGTTTTAAAAAAAGTTTGAAATTCTTTATTTTCTACTACAGATTCTCACAGGCCAATAAAAAACCACAGCTGTCTTTTTTTCCTCATAAGATAAATGCTCCTTGTTAGCTATTCATCACCATCACCTGGTTGTCAGAAAGCAATCACAAATGTATAATGAGGCAGGTGATCCTGCTTCCAGCCCTCCTTTCTCCAGCCACTGTCATTAAGGATGAATAAACTAATACGGTTGCAGGCTGCTGCGTTGGATATCAGGCAAAGAACATTATATAAATCATCATATAAACTGAAAGAGACATTATGCTATCTAAGAAGTTAACTATAACTATAAATATAAAACTAAAGACAGTAATATTTTAAAGTAGAATAGCTCTTGTATCACCAAATAAGATGTGTCCTTCAAAGCGGTCACATTGGTTATGAGGGAATAATTGGCAAGAGCAAATAATCTTTAAAACTTCGAAAAACAAAGTAGCCACCTTGAGAAATTTAACTCATTCCAGTAGTGCTCCTAGTAAAAGCATTCTTAGAACTCTTTTTAGAAGTACAAAAAACCACCAGCCCACCCACAAAATTGTGAAATATAATCAATTGTTGTTTTAAGTCACTAAGTTTTGGGGTGTTTTGTTATACAGTAATAGATAAGTGATATGGTCTGGCTGTGTCTGTGTCCCCAGCCAAATCTCATCTCGAATTCCCACGTGTTGTGAGAGGGACCTGGTGGGAGGTACTTGAATCATGGGGGCATGTCTTTCCCATGCTGTTCTTGTGATTGCGAATAAGTCTTATAAGATCTGATAGTTTTATAAGGGGGAGTTTCCCTGCACAAGCTCTCTCTCTTTGCCTGTCATCCATGTAAGATGTGACTTGCTCCTCCTTGCCTTTAAGTCCTTTAAACCTCTTTCTTTTGTAAATTGCCCAGTCTTGGGTATGTCTTTATCAGCAGCATAAAAAAAGACTAATACGGTAACACAGAAATGTCTGAATCACTAGGCTTTGGGAGATGTTTAAAAGAAAATCATTAGTCTTATAGAAAAAATCTAGCTATCCAGAACTCTAGAAAAATAAGCTGTTCTGTTTGGCTATAACTTTAAATAGAATACAGCCATCGTTAACAAAGTTTGACTCTATCTTTAAAAAGAAATAAACAACTTTCAAAAAACAAGTAAAGAACATTTTGGAAGAGAAACAACTCCAGGATGAATGGGACTAGTAGTAGGTTCCCAACTTTCTCCCCTGCAGTTTTTGTTTTTTACCTTGGGTTCATCTAAATCCTATCTATGCTGCCTTTAGGAGAACTTTGCTCTTTTTCTTTTGCCTGGGCGTGGATAAAAATAAATGTCCATTTTCCCTAAGTACACTAAATACAAGGGTGCATTTTCTTTTTTTAAAAGAATTACACAGGAAAAGAAAGGAAGCACAAAGTATAAAAACAGGTAAGTTAAATATAGATTTTTTTGGATCCTAAGATAAACAAGTTAAGTTTAGACTTTTGATCCTAAGATAATTAAATTTTAGCCAGAAGTTGGCTGGCCCTATTTTTCTTTACACCCAGTTATCAGTATTTTGTCCTTGTCTGCAGGAACTCACACAAGAAGCCAAAAATACAACACATACCTCAGAGTTTACTATCTCATCTTCTTGAAGATTAAAGACTTTTATTAAACCAAGAATTCCAAGGAAAAGAGGGTTTCTTCCTAAAGTATCAAAATCAATTTTTAAAAAACTTTGTTTTGGTAGAAGTTTTTAAAATGTATTATGTAGGCTATAATTTAACTTTTCTTGAGGACTACTATTTTTGTTGTTATTTTTGTTTTTGAGACACAGTTTCACTCTGTCGCCCTGGCTGGAGTACAGTGGCACAATCTCAACTCATTATAGACTCTGCCACCTGGGTTCAAGCAATTCTTGTCCCTCAGCCTCCCAAGTAGCTGGGATTACATATGCATGCAATCACGCCAGCTAATTTTTGTATTTTTAGTAGAGCTGGGGTTTCACCATGTTGCCCAGGCTGGTCTTGAACTCCTGGCCTCAAGTGATCTGCCTGCCTCGGCTTCCCAAAGTGCTGGGATTACAGGCGTAAGCCGCCATGCCTGGCCTCACTACTGTTAACATTAATAATATACCAGGCTAAAATAATGTTGTTTTCAGTGTCTATTAAGGACTCGCATACCAAATTAACAATCGCATAAGGATCATGTGTTAAGAGAAATGGTTCACTTTTGCCATTTCTCTTTTTTGTTGTTGTTTTTTGAGACATAGTCTTGCTCTGTCACCAGGCTGGAATGCAGTGGCGCAATCTTGGCTCACTGCAACCTCTGCCTCCTGGGTTCAAGTGATTCCCTTGCCTCAGCCTCCTGAGTAGCTGGGACTACAGGCACGTGCCACCACACCAGCCTTTTTAATTTTAGTAGAGACGGGGTTTCACCATGTTTGCCAGGATGGTCTTGATCTCCTGACCTCGTGATCCACCCACCTCGGCCTCCTAAAGAGCTGGGATCACAGGCATGAGCCACCGTGCCTGGCTTTTTTTTTTTTTTTCCCCTTTGAGACGGAGTCTCGCTCTGTCTTCCAGGCTCGAGTGCAATGGCATGATCTCAGCTCAGTGGCATGATCTCGGCTCACTGCAACCTCTGCCTCCCGGGTTCAAGCAATTCTCCTGCCTCAGCTACCCAAGTAGCTGGGATTACAAGAAGGCGCCAAGATGTCTGGCTAATTTTTGTATTTTCAGTAGAGACAGGGTATCGCCATGTTGGCCGGGCTGGTCTCGAACTCCTGACCTCACATGATCTGCCTGCCTCAGCCTCCCAAAGTGCTGAGATCACAGGCATGAGCCACCAAACCTGGCATTCTTTTGCCATTTCTATTTAATGGTACCAGAAGGCCTAGCCTGAGCAATTAGGTAAGAAAAAGAAATAAAAGGCATCCAAATTGGAAATAAAAGGCATCCAAATTGGAAAAAAAAAAAAAAAAAAGTAAAATTATCTCTGTTCCAAGATTACATGATCTTGTATGGAGAACACCCTAAAGATGCCACAAAAACATTAGAACTAATAATGATTAGTTGCAAATACACTAATCATTTATTAGTGTCAGCAATGCTGCAGGGTACAAAGTCAACACATAGAAATTATTATTTTTTTTTTTAATTTAATTAGCTGAGAATATAAGCAAAGTTGTTCTACAGTCCTGCAGTACATGTATAATTTTCCTATGGCAGTTACAAGAAGAGATAGGAGAAACAACGTTTGGTCTAAGTGTGACAGATGTAGATACATATTTTTCACAATGTTCCACAGGGACAGAGAAGTGATAAATCCTGCACCCAAGGAGTGAAAGAGACAGAATTTGCATGCCCAATGATCTCATGTTTAGTAGCCTCTACGTCTACTAATGGGCCCACTGCCAATGCAAGAGGGTCAGTTAAGTGGACATGAGTGTGCATATCATTAATAATATCAATGTCTTTAATGTCTGCAGTTAATGTTTTAATCACCCTAGGTCTGGAGATCTTCTTAGGGTATGATGAAGATCTTGTCGTCCTGAGATAGCTTCCCACGGATGTGTTTATTAGGACATATAATCTGCTGCTGACTTGAGGAGTAGCATACAGTATTTGGGTATATGGCTGGTAATACATAATTGTGATATTATACATGGCCAGGGTATAGAGAGTTGTTGACCCATGGAACAAATTCTACCCAAATGGGTTTGCAACGCCAAAACAAAACAGTTCTCCAGTTTACTAACCCAATTAAGTTCATTCACAACGTGCTCAACAAATGGGGTCATATCATTAAGGGGTTGTACAGTGAGGATCTGCAAGAAAAGACTGAATGTTGCTTCTCAGTGATGATGGCACTATCAATTAATGGATTCAACATATCCACAATGTACTGCTGTGATGTATTTCTCTTCCCTCAATAAGAAATCACCACGACAACTTGGCCAGATGCATCTGAACAGTCTACACCGAACCTGTCATCTAGAAACGTGTACTCACTATCTAAGGGGACGGACAGGTGCAGATTGTCAAATTTTACATGGGTTGGGTGCTCAAGTACTTGCCCGTTAAAAATGCTTGACTGTGTAGTCACTATTCATTTTGGGAGGATTAAATGATAACTTGGTGCCAGATTCAAGTATATACACTCCTAGTTTAATCTCGGCTATGCCACGTGTGCTCAGTATAAGTGGGGAAGATGAGCAATAAAGACAATTTTAACCTTAGCATCCTCTAGGCAAAAACATAACTGTCTTTTGTACAGCTGTCAAGTGAGTGGCCATATGTCAGGGCCATTTCCACAATACCACCATGAAGTGCATGGATCTGTTACATATTGTTTTACTATAGTACATCCAGCTTGATCAAGTGCAGGGCGATAGTTGAAGGAGCACTCCTGGAAAATGCCCAAGATATGTAAGTCTCTAGGATCTTGCACCTTCTGATGGTTGCATGGAATTCTTCAGAGGAATCATCAGTGGTAGTAACTTTACATGTTACATTCATGACAACTTTTGTGGGAAATTTAGGATATTCAAATAGGACAACACCAGGAGTTGACGTATCACAGAACTTGGCTTACAATTGTCTGAACATGGATCCCATGCATTACCTTCAGCAGGAGGAGCAGATGGGCTGGCCAAGTGCAAGCTTGATAGATCAGGATAAGTGACTGCAGGTGCAGGAGACATAGCATCTCTAAGGTTAGCCAACCCTTGGGGAGCCTTTGTAGAAACAAAAGAAGATTTAATGCACCGAGTTTTGTTTCTGTGGAGATGAGCCTATTATTTATGGCTCAATTGGTGATACTGCCTGACTTAATTTTAAGTCGAGTTTCTCTAGAGACTCCTGTTTCCTGTTGATTCTCTGTGATCCTCTCTGAGAGCTTCCTGAAAACCTGCTCGATTGAGGTTTGGCTCTCTCATGCCTCAACCTCTGCAGCCTTGAGGTAGGTCCCCACTTGTTGCATGCTCTGATTCAGACTCTGTCTAGATCTAAGCCCTCCTCCTCCGTTGCTAACTCAACCACTGACTCGAGAGTTTCTCTGGTTACTAGCTCACTCATCACTCTCTGATGGTTCTTTTGCTTTGGTTTTGGAGCAACTTTGTCTAATCAGCTGTATTCCTAAAAACTAACAATGAACAATCTGAAATGGAAATTAAAACAATACAGTAACATCAGAAAGAATAAAATACTTAGGAATGAACTTAACCATGGAAGTGAAAGACTTGTACACTGAGAAATACAAAACATTGCTGGAAGAAATTAGACATAAATAAATGGAAAAACATCTGGTTGATCATGAATTGGAAAACTTGCTATCATTAGAGGTGTCAGTATTACCCAAAGTCAGCTAGATATTCAATACAATCCCTACCAAAATCCCAACAATGTTTTTTGCATAAATAGCAAAATCCATCCTAAAATTCATATAGAATCTCAAGGGATCCTAACAACCAAAACAATCTTGAAAAAGAAAAACAAAGTTGGAGGACTTACATTCTTGATTTTCCAAACTTACTACAAAGCTACAGTAATCAAAACAGTGTTTTATCAGCATAAAGATGGACATAAAGACCAACGGAAGAGACTAGAGAGCCCAGAAATAAACCCTCACATATCTGGTCAGATGAGTTTTGACAAGGGAGCCGATACCATTCAGTGGGGAAAGGTCAGTCTTTTCAACAAATGGTTTTTCGAAAAACTGGATATCCAGAAGCAAACAAATGAAATTAGACCCTTATCTTACATCACATACAAAAATTAACTCAAAATGGATCAAAGACCTAAAGAGTTAAAACTATATATATATATATAGAGAGAGTTTTATGTATATAAATATATATATACATAAAACAAGAAAACAGAGGGAAAACTTCATGTCACTTAATTTGGCAATGATTCTTGGGTAAGACACTAAATGCACAGGTAACAAAAGAAAAATAAGATTAATTAGATTTCAAATTTAAAAACTTTTGTGCATCAAAGGACACTGTCAACAGAGTGAAAGGCAATCCATGGAATAGGAGAAAATATTTGCAAATCATACATCTGAGAATGGATTAATGTCCAAAATGTATTAAAAAACTCTTACAACTCAACACCAACCCAATTCAAAAATCGGCAAAGGACTTGAATAGGCATTTCTCCAAAGATATACAAATGGCCGACAGGTATCAAATACATGAAAAAATGCTCAATCTTTTCCTTAGAGAAATATGAATCAAAATCATGAGCTATCACTTCACACTACTTAGGATGGTTATATTATTATTATTTTGAGATGAGTTTTGCTGTGTCACTCAAGCTGGAGTGCAGTGGCATGAGCTCAGCTCACTGCAACCTCAGCTTCCTGGTTCAAGTCATTCTCCTGCCTCAGCCTCCTGCCTCAGGATTATAGGTGTGCGCCACCATGCCTGGCTAGTTTTTGTATTTTCAGTAGAGATAGAGTTTTACCATGTTGGCCAGGCTGGTCTTGAACTCCTGACCTCAGGTGATCCACCCACCTCGGCCTCCCAAAGTGTTGGGATTACAGGCATAAGTCACCATGCCCAGCCTAGGATGGTTGTTATTTAAAAAAAAGAAAACAAGTGTTGCCAAGGATGTGGAAAAATTGGAGCCCTTGTGCATTGCTGATGAGAACATAAAATGCTATAGCCACTGTGGAAAACAGTGGTTCCTCAAAAATAAAATAAAATAAACAAACATAAAATTACCATACAATCCAGCAACCCCACTTCTGGGTATATACCCACAAAAACTAAAAGCAGGGACTCAAACATATCTGTACACTCATGTTCACAGCAGCATTTTTCATAATAGCCAAAAGATAGATGCAACCAAAGTATCCATCAACAGATGAATAAACAGAATATAGTGTATACATACAATGGAATATTACTCAGCTTTTAAAAGGAGTGAAATTCTGACTGAGTGCAGTGGCTCACACCTGTAATCCCAGCACTTTGGGAGGCTGAGAGGCTGGTGGATCACTTGAGGTCAGAAGTTTGTGACCAGCATGGCCAATATGGTGAAACCCCCTCTCTATTAACAATACAAAAATTAGCCGGGCGTGGTGGCATGCACCGGTAATTCCAGCTACATAGGAGGCTGAGGCATGAGAATCACTTGAACCCGGGAGGTAAAAGTTGCAGTGAGCCAAGATCGTGTCCTGCACTCCAGCCTGGGTGATGGAGGGAGACTCTCAAAAAAGTAAATAGAAATAAAAGGAGGGAAGTTCTGATACAGGCTATAATATGGATGAACTTTAGACATTATGCTAACCAACTGCAGCACTATTTACAATAGCAAAGCCGTGGAATCAACCTAAATACCCATCAATGACAGACTGGATAAAGAAAATGTGGTACACATACACTATGGAATACTATGCAGCTGTAAAAAAGAATGAGATCATGTCTTTTGCAGAAACATAGATGGAGCTGGAGGTTATTATCCTTAGCAAACTAACAGAAACAGAAAACCAAATACTGCATATTCTCACTTATAAGTGAGAGCTAAATGATGGGAACGTATAAACACAAAGAAAGAAACAACAGGAACTAGGGTCTTCTTGAGGGTGGAAGGACGGAGAGGAGCAGAAAAGGTAACTATTGGGTACCAGGCTTAATACCTGGGTGATGAAATAATCTGTACAATAAACCCCTGTGAAACAAGTTAATCTATATAACAAACCCTCACATGTACCCCCGAACCTAAAATAAGTTTTTTAAAAACCCAAAAAACAAAAAAGACATTATGCTAACCGAAATAAACCTGTCACGAAGGGACAAATAGTGCATGGTTCCACTTATATGAGGTACCCACAGTAGTCAAATTCAAAGATAGAAAGTAGAATGGTGGTTGCCTCGGGCTGAGCAGGGAGAAATGGGGATTTAGTGTCTTACTGGTACGGAGTTTTAGTCTGGGAAGATGAAAAAAAGTTCTGGAGATTGATGTCAGTAATGGTCGTACAATAATGTGAATATATTTAATGCCACTTGAGAATGATTACAATGGTAAATTCTATGTTATATATATATATATTTTACCACAATAAAGAGTAAATATGGTACAGTACAAGTTCTGCTATGAGTTATTTTGTTGCTGTTAAAATTCCCTTCTACCCCATCACCTAGCTCTCTCAGAGCAATGTTGACATCTGGCTACTCAAAATAATGCGCTCGTTTTATATGATGAACTCATTTGACAAAAATTATATTAAATGCCAGTGTCTGAATGGGTGTTTTTTCCTGGGTAACTTCAATACTGATCAATGAGACCATCTCTAGATAGCCTGCCCTTACCCTAACATGAAGTGAACCATCTCTTCAGTCAAGTGACTTTTAGCAGGGTGCACAGTCATTGTGTATGAGTAACAGGAAGAAAAGGGTGAGCTATTATCCTAAATTTGCAGATAAGCCCCAGAGAGAAAAATAGAACATATAAGCCCTTCCCATGAACTTGCCAGATTTAGCAAGTAAAAATACAGGACTCCCTGTTGTTTATCTGAAATTCAAATTTAACTGTGCGCCCTGTGTTTTATCTGGCAACACTGAAGTATTGGAGGTGAGGAAAAAATAACCCAGGGTGTTCTGGGGTAACTGAGGTCTTAACAGGGAGCCTAGACAAGAAAAAGTAAAAAAGGCCATTAAAAAGATACTGTTAAAAACAAATTGTATTGCTTAATCCATCCAGCTCAGGAGCCCCTCCCCACGCTGTGATCCAAGGCTTTTATTTTGAGACGGAGCGTCGCTGTCACCCAGACTGGAGTGCAGTGGCAGGATCTCAGCTCACTGCAACATCTGCCTCCCAGGTTCAAGTGATTCTCCTGCCTCAGCCTCTTGAGTTGCTGGGACTACATGTGCACACCACCATGCCCGGTAATTTTCGTAATTTTAGTAGAGATGGAGTTTCATCATGTTGGCCAGGCTGGTCTTGAACTTCTGACCTCTAGTGATCTGCCCACCTGGGCCTCCCAAAGTGCTGGGATTACAGGTTGAGCCACCATGCCCGGCCTGATCCAAGACTTTATGAAGACATATCAGAGGGTGGGAGACAGAAAGTGGAAAAGGATAAATCAAAACTAGAAATGGGTGAATGAGAACATGCCCAGCCTCTAGTTAAGGCAACTGTGGCTTCAAAAAGGAATCTTAAACACCAGCATAGAAATCAGAGGGATCCTAATCTGGCTCAAAACAGAAGAGAAACAGTGGCTGGCCACACAGCAGGAGGGGCATAAGTAACAGAATACCCGGCATACAGTTTGGATCTGCTCTTCCTTCCATTAAGCCATCCACCACTACTTAATATCTAAGGGGCCGGCTAAGAAAATCCAGTCACTACTTTTATTTGCTAATACTTTGAGCCCCAGTTACAATAATGCCAGTACTAATTAGGTAACTACTTTCTAGCTTATCAACTCCTGCAGCTTTCCAGCCATTGTTCATCCCTCAGCGATACCACCTGCTTCCCCACGGAACCCAAACACTGATACCCTCAGGAAAGTAAATCTGCTCAGGTCACCCACCTAGGAATAAACAAAAACAGGTGTCAGGGCCCTTTGTCCTTTGAAAATTCCGCCTTTTAAAAAATTAAAAATTTTTTTGAGGCCTGTGTTCTTTATCACGGACACTGTTCACATAGTGGTAATCCTTGCCTGACTCTGGTCTACTCGTTCCTGCATTTCATTCCTCCGCTTGCTGTTCAATTCTTTGTTCAAAACGCCAAGGACAACTGGTAGTGAAGACCCTCCACTGGCAACACTACCATGTGCCAGGCACCCCGTGCTGGGGACTGGGGATGCAAAGATGAGTGGTGTACCGTCCTTGCCCCCAGGACAGTTCCCCGTGTCCGCAGGGCCGGCCAGGAGGGCCGCAGCCAACCGTGGCTAACAGGATCACCGTGCCCTTCGCGGCAAGTGAGTGCAGTAGTAGGGGACGGGTACTGCCAAGCCAAAGGTTTTCTCCAGATAAAACTGGATGGCAGAGGGACGGAGACTGAAGCGACGCCGACGCCGGGCAGGTAATAACGGGAGGCAGAGACTAAAAGGGTGGAGGGAGCAGAGGACCCGGCCGGGAACTGGCAGTAGGGAGGACCCAAATGCAGTGGCGGGCCTGGGTGCCGGGCGGCCGCGCTTCCCCAAAGCCGTCACAGGGTCTTGGGGTACCAAGGTGACTACTGGGCGCGAGTCGTTTTGTTGGGGAGGGTGTCCCCAAGGGGGCAATTTGAGCAGACGGTTGGGGATGCATCTGGGGTAGCGCCTAAAGGGACGGTGGGTGGTGGGTATTTGAAGGTCCCGTGGACGCAGGGCTGAAGGGTCAGGAGAAGGCCGAGGGTCAGAAGGGCTGGGGACGAGGTCTGTCCAGGGGGTCGGGGCGGACGCAGAGGGCGGGTGCAGCCGAGGGGGAAGGGCTGAAGGGAAGGGCGGGCGCTGAGAGCACATAGGTGGGCAGACCGGCCCTCCCCTAAGGGAGTCCTTGGAACGCGGGGCAGTGGGTCTGTGGGACCCTGCTAGCCTCCGGAGAGGCGTTCCTACCTCGTTTCTCGCCTCAGCCTCGTCCTTCCGCGCCGGTGGCGGCAGCGGCGGCGGCGTGTCGCTCCCTCCAGGGGTCGCGTTGCAGGCTAGAGGCGCCGGCGGCCCCTCCCTCCGGGCGGGTTGGAAACGCCGGCCCCTGTCGGCCTGGCGCGATGGTCCGATCTGGATTGCCCTCAGACCGCCCCTCCAGGCGGCGAGTTGGTTCGGTCCGCCCGGCCTAAGGTGCTCGCCCCCTCCCTGGCTCCCGCAGCGATGGGCGAAGCCGAGTCACGCGCAGAGCTTTCCCGCTAGGGGAGCGGCGAGGCTTCCGCCGTGGCCCCGCCTTCTGCAGCCCGCGCCCGCCCCCGCGGGGTGGTGCCTGGCGACGCGCGGCTCTCGGGTACTGAAACCCAGGGAAACCTAGGGCGCGGGTCCGCGGGCCTCCATGGCCGGTGGGTGTGGGCGCCCAGCTTCGCCTGAGGCGGCGGTTCTCAACGTTGGCTTTCCTAGTAGAACCTAGTGTGGAAACTAACCAAACAACGACAAACGGAGGCCTGACTTCACACGACCGACTCAGAACCACTGGAGTAGAGTGGGGTGGGGTGAGGTGGGGTTGGCCTCCCGTGCATAGCCAGGGTTCGGAAGCCCTGGTGAAACATAGAACCCATGCGCCCCCTGCCCTTCATGGCCGGATGTGTGTGTGACTCTTGATGTTTACAGCCAGAGGAGGATGGGGCAGGCAATCCTGCAAATGTTATGGGAAACCCACTGTATTAGTCCGTTCTCACATTGCTATGAAGAAATACTACGAAGGAAAGAGGTTTGACTCACAGTTCCGCATTGTTGGGGAGGCCTCAGGAAGCTTACAATCATGGCAGAAGGCAAAGGAGAAGTAGCCATCTTTTTCACAGGGTGGCAGGACAGAGCGAGTGCAAGCAAGGGAAATGCCAGACGCTTATAAAATCATCAGATCTTGTGAGACTCACTCACTATCACGAGAAGGGCACGGGGGAAACCAGCCCCATGATCCAATTACCTCCACCTGGTCCTGACCTTGACACATGGGGATTATGGGGATTACAATTCAAGATGAGATTTTGGGTGGGGACACAGCCAAACTCTTACAGGTAGTTAGGCATGAGCAGGGCGGGAGAGGGTTCTCCCCTGCTACCCACTAGGGATGTCCGGTGATGGTTCTGAGGCAGGACAATAGGGACTGGAGGCAGGGAACCTAAGACTGGTTCACACCAACTTCCTGGAACTAAATTGAAAGGAAAACCCTAACTTTCCACACCTAAGTAACAAAACCCCCCACCTTTTCTGCCCAGCAGATGGGAAATTGGCTATCTGCAACCAATTAGACTGATTGCAGGCGAGTCTAACTTTGCATAGAAGTATAACTTTGTAACTTCACCCTAGCCTCTGATTGGTTGGTTTTTTGAAACCAATCAGATGTTTGCACAGGGATGTGACCTTTGTAACTTCACTTCAGCCTCGGCTTGGCTGCTTTCTGCAACCAAGCAGACAGATTGTGAGCTACCACTTCATTTACATGAGGTGAGCATGAAGTGGCCAATGGAAAACTTCTAGCGGGTATTTGGACCCAGGAAGATTGTTTCCCGGCCCTTGAGCCGCTGCTTGCGCTGCTCCCACACTTTGGAGTGTGCTTTCGTTTTCAATAAATCCCTGCTTTTCTTCTTTTGTTGCTTCATTCGTTCTTTGCTGGGCATTTTGTCCAATTCTTTGTTCAAAACGCCAAGAACCTGGACAACTTGCAGTCAGACCCTCTACAGGTGATAATTCCATAATTATCTCATTGCTTCTTTAAAAGGGATAATTCGGCAGCACAGGAAGAGGCCATTTCTTGATGGTCCACACCTGTTAACATCAAAATGCTAATTGAATGCAGGCCTCAGGGAGAAGCAACTTTCCGGGCATGCGTGTTAAGAGACAAAAATGGTAACGTATGATCTTCTGGGGGCACCCTCCACCGGAATAGGGGAAGGAAAGCACTGCGCATTCGGGAAGTCCACTCTAAGGAAAGAATCATGGGAAAGAGGCGAGCCTGTAAAAGTCCCAGGATCACGGTTAGGCACTTGACCTCTCTTTAACCTTCACGTGCCCGCTTGGGTCTCTTCCAAGCGCACTTTCTTTCCTGTTCTAAGGCCTTTTTAAATAAACTTCCTTTCCTACTCTGGAACTTGCCTTGGTCTCTTTTTCTGATTTATGCCCCACAGTTGAATTCTTCCTTCTAATGAAGCAAGGACCAAAGTTGCTACAGACCCATAAGGATAGGCTGCAAGTAACTTGGGGTAACTCACATCTCTTCCACCACTAACAAAACCATATCACCCATTGAGAAGACTGTTCGGCTGGACGCAGTGCCTCACGCCTATAATCCCAGCACTTTGGGAGGCTGAGGCGGGCGGATCACTTGAGGTCAGGAGTTCGAGACCACTAACATGGTAAAACCCCGTTTCTACTCAAAATACAAAAATTAGCCCAGTGTGGTGGTGCATGCCCGTAATCCCAGCTACTCGGGAAGCTGAGGCAGGAAAATCACTTGAACCCGGGGGATGGAGGTTGCAGTGAGCCGAGATTGCGCCATTGCACTCCAGCCTAGGCAACAGAGCAAGACTCTGTCTCCAAAAAAAAAAAAAAAAAATAGAAGACTGTTCTAGGTTCCATATTCACTGACAGAGAGATGGGGGTCACAGTCAAGGAAGCAGATAAATGTCAGGATGTATAGTGCATCTTTAGGCTTCACAGAAGTAGTGTGAATTGAATATTGAAGAATGAGTGGGAGGTAAAGGGAGAATTAGCATGTGCAAACGAACTGAGGGGCAAAAAGACCGATGTAATTGAGAAGTGTGGGAGGCAATGGAGAGAAGTGAGGAGAGCCTGTCAGGGTTTGGTGATGAAGGGCCTATGACAACTAAGGAATTGGGAGAGACACAAGGGCTTTATTGCAGAGGCAGGAATGACAAGATCAAATATGAATGTTAGAAATAAAGTTCTGAGGGCTTAAATAAGGGTGATGTGGAGAGGGCTAGCATTGCCAGTGGGGAACCAGTGAGGAATCGCATGCTTGTACAGTGTGATCCTCCAGTTAAATAGTCTGGGTTGGGGACTTAAGCCAAACCAGGCCAATTAGAATTACTTCTCTGAGAATTTGGAATTGGGAGACAAAGAGCTACATATCTGCTCAGACTTAAATTGGACCTAAGGGTAATTTGGGAGCTATGCGGTAGCTATCTTCTACTTGCCCGTTTGGCCTGAGCAGCATTGAAAACCAGTTTGCTGAGAAGGAAGATCAACTGGTTGCACATAGAGAAGCAAGTCTAGACACAAAGAGACTACTTCCTAGGTTCTTGGGACCTTCCAGCAGCTGGTTCCACTTCTTTCTGAGGCCCAGCTGGATTCCTTCCCCAGGATCATGATGCATCCTTGTATCCATTCATAGGAATCTCATTGTTCCTTCAGCTACTGTGGGTTACTTCCTGTTGTTTATATTAAAGAGTAACTTTCAAAAAGGTAAAATAATGAGCCTTATGCAAGTATTTTTATTTTTTATTTTTTGAAACAGGTTCTCTGTTACCCGGCTGGAGTGCAGTGGTGCAATCATGGCTCACTGCAGCCTCAACTTCCCGGGTTTCAGCGATCCTCCCACCTCAGCCTCCAGAGTAGCTGGGACTACAGGTATTTTTTGCATTTTTGGTAGAGACAGGGTTTCGCCATGTTGCCCGGGCTGATCTTGAGCTCCTGAGCTCAAGCAATCCACCTGCCACCACCTCCTAAAGTGCTGGGATTACAGACGTGAGCCACTGCACCTGGCAGAGCCTTATACAAATATACAATGAACATATTTCAAATGTTTTATTAAACTAACTAATTAGGGAACCAGTAAGATATTAAAACCAGTTCAAATGAAGATTTGACTTAGAAATGTCTGTTCTCTAATGGACAAAATTCATTTGCATCACCCAGAATAGGAATCATTTGCATTGTTATGGGCAGAAAATCTTTTGCATTATTTATTATCAGTATTCTGAAGTTAACTTCTAACTCCAACGAGTTAGAAAATAGCTTACTTGTAAAATAGGAACCTAGTCAAAGAAAATCAAAGCCTCTCGCCACTAATATAATCAAATAATTCCCAAGGATCCTTAACAGCACCCAACATTCCATTAAAAGGACATCCATTTCAAAGTATTTCTTAAGTTTTCCAGAAACTTGCAAATCAAAGAATATACAAAAACACAGGGACATAAGAAAGGGACATGATGCTGGCCGGGCACAGTGTCTCACACCTGGAATCCCAGCACTTTGGGGGGCCAAGGCAGGCAAATCACCTGAGGTCAGGAGTTCAAGACCAGCCTGGCCAACATGGTGAAACCCCATCTCTACTAAAAATACAAAAATTAGGTTGGGCATGCTGGTGGGTGCCTGTAATCCCAGCTACTCAGGAGGCTGAGGCAGGAGAATCCCTTGAACCCGGGAGGTGGAGGTTGCAGTGAGCCGAGATCTCACTGTTGCACTCCAGCCTGGGCAACAAGAGTATAACTCCATCTCAAAAACAAACAAACGAAGAGGCTGGGTGCTGTGGCTCATGCGTGTAACCCCAGCAGTTTGGGAGGCGGAGGTGGGCGGATCACCTGAGGTCAGGAGTTCAAAACCAGCCTGACCAACATGGTGAAACCCCCCCTCTACTAAAAATACAAAATTAGCCAGGCATGGTGGCACATGCCTGTAATCCCAGCTACTTGGGAGGCTGAGACAGGAGAATTGCTTGAACCTGGGAGGTGGTGGTTGCAGTGAACTGAGATCACACCATTGCGCTCCAATCTGGGCAACAAGAGCGAAACTCTGTCTCAGAAAACAAAAAACAAAGAAAGCAAGCATGATGCCTTAGGGAAACTCAAGTAGTATGGGCATAGTTAAGCATGGGCAAAGTGTAGGAGGGAGGCAGCAGCAAGATTAAGAAGGGCCTTGTATGTCTGTTTGGGAGTTTGGATTTTATTTTCTTGAGATGGAGTCTCACTCTGTCACCCCATGTGGAGTGCAGTGGTGTGATCTCGGCTCACTGCAACCTCTGCCTCCCGGGTTCAAGTGATTCTCCTGTCTCAGCCTCCTGAGTAGCTGGGATTACAGGTGCCCACCACCACGCCTAGTTAATTTTGGATTTTTAGTAGAGATGGGGTTTCACTATGTTGGCCAGGCTGGTCTTGGACTTCTGACCTCAGGTGATCTACCTGCCTCAGCCTCCCAAAATGCTGGGATTACAGGCATGAGCCACCGCACCTGGCTGAGTTTGGATTGTATTCTGAGGGCTGTTGGCACTATTATTTCATGCAGGGGAGTGATGTGAACAGATCTGAGCTTTAGAAATTTCACTTTAGTAGGAGTGTGGATATTGAATTACAGGAAGGTAAAGAGACCAGTTAGGAGATTGATAATTATTATGAGAACTCAGAGAGAGTCTGAATTAAGGCTGAAGGCTTAGATAAGAGGAGATAGAGTCAAGGATGATTTAGGGTATAGAAATCTGTGGAATTTAGTGATTAATTGAATGTGTCATGGGGGTGGGTGGGATAAGGTAAAGCAAATAGTCTTGAATGACTCCCAGGATCCTCCAAATGATGTGTATTTTCCAAAATGCTTTGCATGAATCTTAGAAGATTTGGCAGACGATTTGGAGCTGGAATCACGGGGATATGTTGGGGCCAGGACAGCGTTCCTTCTTCATTTCTTTGGGGCACCATGAACTGCGCCCATAGAAGATGCCAAACTTAATAAATGCCTGTTCTGACTGCTCCACCAACCGGTCATTCCCATCTTTCCCTCTCCTTAGGCCTCCCTATTCCCTGAGACACAACAATATTGTAATCAGGCCAATTAATAACCCCAAATGGCCTTTAAGTGTTCAAGTGAAAGGAAGAGTCATATATCTCTCACTTGAAATAAAAAGAAACGATTAAGATTATTGAGGAAGGCATGTCGAAAGCCAAGACAGGCTGAAAGTCAGGCCTCTTACACCAGTTAGCCAAGCTGTGAATGCAAAGGAAAAGTTCTTGAAGGAAATTAAAAGTGCTATTACAGTGAACACACGAATAAGAAAGCAAAACAGCGTTATTGCAGATACAGAGAAGGTTTGAGTGGTCTGTATAGAAGCTGAAACCAGCCACAATATTCCCTTAAGCCAAAACCTAATCCAGAGCAAGGCCCTAACTCTCTTCAATTCTATGAAGGCTGGGAAGGAAATTACAGAAGAAAAGTTGGATGCCAACAGAGGTTGGTTCATGAAGTTTACAGAAAGAAGTCACCTCTATAACATAAAAGTACAAGGTGAAGGAACAAGTGCTGATGCGAAATGTACTTAGTGAATGGTCCTTTTTAGTGGCAACCAGTACTTGTCACTTTAAGTTTCACTTTAATAGTTAAAGTGATTTAATGAAATAATTTTTAAAAACTTCAACCTTTATAATTAATGCTTTTCCTTATCTTTCAGCTTGGCTGTTGCACGTGGCCAGGTTCAGTGGGCTTTGTAGATGTCTGTTTTTCTACTTACCTCTCCTCCCTCCCTTAGCTTCCTAATTCTTTTTTCTCTGGGGCTTGAGCAGGACAGGAGAGAGAAGACATGAAGAAGGTCTTTACTTGACTAATACAGTCATAAACTAATTTTAAGGCTTGGCAGATAAGTTAGGCATGGCGGCTCATGCCTGTAATCCCAGCATTTTGGGAGTCTGAGGTGGGTGAATCACCTGAGGTCAGGAATTTGAGACCAGCCTGGCCGACATGGTGAAACCCCATCTCTACTAAAAATACAAAAATTAGCCAGGTGTGGTGGTGTGTGCCTGTAATCCCAGCTATTCAGGAGGCTGAGGCACAAGAATTGCTTGAACCCAGGAGGCAGAGGTTGCAGTGGGCTGAGATTGTACCACTGCACTCCAGCCTGGGTGACAGAGTGAGACTCTATCTCCAAAAAAAATAATACTCAATAAATAAATAATCTAGGTGCTAGCATTTTGGTGGTTGATGGGAATAAAAAAGTGACACAAAATTCTTGTCTTCAAGATTATTCATGGCCTAGCAGAGAAGACAGAGAATTAAGACATAATCAAAATGAGCATGTGCGGTGGCTCACGCCTGTAATCCCAGCACTTTGGGAGGCCGAGGCGGGCGGATCACAAGGTCAGGAGATCGAGACCATGGTGAAACCTCGCCTCTACTAAAAATAGAAAAAATTAGCCGGGCGCAGTGGCGGGCGCCTGTAGTCCCAGCTACTCGGGAGGCTGAGGCAGGAGAATGGCGTGAACCCGGGAGGCGGAGCTTGCAGTGAGCCAAGATTGCGCCACTGCACTCCAGCCTGGGTGACAGAGCGAGACTCCGTCTCAAAAAAAAAAAAAAAAAAAATGAGCATGTGAGTGATAATATAGTCAAATATTGGGACAGGAAAATAAGAGAAAGATACAAGGTGCTCTCATGCAAGGAGGAGGCATCCAACTCAGAATTGGAGGTTGTGTTCTCAGGAAAGGCTCCTAAATGAAGTGATGCAAGCTAAGAATTAAGAGCAGATATTATCTACACAAAGGAAAGAGGGAGAAAAACCTCAACAAACAGGACAGATGTAATGAATCACACTGAGGAATTAGGAAAAGCTCCTGGAAGAGACAATGCCTAATCTGAGCTATTTTTAAAAAGTTGAGGTGAACTTCACATAACATAAAATCAACCATTTAAAAATGTATAATTCAGTGGCAATTACTTCATTGACAGTATTGTTCAGCCATCACTGTCTAGTTCCAACTAACCTGAGTTTTGAAGGGTGATGAGGGGTTCACTAGATGAAAAGGGTTGTGGGGGAAAGCACTTTAATATATGAGAACAGTGTGTTTGATGACATGAAGACCAGAAATATCATGACTGGAGTGCATGCAGATGGGGGAGTGGTGGAAGACAAGGCTAGAGAGGGCCCAAGAGTAAAATGTCCAAATTTTAACTAGATCCAGAAGGCATGAGATTTCCTTAAAGGATGCTAAACTGAGGCTTGACATGATCAGATTTGCCTTTCATAAAGATTACTCTTGAAATAATATTGTTGATGCTTTAGAAAGGGGAGAACCAAGGAGGCTGAGGCAGGAAAATCTCTTGAACCCAGGAGGCGGAGGTTGCGGTAAGCTGAGATTGCCGCCATTGCACTACAGCCTGGGCAACAAGAGCAAAACTCAGTCTCCAAAAAAAGAAAAAAAAAAAGAAAACAAAGGGGAGAACCAGGGAGATGAGTTGGGAGATTTTATGCTATAATCTAGATATGAGGTGATGAAATTTGAGCAAGGTCAATGGTAGTAATAATGGAGGAAACGGAAAACAACAAATAATAAGGATGAAGAATTTATATGTCTTGACTGACTTGACACCGAGCTAGAGGAAGAGGTATGGGATGATTCTCATCGTCTGGGCTCGGGTAACTCAGACGGTAGTGGTGGCATCCTGGAGTAAAACTGGGAGGGAAAATGATTAGTACAGGTTGAGTGTAAGTTTCTGGAGGTGCGACAAAGTGAAAGGTCTGGGAGCCAGTTTAATATATGGATCTGGACCTTAGCAGGGAGATCTGGGCTAGAGACTGTGAATCTTCTTTCTGTGGGTAAATGAAGTCGAGAGTTTAGATGAAGTCACCCAGGAAAAGGGTACAGAGAAAGATAAGCAAAGAACCTAAGAAACAATACTTAACGTATGCAAAGAGGATAGAGTCATATTGGTAAAAGATGTGATCATAGTGAGGCCAAATTAGAGTTTAGCAAGAGGGGGCATAAAAGTAAAGTAGAGCTGAAAAAGGAGAAAAAGAAGAGGGGAAAAGGGGAAGTATTGGTCTAATTTGAAGGGGGAGGTTGGTGAGAGTCTGGACCAAAGGTATTGCTCAGATTATATTTTTGTCACTGGGGTCCCAATAGACCATACAAATCTCTCTGCTCCAAAATAAGCAATTTATTGTTCCAACTCTAAACTCCTTAGAAACAATTTTCCAAGTACATACAATTTCTTCTCAAAATAATTTTATGGAATAAGGACATATGCTCACCAATTATGGCTTACGTCCCCTCAAGAAAAGAATATTTAAAATCTCCCGCAGTATCCCTTTCTCAGTTCTGAGGCCTGAGCAGGTATCAGTTCTTGAGTCAGAGAAGTCACAGAGGGCAGAAGGGAAAACCTTGAATTGTCCTATCCAGGCAGGAGCCACCTTCATTTCTTTTTATTTATGGTCCAGAAACCCTCTTTCAGCTTTTTAAGACCAATTCCTCACAGCTGCCTCTTTCTTTTGCTACCCAACGCCAACAAAAGACTTACTCTGAATCTCCCAGATAAACCTGAGAACGATGCCTAGATGGGGATATGTTCGTGTAGGGCCCTGGGAAGGTTATGCTTGCTCTGAGTATAGGAGATAGGACCCAGAGTAAAATCCTTTTTAGTCCAATCATCCTTTTCCTTCCCCATACTGTCCCTTGTCACCCCCTACCTCTACATATGCTTATGCTTGTCTGGATTAAAACTTGCAAGAGACAGTGGGAGGCAGGCCTGAGGTTACTTTTTTTGTTTTTCTTTTTTTCCTTTTTCTTTTTTTATTGAAATGCTGCAACTCTGGCAGACATCTGGGGGCTCTTTCCTTACCTCTCCTTGCCTTACCTGGGCATAGCCTTCTGGACAATTAGGAGGCTTAGTCCCTAGTGAGAATGAAGGAGCAGGTTTATGCTGGCTTCCCAGGGACTCTAATTCTTCCTAAGTTGCATGAATACGAGGGAGGAAGAGCACTGACTGCCTCCTTTGGAATTTCCCTAGGGCCTCTATCTTTTTGAAAAAAGGGTGTTTTTCTTGGACATCCTGGACTTCATTGTCTGACCAGAAGTGATGAGGGCCCCAAAGCCATGTTTATGGGAGAATGCATAGGCAGAACGTCGAGTGCTTGAGTGTTTCAGTTTGGTCCGGACTGGGGACTGCCGTGGAAGTCTCCTGCACTCTTGAATTCTGTCAAAAACCTATAGCCAGAGCACGGGGGATAGGGTTTTCATCCACAGAGGCAAAGGCAAAAGAAGGCCATGAATTATATCTGGGTAGATTTTCTGTTCCACTCACCTTGTCTACGCTGATAGGCCAGAATAGTGGTTTAAGAAATTGGTACCCAATCACAGGCAACATACAGAGGACCACGCTGAGGATAATGCTCAGAAGCATTTGTGGCTGGTTCAGAGCATTCCTGACCACACCTGTAAACAGTGAGCCAGGAGGGGGAAGGCTGAAACAGAGCCTGGAGGACAGGGGTGGGACCAGGGGTAGGAGTTACCAGCCAGAACGTAGACACTTCTCTAGTCCAAAGAAGGAAGTTATTGATTTGGAGTTAGTTTAGGCTCCTGAGAAATAATATAAACACAAAAGAATTGCAGTTGGGTCCTTTGCGCAGCCAAAGTCACTGTGAATTCATGCGCCTCTCTCTCCTTCTACAGGCAGGGCAGGGTAGGGCAGGATAGGAGAGCAGGGGTAGGTTATGAGGGAATCCTAGAGCACTGGCCTGCATCCAAAAATGGGAAAGAAAGCTTTGGAGGAGGAAAAAACAAACAAATAAAAATAAAAAAGGTAAAAAAATTTAAAAAAGAAAAGGTCTGAAAGAGAAAAATGAGTTAGTGGCCTGACAAAAGGTGAGAGACAGCCAGGTGTGGTGGCTCACGCTTGTAATCCCAGCACTTTGGGAGTCCCAGGTGGGCAGATTGCTTGAAGCCAGGAGTTTGAGGACAGCCTGGCCAACATGGCAAAAGCACATCTCTACCAAAAATACAAAAAATTTAGCAGTGCATGGTGGTGCATGACTGTAGTCCCAGCTAGTGGGGAGGCTGAGGCACGAGAATCGCTTAAACCCGGGAGGCAGAGGTTGCAGTGAGCCAAGATTGCACCACTGCACTCCAGCCGGGGTGACAGAGATAGAGGAACAGAATCTCAAAAAGTTAAAAACAAAAACAAAAAGATGGGAGCCATCTATGTCTACATATCTACTCTCTGTATTTTGTCTTCAGCAGAGTGGAGATGAGAGAGAGGGAAAAATTTGGGGAGACAATAAGGCAATATGCCACAGCATAAAGGACTTTGAACTGGAACCAAGAAGCCTAGATGTGAGTCCTTTAATTCAAAAACACCCCTCCAGGGTCTAAAATGACTCTAGAAATTGTTGCTGATAAAGCGCAAATCTCATAAGACATTTGAAAATACCTTGGAAACTCGAATAAGGTAACTTATTTCCCTAGCTACATTTTGAGCCCTTTTAGGACAGAGACCATGTCTTATTTATATCTCTAGCCTAGCACATAGTAATGGCTTCTTGGTAAACATTTATTAAATAAATATACCTGGTTCCCCACCCTGCGCCCACTGGGCAGGGCCTTACCTAGGAATTGGAAGACGTCAGGGAATGCTAGGCACAAGCCATCACTGTACAGGAGGAACGACATGCAAAAGTAGAAACCCAGGCTACCCCAGATGATGACATGGCTTATCATTGTCCAGTAGGTTGTCTTCAGGACGATCTGAAAAGTACCCTCTTATGGGACCTGTAATCTGGGACCTGTCAGCTACCTCCCTCCTCCAATTATGTAATGAAGGTTGCTCCCTTCCCACACTCCCTCCCTCTATTCCTCCCACTCTTTCAGAGACACCCCCACCCAATCCCCTTACCCCCACCACCACTGGCCACACCTGTATTGTGACCACCCAGATCAAGGAGGTCTGCACCACCAGGGAGAAGGACTGGTAGTCGGAGATGTCCTTCCCATCATTTCGTTCTGCATTGTAAAGAGTCCCCATGGGGACAAAGAACAACACGAAGGAACTGTAGATCCCATGCATTAAACACTTCACAAATTCCTTTTTGTTGAAATAGAGGTTGTGCTGGCCTGGCTCATACAGCTCTGGGAAAAGGAGGCTCCATGTCTCATTCACATCCTGGAAGCACCAGAGGGTAAGGAGGGAGGCTCAGGGTCTCTCCATAGACGGTCCCATCTTCATCAGAGGAGAGGCTTCTCCCCTCACCAGGTCTGCTGCCAGGCTGCCTAGGAGCTTCCTTATGGATTACTTAAGAAGTGGAACCAGAGAACACAGCAGTGACCACAGACCCTTCCTGAAGTCCTACTCTCTAGGCAAGGATCTGGGTAGTGTTTGGGAGAAGGTCAGGATGATGGGAAGGACTTGGAGGGAGTTAGAATTGGGGGCAACTAGGCTTGTGGGTAGCTGGGAGGGAGGACTGGAGCTTGAGATGGGGGAGGCAGCTGGGACATAAGTCCCAGGTGTAAGTGTTCTTGAGATGGAGTCTTGCTCTATCACCCAGTCTGGAGTGCAGTGGCACCATCTTGGCTTACTGCAACCTCCACTTCTCAGGTTCAAGCAATTCTCTTGCCTCAGCCTCCTGAGTAGCTGAGATTACAGGCGCCCGCCACCACACCTGGCTAATTTTTATATTTTTAGTAGAAACGGGGTTTTGCCATGTTGGCCAGCTGGTCTCAAACTCCTGACCTCAAGTGATCCGCCTGCCTCGGCCTCCCAAAGTGCTGGGGTTACAAGTGTGAGCCACTGTGCCCAGGCATAGTTGAATATTTTTTATGTCAAAAGTCAATGTGGGAGAAAGGGACATTAATGGAGACCAGTTAGTCTTTTAGAGGTATTCTTGTTCTGTGATGTTGCTCCCACTCCCATAGCTACTGGTGAACTGAAGGTGAAAAAAATTACTCTAAATGGATGACATTAGATCATCTTCATCTCCTAAATCTGAAACTTTGGATACAAAGCTTGGGGCTTTGTATTTAGGAGTTTCAGATTTAGGAGATGAAGATGGCTTCAGAGATGGATCCCTAGAATGAGGCCACTGAAGCTGGATGGACTGTTGAGTAATACAACCCATCCCTCTTGTTGTTCTGAGGTTAGCAGTTACTTCCTAGAGAATTTCCTTTAGAGCTGTTTCCCATGGAGACCAAGAGCCATGATCCCATGATGTCCTATTTCAGCTACTTTATTCCTTTTTGGAGACTCATTTTCTACTCCACGTGCCCAGGACTAGAGGTTGGGGCAGAAGACAAGGGAGAGGTGGGGTAGCAGGACCCTCAATGCCCAGGGAATTTCTGACAGGGACAGATGGTATCCCTTAGTCTGGCTCCTTATGATATAAACTATCATACCCATACTCCCATGCCTGGCCTTCAGGACTCCCACCCAGGCCTTCCTGTATTGGCTTGTCTCATCCTCATTCTCCCTGAAGGAGTCTCTCTTTTTTGAAGTCCCATACGTTACCCAGTCCTATCCCAGTAATTCTATTTTCTTTTCTTTATTTTTTCAATTCATATTCTGCTTATGTTACTCAATTTTTTCCTTATTTTTTCCATGTATATTTTAATTACTTTTATATATACTCAATTTACTGTACAGCCCAATTTCCATGTTTCTCTCTACAAAGACAAAATTGATACAGGAAAACTTGGCGTTCTAAAACTGAGGATTATTCTCTGTCGAGGAGGATTTTTTACTTTATCTCATGATACCTATCTAGGTGATGAGCTCCTTTCCCCGCTCTGGAAATTATTCCCTTTACATTGGATTTTGTAGAGCCCAGCTCCTGCTGTATTCTTCATTCTTAGGGATATTCCTCAAGGGCCCAGGGCCTTCAACTCTGACCAGGAGCTTGCTGCTGGATCTTACCTGATCAAACAGACTCATGCCCAGGACAGGGAGGGAAGTGTAGACCAGATTGTAGCACGTGATAAACCAGGTCTCATAAACTGTCTGGAAGAATACCAAGGAGATTTCTTAGGCTCCTCTCTTCTCTACAGTCCCAGCTCCACCTTCCAGGTCCAAGATAGCCACCTTTATCCCTTGACCCCTGCCCCCCCGCCCCACCCCCCACCACCACATTAACCTACTGCAGGAGAAACCTGACTGAGATTGTTGACTCCAGTCTCTACTTGATCCTACTTGTTAGAACCCTGAGTCCTAGGATACAGTAAGGCCACACCAAGCTTTCAAGGTGGATCCGGACCAATCCCACCATAACCTATACAGCCCCTCACTGCACAGGAAGGACCCAGAGTGATTGCTAGTGATGCTAGCTGTACCCCTGCACTTTTAGGTATGTAAACCTTTGTATTTTTTTTAAATTTTTTTGGAGATGGAGTCTTGCTCTGTCATCCAGGTTGGAGTGCAGTGGTGTAATCTTGGCTCACTGCAGCCTCTGCCTCCTGGGTTCAAGCAATTCTCCTGCCTCAGCCTCCTGAGTAGCTGGGACTACAGGCGCCCGCCACCACATCCAGCTAATTTTTGTATTTTTTGTAGAGACAGGGTTTTGCCATGTTGCCCATGCTGGTCTCGAACTCCTGACCTCAGGTGATCCACCTGCCTCGGCCTCCCAAAGTGTTGGAATTACAGGTGTGAGCCACTTTGCCCAGTCTTTGGACTCTTTACTTGCTTAGTGGCATTCAGTGGCTTTTGTAGCACTGCATACCTCCTAATATTGGCGAGCAGAATAGACCCAATGACCCTTCCCAAGCTGAGTGCTCCACCCTGGGGCCTAGAGAGGGCTTTTTCTCTATTAGCCACAAGAGGTCAGCAGCAACACATGCATACACATACACCTCCCACAAAGCAGACGGGCTTTGCTAGGGCTTGGGCGAATTCAAATCTGCTACTATTTGCTGACTGGCCTGTTATTCCTGGAGTCTATGGCAACAAAAGTAGGGCTCCCAAGATAATTGTTTCTGAGGGTGTTTCTCTTGGGAATCCTTGAGATGTTTCTGAAAAACTTCTCATAGGAAAAGGGACTCCTCTTAGAACATCAAAATCCAGGCGTCGCTTCTCCCCACTAAGGTGGGGGAGGTTTCACATTCAAATGTGGAATTAATTCATCAAAGTAACAATTGTGTGTGTGTTGGGGTCAGGAGTACAGGCAGTCTGAGTGGGGAAGGAGAAGCAAAGGGAAGCTGTATTTCCAAGTATGGCTACAGGTGAACACGTCGGATCTGGCCTATCTGGCATGACCCAGAGCTGAGCTCCTTGAGGCTTAGCCTGTTCCAAAAAGATGACTTTGGATGCTAAGAAAACTCCAAGGTCCAGGAATTTGTTCCCATTACATATGTTTGGAAATTCTAAGTCTCAACATCAGTGAAAACAGCTTAAAGGAAAGTTTAAGCCAGGTGGCTTATGCCTGTAATCCTAGGACTCTGGGAGGCTGAGGCAGGCAGATCACTCGAGCCCAGGAGTTCAAGACCACCTTGGGCAACATGGTGAAACCTCATTTCTACCAAAACTACAAAAAATTAGGGTGTCGTCATGCACACCTGTAGTCCCAGCTACTTGGGAGGCTGAGGTAGGAGAATCATCTGAGCCCAGGAAGTCGAGGCTGCAGTGGGCCATGTTCATGCCACTGCACTCCAGCCTGAGCAACAGAGCAAGACCTTGTCTCAACATAAGTAGATACATAAATAAAAAGAAAGTAGAAGTCAAGACCAAATCAGAGCCAGGCCAGAACAGTTATGGCTTGGAAATCTAAGGTTTGTGTAGGTTTAGGAGATGGAATCAGCATGTGGTGAAGGGCTTCATGAATGGATGGCAGCATGTCATACATTCATTGGTCTCTAGAGGTGAAAAAAGATCGGAGCTAGCTGAAGTGAGAGATGACTACAGAAAACCCAGTTGACCAGAGTGGAGATTGCCACTGATCACCTACCTGGGCGGAGAATCCATTAAAGAAGGCATACCAGAAGTGCACCAGGGTGAAGGTGAAGTTCTTATAAAAGAAGTAGCTGAGAAACTTGCACATGCGATTATAAGACCAGCGGCCATGGACCAAGAGTAGACGCTGAAGATACTGGAACTGGGAGAAGGCGAAGTCACTGTTGAGCATGGCCTGCACTCCCTCCTGGCCACTGATGCCAACCCCAATGTGGGCAGCTGCAATAAAATCCCAGAAACTTCTCAGACGGAAAGCTTGTTTGCTGGGCTCCCAGCCTGGGAAGTGTAAAGGGAAAGCTGAGATGATGTTGTACAAACCCCTTTATTTTACATTTGGAAAATGCTTTTAGGCTCAGTGCAAACTGTCTCTCACCTAGTGGAGTCTTTTCTCCTTAGTGGATTGCCCCTCCCTCACAAACTGGAAAACAGCTCCCTTTTCTGCACCTTTTTGTTTTGTTTTTACAGAGACACCATCTCCCTGTGTTGCCCAAGCTGGTCTCAAACTCCTGGACTCAGGCGATCCTCTCACCTCAGCCTCCCAAAGTGTTGGGACTACAGGGTGTGAGCCACTGTGCTAGCCCCGTCTTCTGTAGTTTGTTTTGGACACTGCCACTCTAGAATGCCTGGCATGGCCAGTACTAGAAGCTGTCCTGAATGCTCTTTGCCACTACTCTAGCCTTCTGGGCTCTTTCCTACCGTCCAGATGCTGAAGTTAAAATTTCTTGTTGTTTCTGGAACCCACTTAATTCAAGATGCAGGGTGGATGCCAATCTAATGCAGTATTTAATTACCTAAGTTTACCTAAGGGGCTAAAATCTAACTGTATGTGATGTACATACTTTGTTAGTGAGAAACAAGTTCTTCAGGAGGCCTAAGGTGACTTTTTCTGGATAAAGCAATTATTATATTTGATGGAAGAGAAAGACTGAAGTTCCTAAAAGTTTTAATTAGTTTGTGGTAGTTTGCCATTTTTCTGGCATATACCAAATTCACTGGTCTGGAATACGCCTACTGCACTGCTTGATGGGATAATTCAAACCTCTAAACTCCTAAATATCCCTAGGGTCTAGAAACTGGGGAAGAGAGCAAGAATACTTCCTAGTATTAAAGCTGAAGCTGGAATATCTGCTCGAGTTCCTTGTATGGGCAGAGAAGTTGGACTAGAGGACCTCTAGATTTGTCCATATCTCACAGACCTACATGTTGCTGGAGGCTGGTAGGTCAACATTCACCTGAAATTGAAACCAGTAAATTTGGCCAGGTGTGGTGGCTCATGCCTGTGATCCTAGCACTTTGAAACTGAGATGGGGGGGATCATTTGAGGCCAGAAGTTTGAGACCAGCCCGGGAAAAATAGTGAGACCTCACCTCTACTAATAATTAAAAGATAGCTGGGCATGGTGGTGTGTGCCTGTAGTCCCAGCTACTCAGGAGGTGGAGGCAGGGGGATTGCTTGAGACCAGGAGTTCAAGGCTGCAGTGAGTTATGATCATGCCACTGCTCTCCAGCCTGGGTGACAGAGCAAGACCTTGTCTCAAAACAAAACAAAACAAAACAAAACAAAACAAAAAAAACCCTAGTAAATGTCAGCCATTTGCTTCTACTGGTCCAAAGTGATCAATAAGTCACCTATTCTCCTCCAGCCAGGGGAGCAGGGCAAGCTCTTGGGAACATAGACTTGGGAAAGAAAAGATCTCTGAATTGGGCATCACAGCCTACAGCCTTCAAAAAAGAAACAGACTATGACTCCTGCCCAGGGGTCCTTTCTGTGGACCTTGAGTCATCTCAGAAAGAAGGTGTGGTAGTTGCACAGCCTGTTCTGTGAATGTAAGCATGTGTTCTTGTGGGAGCCATGTGTATCTGTGTGTGTGCTTACACTCATAGTGTAAATGCATGAATTTGAATGTGTGTGCATACCTGTGGATATGGGCTGATGCCTGCATGTGTCAATAAATGGGAGTACAGGGATAGAGGAGTATGAATGGAGTTGCAAAAATGTATAAATGTGTAACACATATGAGAGGCAGGAGTGTGAGCCAGCAACAGAGTACCACTCAGATCAGTTTTGCCCATGGAGGAAGGAAGGGGCAAGCCCATGGCTGGAAGCTAACTGTCCCCCTCCCCTCACATGCCTTTGATCATGCTGACGTCATTGGCACCATCCCCGATGGCCAGTGTCACCACCTTCTTGTACCTCTTCATCAGCTCTACCACCTGGGCCTTCTGAAGGGGTGTCATCCGGCAGCAGATCACCCCCTTGCACATGCACGCTGTTCGCAGCAGTTCCAACTCCAGGTTCCCTTCTAGAGCATAGGCCTGTAGTACCAGGACACACTCACTCTTCAGGTTGCCCAAAAAAGCTCTCAGAGTATGACCTTCCCAAATGGTTCCCTTTCCCTCCACACCCTCCTGTCCTTCACAGGGCAGGCATAGCTGCTTCCAAGGGACTCCACCCCCAAGGGAGGCCAAGCCCCCAAGTCAGTTCTAGGCATCCTCACATCTGACTCAGTCTCCAATGGGAAACTAGTCAGGACCTCTCATTGGGCCAAATCTGTTGATGGGGCTAAGAGTTCAAGTGACTTCTTGGGGGACCTGTTTCTGCTTGCTTCCCTCTTCCCTTAAGTGACAGGCCACATCAGTAGAGAAGAATTTGAATTTGGATAAGGAAGAAATATGCCCTTCTCTTTCCTTATTTACTTCTTCCTAGAGAAGCCTAGGGAAAGGAGTCTTTCAGGCAAGGGCACCTGAAGGGAAGGGGAATAGGGTGACTCATGGAAGAGGAAAGGGAGTCTTGAAATTTCCCTGAAGTGTTGGACCTAGGAAGAGGGTTCCTTGGAAGAAGACAATAGAGTGTAGCTCTGTGTTGCCCACCAGACTGTAGCCATTGATGATCAAGCCATAGTTGCCATTGGCCACCTCCTCGGGTATTTCAAAAGGCAGTTTGGGCTTCGTGGTGAGGTAAATGTTTATGGGATCTGAATCCAGGAGAGACTCAGGTTTCATCTTGTTCCTTGCTGTCCTGAAAACAAAGAGTAGTGGTCAGAGTCTGACCTGAAGTCTCAGAATTTAGGAGGGAAAATGTGTCCCCAGATGAAAGTGGGCAAAGGGGATACAGGAACTCTGCAAAGCACCGGCCAAGACCTCAGACTTGACAGCCTCTCAAGACCTGCCACTGCCATAGGTCCCTGACCATCCACATGCTACACTTCTCCATCCCCCATATTCCAGCCCCATTTAGCCCAAATGCTGCTTTACAAAATTTTTTCAAATATTTTAGTTTTTTTTTTTCCCTCCTCCATGTCTCATCTGTTCCTTCTGGTGGTGTGGGAGCCACACTAAGGGAAGAGATAGGTGGGAAATTTTGGGTCCAGGGACTGGCTGTGGCTAATCTCCCATCTATACCTGAGTTCTTTCCGAATAGTCTCATCATCCTTGCCTTCCACGATGAACACCTCATCCATTTCATCCTCAAATAGATTACAGGAATAGGCAATGTTCACAGCAGTCTCTGTAGCGAAAGGGGAGCACAAGTCTCATTTTGGCTCATGTTTAAGACAGGGACAGGATCTTCATAGTGTACAGGTACACAGGCTCTAATATTGGGCTGCAGAGCCCATTCATCCACATTTGCCATGGATGCAATCAAAGTGCATTTTTAAAGAATCAGTGGAGATCATGTTCAAACATCCACAGATGATTGTCTACCTGTACAGACTTGTGGGTTACTTATCAATAACTACGGTCATTCTGGCCTTCTCTAGAAAGCCTTACCCTATTTCTTAGAACAATTTCAGTCTTTATCTACCTCTCCAGGCAATCAGGATGTGTTTCTTTGAACAGCACTGTGCCCATCTCTATGCTAGATATTATGCCCCCATAAAATAGTCTGGAATTTGGAATAAATTCATACTAAGAAAAAAATCAAGCCCTGAATCCTGGCTACACGTGGTATCAGAATTCAGAGGAGAGATTGCAATTGTCACAGAAACTTTCTTGAAGGAAGTCCTTGGAGGATGAATAAGACTTGAAGGAAAAGGCATTTTAAGTGGGGAAACAACCCAAACCAAGACCCTAGAGTAGGAATTGGTTTCTTTGTGGGGCATATTTAAGATAATGGTAACATTAGGATGCAGATAAGGATGTGAAGAGCAATAGATTATCAAAGTCTTGAAGGCCAGATAGAGGAGTTCAACCTTTACAACATGGAGTCACTGTAGGTCCCTGAACAGAGGAGTAACATCATAAAATTAGTATATTTGAGGAAGATTAAACTGATGGTTGTATGTTGGCTGTACTGAAATTAATAAGGGCAAGAGACAGATGAGTTCAGAAGTTTGTCTAAGTACAGCCAACAGAAAATGAGGTTGAACTGGGAGGGTAACATAGGAGGATTTTCAGACAAATTTGTGGAATATAGTAGGAGAGTGATTCTATGGGACAATAGAATACAGTCAAAGACAATTTTAAAGTTTAGCTTGTGAGTTCCTGGGTGACAGGTCATGTCTGATTGATTCATCTGTCTTCAATGACTAATATATCATCTGGCATAAAGTATATACTCAGCAAATTGTATACAAGATTGAGAATAAAGGTGTCCTCTAAGGACTTGATTTGACTTACAAGATACTTGTCAAAAAATGGCTAAGAAAAAAAGGAAAGAGGAAGAAAAGAAATGGCTAAGGTGGATAGGGAAGAGGATCAGTCAGTCTAGGGGTTTTACCTTGCTTATCACCAGTTAAAACCCATAGTCTAATTTTGGCTTTGTTCAGGATGATGATTGTCTCAGGTACTCCATCTTGTAGCTTGTCTTCTATGGCTGTGACCCCTAACAGCTTTGAAAAGATGTATCAGTGAATGAGGAAAAGGGTAAGAGGCTTTTCCCCTTTTATTAAAAATAATTAATTATTTTTAATTTAGTGCTACCCAATGACTGAACTGGCACCTCAGTACTCTCTTTAGTGAGCCGGCTCTGTCCTGGAGTGAGGATCTCAGTGGTATAAAAATCAGCACATTTTGCCTCACAACACACACAGCTTTTCAACTAGATTACTTAGCTTCTGTGAACAGCTTTGGAATTAGAAACACTGCCAGAAAGATTAAAAATTACAACCAGTGCATTCTTCCATTATGGATTGAGAAGGTCCAGGATACACTGAATCAGCTGGGAGTCCAGTATCCAGCCTCCCTGGCACAAAGCTATGGGGCTCGCCTGCCAAGACTTCCTATCTTTCCTCCCGGAGAGAGCCTGCATCTGTCAATCCTCTGGGAGCCACTTTCAGAACCCTTGCTCAGTCTGCTGACTGCCAGGCCCCATCACTGCCCCCAGTCTATCCCTGGCTTCCTCACTAACCATCAAGTCTTTTTCGACTTCTTCATAGATACTTGATAATCTGCTTTCCCGATTCTCCAAAGACAAGCAGGCTTCATTATGCCTCTTGCTCCAGTCCTGAAAGAATGCTTCATCCAACTCTCGGTAGGCCACCATTAGGGTGCGAAGGCCTTCACTGGCATAATCCTGGAAGACATACACGTGTGTGCGCTGAGTGGGCCTGGGCTGGGTTAAGGCTGAGTTAAGGGAGCGGCAGACCCCACAGGCTTCATTTGCCTACAAAATAGGGTTTAATAATTAGTAACATGGGGCTAGTTCCTAGCCTAAGCAGAAAGCAACTGATGTGCTTTTTCAGCAAAACGTCCCAAAGATGGGGGCCAGCATAGCTGGAAGGTTGAGAGTAATTCTGAAGGATAGAAGGTTCTAGCTTTTACTTGTGGTTAGGTAATTTGCTGTGTGACTCTGGGAAAAACCAAGTCTAGATCTCTTACTTGTAAAATTGGGATGATAATGTACCCTCTACAGAGAGGATAATGATGACTATGATATGAGAATGAAGGGAATAATAAAGTAAAAAGAAGCAGTTGTTATAAAAAATAATCAAAGGTGTTACTAGTTTTTACAAGCACACATTCACTTCCATTTTCCTCTCTCCCTTCCTTCCTCAAATATTCATTGGGTATCTTACACAGCACATACTTGTGTATTTGTCTATAGTTGGTTGGTTCAGTTGATTAGCCATAGCCGGCAAGTTAATGAGGGCACCACTGAAATGCTCTTTGGGTGAGTTAGCATCATTTTGCTCCTTAGCCACTGACATATCCTAACTAACCATAGCTAACCATCTTGCAGGAATAAACTCTTGGTCATAGGAGGGCTGGGTAAGAGTGTGGGTGGTTTAGGGCAGAATTCATATCCATCTAAGGGTGGGTTAGAAACAGATTTTGAATATCGAGAACTGCACATGACAACAATTCTACACGATCATTGCTATAGTGAGTGGCAAACTAATTCACTTTGGCATTATAAGAGCAAGAGAAACAGAATTTACTCTCAGTTCCCTGTGTAACGCCGAAGTGTCTGATGCTAGCTGTCAGGTGAAATTAACATAAGAATATATGGATGGAATGTCATCTCTTAAACCTCTATGATGTTGGCAGTCTAGGAAGCCCCAGAAAAGATTTCAGGAGAGTTTCTAAGAAGGAAGTGACAGTGGCAGAAACTGGTTTTGTATAGGACACAGATAAAATAACTTGACAAGCTTAACAATACAATGACAATTTAATTAATCCATTCAACAAATAACTTTGTGGTATGTGTTAACATTATCTTTTATCCCTACTTGTGTGTTTTTTCTCTTAGTGCTGGTATGAGGCAAACTAGGGCCTGAGAGCCAAATTCTGCCCGCTACCTGTATGTGCATGACCTGTTTGCTGATCCCTGTCTCAGAGGGCCTGGAGTTCTGCTTTTGCGTAAGTGGGTTGTTAGAGCTTGACTCTTACAGATTTGCCATCAGTGGTGAATACACTGTAGTATAGTCAGGCTTCACTGTAAGTGTCTGTTGAGGATGGTAAGCAGGAAGCATGTCAAAAGATCTGAAACAGTTTTCTGTCTTCCTTTGAGGCTAGTCTGTGGAAATGCTTTCAGAAAAGGTACCCTAATTCACATGTTCTGAAAGGTTAAAAGATAAAAGTCTAGTCCATAAAAAATACTATGGCCTCTGGGAACCAGTATAAGGCATAAGAGCTGTCTTGTGTGGGACATTTCACTGACTTAAAAAAAAAAAACTTGAGATACAATTCATATACTATAAATTTCATCCTTTTAAAGTATACAAGTCAATGGCCTTTTAAAAGTCTATTCACAAAGTTCGTGCACCCATTACTAATGTCTAATTCAGAATATTTTAATTATCCCAAGCTGAAACCCTGTATCCATTAGCAGTCATTCCCCATTCCATTTTCCCCTAGCCCTATGATGGCCACTAATTTACTTTCTGATTCTATAGATTTGCCTAATCTGGACATTTCATATACATGGAATCTTTGTGGCCTTTTGTGACTGGCTTCTTCACATAGCAGAATGTTTTCAAGGTTCATCTCTGCTGTAGCATTTATCAGTACTTCACTCGTTTTTATTGCCAAATAACATTCCATTGTACAGATAAACCACATTTTATTTATCCAATCATCTGTTGATGGACATTAGGGTTGTGTCACTTTTTTGGCCATTATGAACAATGCAGCTTAGAATATTTGGGTACACTTTTTTTTTAATTTTTAATTTTTGTGGGTACATAGTAGGTGTATATATTTACGGGAAATATGCGATATTTTGATATAGGCATATAATCATCACATCAGGGTAAATGGGGTATCTATCACCTCAAGCATTTATCGTTTGTGTTACAAACAATCCAATTATACTCTTTTAGTTACTTAAAAATGTACAATTAAATTATTAACTATAGTCACCCTGTTGTGCCACCAAATACTAGATCTTATTCATTCTTTCTATTTTTCAATACCCATTTGCCATCCTCACTTCCCTCCCTCTGCCCCACTACTCTTCCCAGCCTCTGGTAACCATCATTCTACTCTCTGTCTCCATGAGTTCAATTGTTTTAATTTTTAGCTCCAACTAATTGAGAACATGCAAAGTTCGCCTTTCTGTGCCTGGCTTATTTCACTTATTAATAACATAATGATCTCCAGTTCCATCCATGTTGTTGCAAATGACAGGATCTCATTCTTTTTTTATAACTGAATAGTACTCCTTGTGTATATGTGTCACATTTTATTTATTCATTTGTCTGTTGATGGACACTTAACTTTTTGCCTCCAAATCTTGGCTATTGTGAATATTGCTGCAGTAAACATGGAAGTGACAATATCTATTCAACACACTGGTTTCCTTTCTTTTGGGTATATACCTACCAGTGGGATTTCTAGATCATATGGTAGCTCTATTTTCAGTTTTTTGAGGAAACACCAAACTGTTCTCCATAGTGTCTGTACTAATTTACATTCCCAACAGCAGTGTACAAAGATTCTCTTTTATCCATATCCTAGCTAACATTTGTTATTGCCTGTCTTTTGGATAAAAGCCATTTTAACTGGGGTGAGATGATATTTCATTGTAATTTTGATTTGCATTTCTGTGATGATCAATGATGTTGAGCACCTTTTTATATGCCTGTTTATTATTTGCATGTCTTCTTTTGAGAAATGTCTCTTCAGATCTTTTGCCTATTGTTAAATCGGATTATTAGTTTTTTTTTCCTATAGAGTTGTTTGAGTTCCTTATATATTCTGGTTATTAATCCTTTGTCAGATGAGTAGTTTGCAGATATTTTCTTCCATTCTGTGGGTTGTCTCTTTACTTTGTTGATTGTTTCCTTTGCTGTGCAGAGCTTTTAAACTTAATGTGATCCCATTTGTCCATTTTTGCTTTGATTGCCTGTGCTTGTGGGCTTTTACTGAATATATTTTTTGCCCAGACCAATGTGCTGGAGAGTTTCCCCAGTGTTTTCATTTAGTAGTTACATAATTTGAGGTCTTAGATTCAAGTCGTTAATCTATTTTGATTTGATATTTATGGTGAGACATAGGGGTCTGTTTTCATTCTCCTTTAAATTTTTTTTTAATTTACTTTGAAAAATAGAGTCAGGGTTGTGCTTTGTTGCCCAGGCTGGTCTCGAGCTCCTGGGCTCAAGTGATCTTCCTGCCTCGACTTCCCAAAGTGTTGGGATTACAGGCATGAGCCACAATGCCTGTCCTAGTTTAATTATTCTGCATATGAATAATATTGTTTTCCCAGCATCATTTATTGACGAGACTGTCTTTTCCCCAGGGTATGTTCTTGGCAACTATGTCTAAAATTAGTTTACTGTAGGTGTATGAATTTGTTTCTGGGTTCTCTATTCTGTTACATTGGTCTATGTGTCTGTTTTTATGCCATTGCCATACTGTTTTGGTTACTATAGCTCTATAGTATAATTTAAACTCAGGTAATGTGATTCCTCCAGTTTTGTTATTTTTGCTCAGGATAGCTTTGGCTATTCTGGGTCTTTTATGGTTCCATATAAATTTTAGGATTGTTTTTTCTATTTCTGTGAAGGATGTCATTGATATTTTGATAGGGATTGCGCTGAATCTGTAGATTGCTTTGGGTAGTACGGACATTTTAACAATATTTACTCTTCCAACTCGTGGAGTATCTTTTAATTTTTTTGTGTCCTCTTCAATTTATTTCATCAATGTTTTATAGTTTTCATTGTAGAGATCTTTCACTTCTTTGGTAAAGTTAATTCTGAGGTATTTAATTCTCCCTGTAGCTACTGTAAATGGGATTACTTTCTTGATATCTTTTTCAGATTGCTTGCTGTTGGCATATAGAAATGCTATTGATTTTTGTATATTGAGTATGCATCCTGCAACATTACTGAATTTGCTTATCAGTTCTAACAGTTTTTTTGGTGGAATCTTTAGGTTTTTCCAAATATAAGATCATATCAACTGCAAACAAGGGTAATTTGACTTCTTCCTTTCCAATTTGGGTGTCCTTTATTACTTTCTGTTGTCTGATTGCTCTAGCTAGGACTTCCAGTACTATACTGAATAACAGTGCTGAAAGTGGGTATCCTTGTTGTGTTCCAGATCTTGGAGGAAAGACTTTCAGTTTTTCTCCATTCAATGTGATGCTAGGGACTTGGGTGTTGTGATCTAAGTCGTGTCTGCATTAGGAGGCACCCCAAGCCCAGGAACACTGTCATTTTTGCAGACTTGTAGTGGTAAAAGTGGTCTTAGATAAGATGGTGGTCTTGGATAAAATCTGGAAGAATTATCTGGATTACTAGGCAAAGACTCTTATTTTCTTCCTTTATATTCTCCCAACCAAATGGAGTCTCTCTCTCTCTATGCTGAACTGCCTCAAGCTGGGACACAAGCAACCCTGTGACCACCACTGTGACTGTGGTGGCTCAGACCTGAAGCTAGCACAACTCTGGGTCTTGCCCAATGCCCTCTGTAACCACTACCTGGTTACCACCTATGTTCACTCAAGGGCCTAGAGCTCTACAATCAGCAGGTGGTGAACCCAGTCACTCTTGTGTCCTTCACTTCAGGGTGGTGATTCTCCAAGGCTCCAGCCTGGTCCAGAGATGTCATTTGGGATCCAGGACCCAGAGTCATAAACCCAAAAAATCCACTTGGTACTTTATTCCACTGCAGTTAAGTTGGCATTGAAACCACAAGACAATGGTTTTTCCCACTTTTCCCTCCCTTCTCTCCCTTTTTCCCAGGTAGTGGAGTTTCTCCCTGTGTCCACCATCATGACAGGCTTATGGGGAGTACTGCCAGGGTACTGATGATGTTCACTTAAGGCCCAAAAGTTCTTCAATCAGCCTGTGGTAAATGCTTCCAGGCTTGGAACTCCCCCTTCAGGGCAATGGGCTATCTTCTGGCCAAGGGTAGGTTTATAAATGCCATCTAAGAGCCAACGCTTGGAATTGGGGGCCCCTGGAGCCTGCTTGTACTGTAGCCAAGCTGGTAGCTGAGCTGCAAGATAAAGTCCTCTTTATTTTTCCCTCTCCTTTTTTCAAATAGAAGGGGTCTCTCCTTGTAGTCACTACAGTGTGAATATGCTGAGTGACACCTGAAGCCAGCACATCTCACAGTCTCACCCAAGGCCCATTGCATGTATTACCTGGTTAGTGCTATTGATTATTCAGGACCCTAGGGCTCTTAGGTCTGGAGGTGATAAATTCTGCCAGGATTGGGTCCCCTTCAAGGTAGTGGGTTCCCTTTGGCCCAGGGCATGTCTAAAAATCTCACCTAAGAGCTAGGGCCTGGAATGGGGGCCTCATGACTTTGCCTAGTGCCCTGTCCTACTGTGGCTGAGCTGGTGTCCAAGTTGCAAAACAAAATCCTTTTTATTATTCCCTTTCCTCTCCTCAAATGGAAGGAAGGGGTCTCTTTTGCAGGTATGTGTTGTGCTGCCTGGGGTTGGGGTAGGGGTGGCACTCCCTTAGCCACTCAGACTAGTGTCTCACTGGGTCTCATGACCCTCCAAGTCCAGTGGCTCTGAACCCAGTACAGGAGTAGGACTTGGCTAGGAGTTGCAGTTCTTGTGGCCTTGACAGCCTGTCAAGTTTATTTAGAACCCAAGAGCACTTTAACCTGTGACGGTGAAGCTTGCAGAAACTCAAGGTCTTTTTTTGAGACAGAGTTTCGCTCTTGTTGCCCAGGCTGGAGTGCAATGGCACTGTCTCAGGTCACTGCTACCTCCACCTCCCGGGTTGAAGCAAATCTCCTACCTCAGCCTCCCAAGTAGCTGGAATTACAGGCATGCACCACCACGTCTGGCTAATTTTTTGTATTTTTAGTAGAGATAGGTTTCTCCATGGTGGTCAGACTGGTCTCAAACTCCAGACCTCAGGTGATCTGCCCACCTTGGCCTCCCAAAGTGTTGGGATTACAGGCGTGAGCCACCGTGCCCAGCCAGAAACTTAAGTTCTGACTGTTGGGATGGGTGATTCCCCTCTGGCTAGGGCTAGTCTAAATGCTCCCTCTGTGGGCACTGGTTGTGTTTTGACTGGTGTTGGCAGCACTGAGTTCCCATAATTGCTGCACTCTCCCTCCCCCAAATTCACAGATACTCTGCACAATGTGGCCACTGCTAGGGGATGCAGGAGGGCTGATGCTAGTGATTCAAGACTGTCTTTCCTACCCTCTTCGGTACACCTTTCAGTGATACGAAGTTAACATCAGATACTCTGATTGCTCCTCTGTTTTTGGTTCTTTGAGGGTGATTTTTTAATGTAGATAGTTGTCAAATACGGTGTTCCTGTGGGGAAAATGATCAGTGAAGGATTCTATTTATCCATCTTGCTCCCATCCCTCCACCTGTGTACATGTTTTTGTATGGGTGTATATTTTTATTTCTCTAGGAAATATACCTTGGAGTGGAATTGCTAGGTTATATGATCACTTTATGCTTAACTTTTTAAGGAAATGCCAGACTGTTTTCCAAAATGGCTGTGCTATTTTACTTTCCCATCAGCAATGTAGAGGGGTTACAATTTCTCTGCATCCTTGTCAATGCTTATTATTGTCTGGTTATCTTTCTTTTTCCTTCAAATATTTGATTTTAGCCATCCTAGTGGGTGTAAAGTGGATTTTGTGGGTTTGATTTTTGTATTTCTCTAATGACTAACGATGTTGAATAGCTCTTCATGAGCTTATTGGCCATTTGTTCTCTGGCTTCTGGCTGTGTGTTAATGGAGAGTCAAGTTGAGGTGACTTAATAAAATAGCATATTCTCTGATTTATCAAACATTTTTGTGATCTATCTTCATTCTTATTCTGTCCCTTGTTCTCTCCCTAGTCCCCCAACCCTTTACATATACAGATTTAGAGGTGAAAACCTCAAAGAGTATGGATCTGGTTTTCCTTTCTTGTGCCAGACAGCTGGAGCTACTCTCTTTTTTGATACATCCCAAATCCTAGAGTGTAGAAGTAAGGTAGGGTAGGGTAGAGAAGGTGCCTTTGATGATTCCAATCCTGTAGACAACAGAGAGAGGTATCGAACAGTCCAGGCCTGATGTTTTCTATTCTAGGTAGTCTGTTCTCATCATGCCTGGGGGGGTAGGGCCTCCCATAACAACAGGTCCTATTCTTTTTATTATTATTACTATTATTATTATTATACTTTAAGTTCTGGGATATATGTGCAGAATGTGCAGGTTTGTTACATAGGTATACACGTGCCATGGTGGTTTGCTGCACCCATCAACCTGTCATCTACATTAGGTATTTCTCCTAATGCTATCCTTCCTCTAGTCCCCCACCCCAACAGGCCCTGGTGTGTTATGTTCCCCTTCCTGTGTCCATGTGTTCTCATTGTTCAACTCCCACTTGTGAGTGCGGTGTTTGGTTTTCTGTTCCTGTGTTAGTTTGCTAAGAATGATGATTTCCAGCTTCATCCTTGTTCCCGCAAAGGACATTAACTCATCATTTTTTATGGCTGCATAGTATTCCATGGTGTATATGTGTCACATTTTCTTTATCCAGTCTATCACTGATGGGCATTTGGGTTGGTTCCAAGTCTCTGTTATTGTGAATAGTGCTGCAATAAACATACGTGTGCATGTGTCTTTATAGTAGAATCATTTATAATCATTTGGGTATATACCTAGTAATGGGACTGCTTGGTCAAATGGTATTTCTGGTTCTAGATCCTTGAGGAATCACCACACTATCTTCCACAATGGCTGAACTAATTTACACTCACACCAACAGTGTAAAAGTGTTCTTATTTCTCCATATCCTCTCTAGCATCTGTTGTTTCCTGACTTTTTAATGATCGCCATTCTTTTTTTTGTTTTGTTTTGTTTTTTTGAGATGGAGTCTTGCTCTGTCGCCCAGGCTGGAGTGCAGTGGCGCGATCTTGGCTCACTGCAAGCTCTGCCTCCTGGGTTCACACCATTCTCCTGCCTCCCGAGTAGCTGGGACTACAGGCGCCCGCCACCACGCCCAGCTAGTTTTGTGTATTTTTAGTAGAGACGGGGTTTCACCATGTTAGCCAAGATGATCTCGATCTCCTGACCTCTGATCCACCCACCTCAGCCTCCCAAAGTGCTGGGATTACAGGCGTGAGCCACTGCCCCCAGCCTAATGATTGCCATTCTAACTGGCGTGAGATGGTATCTTATTGTGGTTTTGATTTGCATTTCTCTGATGACCAGTGATGATAAGCTTTTTTTCATATGTTTGTTGGCCACATAAATGTCTTCTTTTGAGAAGCATCTGTTCATATCCTTTGCCTACTTTTTGATGGGGTTGTTTTCTTCTTGTAAATTTGTTTAAGTTCCTTACAGATTCTGGATATTAATCCTTTGTCAGATGGATAGATTGCAAAAAATTTTCTCCCATTCTGTAGGTTGCCTGTTCACTCTGATGATAGTTTCTTTTGCTGTGCAGAAGCTCTTTAGTTTAATTAGATCCCATTTATCAATTTTGACTTTTGTTGCCATTGCTTTTGGTGTTTTAGTCATGAAGTCTTTGCCCATGCCTATGTCCTGAAGGGTATTGCCTAGGTTTTCTTGTAGGGTTTTTATGGTTTTAGGTCTTACATTTAAGTCTTTAATCCATCTTGAGTTGATTTTTGTATAAGGTGTTAGGAAGGGGTCCAGTTTCTGTTTTCTGCATATGGCTAGCCAGTTTTCCCAACACCATTTATTAAATAGAGAATCCTTTCCCCATTGCTTGTTTTTGTCAGGTTTGTCAAAGATCAGATGGTTGTAGATGTGTGCCATTATTTCTGAGGCCTCTGTTCTGTTCCATTGGTCTATATATTTGTTTTGGTACCAGTACCATGCTGTTTTGGTTACTGTAGCCTTGTAGTGTAATTTGAAGTCAGGTAGTGTGATGCCTCCAGCTTTGTTCTTTTTGCTTAGGATTGTCTTGGCTATACAGGCTCCTTTTTGGTTCCATATGAAATTTAAAGTAGTTTTTTTTTTTTTTTTTTTTTCTAATTCTGTGAAGAAAGTCAATGGTAGCTTGATGGGGATAGCACTGAATCTATAAATTAATTTGGGCAGTATGGCCATTTTCACAATATTGATTCTTCCTATCCATGAGCATGGAATGTTTTTCCATTTGTGTGTGTCCTCTCTTATTTCCTTGAAAAGTGGTTTGTAGTTCTTGAAGAGGTCCTTCACATCCCTTGTAAGTTGTATTCCTAGGTATTTTATTCTCTTTGCAGCAATCGTGAATGGGAGTTCACTCATGATTTAGTTCTCTGTTATTGGTGTATAGGAATGCTTGTGATTTTTGCACATTGATTTTGTATCCTGAGACTTTGCTGAAGTTGCTTATCAGCTTAAGGAGATTTTCGGCTGAGACAATGGGGTTTTCTAAATATACAATCATGTCATCTGGAAATGGAGACAATTTGACTTCCTCTCTTCCTATTTGAATACCGATGTGAAAATCCTCAAGAAAATACTGGCAAACAGAATCCAGCAGCACATCAAAAAGCTTATCCACCACGATCAAGTCGGCTTCATCCCTGGGATGCAAGGCTGGTTCTACATATGCAAATCAATAAATGTAATCCATCACATAAACAGAACCAATGACAAAAGCAAACCACATGATTATCTCAATGGATGCAGAAAAGGCCTTCAATAAAATTCAATACCCCTTCATGCCAAAAACTCTCAATAAATTAGGTACTGATGGAATGTATCTCAAAATAGTAAGAGCTATCTGTGACAAACCCACAGCCAATATCATACTGAATGGGCAAAAGCTAGAAGCATTCCCTTTGAAAACTGGCACAAGACAAGGATGCCCTCTCTCACTATTCCTATTCGACATAGTATTGGAAGTTCTGGCCAGGGCAATCAGGCAAGAGAAAGAGACAACAGGTCCTATTCTGAAGCAAACTCCAGGTCAGACTATGGAAACTCCTGAATCAAGAACCAGAGAACTATTCTGATTGTTGTAATACTCCCATGGACACAATCCTCATCATGCCTCTGGGGAACTGTCGCACTCAACTCTTTGATATAGAAGTTGGCAATGTGGTCGGCGAAAATCCCACAAAATAAGATAGTTTTACTCTTCTACCAATTAAAGAGACACATACATCATTATACAGCCATATAGAAACACGATGGCCCAGGGACACATACGTGGCTACATATCCAGATACAGAGAACTACCCGCACCTTCCTTCTCCTGCAGCCTAAACACTTACATCTAAATGTTCCATGGTCACATCACAGAGGGAACTACAGGATGGATGAAGCAGTTCACAGATGATGGTGTCTGCACCCTTGCAAAACAACATTATCCGATCTTCAGGTGTCCGCACTAAAGATAAGCAAATTAAGCAAAGTAACTATATCAGTCCCTTATTATAACTTATCTGAGCCAATGAGGGATAATAGGAGGCTATTCCCCATGATACTGTTTCTCCCTTTAATGGAGGCTAAGTACTCAGTGAGTGGTCACACAGGATAAATGATGTGGCGAGGGCTGCTAAAAGTGAGAGAGGAACTTACAGAACCAGTTCTTCCATGGGTTCAGTGTTACCCATGGAAGAGTCTGATGTAGAATCACATTTAGTATGCCCAAGTCCCAGACCAAGGCTCATATCTAGTAATGCCACGGGTGAAAAATGACCTTCCTTTTTAGTATGAGGGGCTCAAACTAACTGAGAGAGACAGTATGAATTTTCCCTTACTGTCTGCTCCCATCTCTTATTCCATGTTCAGGCTTTATAAATTTATTCTTTGCCCTCTCCGTGGCTTTGAGGGTGCTGACAAGCCACTGCTCAGGAACACTAGGGACTTAGTGTGGACTTAGCATATGGTAGCAAGCCCACATATGTGTGTAAGAGAAAAGTTAAAGGATATGTGAGAAAATAGGGATGGCTGCATGTTTGTATTTGAGGCACATACCTATGAGAAGGTATGTGAGTGGGAGAAAGCATGTATGTGTAGATAAAAAAGAAAGGCAATGTGTGAATACGTATGAAGGACTAAGAAGGGGAGAAGGCCAACTAGGAAGGGCACCCACCAATAACAGACATCCTCTTGCGCACATTATTGAAGTCCAAAATAGTCAGCAGTTGGTAGACTCTGGTTTTCCCCATTTCGACCAGTATGACTGTCTCAGACGTGCGGGAACGGAACACAAAGCCAAAGTTCCTGGCAGCAGTGACCAGGGCACCTTCATCTGGTGACTGAGCCTGGTACACCAGCATGCCTGACAGGAGAGAAGAGGGCAACCAGAGCTCACAGAGATGAGTAGCTGAAGTCCACCCAGAAGTGACACTGTCTTCTAAGTGGTTTATATAAAGATAGAGCCCAGAAAGGGGCATGTTTCTTTAAAACTACCTGACAAGTCTGGCTCTACAAGGCCAGATTGCATAGAACATATCAGTGTTTTCTCCTTTCCATTTTTTAATTTTTTATTTTTATTTTTTTGAGACAGGGTCTCACTCTGTCACCCAGGCTGGAGTGCAAGTGGTGTGATCACAGCTCACTGAAGACTCAACCTCCCAGGCTCAAGCAATCCTCCCACCTTGCTCTCCCAAGGAGCTGTGACCACAGGTATGCACCACAACTGGCTTTTTTTTTTTTTTTTTTTTTTTAAATGAGGTCTCCCTATGTTGCCCAGGCTGGTATCGAACTTCTGGGCTCAAGTGATCCTCCCTTCTCGGCATCCCAAAGTGCTGAGATTATGGGCATGAGCCACCACACCTGGCCTTCATTTCCATTATTTCCAACTTACTTTACAGAGGTATATGGAACATACAATGTATACAAACAAACTGAACAGGCAGTTATTCTTTGACTTTAGTGAGTAAAGATGGCTCAGGAAGCTTGTTAAAAATGCTAGTTCCTGGATCTCTCCCAAACTTAACTGAATCCATAATCACAAAATCTGGGAGGAGGGCCTAAGAAAATGAATTTTTAACAAATCTCCTGGGTGATTCTCATGCAGGTAGTCCTGCATAAGTGCTCCTGAATAAGACTAACCACGCTTTTAAAAACACTGCTGTAAGAAAATAAGATTGATGATTTAGTAAACTCTATATATATAGTTTATATATATATATATATATATATATATAGATATATATATATGCAAGTGTTGTCATCTTTGAAAGTCACCCTGGGAAGCTAAATGACTCACCTTATTGAATCAGTCTTTCAATCTGATATTCTTCAAGATATTTCTGCAACTCCTTTGTTAGAATATTATCACAACTTGAGGTATATTTTAGATTATTTCTCTTCTGAAGGTTGATTTGATTTTTAAAACAGTTATGCATCATTAGAGTCTTATGCTTGTGAATACGGTAGGTGGGGAATATAATTTTAGGTCAGATACAAGATATATCTACTGAACAATTGAGATTATTTTCTTGTGTGTTTCCTGCTCTGTTACTCGGGGCAGTAAACAAGGCCAAGGCCAAATATGCTTCAAATAATAGCAGCTTGTTGGAATAGCAGCAGGTCAGAGAAGCATGCGGTGAACGTGACATGGGGTTTTTATCTCTGCTCTTCTTAGCTATAGGATTTTAGGCAAGTAACTTAAGCTCCCTTAGCATCAGTTTCCATTTTTCTTGTTCTGCCTACCTCGGAGGGCTGATGTGAAGACTATATGAGATAATACAAATGAAAGCAATTTGTAAAACTGTAAAGTGATATACAAATATAGGGTGTTACTACTGGTAGTATTAAGAGTACATTGACTTTAAAGGATGTGATTCATTTGGTTGTCTAAATTCTTTTTTTTTTTTTTAATTTGAGATGGAGTCTCGCTCTGTCACCCAGGCTGGAGTGCAGTGGCACGATCTTGGCTCACTGCAACTTCCGCCTCTCGGGTTCAAGTGATTCTTCTGTCCTCAGCCTCCCAAGCAGCTAGGACTACAGGTGCATGCAACCATGCCTGGCTAATTTTTGTATTTTTGGTAGAAACGGGGTTTCACCATATTGGCCAGGCTGGTCTTGAACTCCGGACCTTGTGATCTGCCCGCCTCAGGCTCCCAAAGTGCTGGGATTACAAGCGTGAGCCACTGCGCCTGGCCTGGTTATATAAATTCTTATTTGTTAAGGAAAAAAAGTCTTCTTAATTAATTAATTTATTTTTTGGGACAGGGTCTTGCTCTATCACCCACACTGAAGTGCACTGGCATGATCTTGGCTCACTGCAACTTCTGCTTCCAGGGCTCAGGTGATCTGCCCACCTCAGCCTCCTGAGTAGCTGGGACAACATGCTTGACTGTTTTTTTTTTTTTTTTTTTTTTTTTTTTTTTTTACTTTTTGTAGAGACAGAGTTTCATTATGTTGCCCAGGCTGGTCTCGAATTCCTGGAGTCATACAATCCACCTGCTCAGCCTCCTGCTACTGGCATGAGCCACTGCACCCTGCCAAGCCTTAATTTATAATCAATTATTTCTCATTCATCGTTTCTAAAGAGGTTTGGATAAATTAATGGATGACACAGCCAGATCTGGTTACTAAAAAAACTAGGATAGTGGAGATATCTTCAAATTGTGAAGCAACAAGAGGATGACAACTCATCTTTTAGGAGGCCTTGTCAGAGATAATGGGGCTGATCTGGAGGGCAGAACATCACAGAGCTTCAAGATCAGAAGTTCCCATGGCTACGCTTTCAGGGACCATTCTTTTTTCTTTTTCCTGCCACCCTCCTCAGGATAATTTTTTTTTCCCTAGAGATAGGGTCTCTCTGCCACCCAAGCTAGAGTGCAGTGGCACGATCATAGCTCATTGCAACCTCAAACTCCTACTCTCAAGCCATCCTCCTGCCTTAGCCTCCCAAGTAAGTGGGATTACAGGCCTGCAGCACCATAGCTGGCTAATTTTTTTCTTTTTTTTTTTTCTTTTCTTGTCATTTCTTTCTTTCTTTCTTTTTTTTTTTTTGTGACAGAGTCTCGCTCTATTGCCAGGCTGGAGTGCAATGTCACTATCTCGGCTCACTACAACCTCCAACTCCCTGGTTTAAGCAATTCTCCTGGCTCAGCTCCCTGAGTAGCTGGGATTACAGGCATGCGCCACCACACCCAGCTAATTTTTGCATTTTTAGTAGAGACGGGGGTTTCACCATGTTGGTCAGGATGGTCTTGATCTCCTGACCTCATGATCCGCCCGCCTCGGCCTCCCAAAGTGCTGGGATTACAGGCGTGAGTCACTGCGCCTGGCACCAGGCTAATTTTTTATTTATTTTAAAATTATTTTTTTTGTAGAGATAGGGGTGGACAGGGGGAATCTCACTTTGTTGTCCAGGCTAGTCTCAAACTCCTGGCTTCAAGCAATCCTCCTGCCTTGGCCTTCCAAAATGCTGGGATTATAAGCATGAGCCACTGCTCTTAGCCTCAGGGATCATTCTATAGTTAGTTACCAGAAAGGTTTCTCTGAAAATGTAGAGCACCATAAAAAATTAAAAGAAATGAAAATAATCTGAAGCTCCCCAGACACCACCAAGTTTGACTCCTACTGAATGAATGAATCTTCTTTTAAACCAAGAGTTTGTTTTCTACTTGAATACCTCTGGTATTAACAGGAGCTAACACTTATCTTGACTATCCATTCCATTGCCAGACAAAGCTACCTAATAGAAAGTTCTTTCTTAGATTAAGCCATTGCAAAGAATATCAAATCACCGCTACCTCCAGCCTAGACTCCATGACATATTCTCAGTCCATGAAGCTACCTTAGGCCTCTCCTCACCTTCTACTTTTTCTTCTGACATCACGGTATGACACAATGAGAGTGAGCGGAAAAACAAGTGCACCCAGTGATCTCCCTTTTTCACTGCTTCCACCAAAGTCTTGTCATAAAATGAAAACTTAGGATCAGCCAGTTTGTTGTAGGAGAAGTCAACCTTTTCTTTCTGGAACACATAAGCCAGAACAAACTTCTCAGCAGCAGCTTGATACTTTTCAGATCAATTTGGAGGCAGTTTCTGGAATGTGATGAGAACTCCTAGGAGGATGGCAAGGAAAAGCAAGATAAATGAAGGAGATCCTGTGCTGGTTTCTAAGGCCCCTGTAGCTCTGACCTGGATCATCTATTGATTGGGCCAGAAAACATCCTTCCTACAGGAGACAAGCTGGGCACTGCTTGGCAGACCCCTCTTGGACTCATTCACTCCAGCTATTCTGAATGGTTAATGGCTGTCTTCAAACTCTGCTCTTCTAGGTCCCAAATCTATGATAATCATACCTGAGGATAATCAAAACAGAGGGAGTAATTGCTCTGTATTTGTAGGTGGTGTCTGGAAACAGCATTGTTTCTGGTTGTCCATTGCCTGATTTTGGGAACTGAGTATGGAGTAGAGTCCTACATACAGTGGTATCATTGTGTTACACTATTCCTCTCTGGCCCCATCAGAGTTAAAAGGAGGCTAGGGAAGAATATTGCAAGATAGAGCAAGGCCACATGACAAGGAAGCTTCAGTACGTGCTTGTTGTTCACAGACTATATTCCTGCTTGACTTGTCAGCATACCTGATTCTTCCTGCCTCTGACCCTCATGATCACTGACTTTGCTGCTTGTGTTCCTATTTCAGTCCTTCCTTCAATCTTGTGCATAGTCACTAACCATTTTCCTGGCTATGACCTTGGCTCCTTTAGCCATTGACTCTGATTCTCCATTTCAGCTAGGCTGCTTGTAGCCACCTTGGGCAAACACTTTTTTTCTGGCTCAGCTTGGCCCTAATACTTTCTTTCTCTTTTTCTTTCTTTTTTGTTGTTGTTGTTTTGTTGTTATTGTTGAAACAGAATCTCAGTCACCCAGGCTGGAGTGCAGTGGTGCAATCTTGGCTCACCACAATCTCCACTTCCTGGGTTCAAGCAATTCTTGTGCCTCAGCCTCCCAAGTAGCTGGAATTACAGGCGTGTGCTACCACGCCCAACTAATTTTTGTATTTTTAGTACAGATGGAGTTTCACCATGTTGGCCAGGCTGGTCTCGAACTCCTGGCCTCAAGTGGTCCACCCACCTCAGCCCCCGCAAAGTGCTGGGATTACAGGCATTAGTCACTGCGCCCAGCTGGCCCTAAGATTTTCTGTTCTCCACTCTGGAGTACAATGTTATGAACACATTTCTCCAGCTCATACCAGAACTCTCAAGGATCTTTCTCCAGTTCTCTGTATATGTGACGTTACTTGGGCTGGGCCCTACTATGTCAAGTACAGATACAATTTTGTTGCTTGGTGCTATGTTGGGAAAAAGGAAGTTTGTAGTGAGGTATATTGGCTCTTCTCTATATCTTACTTGGAGGGAGTTTGTCAGAGCAGCAAGGAGGTATGCTCAGGTACAGAACCAAGCCCTAGACTTAGCCAACAATAGAGTTATAAGCTCGGGGAAGTTCATGGTTTCAGCAATTTAAGATGACCCATTATACAGCACATGTATCCTAAGGCTTTTCTAGAACTGAGACCTTACAGTGACACATTCTTTGAAACTAGAGGCTAGTGAGCAAGGAGAGACAAGGATAGAAAGGAAGGCATGAGCCAGATCCTGCATTACTATCTCATTACCAATAAGGTGTCATAGTGATTTTCCACCAGAAGTGATGTGGATTCCTGTCAGAGAAAGTCCTCTGGTAGCAGCATGAAGAATATATTGGAACTAGCAAGATGGAAGCAGGGAGACCAGTTAGGAGACCACTTAGTGATTCACAAGATAAATGATGAAGTAGTGACAATAAATATTAAATTAAGGGGATGGATTTGAAAATATAGAGTTAGAATTGATAGGACATGGATATAAGGAGTAAAAGAGAAGAAGGGTTAGGAATAATTCCCTAATTGGGCCCCTGGATAGACAGTGAGACCATTCACTGAGATAGAATACCCAGCAGGAGAAGATTTTTTGACAGACTGAATTGGAGATCCTGAAGACATACAGGTAGTAATGAAGGCAGGCAGTTGTACATATAGTTTTGAAGCTCAGGAAAGAGGTATGAGCTAGTTTATGATCTCCCCTTTCAGATAAGTAATGTTTGAGAACAATGAACCCGTCTGGGTTCAGGACTGAGGCAGGACTGGCTGAGAGTTGCAGAACAGCATGATCTGAGAGGCAGCACTCATGGATAACTCTGAAATTGAAAGCAAGACAACCAGTCAAACAATGCTGAAAAGCAAGTCCAAGTACTAGACAAAAGGACAGAAACTGAGGATGACACCTGAGAGGAAGTGGATTCAGAATGGAGGGTAGAAGGTAGCAACTGAGGAAACTCTTGAATTGTTGTGGTATAGCTATAACATAGTTTTTAATAGGATGTCTTTAGCTTTGGCCATGGATGGGAGGGAGTTATCCAGGTTTCCTTGGTTACATGGATTTGGAGGTTATCAGCACATAGGCAGTAGTTAAAGCCATGTAAATATATAAGATTACATGAGTAGACTATACAGATGGAGAAGAGGTTAAATAATAGAGCCCTGAGGGAACATCAGCACCCAATGCAATGAGATGAGAAGAAGCAATCAGACAAGAAGGAAAAACAAGAAGAAATTGTTATTCAACGGAAGTCAAGGGACAAGAGAGTTTTAAGAAAAAGGGGAGTTTAAGAGTGCTAAAATCCACAGAGAAGTTGGGTCAGGATTTAATAACAAGGTAGTCATTCATGACCTTGGCTAGGATAGTTTCAGTGAATATGATAGGACAGAGTCTGAATACATAAAGCAGGCTGAAGAATGAATGAAAGGTGAGGAATTAGAGACTCCTATAATTGCCTGTTTACTTCTGTGACTCCTCCTCTAGGATGCCAACTCTGAAGGTAGGAATCAAGTCTATTTTGTTTTCCCTGAACGTTTTGTACTTACTCAGGGTCTGACATATGGTAGACACTCAATAAATATTTTGGACTGACCGATGGAGACAGATAATGGCTAGAGGGGAATGGAAGAACAAGGTAAGATTATAAGTATTTTAAAAAATAGAATACAAAAAAATATTAAAAATGTATTGTTAGTGGTTACTTCTGGTTAACAAGCTGTGGCTTTTAAAAGCCCATTTATTTCATTTAAAATTATTATTATTATTTTGAGACAGAGTCTCACTGTGTTTGAGACAGAGTCACTGCAGAGCAGTGGCGCACTCTCAGCTCACTGCAGCCTCCGCCTCCCAGGTTCAGGTGATGATTGTGCCTCAGCCTCCTAAGTAGCAAGGATTACAGGCATGGCCACCATACCCAGCTAATCTTTGTATTTTTAGTAGAGAAGGGGGTTTCGCCATGTTAGCCAGGCTGGTCTCAAACTCCTGGCCTCAAGTGATCTGCCCACCTTGGCCTCCCAAAGTGCTGGGATTATAGGCATGAACCACCATGCCTGGCCTAATACTCTTTTTTTTTTAAGAACAGTTTTAGGTTTACAAAAAAACTAAGCAAAGTACAGAGAGTTCCTGCATACTCCCTCTCTCACCTCCACCCTCCAGTTTTCCCTATCAACATGTTGCATTATTGTGGTATATTTGTTACCAACTGATGAACCAATATTGCTACATATTATAAACTGATGGCCATAGTTTGCATCATCTTTGACTCTGTGTTGTGTTTCATGGGTTTGACAAGCACATAATGTCATGAATCCACCATGACAACATCATACAGAATAGTTTCACTGCCCCAAACATCCCCTGTGCTCCACTGCTTTATCCCTCTCCCCACTCTCTCCAAACCCCTGGTAACCACAGATCTTTTTGTTTTTACTGCCTTTATCATTTTCATTTTTGCAAAATGTCATATATTTGAAATCACACAGTATGTAACCTTTTCAGATTGGCTTCTTTCACCTAACAATATGAACTTAAAGTTCCTCTGTGGTGTGTGTGTGTGGCTTGATAGCACACTTCTTTTTATTGCTGAATAATATTCCATTGTATGGACATACTAATGTAAACAGTTGAGCTGAGGCCAGGCATGGTGGCTCATGTCTGTAATCCCAGAACTTTGGGAGGCCGAGGAGGGCGGATCACTTGAGGCCAGGAGTTTGAGACCAGCCTGGCCAACATGGTAAAACCCCTTCTCTACTAAAAACACAAAGATTAGCTGGGTATGGTGGCCATGCCTGTAATCCTTGCTACTTAGGAGGCTGAGGCACAATCATCACCTGAACCTGGGAGGCAGAGGCTGCAGTGAGCTGAGATCGTGCCACTGCACTCTAGCCAGGCGATGGAGCCAGACTCTGTGAAGAAAAAAAAAGAAAAAAGACAAGCTGAGGGGAAAAAATCATATAAGGGGATATTCAGATATTAAGAAAGAGAGAATACAGGATTGACTGAGGTTCCTGAAGAAGTAGGAAGGGATGGAATCTAGAATATATAGATTAGTACTGAAGGAAAAAGTTATACCTTTTTTGAGACTGAAGGAAAGGAGGTAAAGGCGGGTTAAAATATATGTACAGAGGAGGATATTTAGCTGATAGTTTGGATTTTTCTCAGTAAAATAGAAAGGAATATCATTTGGTACAAACTGGGGAGCCAGGGGAGCGTGGTAGAAGGCCTGAGAATGGTGATTGTTTAGAAAAGCTGATACGGAGAATAAAATATGAAGCCAATTACAAAATGGTGAAAAATTTGCCAAGTAGCACTGGGACAGAGGACAGTGGAGTCTCTGAATTTGTAATGGTTTTGTGATCTCCAAAATAGTGCTCAACACTCTCAGATTAGAAACAGAGCAGGGTCGATGGCTTGGTTAATTCAAGGTTGAGATTTGTTTAGTGATTAAAGAGAAGAAAAGGAGAACTAGTAAGGTACTGAGGATGCTTATGATCTCAGGGTACAGACAGGCAAGCTAGGAAAGGAAGTAAAGTTGTAAGGAATTGATAGACTGGAGAAAAAGGAAAGCCAAGGGTTTATAAATCTCCATGAGATAAAAAAGCAGGAATACTTAAAAAAAAATCTCAAGTACTGAACCATGTACTGATAATATGGAGGAATAAGGTTTGTGATCTAAGATTGTGAAAAGAAAGTTTATAATTCCACAGTAGTACAACTCTGGACAATGACATGGTAATATGGAAATGGGTGATACAGAGAGATCATCTGAAGGATTCTTTCAGATACCTGAAAGAGTCCACAGTGATAGGTTGTCCAGTAAAGACGACAATACCCCCCAAAACACTAGCAGTGATTGGGAGGGGAGGGAGAAGTTTCAGAGCCCTCAGTGAATGGGGTGTAGAAGCCAGAAGCTTTCTAGATAGCAACAACAAGAAGAGTTAAAGATGATTATAGCCAGAGTCATAAGCATCACAGGAAGAAAGACTGTGTAGGAGAGAAAAACTAATGGTTAAACATGGCACAGGATAATGAGGGCAACACCTTTGGGCTTATCGTATCCAGAGTTTATGGTATGCAGAGTATGAGAGAGATGGAAGAAAAAGAAATGTTCTCAGGGAAAATCATGTTTCAATTAATGAAGGGATTGAGGTTACAGGTAAGTTTGTTTATAAGAGAACAAAGAGTCCAGTGATTTAGTGAAAAATGTGTTATGGTCAATCAGTCGTGGACAGAAGAGGGAGAGGAAAGAAACTCCAGGAGGGATTTACTCCCTAGAAGCTATAACTTTGCCTATATTGCCAAGTTCATTAGCCGAGCCCTGGAAGATGATTTAAGGCAAATCACTGAATTTCCTTCCCCTTCCCAATCTCTTTGGATGGATAGGGGTAAGAACTGGAGTCAGATGTTTGGTATATAAGTCAAGTGGCCGAGAGTTTGGAATTGGGTCTAGCAAGACAGGGATAAGGTGAGAAATACCCTGAAGGCAACAGAGGAACCCCTATGAAGGGATACTTAAAAACAAACCCATAAACAAAATCTGGGTCCAATACTAGAGAAAACAGTAAAAATTAACCAGCTAGAGATAAGAAAAATTAATAGGAAGATATTTTTATAATTTTATGAAGACTGTTGAATATGTCACAAATCCTTAAGTTATAAAGGAAAATGACTGATAGATTTGATTACATGACTTAAAAACTTCTACACAAGGCCGGGCGCGGTGGCTCAAGCCTGTAATCCCAGCACTTTGGGAGGCCGAGACGGGTGGATCACGAGGTCAGGAGATCGAGACCATCCTGGCTAACACGGTGAAACCCCGTCTCTACTAAAAAATACAAAAAAACTAGCCGCGCGAGGTGGCGGGCGCCTGTAGTCCCAGCTACTCGGGAGGCTGAGGCAGGAGAATGGCGTAAACCCGGGAGGCGGAGCTTGCAGTGAGCTGAGATCTGGCCACTGCACTCCAGCCTGGGCGACAGAGCGAGACTCCGTCTCCAAAAAACAAAAACAAAACAAAACAAACAAACAAAAAAAACTTCTACACAAAATATTATTTAACAAATTAAAAACCAAAAGACAAAATGGGAAAAATAACTGTAACATATGCACCAGACAAAGGAAGAGCTGGTATTTTTACTGTATAAAGAGCATTTTCAAATAAGAAAAAAAGGCCAAAGAATATGAATAGACAGTTCACAAAGTAAGTGTAAATGGGCAATAAAGAGATGATAAGGGGAAGAAAAATAAGCACATAAAAATGATTCAATCTAATTAGTAATCAAAAAAGGTAAATTAAATAATTAGATACTATTTTTCATCAATTAAATTTCAACAGATTAAAAATTGTTAATACCAGTTCTGACAAGCATATGGGGGGAAAGAAATTGTCATATATTTTTGGTGGGATTATAAAGTTATGCAAATCTACCTGGAGGGCAATATGGCACTATCTAATGTATTAAAACATGGCTACATTTTGACCAACAAATTTTACTTCTAGGACTTTATTCTAAAGAAATAATTAGAAAGGTAGACAAAATGTATGTGCCATAATGATTACCAAAATGTCATTTGTAATCACAAAAGAAAATGGAATAAAAATAAGAAATTAAATACATTAAGGTATACTGATAGAATTGAATAGTAGATACCCATTCAAAATGATGATGTAAACCTAGACCTACTGACATGGAAAGATGATGACAATAATAGTGTCAAGTGAACAAAAGGAAACTGGAAATAATATGCATACTATGATTTTGTCTCCTCCATCTTCTAGATCTAGATGTACATATGTGTGTGTGTATATACACATGAAAAGCATAAGATGCCGGGCGCGGTGGCTCAAGCCTGTAATCCCAGCACTTTGGGAGGCCAAGATGGGTGGATCACAAGGTCAGGAGATCGAGACCATCCTGGCTAACACGGTGAAACCCTGTCTCTACTAAAAAAATACAAAAAACTAGCTGGGCGAGGTGGCAGGCGCCTGTAGTCCCAGCTACTCGGGAGGCTGAGGCAGGAGAATGGCATAAACCTGGGAGGCGGAGCTTGCAGTGAGCTGAGATCTGGCCACTGCACTCCAGCCTGGGTGACAAAGCAAGACTCCGTCTCAAAAAAAAAAAAAAAAAAAAAAGAAAAGCATAAGATATACTCCCTAACTTTACATTGGCTATCTAAATGGGATGGAATACTTTTAACTTTCTTCACACATTTCTGTATTGTTTAAATTTTTTTTACAATGAGCATGGATTATTTTTTAAAGAGAAAAAGCCAATAAAGCTATTTTTGTTTAAAAAGAACAAACGAAGATCTTCAGAATTAAACATAGGTCATTTACATAATGCTTTCTGATATTTCTGATATTACGGGGCCAATAAAAGCTTTAGTATTTCAGTGGCTAAGGGAGTCTCAATTTGTGCTTCTCTGAAGCACAGCCTCACTCAGCTCCCACATGCATTTCCCATGGAGCTATAATCACTCACCTCAGAGACTGTCACCCTCTGTCCATCCTTGTCATAAGTATCACCTGTTGGTAAGTGAACACAGCAGAGACTTGGCAAGGGTTTTAAAGAAGGGTTTGAATTTCTTTAAATTATGGTTAAAATATATATATATATATATCACATAAAACTTGCCATTTTAACTATTTTAAATGTGAAATGCAATGACATTAATTATATTCACAATGTTGTGCAACAATCACCACTATATGTTTTCAACATTTTTTCAGCACCCCAAACAGAAACTTCCCATTTCTTCCCACCACCAGCCCCTAGTAACCTCTAATCTATTTTCTGTCTCTATGAATTTGCCTATTCTAGATAGTTCACATAAGTAGAATCATAAAATTTTTGTCTTTTTGTGTTTAGCTTACATCATTTAGTGTAATGCTTTCAAGGTTCATCCATGTTGTAGCATGTATCAAATTTCATTAGTTTTTAATGGATGATTAACATTCCATTGTATGTATATGCTGTACCACATTTTCTTTATCCATTCATATGTGGATGGACATGTGGGTTATTTCTACCTCTGGACTTACGTGAATAATGTCACAATGAACGTTGGTATACATGTATCCGAGTTCTTGTTTTCAAGTTTTGGGGGTATATACCTAGGAATCAAATTGCTGGGTCATATGGTGATTTAAAGGAGGGGCCTTAAAAGCTTATTTATTCTGATTCCTTCATCCTAGACTTGCAGTCAAGCTGCCCCCAGTCTCCTCAGGCCACCTAGCTCCCAGTGCCCAGTAAGCTCCTTTCCCTAACCCAATAGTAAGAAGAGTTTTGCTTGGGCCTCAACTCTTCCCTCCTAAGTGAGAATAAGATGAAGCTAGAAGTGAAACGCTTCACACCTCAGAAAGCTCTCCAATCATAAGAGTTACCCAGAAGAGGTGTGGACTTAGTTTTAGAGTGTTTGGGATTCTTGACCAGTGGATGACAGACAGAATCGGGGTAGAAGACATGTCTGATGCCAAGCATGGAAACACTCATGGTCCTTTTCAACTTTACCCAGTATATGGTCAGGTCTTAAAATGAGCCAGAGAATTAAAAGGCTCACCCAAATCAACTCATCCAAAAATAAGCCTTCAGAGTTTATATAAATGAAAATTTGTTTGACATGGTTACCAAACAAATAATAAGAAATATAGGAAATAATAGGAAATATTAGAGTGCTCTAGTTTTTTTTTTTTTTTTTTTTTTTAGACAGGAGTTTCATTCTTGTCATCCAGGCTGGAATGTAGTGGCGTGATCTTGGCTCACTGCAAACTTCACCTCCCGGGTTCAAGTAATTCTCCCACCTCAGCCTCCCAAATGGCTGGGATTACAGGTGTGTGCCATCATGCCTGCTAATATTTTTGTATTTTGAGTTGAGATGGGGTTTCACCATGTTGGCCAGGCTCGTCTCGAACTCCTGACCTCAGGTGATCCGCCTGCCTCAGCCTCCCAAAGTATTGAAATTACAGGCATGAGCTAACGCTCCCGGCCTAGCTTTTTTTAAATTCAAAAATTTCAATTATTTATTGATATGAAATTTACTTAACATATAATTATCCATTTTAATGTGTACAATTTAGAGGCATTTAGTGCATTTGTAATGTGCAACTACCACCTCTCTCTAGTTTAAAAACTTTTTCATCACCCCAGAAAGATTATCCCATGTGTTCTAGTTTTTTAGATGTGATTACCTTCTTCTGTTAGCTAGGACACTGGGTATGAGTGTTCACACACATGAAGACTTTATCACAAAAACAAGCTTATGCTTAAGGCATAAGATAAATAAGGGGCCGGGCACGGTGGCTCAAGCCTGTAATCCCAGCACTTTGGGAGGCCGAGACGGGCGGATCACGAGGTCAGGAGATCGAGACCATCCTGGCTAACACAGTGAAACCCCGTCTCTACTAAAATAAAAAAAAATTAGCCGGGCGAGGTGGCGGGCGCCTGTACTCCCAGCTACTCGGGAGGCTGAGGCAGGAGAATGGCGTGAACTCGGGAGGCGGGGCTTGCAGGGAGCTGAGATCCGGCCACTGCACTCCAGCCTGGGCAACAGAGCCAGACTCCGTCTCAAAAAAAAAAAAAAAAAAAAAAGATAAATAAGGGACTGGGCCTGGGAGACACTGATCAAACTCTGACTACCCTTTGATGGTTTCTCTTAATAATATTTATTGTTCTAAAAGGGAATCAGGAAATTAGCAGCTTCAGTAATACATTGACTGCTCCATTTATTTATTTTTAATTTTATTATTAATTGGCAAATAATTGTATATATTTATGGATACAATGTGATGTTTTCATATATGTATACACCATGAAATGATTATATCAAGCTAACTAACATATTCATCATCTTACAAACTTATTTTTTTATAGTGAGAACACTTAAAACTCTTTTAGCAATTCTGAAATATGCAATGCATTATTAACTAGGATCAACATGCTGTGCAATGAATCTTGAAGACTCACTCCTCCCGCCGAACTGAAACTTTGTACCCTTTGACCAACATCCATCTGATTTAAAATGGGAGTGAAACTGAGTATATAGACATTAGGAACTCCTTGAGGACAGAGACTAAGTCTTGTACATCTTGGTATTCTCCATGCCCAACACAATAGATTGTACCTATAAGATGCTAAATAAATGCTTTTTGGTTAGAACTGTTTGGGCTGGGTGGTCTTTGCTTAGAGAATAGAGACAGTTGTGAGAATAGGAGGTAAATGTGAATTCCAGAGGCTTATAGATTTAGAGCTAGATTCGTCTTGAAAACAATTTGCAAAGTAAAAATTCCCCAGGACTTGGGGAAAGCAGGAAGACATGCATACCATAGAGCTTCCCATTAATAGAACATTTGTTGAAAATCATAATGTTCTGAGTCAGAGTCCCTGTTTTGTCAGAGAACACGTATTTGACTTGGCCGAGCTCCTCATTAAGGGTGGTAGTACGAGCCTGTGCTGGTGTGTTCCTTGGTGCATAAAACATCTTCCGATCCCAGTTGATATATAAACTGTTGCCCAATCTTATTATTTCAACACTAAGGAGAAAGAAAAAGAATGGTTCTGCGTCAGAACAGGACAAGCAAATATAACATCCTGGTTTCTTTCTTAGCAGTCCTGTGGTAGATCAGGGCTAGCATCTGAAAATCAGGGTGTCTTCCTTGGGATTCTACCCTTCTAAAGTACCCTTCCCACCAGCCAACCCATGGTAATGCCGACTTTGGCCATTATCACTCAAGGCTTTACCACCTGTACCCAGATACATTTGATTAACTTTTTTGAGTCATACCTGTCTTTTATTCTTTTTTTTTTTTTTTTCTAAAATGTATCCAGGAAAAGTTACAGTTTTGGAATTTCTGCAGTAATGCAAGGTGTGATAGAGTAACAGTTAACTTATAAAAGGCTGTGTTGGCCCAATTGGAGGATTATTGCTCCTGTCACATGGGGAAGACAGAGGAACTCAACACACTCGAGTTTATTTCAGAAGAAGGAAAGAAGTTATGGAAATCAGGAATAGTTTATGGACTGAACCTCTGATAAATTTCCAGGCAGAGCCAGCCTGCCTGTGGTGTGCTTCCTTCCACAACAACCTCTTCTCATTTTATATGAGTTTTCCCTATTGCCTTTGTCATACTCCTCTTCTGCTCCAAATAGCATCCATTATAGATTCTTTATGGCTAATAAGCATGTTCATTTTAAAAGAGTGAAGACTTTAAAGGGGTCTCCTTCTTATCATCATTCATACTTAATGTGTTTTAATCTGCTTTATTATAAGGGTGATTATTAGTAATCCCTGTCTGAGACAGCTGCACTGAGAGATGGGGATTTTTTCCTTTGAGGTAAAGAAGGAAGTGCTCAGGTCCTCATCATCGACTGATTACTAATAATCTCTATGCCTGGAGTTGGGACTCCTCCCATCCTTTACCACATCCAGCCACCACAGCAATCTCTCTAAACCTTAGCACATAGTAGATACTCAATAAATATTACTAAATAAGGTAATCTAGTTACGTAGGGTACTTTTTTTAATTGCCAAAAAGCCCCGGTACAGGGTTTAGAAAGCCTGCAAAGGAGGAAACTAAAATGTATTTGGGCGTATGTATGTGTAAGGAAATGCAGAACCTAGAAAAGGATGATCAGAGTAGGGCAAATACTTTTCTCCACTATTTCAAATTTTCATTCAAGGTGCTTATGAAAAAGAGTAAGAAAAACCCTTCTTCTTCTCTTCTACAACTTTTAGGAATTGAACTTAGGTCAAAATTACACCTATCTGCCATCTGTCACACTGTTTCTGTGGGAAAATGCATTCTGAATTCTGATTAATTGACTTACAAGTGAATGTTTGGACCTATCTCATTGGTAAACTATGGGCTGCCTGGCCTATCTTCCTGGGGAACCTACCCATGTGTTAGCATCACCAAATTTGTGAGTATGTTTTCTAGTTATTTCATGTGTTTGTATGTCTTATTTAGTCACATACTTTTTAAGTTATTTGAGGGCAGGGATAATTTTCTTTTTGTATAAACCACACAGTGTCTTCCTAGCACAGTATTCTGGACATGGAAGGCATTTATGCAATCTCTAGATATATCTCAGAGCTATTTTGTACACCAGGTACTGTGGAGAGTAAGGGGTTAAAGAGCACAAGTGTATGCTTTTTAAAAGTTCACCCTCTGGTTGGGGAATTAAGTAGACAGTATGAAGTCAGCTCCTCCCCCACACCCCAAAGTGATCAAAGAAGCCTACCTGACATAGAGGGAAATGGGCACCATGGTGTTGAGAATAATGAAGTAGGACCAGAATATGAGGATGGCAGAGACAGCTGATGAAGAGACATATTTTTCCCATGGCAGAAAAATCTGGAAGTGGTAGCCTTTCTTGTTCTGCCAAATGCCATGCCCAACTGCTAGGACAAAACATATGATGCCTAAACCCAGGAAAATCTATAAATGAAAAAAAAAGAATTAAATGAACATTTCATCCAAGATATGTACTGCTTCAGCTCTACAGTGGTAGAGCCTTATCTCTCAACAAAGCGACCCTCTCCTAGGAGGGCAGGGAGGCCCTATAGTTCACAGGCTCTAGGCAGCAGTACATGGGATAGAAAAGAAACTCCAGTAGAAGCTCTCCTTGGACATATTATTTAATATTTACAATAATCCTCTTTTAATAATAGATGAGGAACTTAAGAGTGAGAAAGAATTTTGTCTAAAGTCACTCAGCTACTGAGTAGAAGAAACAGGTTTTGAACCAGTTCCAGAACCTAAGCACTTAATCATTCCATTATTGAAGCTGCTTTAATAGAAGTCTAAAATGTGTGGGGCTTAGCAGTTAGGGGGTGGGCGATAAGGAAACTGATATAAAAGGCTGAAAATATGGTAGTCATGTTAACATTAAAGAATTTGGTAAAACTGAAAGGTAGACCATATGCCTACTGAACCTGCAGCTCTAAGAGAAGTGGTTAGAAAGAATCAAATATTGTGTACTGGCTGCCTTTGAAAGGTATTAAAAGAAAGAGTTGGCTGTGTGCAGTGACTCATGCATGCCATCCCAGGATTTTGGAAAGACCAGACAGGAGGATTGCTTGGGGCCAGGAATTTGTGACCAGCCTGGGCAATATACTGAGACCCCATCTTTACTAAAAAAATTTTTTTAAAGTTAAACAAGGGAAAGAATTAGCCAATTTGTAGGCAGAAATGAGAAGATACAGAAACATGGGGCATCAAAGAACTATGACTTCTAGACATTAAATAGGAAGAGATAAGATTGAAACCTTAAGCAAAAAAGGCCCAATAATTATTTTCAACTGAATAAAGTGACTCAGCCTTTAGGCAAAGTTCAGGTTAAAGGTGATACCTTCTTACCCATGACTATTATTCCACATAGCCTCAACTTTCTTGCCATTAAGTTGAAAGAGAAGGGCATGGAGGGGCAAGGAAGCGAAGAAATAGGACAAACTCAAAAACTATGTCTAGGAAAGAATTTTCGGGGGCGGGGGTTACTGACTCATGAAACTAATTGGAAGCAAACAGATGAGAAGCCTTATGGGTTTTGGAGGAATGGTATTACTAGGTAACTATGAGCCTGGTCTAAAAAAGCCTGTGACTGTTTGGAAATCCTTAAAACCACACTGGGCAGGAAGCAGGTTACAAAAACTGCAGTCCCTAAGAAGAGTATACTCCCAAACATCCACTTCAGGGTTGGTCAGCAAGGATAAAGAATGAGGGACAACTTCTCAGAAGTGGAGCCAGAAATCACTGAGAGCAATGAATAAAGGAGATCCTCTCACATCTCCAGACCAAGAGGAACCTCATTTAGATCTGATGGAGAGAACTGTGCATCAGTGAGAGATCTTGGACTCTGAGTTGGATGCAGTGACTGGGTAGGATTTGGGGGAGATGATGAGGGTGTTCCATATGTGGGAGGAAAAATGAAATGGATATGATGATCAGAAGGGTAGATTGTGGCAGTGATAATCATATATATTCATTAAATTCTATTTTTTTTCCTTCTGAGCACATATGTAGAGCACATTTCCCAAGCTCTCTTGCAGTTATATGTAACTCTTTTCTAGCCAGCGCAATGTTGATGGAAGTGATTATGCTACTTACACGCTTGGCCCTAAAATGCTATCATGTGTGGCCAGGTGCAGTGGCTCACACCTGTAATCCCAACACTTTGGGAGGCCGAGGTGGGCGGATCATGAGGTCAAGAGATTGAGACCATCCTGGTCAACATGGTGAAACCCCATCTCTACTAAAAATACAAAAATTAGTGGGGTGTGGTGGCATGCATCTGTAGTCTCAGCTAGTCAGGGGGCTGAGGCAAGAGAATCGCTTGAACCCAGGAGGCAGAAGTTGCAGTGATCCAAGATCATGCCACTGCACTCCAGCCTGGGCAACAGAGCGAGACTCCATCTCAAAAAAAAAAAAAAAAAAAAAAAAAATCATGTGTGAGTCTTCCTATTCTCTCTTCTTCCCCATTTGCTGGTTGAATACAGGGAATCCAGTAGAAGATCCTGAAATCTAAGAGGTTGGTGGGGCCATTAGCTAGAATGGCTAGAGTATTCTTGAGTTATTGGTGAAGCAAGTTGCCCCTCCCCACAACAACCTTCATTGTATTGTCACATATCCATGAGATTTTAAGGCTGTTTTTTATTTTGGTTATCTTTGACTAATACAACTATACTACTCATGGTTCCAGATTAATCTGATGCCCTCTGTTTTTGATTATTTAACATTTAATTGTTAACACACACAAAGAAATATGCAGAAATCACAGATATTTGTTGATGAATTTTCCCAAAGTAATCACACTAATGGAACAAATACCCAGAACAAATAAATAGAACATTCTCAGCACCCAGAAACAACCCTATGTCCCATTTCAGTCACTATCCCCCTAAAGTTGCACATATTTGAAGTATACACTATATACTAGACATACACACACACACGCATACACACACATATCTGTGAAACCATCACCATATTCAAGTTAATGAAATATTCATTATTCCTAGGTTTCTCGTGCCCTTTGTAATTCCTCCTTCCCACTTCTCCTTTCCCCTGGTCCTCAGGCAACCACTAATCTGCTTTCTGACACTTTAGAATATTTGAAATTTTTAGATTTTATACAAATGGAATCATATAGTATATATTCTTTTTTCTGGCTTCTACTACTTAGCATAATGACTTTGGGATTCATCCATGTTTTTGCGTCTATCAATCATTCATTTCTTTTTAATACTGAGTAGTGTTCTATTGTATTGATATTGCACAATTTGTGTACTAATTTTTCTTTTATTGAACATTTGGTTTTTTCCAGTTTTTGGCTATTACAAACAAGGCTGTATGAAACATCTGTGTACAAGTCTTTTCATGGACATAAGCTTTCATTTCCTTTGTACGTATCTAGGAGTAGAATCACTGGATCCTATAGCAAATTTATCTTTAACTTTTTAAGAAACTGCCAAATGTTTTCCAAAGTTATTATGCCGTTTTACATTCCTACCAGCCCAATATGTCGACATGCCTCTAGAGACAACATGATGTTATTGAACCACCTCAAAGTCTACCCAACAGTCTTTACATCTACCCAACAGTCTTCACATCTGTGACCTTGGTCACAAAGTATGGCTGGCTCAAAGCAACCCATCCCCATTGCTAGATAATGGAAGGGCTCATCTTTGTGCCACTGATGGGAAGGTCTTTGAAGATAAGACTAGAAAAGTAGGAGGAACAGGTCTAACTGGGACCATTCCCAGAAACTGAGATTTTAAATTATTTTTTATTATGGAAAATTTAAAACACCAATTAAAGTATATAAATAGGACAACAAACCCCCATGCACCCATGTACCCATCACCCAGCTTCAACAATTGTCAATTCATAGCCAGTCTAATTTCATCCAAACCTCCTCTTCCCCTGCCTTCCCAGAACAAATCTGTCACATTATGCAATTTCATCTGTAAATAATTTAATATATAGCTCTAAAGGGTAAAGATCTTATTTTAAAACATAAAACCAGTATTACTTAAAAATTAACACTAAACGCTTAATATTCAATATCAAAAACTGGTATTTGAGAGTTGAGTGAGGGGCCGGGGAACAATAAAACAAAGGAGAATTGGGACAAAACACATAAAATCTGCTTTTATTCCTAGCCAAATCCAGATTCACGCTGAGTAGCTCAGCTTTTTTGTGATGAGGGTTTCTCTGGGGCCATGCAATCTTTCCTTCTCAATCTTATTCCCACTTCTTTATCTTTCTCTTCAATTAATCATGTGAAAACAAAGCTATTCTCATGGTTCAGATAAAGCCTCAGTGAGTTACTGATCTGAGTTTGAGTTCTACTGCTCACACTAAGCCACCAGAAAGGAAGACCACTTCTCATCAGCCCAAGTCCCAGAAAGCCGGGCTTCCCCCACAGCCTGAATCCTGAAGGTGTAGGGCACAGTGTTTTCTTTCTTCATTGCTAGAGCTTTTCCTGCCATCATGAGGCCTTCAAAGCCCTTGCAGATGTTCTACATTTCTTTTTATTGTGGTAGGGATTTTTGGTACTTAGTCTTTAAAGCTTCACTTTACTTCCTTTCTATAAGGAGAAAGAAACAAGGAATCATTAGTTTGTTTGGTTATTGCTACAGACCCTAGAGATAACACCAGACCTAGTCAGACCAAAGAAGTGCAGACAGCCTCCCATTTAGCAAAAAGTGGCTTCAATAAAGAGTGAAATAAATAATTTTGTCACTCTTGACAAAACTGACCTAGAACCAAGGCCACTGGTCTCATAAAGGTGCTCCCTGGCCTCATAGGCAGTCTGTCAAAAGAAAGCACTCCTTGGGGCCTTTGACCCTTCACATCTGTGCTTTACATTGTGCCTTACCCCAGAAGGAGATCCTGGATCTCTGGCACCATTTCAATTTCATGCACTTTGCTCATTTGTCTCACAAATACACTCCTAGTTAATAGATCATGATTTAGAAGGCATTGCCACTGGGAGTTCTGGTCACTGGGGAGAGAGAACGGATCTAACCCCCAGCTCAGCTGTGGGCTCATCAGGAAGCAGCTTTGCTAAACGTGCTTCCTGTTTCTGTCAGATTTTCTTCTAAGAGGTGTTTCCAAAAAATGGGGGAAAATTAAGTGTTTAAATCAGGAAGGATTTCTGGTTCAGCTTACTGCAAGAAATGGAAGTGTTTTACATACCACTACATCGGCAATGTCCTGGCACAAATACCACAGAAACAAAACTGCTGAGCTGATAAGAACCCAGCTAATTCAAGGACATTTCTTCATTTAATAATTCAATAGAGATTTACTAAGAACTACTTTGTGCAAGGCACTTCCAAAAATATGAAGATGAATATGGTGTAATTTCTACTGTAGAGGCTCATAATCTGGTGGCTAAGACGTTCATTCATTTTTTTCACTCACTCAACAAATAATAATGAAGCTCCTGTTATATGTCAAGGATAGTTCCAGGGATTTAGGGACACAGTAGTGAAAAAAGACAACATCCTTATGGAGAGAGGTAGACAACAAACAAGAAATGAAAAAAATATCATTTAGTGATAAATGCTGTGAGGAAAATAAAACAGGTTAATAGAATAGAGGGTCTTAGTGGGGGTGTTAGAGACCTTTTATCTGAAAAGGTAGCATTAAATGATGAAAAAGAAGCAAGCCATGCAAAGACTTGGGGGCAGACATTGCCAGCAAGGGTAAAGCTCCTAGGGTAGGAACAAGTTTGCTCTCTTACTTGACTTCTAGTTTTCCTGGGTACAGATTTCTAGGTTAAAATGTGTTTCACTAAGCACTTTGAAGGTATGACCCTACTGGTTTCTAGGACCCAATGGTGCTTTTGAGAAATCTGATACCAATCTAAGTCTAATTTTTGTTAATATCTTATTTTTATCTCTATGAGAATTTTAAAGGGATTTCTCTTTATAACTAAACCTTTCTAGTTTGACCCTCTGTTTAAAAACAAATTATTTCTCTCATATTTTCTATCTCTGTGTCTTTTTGTTTTATGGTCCAGGAGAGATTTTAATCCTTTAAAAATTAGCAATCCCATTTTTGCTTCCCCAAATTCTACTTTGTTGTTGTTCTTAGATGTTTTTCTTCTTTCCCCCTTTTAAAGCAACCTATTCTTACTTTATATATGTAATTGCTTCTTTTCTCTGAGAATAGTCATAAAAATGTTTTAAAGTTCTTTTCTTTTCTCTTCCCTGAAATATAATTGTTTATTCTAGGTTCAGGTTTTTTTTTTAAGATGGGATATTGCTATGTTGCCAAGGGTAGAGTGCAGTGGCTATTCTCAGGTGTAGTAATGGTGCACTATAGCCTTGAACTCATGGCTCAAGTGATCTTCTTGCCTCAGCCTCCTAAGTAGCTGGGAACCACACCCAGCTTCCAGAGTCAGTTATTCTATTTGTTCATCCTCATCCACCTTTTTATGCTACTTGTTTCCCTCTAGTCCGCTTAAAAATATAAGCAAAATAATAGTTTGATTATTATAGGTTGCTGGAGTAGATTTCATTTCTTTTGGTTAATTTTGTTTTCCTAACAGGCCACTCCTCTGAATGGGAAACCATGAGTTCTGTGTAGGTAGAAAGAATATGTTGTTTAACAAATTTCACCCTAGGGTGTACAAGAAACTTGCAGGCAAACTCAAGCCCCCCAAATTTTAAATTAAGTGGGTTTTACTCTAAGGGCTGACACTCACATTTACAAGCCTTAGTTCTCTGCAGGTAGGTTGTTAAATTTATTTCAAAAGCAGTTCTTTTGTTTGGGACTGGTTATTAATCCTTTGTCAGACGGACAGTTTGCAGATATTTTCTCCCATTCTGCAGGTTGTCTCTTCACTTTGCTAATTGTTTCTTTTGCTGTGCAGAAGATTTTAAACTTAATGTGATACCATTTTGTCAATTTTTGCTTTGGTTGCCTGTATGCTGGGATTATAAGAAGCTCAAATAACTCTATAGGAAAAAAACCTGATAGTCCAATTTAACAATGGACAAAAGATCTGTATAGATATTTCTCAAAAGAAGACATACAGATGGCAAACAGGCATATGACAAGGTGCTCAACATCACTGATCATCAGAGAAATGCAAATCAAAACTATAATGAAGCCAGGCATGGTGGCTGATTTCTTATTGCTCAACGTCCTTTTCTTTCTAGTTGAAGGACTCTCTTCAGCATTTTTTTGTAGGACAAGTATGATGTTAATGAAACTGCTCAACTTTTGTTTGTCTGGAAAAGTCTTTCTTTTTCCTTCATATTTGAAAGATATTTTCACTAGATATACTAGTCTAGGTAAAGTTTTTCCCCTTCAGCATTTTAAATATGTCATGCCACTCTTTCCTGTTAGATATGAGTTCTAAATTTCTTTTCAAAGAATTAATATGTCAGTATGTTCAGTTCTTTCCCTTCTACTTTTAAACTTAACTTCCTCGTAAAGCAACCTTTTTTGATTACCTACTCCACCCTGATCATTCCAATTACCTACTCTACCCTGACTCATTCTGATCACCTGCTCCACCCTAACTCATTCCAATTACCTGCTACCTGCTCTGCCCTGACTCCCACCAAAGCACTCACCCCATCATTCTTTTTAAATTAGCCATTCAGAATTAGTTTAGCCTGTGCGGTCTAACCCTAGCCAATAGGGGAATGACACAGCAGCAGGGACCACGTGCGCCAGGGATAAGAACCCTTTTCCCTCCCTTGTCCAAGTGTGAGCTCACCATTGTTCCATCTGTAAGGGTGCACCCTTCCATATAGAAGTAACTTGCCTTGCTGAGAATTAAAAAGAAAATTTTATATTCGAGTGCTATTTCTTTTGTGGCACCGAAACTTTATATATAACAATTTGGGGGACTCATCCGGGATTACATTCCCCTCCGGGATGGTCTCTGGTTCTCTCTCGTGAGGAGGTGCACCCTGCCCTATTGTGGCGGCCTCAGGGGTGAGAAATCTAGACCCACCCAGTGTGAGGAATAACCTGAGCTCTCAGCAACACAGGGGTGCGGGGGGTACTGTCCAGCAACCTAGCTTAAAGGATCCTCACATACTGCAGCAATGACTTTGTGCACAGACCAAGGAAGGAGATGTCACGGGAGCCAGTAAAGTACTTCCTTGGTGGTCAAATTCTGGAGGGCTAAATGTGTATGCACGTGAATGATCACCAACAACCCTGCTTGCGGTGTTGTTCGTGTGGATGGTAACTGTCAGGCCTCTGAGCCCAAGCTAAGCCATCATATCCCCAGTTACTTGCACATATACATCCAGATGGCCTGAAGCAACTGAAGATCCACAGAAGTGAAAATAGCTTAACTGATGACATTCCACCATTGTGATTTGTTTCTGCCGCACCCTAACTGATCAATGTTCTTTATAATCTCCCCCACCCTTAAGAAGTTTCTTTGTAATTCTCTCCACCCTTGAGAATGTACTTTGTGAGATCCATCGCCTATCCCAAAACCTGTAAGAACTAATGATAATCCCACCACCCTTTGCTGACTCCTTTTTCGGACTCAGCCCGCCTGCACCCAGGTGAAATAAACAGCCATGTTGCTCACACAAAGCCTGTTGGTGGACTCTTCACACAGACACATGAAACAGTGACAAGTCCTACTGCTGGAAGGAATGAGTGGGTCCTCTCTGTGGTTCCGTAGCTACCTCATATGGCTTAGGGTGGATCCTGCTGTAGGATTTACACTGGCATGCCAACACTAAGAAGGTCCTGATTCTACCTTGGGGGAGTGGCGAGAGAAAAGCACGAGTAGGAAGTGTGCAAAGGACCTTCAGAGGGGGAAAAGGGGAGAAACAGGTCAACCTTCCAAGACAGGCAAGACACCCCCTGGTTTGAGGGGTTGAGCCTTCCAGGACAGGCAAGGTGAGACATGCCTGGTGTTGAGGGGTTGAGCCTTCTGCTAATTTCAAGGGTTGAATCTGACACAACACCCCCATCCCGCCCCCGGCCCCCACCACTGCCGCCCTTTCCTTTCTTCTTGGGGAAAGAGAGAGCAGCTCCACTCCTGCAGGTCCCTACCCTAGGGGAAGAGAGAGAGAGAGACAGAGAGGAGAGAGGGAAAGAGAGGCAGAGAGAGAGAGAGGCAGAGAGAGAGAGAGGGAAAGAGGTGGGCGGGGGGAAGAGAGGCAGAGAGAGACAGAGAGGGGAAAGAGGCAGACAGAGGGGAAAGAGAGGCAGGGCCGGGGGAAGAGGCAGAGAGACAAAGGAGGGAGTCAAAGAGAGAGAAAGAAAGAGAAAAATAGAAGTAGTAAAGAAAAAAACAGTGTACCCTATTGTCAGGCCTCTGAGCCCAAGCCAAGCCGTCGCATCCCCTGTGACTTGCACGTATATATACGCCCAGATGGCCTGAAGTAACTGAAGAATCACAAAAGAAGTGAAAATGCCCTGCCCCACCTTAACTGATGACATTCCACCACAAAAGAAGTGAAAATGGCTGGTCCTTGCCTTAAGCGATGACATTATCTTGTGCCTGGCTCATCCTGGCTCAGAAAGCTCCCCCACTGAGCACCTTGTGACCCCCACTCCTGCCCGCCAGAGAACAAGCCCCCTTTGACTGGAATTTTCCTTTACCTACCCAAATCCTATAAACGGCCCCACACTTATCTTCCTTTGCTGACACTCTTTTCGGACTCAGCCTGCCTGCACCCAGGTGATTAAAAAGCTTTATTGCTCACACAAAGCCTGTTTGGTGGTCTCTTCACATAGACGCGCATGACACCTATTCCCTTAAAAGCCAGGGTAAATTTAAAACCTGTAGTTGATAATTGAAGGTCTTCTCCTTGACCCTATAACATTCCAATACCACCTCGTTGTCAGTGTAAACAAGGGTGTAGCCCAAAAGCACTGAGGCCACTGACAACCTGTAGCCTTTCTATCAAAAATCCTTAACCCAGTAACCAGTGGGTGGCCCAAATGCATTTAGTCTGTAGCGGCAACTCCTTTGCTAACAGAAGAAACCAGAAAAATAACTTTTAGAGGAAACCTCATTGTGAGCACACCTCACCAGTTCAGAACTATCCTGTCAAAAAGCAAAAAGGTAGCTTACTAACTCAAAAATCTTAAAGTAAGGGTTATTCTGTTAGAAAAAGATGATTTATCATTAACCACTGAAAATTCCCTTAACCCAGTAGGTTTCCTAACCGGGGATTTAAATCTTAATTACCATACAAAGGTCCGACCAGACCTAGGAGGAACTCCCTTCAGGACAGTACTATAGATGGTTCCCCCCGGGTGACTTGGGGGGGGGGGGGAACAAACCACAGTGGGTATTCAGTAATTGACAGGGAAACTCTTGTAGAAGCAGAGTTAGGAAAATTGCCTAATAACTGGTCTGCTCAAACCTGCAAGTTGTTTGCACTCTGCCAAGCCTTATAGTACTCCCAGAACCAGGAAGGAACCATCTATACCAATTCTAAGTTAATTTAGACTAAACAAGGTCTTATTAACAGCAAAGGAGAATTGAAATCCCACACTTAGAAGGTTTTCAACAAAAGCAAAGTTTGCTAAAAGTTAACAGTGTAACATGTATTATCCTAACTTCTAATCTTGTGGCCTTAGGCAGTCTAGTCCACAGACATGAAGGAAGTTCGCTTTAGAAAAGAATGGTTATCATCTTTAGGAAAATTAAAGAAAAAAGAAAAAAAGGAGGGGGGAGAGTTTATGTAAAAAGAAGGTTATATGGTAAATTCTTGTCCTAAAATAAATTAACTAATTGTTTAAAAAAAAAGGATATCTACAACAAGTCAGAAAGTTGAGGCATGTCAAAGAATTATCTGTGAAAGTCGTGGGGAAGAAAAAGGTTATAAAAGGAAATTTATGCAAGAGATGTTGTATAATTTAAAAGTAATTAGGCCTCCTAAATATAAAACTATTGAAGAAACAGTATATGTGTAAAGTGTGTAAGGAAAGTAAAATATACTTTTGGTAAAAAGATTATAAGGAGGCATAAGAATGTGAATTTTTACTACATTAAAAGGTTAAAAATACATTTTTTTTGTTTTAAAGGTCTAAGCAAGTTTTAAAATGTTAATTGTAAAGGAAATTCTGTATGTAAACATATTAGCTAAAGTTAAAGAGGTATACAGTTTTTCTGTGAAGTGAACATTAAAATAAAAGCACAACAAGTTTTTCTTAAAGCACTAACCTGCGCTTTAACAAAAATTATAAAAAAGGTTAAAAAGAGTCTATAAAAACCTTACCTTATGGTCAGACATTAAAAATTGGATAAATACGTCTACAAGGGTGTATTAAAATTAAGTTTAACATTAACAACCCACTAATATAAAGGTGAAATTTAGCTTATCTGGTATAAAAATCATACAGGAAGCATTGTTAAATACAAAATGGTGTTTGGCTTTCTTTGGTCTAAAAACTAACAAAAATAGGTGCTAAAGGAAATTTCTCAGTAAGAAGGGCACCAAAGACTATAAAGTCCACTGCTGATGTCCCCACATTTAAAACAAAAGGTCAATTTCTTAGAAATTATATACTTGGTTTATCTTCCACTTTTCCTTTCCCTCAAAACTAAAAGACTTTTAGCACAGGTACCATCCCTAGAATTTCCAGTAAACCAGCACCAGGCTGAAGATCACATTCTCATCAAAAGGTGGAAAGAAGGAAAACTCGAGCCAGCCTAGGAAGGACCCTACCTTGTGCTGCTAACCACCGAGACTATTGTTTGTACAGCGAAAAAGGGACGGACTCATCACACACGAGTCAAAGCGCCACCCCCCCCCAGAGTCGTGGACCACAATCCCAGGGGAAAACCCTACCAAACTAAAGCTAAGAAAAATTTAACTCTTTCATCCATTCTATTCCTTTTATTCTTTCCTCGCTCTATTGCTGACCATCTAGTTATTAACATAACCAAGTCAATTTTGCCTCAAACTATTGCATTTAAAGATTGCCTTGTTATACCCTGTGGGGACTTGCCAAGTCAAAGACAGAAAAGTACCTCTGTCTCTCCTGACTCTCCTCAGAATGGGCATTAGTAAATCGGGACCATTTAATCTGGGGAGATTTTAATAAAGACCCCAGTGTCAATCAGGAGTCTTGCCCCCCAATGTATAACTTTTATGCGTAGTTGATTTAACATTCTGTGGACCACTAAAGAGCAAGGATAGACTGCCCCAACCAGTTTTTGCAATTTCCTAAAACCATACATTCATTTTACTAAAGGGACAGCCCCCCTGTCAGCTAAACCAGTGCAACCCTCTACAGGCTATTATTTCAAGCCCCCAAATTTCTCCCCTTTTCTAAGCTGGTTCCCTTCTTTAAGCTGGTTTTATGGTATGGGGGCTGAGGTTTCAGGGAGAGACCCTATTGGATTCTTTAAAATGCATTTCTTTGATCCCCTGCCGCCTGCACCTGCCTCTAAGCCTTTTTCCAAAACCTCTCACATCAGAACCATTGATCCCCCTCCATCTAACGACAAGGCCAAGAGAGTGACGGTAGAAGTTAAAGACTTAAAACAAACTTTGGCAATTGAGACAGGATACCAAGATGTAAATGCCTGGCTGAAATGGATCAAATATTCTGTCAGCACATTAAACAAAAGCAATTGTTATGCTTGTGTGCACAGCAGGCCAGAGGCCCAGATTGTCCCCTTTGCACTTGGTCCTCCAGTCAACCAGGCGTGGGCTGCATAGTAGCTTTTTTCCAAGATTCTACAGCCTGGGGTAACAAGTCATGCCAAGCTCTCACTCTGTTATATCCCGAAATCCGGAACCTTGCAGGTCAGCCCCCCGAAGGCCATCCAGCTTCCATCTCCTAACACTGTCTCTCACGACAGGAAGGAAACTTAGCGTTCCTTGGAGACCTGAAGGGATGCAATGAGCTTAAGAATTTTCAAGAGCTTATCCAGCTGGGTGACAGAGCGAGACTCCGTCTCAAAAAAAAAAAAAAAAAAAAAAAAAAGAGCTTATCAGTCAGCCCTTGTTCATCCCCAAGCAGATGTGTGGTGGTATTGTGATGGACCTTTACTGGACATTCTGCCAAATAACTGGAGTGGCACTTGGGCTTTAGTCCAATTGGCTATCCCTTTCACCCTGGCATTTCATCAACCAGAGAAAGGAAAAATAAGATATTGTAAAGCTAGAGAAGCCCATTATAGGTCTTTCAACTCTTACATCTATTTAGACACAATTAAAGTCCCACGGGGAATACCAGATCGACTTAAAGCTCAAAATCAAATAGCTGCAGGATTTGAGTCAATATTTTGGTGGGTGACAATTAATAAAAATGTAGATTGGCTAAACTATGTCTATTACAATCAACAGCAATTTATTAACTACACTAGAGATGCTGTTAAAGGAATAGCTGAGCAATTAGGTGCTACTAGCCAGATGGCTTGGGAAAATAGGATAGCCTTAGACATGATATTAGCAGAAAGAGGAGGAGTTTGCACCATGATTAAAACTCAATGTTACAGGTTCACCCCAAACACCACCCCTAATAAAAGTATAACAAAAGCATTGCAAGGTCTGACTGCTCTATCCAATGAGTTAGCCAGCAACTCAGGGGTAAATGACCCCTTTACAGGATGGCTAAAAAAAATGTTCGGCAAATGGAAAGGAATAATAGCCTCAATACCTCCTTCGCAGTAGTAATAGGTGTATTTATTCTTGTCAGGTGCTGTGTCATACCATGCATCCATAAGTAGATGCAGAGGCTCATAAAAATGGCACTTACTAAAACATCCCTTAACTATCCTCCACCTTATCCAGAGAAGCTTCTTCTTTTACAAAATCAAGCAAAACAACTAAGCCAAGACATGTTTTAAAAAAAAGTTTGAAAAGAAAGTTGTAAGGAAATACAAGGGGAGGGATTATTAGATATGAGTTCTAAATTTCTTTTCAAAGAATTAATACGTTCATATGTTCAATTCTTTGCCTTCTACTTTTAAACTTCCTCGTTAAGCAAACTTTTTCGATTACCTACTCCACCCTGACTCATTCTGATCACCTGTTCCACCCTACATTCCAATCACCTGCTCCACCCTAACTCATTCCAATTTCCTGTTACCTGCTCTGCCCTGACTCCTGCCAAAGCACTCACCCCATCATTCTCTTTAAATTAGGCAATCAGAATTAGTTTAGCCTGTGCGGTCTAACCCTAGCCAATAGGGGAACAACACAGCAGCAGGGGCCACGTGAGCCAGGGATAAGAACCCCTTCCCCTCCCTTGTCCAAGTGTGCACTCACCATTGTTCCATCTGTAAGGGCGCACCCTTCTATATAGAAGTAACTTCACTTGCTGAGAATTAAAAAGAAAATTTTATATTCGAGTGCTATTTCTTTTGTAGTACCGAAACTTTATATATAACACTCCTGAGCTGTAATGTTTCCACTCAAAAGTCAGCTGCCAGGAGTATTGAAGCTCCATTGTATGTTATCTGTTGCTTTTCTCTTGCTGCTTTTAGAATCCTTTGTTTATCCTTGACCTTTGGGAGTTTGATTATTAAATGCCTGAGGTAGTCTTTTTTGGGTTAAATTTGCTTGGTGTTCTATAACTTTCTTATACTCGGATACTAATATATTCTATGTTTGGGAAGTTCCCTGTTATCCCTTTGAATAAACTTTCTACCCATATCTCTTTCTGTATCTCCTGTTTAAGGCCAAAAACTCTTAGATTTGCCTTTTTTTTTTTTTTTTTTTGAGATGGAGTCTTGCTCTGTCACCCAGGCTGGCGTGCAGTGGTGCAACCTCCGCTCACTGCAAGCTCCGCCTCCCAGGTTCACGCCATTCTCCTGTCTCAGCCTCCCAAGTAGCTGGGACTGCAGGTGCCTGCCACCACGCCCAGCTAATTTTTTGTATTTTTAGTAGAGATGGGGTTTCACTGTGTTAGCCAGGATGGTCTTGAGCTCTTGACCTCGTGATCTGCCCACCTCAGCCACCCAAAGTGCTAGGATTACAGGCATGAGCCACTGCACCCAGCCAGATTTGCCCTTTTAAGGTTATTATCTAGATCTTGTATGAGTGCTTCATTTTTTTTTCTTTTATCTTCTCTGTTTATCTTCAAATAGCCTGTCTTCAAGCTCACTAATTCTTTCTTCTGCTTGATCAATTCTACTATTAAAATACTCTGATGCATTCTTCAATATGTCAATTGTATTTTTCAACTCTAGAATTTCTGTTTCTTTTTAACTATTTCAGCCTCTTTGTTAAATTTACGTGATATAATTCTGAATTCCTTCTTTGTGTTATCTTGAATTTCTTTGTGTTTCCTCAAAACAGCTATTTTGAATTATCTGTCTGAAAGGTGACATATCTGTTTCTCCATGATTGATCCCTGGTGCCTTATTTAGTTTGTTTGGTGAGGTCATGTTTTCCTGAATGGTCTTGATGCTTGTGGATGCTTGTTGGTGTCTGGGCATCGAAGAGTTAGATATTAATTGTTTTTATAGTCTCTGTAGTCTGGTCTTCTTTTTACCTTTCTTGGGAAGGCTTTACAGGTATTTGAAAGGACTTCGGTGTTGTGATCTAAGCCATATCTGCATTAGAGGGCACCCAAAACCCAGTAATGCTGCAGTTCTTGGAGACTGATAGAAGTATCACCTTGGTGGTGTTGAATAAATCTGGAAGAATTCTCTGGATTACCAGGCAGAAACTCTTGTTCTCTTTCCTTTCTCTCTAACAGATTTAGTCTATCTCTGTGCCAAGCCACCTAGAGCTGGGTGTGGGATGCCACAAGCAACTCTGAGGCTACCACCACTGGGACTGTGCTGGAGTCACACCTGAAGTCAGCACAGCACTGAATCTCACCCAAGGCCTGCTGTGACCACTGCCTGGCTACTGCCTATGTTCACTTCAAGCCCCAGGGTTCCATAATCAGCAGATGGTGAAGCCAGCCAGGCTTATGTCCTTTCCTTTAGTGCTGTGAATTTCCTCAGCCCCCAGCATGTCCAGAGATGCAGTCTGGGAGCCAGGGACTGAAGTCAAAAACCTTAGAAGTCTACCTGGTATTCTATTCTACTATGGCTGACCTGACCCTCAAACCATAAGACAAAGTCCTTCCCACTCTTCCCTCCCATTTCCACATGCAGAGGAGCCAGTCCCCATGGCCACCATCAAAGACCTATGGAGGGTACTGCCAGGCTACTGCCAATGTTCACTTAAGGCCCAAGGGCTTAGTCAGCTTGTGTTGAATACTGTCAGTCTTGGGACTCACCCTTCAGGGAAGTGGGCTACCCTCTGGCTCAAGGCAGGTCCAGAAATACCATCCAAGAGCCAAGGCTGGAATCAGGGGCACCAAGGGCCCACGTGCTGTTCTACCCCACTGTGGCTGAGCTGGTACCTAAGCTGTAAAACAAAGTCCTTTTTACTGTTCCCTATGCTTTTCCCAAGCAGAAGTCTCTCACCATAGTCACCATGGCTGGGAATGTGCTGGGTTTCACCTGAAGCCAGCACATCTAGATGCTGCCACTCTACAGTCTCACCCAAGGCTCATAATGTACTACCTGGGTATTGCTGCTGGTCCTTCAGGGCCCAAGGGCTCTTTAGTCAGCAGGTGATGACCCTGCCAGGACTGGGTCCTTCCCTTCAAGACAGCAGGTTCCCTTCTGGTCCAGGGTATATCTAGATATGCTGTCTGGGAGCTAGGGCCTAGAATAGGGGCCTCATGACTCTGTCCACTGCCCTATGGTACTGTGGTTGACCTGGTCTCCAATTTGCAAGACAAAGGCCTCTTTACTCTTCCATCTCCTCATGCAGAAGAAAAGAGTCACTTTTGTTACTGTAAGCTGTGCTGCCTGGGGTTGTGGGAGTGGTAGCAGTATTACCTTCTCTGCTCTGGCTGGTGTTTCACTAGGTTGTGTGCACCCGCCCCCACGCCCCATGTCTACTGGCTCTGAGTTCAGTAAAGTATTATGGTTTGCCTAGGAATGGTAGTCTTTGTGGCCTAGACTGCCTTCAAGCTTATTTAGGACCCCAGAGCACTTTCGCCCAAGGCAGTAAGGCTTGACAAAACTGAAGTTCTGACTGCTGGGATGGGCGATTCCCTTCTGGCTAGGGTTGGTCTAAATGCTCCCTCTATGGGTGGGTATCAGTGGAGTTCAACTTGGTTTTGCTTTCTGCTATGACAGAACAGCACTGAGTTCAATGCAGGGTTCCACAATTGCTGTGCTCTCCCTCCCCAAAGCTTACAAGTTCTTTGCACCATGCATGGCCACCAGGAGATGGGGGAATGGTGGCATCAGTAATTCAAGATTGTCTTCAATGCTTCTTTCAGTGATATGATGTTAAAACCAGGTATTGTGATTGTTCAACTCATTTTTGTTTCTTATGAAGGTATTTTATATGTGGATAGTTGTTAAATTTGGTGTTTCTGTGGGGGTGTGGGGGGGTGATTAATAAAGACTTCTATTCAGCCATCTGGTTCCACCTGTGTTTTTGTGTTTTGTTGTTGTTTTTTATAGAGATGGGGTCTCGCTGTTTCCCAGGCTGCTCTCAAACTTCTGGGCTTGAACAATCCTCCTGTCCCGGCCTCCCAACCTGCTGGGATTACAGGTGTGGGCCATCACACCCATTTGAAGACATCCTGTTTTGAAGACAAACCTAGGCTAAATGACCTAGCCTACTGTCTAATGATATATGTTGCTAATGTTGTCAAAAGCATATTTGCTCATGTTACCTTCCTGAATTCTTGACCATGATTGTCTTCCTCATTAAGAAACTAGGAAATGGAACTTTGATCAACTGCTGAAAACTACTTACTCAATAGTAGAAAGAGAAGTATAATGAATACTAGTTTCTAAGCTGAACGAACCTTCCTAATTTTCTAAAATCCCTTTTGCTAGATCCAAAGGATTTTGAAAAGGATCTGGGATGTTTCCCATAATAAAGAAGAAAAGGCAGTTTATAATTCAAATATTAATGATAAGAATATACAAAGAAAAGGTATTTTTTGAGTTTTCAGAGTCTAAACAATACAGTAAAAATAAATTGAAAAGTTATGAGATCAAGTGTAGGCATTACAGGAACTGTTCAGCTATGCAAAGAAGCTGTTTGAGAGAGGAAATTAATCTGTCTATATCTAGTAAGAATAAAGTCAGCTTATATCAGATAGTAGAAATAATTTATTTATTAGTCTTCAACTTAAACATCTATTATCAAAGCTGATTGTTATATATTGTAGTGCTTTTCAAATTTCACTTCTTAAGAGAACACCCTCTATTTTTACAACTGAAATTGTATAAAATAGATAAACATGAAGTTGTTCTTTTTAAAGCAAGAACTTCAAAATGAGGAGGCTAGAATAAAATCCACTTGATCTCCCCCATTCCCACTGTACCAGACCTTAAGACTCCTCTAAGAAAAGAGTTTGAAAATCATCAGTTTAAATTAGATGTTTTATTAGTCTAAGTAAGGTTTTATTAAAGTGGTCATGAATAAAACTGATTATAAGAAAATAAAAATATGTCTTAATTTCTAAACTGGGTCCTTGATCCATTCTTGTACCACTGATCAAAGCATAATATGTTTTTAAATACTTTGTGACTATTCTTCCTAACAGAGGTATAAGCTAGACTCTCTTGTAACTTGTCTGTTCTTTTCTGCCTCAGATCTTAATCTCTGGGATCCTAAGACTGCTTGAGACTTTCAAACAGCTAAATTCTGAACTGCAAATGCCATTTCTTCTGTGAAAGGAAGGGAAGTATGTCTATTTGTAAAGAAACAAAGAGTATTTAACTTACCCAGAGTACAAGAACATTCATGAGATGGTCTATCTGTGTTCGTTTAAAAGTGGACTTTCCACTGTTCTGCATTAATTTGGTGTCTGGCCCTAAATAAAACAGGAAGATATCAGATATTAGAATCACTGAACATACTCAGAGGCTTGGAATTGGTTGAACTGTATCTTTATGATAATCTAACCTAACCACTTTCCAATGCTAGAGGATAAAGTCCTAGAGAAAGGCTCACAGTTTTCAATAACTCAAAAAACGGAAAATTTTTTCTAAGGATAGTTCCAACGACTTCTTTAAAGTACACTCATGCAGATCCCTCTCTTTGTAGCACCTCAGACAGTCTCAACTTTCATAGATGAGTTAAATTAGAAGAGGAGTCGCAAGCTTCTCTCTTACCACCATCTGGTTTATTTAGCTTAGGGAAAGAATTTTCTGATAAAGAGATCCCCATCATCTTTTGAGGAAGGCCACTGCTGGCTCAGGCTATATTGAAAGTTTCTAACTGGGAATGGAAGAAACAAAAAGGCAATGGCAGTGATTTCTTCTGAGGTGGAAGCAGGGGAGCTGAGACTCCTCTGGAGCTGAGAGACAGAGATTCCATGTTTCTTCACGACAGGGCAGATGGTACACAGAAGGAGCTTTTAATGGCCAATGGGACTAGAGCTGGAAATTACTAACTTGAGCTATGGCTCCAGAGAAAATGTAAGAGGTTTAGAAGAAACTGTAAGCAGCAATTTTTCTGGCCTTTCACCATCTGATCATTATTCCAACATGTGTTCTGATAAAGGACAGATAAAGGAATTTCATCAATGTTTACACATGGGGAGCTGGGACATCTCTGATATGTGGACAAACAGTGGGAGTGCAGAGCATAAGCTATGCCATTCTTTCCTCTTAAACATTCCTCAAAGGGCTTCAAGACATGAGAAGTTTGGCTTACAGCCTGGAAGCTACAGGTACCATATCTTCTAAGGGTCCTTAGACTGACTTGCCCCAGGCTTCAGGAAGAAGGTAGAAATCATCATAGAACTTGGACATCATGTAGCAGGAACAGCAACTCAATTCCATACAAATACCTCAAAATGCTTTTAGGTGGCATTAGTCTCTGCTCAGAGCTTCCCAAAGATACTGCAATGTAACCAACCTTGGGAAAACTTAACTACATTTGTGCTGTTTGGCAGCCTCACTGTTATTGCTTTCAGGAAAGAAAAACCTTTTGCTGAAAAATGAACATTTTATGAGTGGCAATTGTGTGTGAGTAGTTGCTGAAGTATATACAGTGAAGAAAATAAGTCTAATTTAAGTCTTTTGAGTTTGGGAATTAGGTAGCCTCGTCATTGCCACTCTAAATCAAGAACCAATGAAAGAAGTTCCACCAGGGCCTCCCTAGACTCTTAAGCTTCTCCCTAGGGATTTGGTCTCATTAGTTTTCACAGAAGCAAAGAGTGTAGAAGACTCATGTCTAGGAGTAGATGCTCTAGAAGGGGAGCTCTGGGAATCTGAGTTGAATAATATTCACTGTGGTAAATCTTTCTTGATATTTCCTACTATGGTTGTTGTCACTGAGGGACTGGGGTAGCACAGAGGCTTCCTCCATTTTCCTGAACCACATCATAACCCAGGAAAATCTCTTACTAAATATAATGAATTGTTCTAAATGACATCTCAAGAGGGGCCACTATTAATGATCCATATGTGACTTTTCTCTGGCATGAACTTTTTACATTATATTTTTCTCTGTAATAAGCATTGTATCCATCCTCTCTTCATGGTAATAGTTCACATGTATACTCTCCCCCTTCACGTGGTAATTCTATTGTACTTCCTCTGTATGTATACCCTCTCCTGTGTCCAGATCTGGTCAAAGAGACTCATGAATGCCCTGTGGTTTTGGAATGCAATGCTTTCCTCTAACAAAGGTAGAACCGATATGTTGGAATTTCATTGCTTGGAAACAGAAGTCACTTTTTTTCCCCTCAGAAACAAGGTTTTTTTCCCACAAATCTCCCGTCCATCCATCCATCCATCCATCCATCCATCCATCCATCCATCCACCCACCCACCTGCCTATCTATCTCAAAGCCATAGTGTTCTGATATATATCCAAGTGTCATATCCATATCCTGAAAACTAAGTACCCATAGCTCAGCCATGAATGGAATTTAGTCTGGGGGCCAAGGGAAATGTACCAGTGTAGATCACCAAGCCATAGCACCAGTCTGTATTCCTGATGATGCAGCCTCGGAGTAGCAGCTTGTCATGGTCCAGGAAGTAGTTTTTCCCTTTATAGGTCAGTATTCCTGAGAATCTGTCCAATTTGTTATTGGGAGCCTCACATCTCACTTCTCCTGCAGAAAAATGAAGGTATAAGAGTTCTGCATCTGTAATCTTAGGCTTTTCCTAAAGATGGAAGGAGACTTAATAGAAAGGAGGAAATAAAATCCTTCTTTCAAAATACATACATATCTTTTTCCTAGCTTCTCTCAGTTACTGCGCATTTCTGACCAGCTCCTTCAAGAAAGGCAGACAAAGGGTTTCTCAGCACTAAAGAAGAATAACTCTGTATGTGACATGGATCATCCAGAGAGAGAGAAAACCCCACATGATGGTGACATCAGTACTGCCAGATCATATGAGCTCTGAATCTGAAGAAATTCAAAAATGACTTAAAGCGAACCTAGTATTTTTTTCAAAATGGAAACAACTTGACCTTTTCCTTATTAGTAAAGTAAATATGCCCTTTGTAAGTGTTTAAGTAATACTAAAATGGTAAAGAAGGAAGTAAAATTCATTCAGTGTCTTGAGAAAAGTGCTATTTACCTTTTGAAGTACATCCTTCTATGTTTTTTCTATATAAGTACTCATAAACATACCCATGTTTCCAAAAACAGGTTTATGTTATATACAGTATGCAGTCTTTTATAAATTGTATTTTTCTTTTAGTTACATGTTGTATTTTTTATTTTTCAATAAATATCAACTTGCATATTGTTGTAATAAGTTGTATAGAAATCACTATGGATGTAGCATACTTTATTTAACCAGTCCTCTACTGATGAAAATTTAGGTAGGAAAACCCATTTCCTAACTCACCATTAAAGGCAGACAGAAGCTCCAGGTGATCTTCCATGTCACTGGTAACTGAGATGGCCTGCTTCACTTTCAGGTTGGTTTCACTAGAGTAAAAGACAAGTGACCAGAGTACAGGACACAAACAGAACTGTTGCACAGGTGCAGTATCTCCTAATTTTTCATGGGGTTTTAGAAAATAGATGTTACCAGTAAAGCCTGGGCTTTGAGTCTAAGCTGTAAAAGTCACTCCCACTGCTCCTCTCTCAGTATTGAGGTGAGATGGCTCTTCAAGGAAGCTGAGTGTTAGCCATTCACTCCCGTCTCTTTCCTCTGACTCCCTGCAACACACTGCCACTACTTAACTCACGAGATCTAGCTGGTCAGGTGCTCTAGAGGCTGAAGAAACATTGTAAATAACCTGGAGATAGTATCTGCTCCCTTCAAGAATAAGGAGTATGCCTGTAATCCCAGCACTTTGGGAGGCCGGGACGGGCGGCTCACAAAGTCAGGAGATCAAGACCATCCTGGCTAACACGGTGAAACCCCATCTCTATCAAAAATACAAAAAATTAGCTGGGTGTGGTGGCGGGCGCCTGTAGTCCCAGCTACTTGGGAGGCTGAGGCAGGAGAATGGCATGAACCCAGGAGGTGGAGCTTGCAGTGAGCCAAGATCGCGCCACTGTACTCCAGCCTGGGCAACAGAGTGAGACTCCGTCTCAAAAAACAAAAAACAAAAAACAAAAAACAAAAAACAAAAAAAAACAAACAACAAGGAGTTTGGCCAGGCATGGTCACTCATGCCTGTGATCCTAGCACTTTGGCAGGCGGAAGCGGGAGGATCACTTGAGCTCAGGAGTTCAATGCCAGCCTGGACAACACAGTGAGACCCTGTCTCTATTTTTTAAATTAAAATAAATTTTTTAAAAAAGAATAAGGAGCAGATCCTGGTAAAAACTTGCACATACCTCCAAGGAAACATACTCCACACCTCATAAATATTTATGGAGCCCATAACAGGCTCTTAAGTAACTGCTTGCTGGAATGCATAGACAAAAAGAAAAATGGAATCCATGTTTCAAAAAATTGTGTGCATCAAGAAGTACAGTTGTACGAATGAAGATCAATACAAAACTCCCAGGACAAGCTTTCTGCAGATGGCTCTATCCTCTTAAGACCTTAGCTTTTGGATGTTAATAAATTTCTACCTTAAATCCTTTACAGAACATGGTATTTTATCAGTGAATAGATACTTTTATATTCAAAATTTTTCCCTTGGAAACTTTGAAACTGTACTCTGAAATGTTACAGTTCTGTTATCCTCTTTCCCACTACTCAGCATTATAGAATATGGCCAGAGTGTCTCTAATTTAGAGATGGAGAATGTAAGGTTTATTTGCCCTATTCTGTGCCCAGTCAATGCTCAATTGTTCCTGTCAAGAGCTCAGTCTTAGACTTGAGGGTCCCAAGGATGTGGTGTCCATCTTCTCTTATCTGGATATTTCTAGGCTCTCTGGCTCATATATTCAATATTCCATCTGAGAATAAAATTAATTCCCTGCCTAATGCTACCCCTCAGTGAGAGACCACTCTAAGCTGGCTAAATCATCTTAATGGAGCATCAGCAGGGAACACTTACCCATCCAGGTCTGCTGTCTCTATGTATGTCAGACTATATGGCTCACTGCTAGAGAGTAATAGTATATCTGCCTGTGGTCAAAAAAGTCAAAGACAGTCAGGAAAGCAGGAAGGTGGGCTCTTAACATTATAGTGTGACAAAAGCAGTCACCTTAGGAACAGATGTTCACCCTAAGCATTTTACAGACACTGATTTACTTTCTTTGTTTAGGATCTATCACTGCTATCATACACCCTCTCCCAAAGCTACTCACACTTTCCCTGTAACTAAAGTGAGAAATAGGAAAGGACAAGCTTCTTACTGCAAAAGCTATTTATTTCTGATGCAAAATGAGGCAACAAAGGTCATCAAAAGGAGTGGTAGCAGAAGTGCTCCAAGAGTCCCTGGTTACCCACTCAATCCAAAAAAGAACAAGTCACAGCCAAAAGAGGTACTCACCGTGACAGGTTGATTATTTTCTAGTTTTATTATATCTCCCACTTGAACATTCATCCATTTGTCCTCCTTCATCCTATAAGAAAATAACCTTTGAATATCTGCTCTGAGAATTTCCCCAAAGCTCTGCTTTGACAATCAAGATGATTTCCCCAACCTCCAAAAAAGGCTGAAAGGAATAAAAACAAGTCTCAAACTGGTCTGTGATGCATCCTTGCTGCAATCAAGAGTGGGACCCATTTCTCTTGACTTCAGGCTATAAGGGTTCTAAAGCCCTACAAACGTATCTGTAGACATACATGCACATACATTTATTTTATTTTTATTTTTATTTTTATTTTTTTTAGCCAGGTGTGGTGGCTCATTCCTGTAATCCTAGCACTTTGGGAGGCTGAGTTGGGAGGACTGCTTGAGGCCAGCAGTTCAAGACCACCCGAGCAATACAGCAAGGCCCTTCCTCAAAAATATTTAAAAAAAAAAAAAAGATTTTTAAAGTAAAATAATTCCAATGGTAAAGCGTGTAAAAGGAAAATATTAAAGTCTTCTCTGTCACCAGTCTTTAGTTTTGCTCCCCAAGGATAGCCACTGTTAATAATATTTTTATATTTATTTCTAGAAAATATCAATCCATGTAATCACATATAACACACATGTAAATCACATTTAAAAGCCACACACCAGATACATAATTTTCTGCACTTTGCATTTTTCATTTAACAGTCCATCTTGGAGAGCATTTATAGAAGTTGTAGCTCATTCTTTTTGATAACTTAAATGTGTTCTATCATAAGGTCACATCACTTTTATCTACTTTTGTTTTGTTTTGTTTTGAGAGTCTCACTCTGTCTGCCAGGCTGGAGTACAGTGGCATGATCTCGGCTCACTGCACCCTCCGCCTCCCGGGTTCAAGCAATTCTTCTGCCTCAGCCTCCCGAATAACTGGGACTACAGGCTTGGGTCACTACGCCCGGCTAGTTTTTGTATTTTTAGTAGAGACGAGGTTTCACCATATTGGCCAGGCTGGTCTCAAACTCCTGACTTCATGATCCGCCTGCCTCAGCCTCCCAAAGTGCTGGGATTACAGGTGTGAGCCACTGCACCCAGCCTTTATCTACTTATGTTAAAATTAGATTATCTTTGATCCTCACATCCCTACTTTCCATAAAAGGCAGCCTGGCAGTATGAGCAGATTCTACAATAATAGTGGTTTGCTGCCCTCCTCTTTTTTTTTTTTTTTCAACCTCAATTTCCACAAATAAACAGGGTCCATAAATCCTTCCTCCCTGAGAAAAGACTAAGAAGAATGTACATATTGCCACAAGCATTTTGGAAACATGAGCTATATCCTTGCAACAGTTATATGATACCAAGCACCCAAAGAGCGGGAAAGAGAGTCTACAGGACACTGTCTGTTTTGTCTCTGAATGCAGAATTGTTATCTTCAGGGCATGACATACATCACCACTTTGCCAGCTACGCATAGGCATGGGTATTCCTAGAACACCTTTCCTAAGAAGACGGCTGCTTTGAGGAGGGCCAACTTTTCCAAAAAAAATCCTTTTATATAAATCCACTGTTTCTTTTAAATACTTTTCTGACAGTACTGTAGAGTAGTAGCTACAAGCCTTGGAGACAGATGTCTGGGTGTTTGTTTTATTTTGTCTTGACTTGACATTCACTGTTACTCTGGCATTCTATCTTCCATGGTTGTCACCAGTAAAACATAAAGAGGAACAAGTGCTGTCACATTCTGGCTTCTCCTGGAGATACAAAAATTTATAATTTCTTACATAAGGAGCTGCCAAACTATTACCAGTTTGTTCCTGGACATTATAACCATCATGTGTCCCAGATTTGGGAGAGGTGAAGACATTCCTTACTGATTTAAAATACTCAATCTTGTAATCCAAAACAGTAAGCATGTTCTGAAGCTGTTCTTGCCCTGGGTTGGGGAAGGATTGCCAGTTTTAATAATCTAATAATTTGAATTTCAGTTTCTCCCACCAGAGGGACAAGAGATAAAGCCTTATGATTTTGAGAGTCAGTGAGTTAAAACTAAGAATTTCTCATAAAGTCAGGACCCTTGAAGGACAACACCATTAGTGAAAGAGCGATCTAAAAAAAAATTGGCTCGCTGGCAAGAAAGTTTGTCTATCTTAGTCTGGAGGGTTGCGGGCGTTAGTGAGTGGAGGACTCTTCCCTGAAAATCTGTAACCTCATATTGGATGGGGCTCAAATTTATACTTCTTTCAAATTAGGTATCAGCAGGTAATACCCTTGAGTCAACTGGCAGAAACAAACACAAACCCTTATAAAGGGATACAATCTCACCTCCAGCCACATAGAATTCCCTTAAAGAAGGTTCTACTAACGATGTGTTTGTAAACAAAATTATTGAGAAATGAAAAATGACAAAAATTATAACTTATAAAACAGACAAACGTTTAAAATAGCAGCTCTGTTTAGACCCATGTGTTCTAGAAAAAGAAAGCTGTTTTCTGGAACGTAGACTATTTCAACAACCAACCTCACCTCTGCATATTAAACTAATCAGTTACTCGGTAGCTTACAGAGTCTAACCAGGGTTTTGTCTGTTAAATCCCACCTTAAAATCCCTCTATGACAAATTCTTCAATAATCTTATAAAACCCAAGTGCTCAAGCTACTTGGGTGAGTTGATTTGACTAAATCCTTTTGGTTAGCAATTCTTAATATATTCAGTTTTGTCTTCTCTTTTCTTTTTATTTCTATTTCCCTTCTTTTCTTTTTAACTACAACTGACTTTTTTGGTGGTATCTTATGGGACATTTCAACAGGTCAAAACTCTTGAGGAAACAATCCACCATGAGTAAGAATCAGCAGACACAATACACAACAGGATTAGCTGCCCAAGCTCTTGAGATGATAGAATTATATGATAAATACTACAGCTATTGCGTGTTTGATAAGGCCACCATAATAAAGGCTGGACCTCAATCCTGAACTCCTTCAGGTTTGCACTTTCTTGCAATCATGCTTCTGCTCACACTGGTCCATTTTCCTTTCACACAGTCTCTACTTGTCGAATTCTTCCCCTTCCCTTAAGGCCTAGTACAAACACCACACCGCTTCCAGAAAGTCTTCCTTGATTCCTTTAACCAGTTATAATTGCTTATTTTTTATTAATTTCTATAGTAATTTTTTGTACCTCTTAGGACAGTCTTCATATTTTGCCTTACATAGGAATATGCCTTCCTTTTTCCATTCCTGCAACACTTTAGATAGCTATGATCAAACACTACAGCAGTGGCGCCAACTTCAATACTCTGTTTGGATTGCTAACAGAAAAGATGACCTGACCAAAGGCTATAGTAGAATGGACAAAAACCATGTCAGAATCCATTAATGTTCTAAAGACAGATGTTTCCATGCTAACTATCACACTAATAATATCACTTGCATAGTAATACCATAAAATATTGATTACTTTAATATATATTATTTTATTTCTATTTTCACAAGCACCCTCTAAGGTAGAGAATATTATTTCTATTTTATAGAAAAGAAAAATGAGGCCCACGCAGTTATCTGAGGTGACATGACAAATTCAGGGCATGCTAGATCTAGAAACAAATTATTTCTATGTCTGAGGTTCTTTTCAGTGTCCTGAACTAAGCCCAACCCTTTCTCAGGACTGATTCTACCTAAACTAGCTTCCCTAGAAGAACTTACTTGCCATTCACCAGTAGCAGAACAGGTAGGTTGTTGACTCGATCGTCACTTTGATGCCTTTTCTAAAATCACACAAGAAAATGTTCAGGAAATAGACCTATAACAAACTGCATATAGAAGATTAACATTTTGAAATATTACACAATGTAGTTCTCTTCTTTGTAATTCTCCTTTTCTCCTATCCCAAGCCCTTCTTTCCTTAAAACCAGGCCAAGAGGTTGATTATCTCTGGGAAGCTGGGAAGAGAGGGCAGGAAAAGAATCCAGGGAGAAGAAAGAGGCAAAATCTTGGTTTTAAATATCAAAAGCAAAAAACCTGGGGGAATGAGAATAACATATCAAAAGCTGCAGAGGACACAATTCAAATGATGCGCAGGGCTACAGAATCCCATGTGCCTGGGTAGGTGCGGGGAAAGCTGCGTATTCTCAAGTAGACTCCTACCTTACCTCCAACCATGGTTGACATACAAAGGCTTCTATAGTGGCTGAGGAAAGAGGCCAATATTTAAAGACCAAATAGAAGGGAAACAAATAGAGGCTATGTCCTGATGCCAGGATTCACATAAATCTCTTCCTTCCAGTTGAGATTACTCCCTGAGTAAAGGGTAGGACTGGGAGTGGGGCAGAGAGAATCCTGAATTTGTCAGAATTCAAAATTGTCTAGATATTTATCATAGAGAGACTGAATTCTAAACCAGAAGTAATTGGGTTACAGTGAATTGGCAAATTAATTTTTGGTTCTCATTGGAGAGAGTTAAGATGGGGTATGCATTTGGTTATAAGCTAAACTGAATTCAGTTATAGAGAAATAAAGTTATTTCCATTCCTGCAACACTTTAGATAGCTATGACCAAACACTACAGCAGTGGGGCCAACTTCAATACTCTGTTTGGATTGCTAACAGAAAAGATGACCTGACCAAAGGCTATAGTAGAATGGACAAAAACCATGTCAGAATCCATTAATGTTCTAAAGACAGATGTTTCCATGCTAACTATCACACTAATAATAGAGAAATAAAGTTATATTTTTATACATCAAAGTTGTGACTGAAAGGTAAACCACAACATGCTAATCCTGGGTTTATAGAGATAAAGTGCTGAGGAAACAAGGTGCTCTCAAACTAGGCTAAAAATCTATTCTGGCAAAATCAGAAAGACCCTCTTAGGGAAACTGCAAGCAGGTCTATAGGACTGGCTTTCCAAATCCCACTAGTAGGCATGGTACTGGGTCCTTACTCTCACCCCTCTATGCTAGGCCTGCTGTAAGAGGCAAAGAGGAAGCCATGCAGCACTCACTGTCAGCCAGTTTCTCTTTCAAGGCCAGGACAGAGGGTTCCTAGCTGTGCACACTTAATAGAATTGAAAGTTGGAAAGGAAAATAGAGTTGGAGAGGAGACAGGAAATGTGGAGACATAACAAGAAAGAGAAAGAATAGGAGAGATGAAGCAGGGGCAGATGGATGAAGGGACAGGGAATATAGAGTGGGAGGAGGAGCAGAGGAAAAAGGATGAGAACAAAGCTAGAAAAAACTGAGAGAGGAGTAAAGAAAGAGTGGGTTATTAAAGATGGAAGGAGGCTTGGGAAAGGGGCTAAAAGTGGTGGTAGTAGGAAGACAGAGAAAGACCTTGTTTTGCCCTTTTCTGGCCATACATAGACCACCAATCTTGGGCCTAAAGGTACTGCATATTACTCTGGGATGGATAAGGAAAGGAGAAAGGAAAATATCTCTTTCCATTCAGGGTTTCTTGTTAGCACTAGGTAGTTCTGGGAAGCCCTTCATGCCCACAATCTGACTAGGTGCAGTGAGGAACTAGAGGCCGAGGAAGCCACTTCACCAGATCGTCGATGGCATCTTTCACGGCTGTTATGGACAGCACCACCATCAGGGGTGTCATAGTTGTATACCATGTCAAGGAGGAGATCTGGGGAATCAACTAAGAGAGGGAAAGGGAGAGAATCTTGGGTCAGAAAACTCAAAGGATAATATATCCCCCCCCGCCACCACATCCCTCACCCTCAACATCATTTTCACCTCCATTTGTTCATACAAATTCCAACTATCCTAGTTGCTTTCCACTGTTGTATCTTTCATATAACCCCCCAAATATAAGCAAACATTTCCCAAGGGAGGAGAAAAGAATAAAAGGCTCTAAGTTGCTACCTATCTATACTGAACCCCACAACCTTTGTGTTGATGGCAAAGAGTCATTTCTCCTTTGACAGTGAAAAGTAATGGGTGTGGACAGTGGGTAAGAGTAGATACAGAAAAACTACATGCTCTCCCACACCCTTCAGTACAAGGAGGAGTGACATGATCTGTCCCTCTCTCCCAATTTGGGCCTACCCTGCCCTGCTTCCTGTTCTTATGCTGGCACTCATATTCTAAACCATCCTAAACCTTCTTTAGCACTCCCACATGTTGATTTTATGTCAGGGAGGCTGGGACAAGAAGGAGGAATAGAGTTGGAGTTGTGGTTGGGGTGAAGAATCTGTAGCCCCCTATGGTCAAGCTGAACTGTGGCAATGCAGCCATGATGAGGAGCTCCCCTTCCTTAGAATGTGGTGACCTTGTCCCTTTCCTTGTATAGAGGCTTGCTATACACTAGCTGATCCTGACCACAGCTATTCTAAGGGACTGGTCTGAGACTCCAGTCATCCATGTTCCTGTTGTCTAAAGACAGAAGATATTTTCCAGTTTAGGGAGGAGAAAAACTGATAATACAGCCTGACCCCAGAGAGATTCGTAAAATACTCTGTGAAAAAGGCCCCCAAAAGCAATACCTGTAAAAATAGCAAAATGAGGAAATATGCATTTGCAAGTCTCTGGAACTGTTCAAATAGGTTCAGGGGCAGGAAATTAAAGACACTATATTTGGATGTCTTGATGGTATTGTTCTGTGAGTAAACAAACAAACAAACAAGAAATACACAATTAGACAAAAGACAGCTCAAAACTGGGTTAATAAGCAGCTGCCCCTACCTCCCAGTCTATCCCTCCCCTACAAAAAAGACCAAAACCACTGAGTGAAATGCGAAAAAGCCACCAAAGCACCCCGACTCCAACCACCAGCACGGGGAGGGAGAGAGGGAAGGAATCTCTCTAATTTCCCCCTTTTTCTTGAGGCCTAGAGAGGCCTAGAGGGTAGAAAGAAGGCAAGGCTGCTCTATATGATACTTGGGGGAATGTATCTCTGCCTGATAGAGTTCTTGTTTATTGATGTTATTGATAGTAAAAATGATAATCAAATCAACAGCAATAAAAACTTACATTTATTGAGTACTTACTACATGAAAGGCACTTTTCTAGCATTTTATATGTAGCAACTCATTTACTCCTCACAACAACCCTATGAGGGGGGTACTTTTGAGGATGAGGAAATTGAGGTACTGCATCCAGAGCTCTCTAACAAAGCTTTCCTTAGCCGGGCAAACTCAGTCTGGTGTGCCTTTCTGTGCTTTTTGCAATGTTGAAGGATGTCAGATGCTAAAAGCAAAAAACTGTCTTTCAACCCTAGCCCACTGAAGGTTTCGATAGTGGTCACTATCAGCATTGGAGAATCATTTGGCCCTTAATTGTCCTAAGAGGATTTAAAGAGTTTTGGCTTATATCTAAGCTATTATTTTGCTGAGTGAAAATGGGAACATGTCTAATTCCTCGATTCTGATCTCAAGATGTTCACAGGACCATCTTACTTTCTACCTTGGAGTCTTAAATCATTTGTCCTAAGATGTCAGAGCTCAAATCTAAGAGCTCTAAAAGCAGGAGAATAAGACCAAATAATTCTCTAAGTTCAGGGCTTATCTCCTACCTCTTCCATTTAAAAGGACAGAACAAAAGAATAAAAATAACTAATGGATACTAGGCTTAATACCTGACCGATCTGTACAAAAAATCCCCATGACACAGGCTTACCTATGCAACAAACCTGCACATCCTGTACATGTGCCCCTGAACTTACAGTTTTTTTTTTTTTTTAAAAAGAAGAACCTACCTGCTGGCCTGGAGTACAGATACCGCTCAAGCAAGAAGAATTCTTGCTAGGCCCTGCCTTAGAGGGGCATCAAAGTCTTTCTCTCAGAGAATTAAAACCATTCAGTGCTAAGACTAAAACCTGAATCTTGTGTCCCCACCCAGAAAGTTAGATAGGCTATCCAGTCAAGCATTGCCCAAGGTCTATTTCCTCAGGGACGAGAAGCTGGTCAAATAACTTAGCACTTAGGAGTTTAAAGATCCAAGCCAAAACCAAGATTTCCCTGGTGTTCTCTCCATGATTTTCCAAATAATAATCAATCAGACACTATAGCATTTCTCAAGGCTTGCTCTGTTCACAGTCCTATGCTGAACTATACTAGTGGAGGCTGAAAAATAATTAGACAGGGTCTCTTCTGGAGAAGCTCATGGTCTGTCTCGAACAAAGTTCTAGTGAAATGATCTCTAAGGGCCCTTCTTGTCATGAGAGTATATAATTCTAACATGGAAATAGCTTTCTTTGATCATAAGATACTTTGAATTTCTCAGTGTCTAAGTCCAGATGACTGTGATACTTGGACCCAAAGATCTTCTGAGAGGTGGCCTTACTGATGTAGCTAGCCTTCACTGTTGATTTTCCATTTGATTTTATAGTCATTTAATGTATTTCAGGTTTCTACTGACGTAGGTAGCATTCTGCCTCAAGATAGAAGTACAGGTATTTATTTACTAACTTAGCAATTAGAGTGTTTCATTTTGCTCTTAAATGTAAAACCAGAAGCAATATCCTAATAACATCTCCTTAACTATGAAGTTCCTCAGAGTTTAGTCCTCTTGGCAGAGGTGATAAAATTTAAACATGATAGAGGTGGTTAATTTTGGTTTGGTTATTTTTTCCTTTGGGCAGTGATATGGGACTGAAGGTTAACTGGGAAAATAGAAGAGAATAAAAGGCCAAGGATATAATGAGAATCAGTAGTTAGGAGTTGGGAAGATGACAAGGAGTCACAGTGGAAGAAGGCAGAGAAATAGGAAAATGAGCAATGCTCAGGGCCAGGGAAATGAAATGGTGTTAAATATATCAGAATCAGTCACATCTGTTCATTCACTCATTAAATATTCAATATATATTTATTGAATGTTGGCTATGTGCATAACATTGTGATAGAAACTGTATCACAGATATACTCTGTATGCAGAGATAAATGAGATACCCTTTTTCCAAGGGCTAATTATTAGAGAAACAGAACTAATATTTTCAGAACCATACTTAACTCCTATGATCACCATGCAAGGTGAACATTATTATGCCCATTTTACAGATGAAAGAACTGAAGATCAGAGAAGTTAACAAACTTGCCTAAGACATTAAGGTTAGTAAAGGCTGAGCTATATTCAAGCTCAGATCTGTCAGATGCCCAAACCTAGATTTACTGTCCCCACAGCTTGTTATGTAGGTCTAGAAGATACAGAAGAGAGAAACCTGCTCTCATGGTCATATCTTGGATACTATTATTATCCAGAACCATTTGATATGGTTTGGCTCTGTGTCCCCCACCCAAATCTCATGTTTAATTGTCATTCCCAGTGTTGGGGAGGGACCTGGTGGGGGGTGATTGAATCATGGAGGCGGATTTCCCCCATGCTATTCTTGTGTTCTCACAAGATCTGATGATTTAAAAGTGTAGGATCCCCTTCACTCTCTCTCTGTCTTTCCTGCCACCACATGAAGAAGGTGCTTGCTTCCCCTTTGTCTTCTGCCATGATTGAAAGTTTCCTGAGGCCTCCCAGTCATGCTTCCAGTTATGCCTGAGGAACTGTGAGTCGTTAAACCTCTTTTCTTCACACATTACCCAGTCTCAGGTAGTTATTTATAGCAGTGTGAGATTGGACAATATACCACTCCTACTCAGAAATCATAAACTAATACCCCACAGAGACCACAAACATATATTTTTATATAATTATAGCTATGTATATGTATACATAGCTACACATGCATGTAATTATATTATGTATAAAACCATTGCTTGTGATCATAGAAGACTGAAAACAACCCAAATGTCCATTTAAAAGGAACTGATTAAATAAAATATGTTAAATCTGCAGAGCAAATACTATATATTATAGCTGAAGAAGGAAAAAAAAGAAAAAAACTATTATAAAATTATGATGATGAAAACATCTCCAGGATACATTGTTAAGGTTCAGAATAGTGTAAAAATAGGAAAATAAGACTATATATTTGTATTTGCTTTATTTGCACAAAGAGACACTAATCTGATTAATAGACACAAGAAAACTAACCGTGGTTCCCTCAGGGGAGCAGATATGGACAAGGATGGGGTATTGGAACATGCCTTTTCAATATATATCTTTTCATGAATTACTTAGTCATAGATACATAAATAAGTGAAAAATGAACAATCCAATAGAAAGTGAGCAAAGATCATTAACAGGTATTTTCCAGAAAAAGAAATACAAAAGGCTAATTAACATGAATGTCATTTTCATCTAAGAGCTGGCAAAGATGAAAAAGATTGATAATAGCGAGTTTGATAAGAATGTGGAGAAACGGGCAGTCTCTAAGTAGAAACATAAATGGATATAATTATTTTTGGGGGCAATCTGGCCTCTGATAATTTTAAATTTTTAGTGTGTTTTTCTTTTGATACAGCCAATTTACTTTTAGGAAACTTTCACAAGATACAGTCACACAAATGTGCCAAAATATATGTATAATGGTGTTCATTCAGCACCATTTAGCATAGCAAAACACTGGAGACATTTAAATGTTCATCAATAGGCCGGGCGCGGTGGCTCAAGCCTGTAATCCCAGCACTTTGGGAGGCCGAGACGGGTGGATCACGAGGTCAGGAGATCGAGACCATCCTGGCTAACACGGTGAAACCCCGTCTCTACTAAAAAATACAAAAAACTAGCCGGGCGAGGTGGCGGGCGCCTGTAGTCCCAGCTACTCGGGAGGCTGAGGCAGGAGAATGGCGTGAACCCGGGAGGCGGAGCTTGCAGTGAGCCGAGATCCGGTCACTGCACTCCAGCCCGGGCGACAGAGCAAGACTCCGTCTCAAAAAAAAAAATAAAATAAAAAAAAAAAATAAATGTTCATCAATAGAAGACTGACTAAATAAATCAAGGTTTATCAATATAATGAAAAACAATGTCGCTATTAAATAAATGAGGGATATCTATATGTATTGTCATAGATAAATGTCTAAGTGAAAAAATAAAATTGTAGAACTATGCTTTCATTTGTGCAAGAAAAAGCTACAGTATTTATTTTCTGGGAGTTACATATAAACCTGAAATCTGAGACATTCTCTCCCTAGCTTATGTCACTGGATTAATTTTGGCTTCTGAGCCTTCATTGCACCACTCATTGTTTAGGAGCTTGAAAGAAAGTGTAATAGAATCTGTGTTATAGGATCTACATCTACAAAGAATTTCATGCTTCCCCAACAAAGAAGAATATTACAGAATACTGACCCCCTTCTGAAACAGCCAGAGGGAAGACACTCACCGGATATACAAAAATACTGTTGAATTCTTTGTTGTTGGCTTGCAGATATCTCTCATGTTCTGAAAAAAGATGGGATAAACGATGAGATGGATGCCCCTGTGTATATCGGACTGGGATGTTGGCTGCTAGTGAAGACTTCACTAGATCCCCACACTTTCTTGCTGAAGATATCTATTTAAGCATGCGATTTTGTCTCTTTAATCAAAATAATCAAGAAATATAATAAAAATAAAAATACTCAAGTATTCAAGCTTTCTGGAGGCAACAGGACAAGTAACTCCTGAGGAGTTCTCCACCATCAATGCTTCTAGTACTTCCTAGATTATGTCTCCACAGACAACAAGATGGTCTGCACCAATTTTAGTGCCAAACACAGAAACCCAGCCTTCCCTCATAAGTCAATTTTAGCACTTTGTCTTAATATATCTGAGGCTGTTTTCCAAGTCAGCTTGTCCTAAACTTTCTTAACTAAATTTAAATTAATAAATCATGACTGAGCATCTATTGCCAGTGTACTGGATGCCGTGGAGGGATAAAACGATGAGTAAGACAGTCTCTGACTTCAAGGACTTTAGTATAGTAAAAGCCTGATAACTACTTGACAAAATCATCACATCAAAACATAGAGGTGTTTGTTACAAACTATTACAAATAGTGAGCCTGTTACCATGCTATGAACAAACAAATATATATATACACACATATATACACATATATGTGTGTGTGTGTATATATATATAATCAATAGATCTTTCTCCCCTGAATGAAATATTCCTATAGTCTCTTTGGTTCTTCCTTGGTTCAGCAAGCATTTACTGAGTTCTTGGCAGGTTCAGGCCCTGTGCTAGGTCCTAGGGTTATGAGATGAGGAAAACGTCATCCCTGACCATCTTGGTACTCCTATTCCTAGTAGGAAAGACAAATACAAAATAAAATTTCAATCTAATGTAAGGGCAGAGATACAGATTGGAGGTGCACAGAAGAGGGGATGGAAGTCAGGGAAAGGAGGACATAGAGGTATTCCTGGAGGAGAAGATGCTTTAGTTATTTGGATGATACGGATTAAGTGCTTCCCAGTTCTCTTAAGCCTATGTATTATACCAAGCAATCTAGAATTTAGCCTGAAGGCTGACAGTGCTCCTAAGCTTTCTACTCTTTTTTTTTTTTTGAGACGGAGTTTCGCTCTTTCTGCCCAGGCTGGAGTGCAATGGCGCGATCTCGGCTCACTACAACCTCCGCCTCCCAGGTTCAAACAATTCTCCTGCCTCAGCCTCCCAAGTAGCTGGGATTACAGGCATGCGCCACCACCCCAGCTAATTTTGTATTTTTAGTAGAGACAGGGTTTCTCCATGTTGGTCAGGCTGGCCTTGAACTCCCGACCTCAGGTGATCCACCTGCCTTTGCCTCCCGAAGTGCTGGGATTACAAGCGTGAGCCACCGCGCCCGGCAGCTTTCTACCCTTAATGCTTCTAGTAATTCCTAGGTAATGTCTCCATAGAATTTGCCCCCTCAGAGAGTGGGCTGTAGCAACCCCTCTGCCTCTGAGTTGTATTGAATATCTACTTTAAAGCTCTTCTGGCCCCCTAAGGTCCTCCTTGGCCCATGGCTCACAAGATTAAAAAGAAACTTCCTTCCTTGGCCCTCAAAAATTCTATCCTAGGCTACCAACTCCTACTCTGATCTTGAGCTACTTGATTCACTCCTCCAAGAGGATTCTCTGGCTCCAGGTCCTAGAAACCCAACCCTACAATTGTTCAAGTTTTTTTTTTTTTTTAAATCTATGATTCATATAATATAAAATTCACACCCTGAAAGTGTATAATTGAGTGGCTTTTAGTATATTCATGGTTATGCAACCATCGTTGTTAATTCCAGAACATATTCATCATCCCCCAAAGACACCTCATACATATACTCTCAATCTCACCTCTCCTCTCAGTCCCTGGTGGACACTAATCTACTCTCTGTCTCTGTGGATTTGTGTATTCTGGACATTTTACATAAATAGAAGCATAAAATATGTGGTCTTTTGAAACTGGTTTCTTTCACTTAGAATAATGTTTCCAAGGTTCATTCATGTTGTAGTATGTATCAGTACTTCATTCCTTTTTACATCTGAACAATATGTCAATGTTTGGATGTACCACATTTTACTTATCTATTCATACATATTTGGGCATTTGGTTTGTTTCTACCTTTTGGCTACTGTGAAGAATACGGCTATGAACATCCATGTATAAGTTTTTGTGTAAACATGTTTTCATTCCTCTTGAGTATATACCTAGGAGTAGAATCAATAGGTCAAATGGTAACTTTATGTTTAATTTTTTGGGGAACTGCTTAACAGTTTTCCACAGTATCTGTACTATTTTACATTCCCTCCTCACAATGTATGAGTGTCCCAATTTCTCCACATTCTCTCTAGCACTTGTTATTGCTCATGTTTTTTACTTTAGTAATTTTAAAGGCTGTGAAATAGTATCTCACTGTGGTTTTGATTAGCATTTCCCTAATGACTAATGATGATGTTGAGTATCTTTTCATGTGCTTATTAGCTATTTGTATATTTTTCCTTTGAAGAAATGTCTATTCAGATTATTTGACCATTTTTTAAAAATTTCAACTTTTGTTTTACATACAGGGGGTACACGTGCACTTTTGTGGCATAGGTATATTGCATCCGCAACCCCTCCCCCTCTAGTAGTCCACAGTGTCTACTGTTCCCGTTAATGTCTTTGACCATTTTAAAATTGTGTTGTCTCTTTATCACTGAACTGTAAGAGTTCTTTATATATTCTGGATAGAAGGCCCTTATCAAATATATGATTTGCGAATATTTTGTACCATTCTGAGTTGTCTTTTCATTTTCTTGAAAGTTTGCTTTGAAGCAACAAAATTTTTTATTTTGATGAAGTCCTATTTGTTTTTTCTTTGGTCATTTGTGTTTTTGGTGTCATAGTTAAGAAACCATTCCTAATCCAAGGTCATTAGAATTTACTCCTATTTCTTTTTCTAAAAGTTTTATAGCCCAGATGCAGTGACTCACACCTGTAATCCCAGCACTTTGGGAGGTTGAGGCAGGAGAATTGCTTGAGCCCAGAAGTTCAAGACGAATCTGGGCAACATAGTGAGATCTCATCTCTACAAAAACTAAAATTAGGCACAATGGTGCAGCCTGTGATCCCAGCTATTCAGGAGGCTGAGGTGGGATGATCACTTGAGGCCAGCATTGAGGCTGGCCAATGAGCCATGATTGCACCACCACACTCCAGTCTGGGCAGCAGAGCAAGACTCCAAAAATAAATAAATAAACAAAATTAAAAAGAGTTGTATAGTTTTAGCTCTTACATTTAAGTCTTTGATCTATTTTGCAGTAATTCTTGTATATGGTGTGAAGTAGGGGTTCATTTTTATTTTTATATTTTTGTATGCGTATATCCAGTTCTACCAGCACCATTTGTTGAAAAGACTGTTCATTTCCCAATGAACAGTTTTAACGCCCTTTTGAAAAACAATCGATCATATGCATTTTCTGTATCTACTGAGATAATGTGGTTTTTATCCTTCACTCTGTTGATGTGGTATATCACATTGATTAATTTGCATATGTTAAGTGATCTTTGTGTCCTAGAGATAAGACCTACTTGGTCATGATATATGATTCTCTTACTGTGATAATGGATTTATTTGCTAGTATTTTGTTGAGGATTTTTGCATCTATCAGAAGTATTGGCCAATACTTTTCTTTTCTTGTAGTGTCTTTGGCTTTGGTATCAGAGTAATGCTGGCATGATAAAATGAGTTTGAAAGTATTCTCTCTTTTTCAATTTTAGGAAGAGTTTAAGAAGGACTAATGTTAATTCTTTTTTAAATGTTTGATAGAATTAACCTGTGAAGCCATCTGGTTAACTGCCTGCCTTGACCTCCCAAAGTGCTGGGATTACAGGCGTGGGCCACTGCACCTGGCCTGCTGGGAGGTTTTTGATTACTAATTCGATCTCCTTACTTATTAGTCTGTTCAGATTTTTCCTTTGTTAATCAGGCTTGGCAGGTTGCATGTCTCTAGGAATTTATCCATTTCTTCTAGGTTATTCAATTTGTTGGCGTATAACTTTATAATAGTCTCTTGTGACCCCTTTTATTTTTGTGGCATCAGTTGTAATCTATTCTCTTTCATTTTGGATTTTAGAGTCTTCTCTTCTAAAAATAAAAGTTTACTTAAGGGTTTGTCAATAGGGTTTATCTTTTCAATAAACCAATTCTTAGTTTCATTAATTTTTCTTATTGTTTTTCTATTCTCCATTTTATTTATTTTTACTCTCACTCCTTCCTTCTGCTAACTTTGGGCTTAATTTGTTCTTTTCCTAGTTCCTTAAGGTATAAAGGTAGGTTGTTTAATTGAGATCTTTCTCTTTTTTTCCTTAATGTAGGCATTTATTGCAATAAACTTCTCTCTTAGAACAACTTTTACTGCATCCCATAAGTTTTGTTATGTTTCCATTATATAAAGGTATTTTTACTTCACCTTTTTGATTTCTTTTTTCATCCATTGGTTATTCTAGTTTCATACCATGTGGTTAGGAAAGATACTTAATATACTTCCAATCTTTTTACATTTGTTAAAACATGTTTTGTGGCCCAACATATGATTTATACTGGGAAAAGAACAACATATTCTGCTGTTTGGGGATGGAATGTTCTGTATATATCTGCTAGGTCCCTTTGGTCACAGTGTTATTCAAGTCTACTGTTTCCTTGATTCTGTTTCTGAATGATTCTGTTGTTGAAAGTGGATTAATGAGGTTCTCTACTATTACTGTACTGCTGTCTATTTCTCCCTTCAGTTCTGTTTATCTTTGCCTTATATATTTAAAGTAATTATAGATAGGTAAGTATTTACTATTGCCATTTTGTTAATTGTTTTCTGAGTGTTTCGTAGTTCCTTTGTTCCTTTCTTGCTGTCTTCCTTTGGCCTTATACATTTAAGTGCTTTGTGGTTGTATGCATTTATACTCACTAGTGTTATATACTATTTATGAATTGGCCCTTTTATTTATCATTAAATAATGAACTTTTTGTCTTTTATGACAGATTTGTCTGACATAAGTATAGCCATCCTTGCCCTCTTTCAGTTACCATTTGCACAGAATATCTTTTTACATCCCTTCACTTTCAGCCTATGTATGTCCTTAAAGCTAAAGTAACTCTCTTGTGGGTAGTATATTGTTAGATCTTGTTTTTTGTTTGTTTTGTTTTTTCATTCAACAATTCTAGTCAGTCTTTTGATGGAAGAATTCAATCTATTTACATTTAAAGTAATTATAGATAGGTATTTACTGTTGTCATTTTGTTGTTTTCTGAGTGTTTTGTAGTTCCTTTGTTCTCCTCTTGCTGTCTACCTTTGTGATCTGATGACTTTTGTAGTGGTGTGCTTTGATTCCTATCTTTCTCTTTTCTATATCTACTAGAGGCTTTTTCTTTGTGGTTACCATTTGTACAAATTGTTACCAAGATGAAACTGGGATGTTCAGCTAGGCTTACCCAAGGATTTGAGAGTAAATAGATTTAGATTATACACACTAATTTGGACAGAGTTGACATTTTTGCAATATTAGTCCCCTATCTGGTAACATGCTGTATTCCTATGAGAGAGACAGAGAGATAGCTGTTGGCGTCCTCCTGGGACGCCACTCCTTTGTGCATGATGATCATGTCTATATAGTCAGCTTACCAGCAATACATAAGCAAATGGCTATGAATCTTCTCTGGACTATGCTTACAACCCAGCTATGCAGCTCGTAGTTTGTTCTACTGGACTAGTACATTTCTTCCTTGTTACATTTTATTCTTGTGATTATTAGGATGAATGGTTACTGGATGATTACTAGCTGAATAAACATGGGAGAAGTTTTATACTTACGTGAGATGGGATTGATATATTTTGTGGAGCTTTATTTTGACTGGTTAGTGGCATATTTACAACTGCATGATACAAGGGCTTCTGCTAATCATTGAAGCTTAGCTTCTCCAAAGCAGTGTAATATGCATAGCTCAGATAATTTAGTCCCATCTAGGATTTAGAGCTGGTGTATGGCCTATGCCCTTTGTGCAGGGACTTTCTCAGGGGGCATAGATAGCTACCTGATTAAGGCAGGGCACTAGAGGAGTATTGGTGTTTCTATTTGTGTTGAGATTCTCCAGTCCCTGGACAGGCTATGTTCATACTCAATATATTAATGGATTAGTTAATAAAATCAGTTTCTCCCATGCCATTTATCCCTTCAGACCAGTAAAACCTCTCTATTTGTTTAAAAATATTATTTTATAACTCTTGATAGAGTTATAATATTTTCTTACTGGATTTTACATTTCTTATTAAATTTAATTCTAAATATCCCTGATTATTTTTTAACCTAATGAGGGTCTAACAGCCTCTGCCAGTAATTTATCTGGGTGCAACAGGCCATTCCCTCACTAGTTCTGAGGGATACCTGGGGTTCAGGCTCTACACAACAACTGAATACTGAACACATATCTCTCTCTTTGAGTTGAAGAGTAAAGTAAAGCAGTAGATTCCAAGATTCAGAGCCTGAGTTGCTAAAGACAGATTGAGACTCCAAAGTAGGGGCAGGATTAACCTTCATCTTGTTCTGGCTCTTTGATGACAGACCCGCCATGAAGAAAGAAGAAGGAGAAAGCAAAGTAGGATTTTCATCAGAAGAAGAGGAATTGGGGGCTAGAAAGTCAGATTTCCTAAGAGGTCTATGATGAAGAAAAAGAAGGAATGATGAGAAAAGTGGTTAAAATATCACTTTGCACAACTATCTAAGAGAATAAACTAAATGTATGAGAGAGAATAAAGGCAGACTGTAAGGAAAGAAAGTAACCAGCCTTGTTTGAGATCATAAAGGCAGGAAGAAAGTTTTCAGACTGGATAATAAAGATTAATTTAAGATTCCCTGGGGCATGTAAATACTGTGAGAGAAGACTGGGTGACTAAGTGTTTTCCCCATTACTTGTTAATTCAAAGGTTTTTCCTGTTTGGCTGAAACAAGAATGACAAAATGTGAATTATGAGTGAGAGGTTAGAATGACAGAAGGTCGGAAATTAGTTGAGACAAGGAGAGTCTAGGAAATGGTTTAATTGAAGAAGTCCTAGCTATGGAACTCAAGGGGACAAACACCTACTTCTAGCCACTAGTGACTGTGGAAAATTCATTCTCCATTAGGAACTGAGGGTTGAGTCTACAGCCTATTCAGTCAAAGACTGGTTTCAAAGGACCTGTCCTAAAAGCTGGCCTGGGCATGGTTAAATAATTGAACTAAAAGGGCCAGACATCTTGGTGAAGTGAGGCAACCTGGTGTTATAAAATGTGCTGTAGACTTAAAGTTTAAAAATATAGCAAGCTCCTATAGTGGTTAAGAACACAGACAATTGAGTCAGGCTGTCAGGGTTCAAATCTTAGTCTTCTACTTCAGAGCTTAAGTTGGTGAAGACAGATTGAGACTCCAAAGTCAGGGCAGGATTAACCTTCACCTTATTTTAGTTCTTTGATGACAGACCTGCCATGAAGAAAGAAGGAAAAAGGAAAGTAGGATTTTCACCAGGAGGAGAAGAGGAACTGGGGGCTAGAAAGCCAGATTTCTTAGCCTTGAGAAAGTAACTTAACCTGAGACTCATTTTATTCTTCTGTAAGATGGAAATGACAATAATATCTACTCATAAGGTTATTGGGAGGATTAATGAGTTAAGGCATACAAAATATTTGAGAACAATTCCTAATAATTGAAAATGCTCAGGACATTTCAGCGATTCTAGACTGGACTCTGCAACTAAATTGTTAAGTGACCTAGGGCAAGTCACTTTTCATTTCTTGGCTTTAGTTTCTTCATGTGTAAAATGGGGTAGTAAAACCTACTGTATATGCTAATAGGGCTAAATGAGAAGATAAATGTAAAGCGCCTATCTGATTCCTGACAAATCGAAAGTACACATTTTTAACTTGAGAAAGGCGAATGAAAAATAAATAAAAAATAAGAACCACACAAAAGTACACATTAGGCTGTGTGCAATGGCTCATGCCTGTAATCCCAACACTTTGGGAGGCCAAGGAGGGAGGCTCAGTTGAGGCCAGGAGTTCAAGATCAGCCTGGTCAAGGTAGCAAGGCCCTGTCTCTACAAAAAAAAAAAAATTTAATGTAGCTGGGCATGGTGCCACACACCTGTAGTCCTAGCTACATGGGAGGCTAAGGTGGAAGAATTGCTTGAGCCCAGGAGTTGGAGGCTGCAGAGAGCTTGATCATGCCACTGCACTTCAGCCTGAGTGACAGAGGGAGACCCTGCCTCTAACAACAAGCAAAAAAAAAAAAAAAAAGTACACATTAAATGTTATATTCTGTTATTTATCTTATAATATGTTAAGGAGATTCCATATGCATGACTGATATAGTTGTCTGTGCCCAAAATAGATTTTGAACTTTCAGCTACCTTCTGTGGATGCACTAGGCCAATCCAGGTAGTGGAAAAGGAAGTGTACAAAAGCCATACTCTAGTGAGGAGAATTCTCAGTCTACCTGTTAAAAAGGTAGTAGAAGTCTCAAAATAGAAGAAGCCTCTGTTTAAGGATATAATGCTTAGAGTTTTGACTCAAATGCCAGGGTGAAAGACTTAGCTCTTATGCAATATATGTAATACAACCTCAGGTTTTAGGGGTTAAAGCTACAGAAGATCGGCAATTATCCTAGACAAGGAAATGGCAGAAACTAAAATGGAAAAATGAGCTCTGTAAGATGAAACAAAAGAAAGTAGCACACTGAAATATAAGTAACCAGGAAAAGAAGGAGGAGGGCAGAAAAGGAATGAAGACCAGTTAGTCAGGTGGAAATCAGGCTTAGGAGATTCGGAACAAATATTTCCTTGTTCACAATGGGGAATTGATCACAAATGGGATTTTCCAGCTAATGCAAGAACAATAAGATGATCTTCTGGAGTGCAAGTCTCTAACTACTGGATTAGTCAAGGCTTACTCTCCACATACGACTGTACTCACAGTTCCATTAAACCCAGGTGCTGGCAGGGCAAATTTAACAATGACCCCTTACTGTAGTTCTAGATTAGCAGGCCTAGGTGATTTCAGCCAAGTCATTTAATGGGTGTCATAGAAATTTCCTTTTCCTATCTCTAAAAATAAGTGAAGATAGCTGCAAGGGGAAGGATAAAGGGCTAATTTCAGGTCAGATTAGTTGGAGACAGTTATGATTTGGCTGTGACCCCAGCCAAAATCTCATCTTAAGTTGTAATCCCATAATCCCCACGTGTCAAGGGTGGGACCATGTGGAGGTAATCGGATCACAGGTGTTGTTTCCCCCATGCTGTTCTCATGATAGTGAATGAGTCTCATGAGACCTGATGGTTTTAAAAGTTTCTGGCATTTCCCCTGCTTGCACTCATTCTCTCTCCTGCTGCCCTGCAAGAGGTGCCTTCTGCCATGATTGTAAGTTTCCTGAGGCCTTCCCAGTCATGTGGAAACTGTGAGTCAATTAAACCTCTTTTCTTTATAAATTACCCAGTCTTGGATATTTCCTTATAGCAGCTTGAGAATGAACTAATACAGAATCAGTTTGCATTAAGAATACTGGAATTTCTCAGACAGATTCCAAATGATCACAATTTATCCTATGGTAGTCAAATAACAATCTAAAACATTACAGCTATCAGAAGATTTTAGCTAACCATATGGCTTAAAGTCTTGAATATACATGAAAATTTATTTTTCATCTCTCCAGATTTCATTTCTGAGGTAACTGGAGCATAACCACCAGATATTTCCATGTAAGGAATAGTAAAATGACTGGGCATGGTGGCTTACACCTGTAATCCCAGCATTTTGGGAGGCTGAAGGGGGAGGATTGCTTGAGCCCAGGAGTTCAAGACCAGTCTGGGCAACATAGCAAGACACCATCTCTTAAAACAAAATGTATGGTAAGAAGAATAGCTAAGTGATGTAGCAGAGAATCATCACAGAAAAGGCCAGTATCCATGGCCCTGCAGAAAGGGCAGTAACTAATTTGCTTTCTCACCACCATTTCATTGCATGTTTCTGGTTCAGTCTACCCACAGCTACATCCCATGGTTTATATTTAACTTACTTATCACACTTACTTACAATACCAGCATTCTCCCACTAAACAAAGATCTCCTTATAGGTACAGGTCATGAGATCAGCTTTTTCAGATGCCACATATGAGTCAGATCATGCAGTATTTGTCTTTCTGTGTCTGGTTTATTCACTTAACATAATGTTTTCCAGATTCATCCATGTTGTTGCAAAATGACCGGATTTATCTCTTTTTTATGGCTGGATAGCATGGTGGTTACCAGGGCCTGGGAGGTTGATGAGGGAGGAGTTTGGAAAATGTTGATCAAAGGTTACAAATTTCAGTTAGATAGGAAAAATAAGTTCCAGAGATCTATTGTACAACATGGTGACTATAATAAATAACAATACATTGTATTCTTGAAAACTTCAGAGATTTTAAGTGCTCTCACCATAAAAATGACAACTATGTGAGGTAATGTATATGTTAATTAGCTTGATTTAACCATTCTGGAAGGGGTTTTGTGTGTGTGTGTGCATTTCAAAACATGTTGTACACAATAAATATATATAATTTCGTGTTAATTAAAAAACCATTAAAATATTTCAGTAGCTTTTGAGGTACAAGTGATTTTGGCTACATGGATGCATTCTACAGTGGTGAATTCTGAGATTTTGATGCACCCATCACCCAAGCAACGTACACCGTACTCAATATGTAGTTTTTTATCCCTAACTCCATTTGCACCCTCCCCCTTCTGAGTCTCCAAAGTCCATTTTACCACTTTGTATGAGTTTGTGTACTCATAGCTTAGCTCTCACTTATAAGTGAGAACATACAGTAGCTAGTCTTCCATGCCTGAGTTACTTCACTTAGAATAATGTCCTCCAGCTCCACCCACATTACTGCAAAAGACATTATTTCATTCTTTTTTATGGTTGAGTAGTATTCCATGGTGTATATATACAACATTTTCTTTATCCACTCATTGGTTGGTGCGCACTTAGGCTGGTTCTGTATCTTTGCAACTGTGACCTGTGCTTCAATAAACATGTGTGCATGTGTCTTTTTCACATAATTAATTCTTTTCTTTTGAGTAGATGTCCAGCAGTAGGACTGCTGAATCAAATGGAAGATCTATTTTTAGTTCTTTAAGGAATTTCCATACTGTTTTCCATAGAGATTGTACTAATTTACATTCCCACCAGCAGTGTATTAGAAAAATACTTACAACCACGTCCTTCTCTTTTCACCATATCCATACCAATATCTATTGTTTTTTGGCTATTCTTATAGGAGCAGGGTGGTATATCATTGCAGTTTTAATTTGCATTTCCCTGATGATTAATAATGCTGAGCATTTTTTTCATGTTTGTTGGACATTTGTATCTCTTCTTTTGAGAAATGTCTATTCATGTCATTGACTCACTTTTTGATGGGATTATTAGTTTTTTTCTTGCTGATTTGTTTGTTTCTTGTAGATTCTGGATATTAGTCCTTTGATGGATGCAGGGTTTACAAATATTTCCCCCCATTCTGTAGGTTATCTGTTTACTCTGATGATTATTTCTTTTGCTGTGCAGAAGCTTTTTGGTTTAATTAGGTCTCATTTATTTGTTTTTGTTGCATTAGCTTCTGGGGTTTTAGTCATGAATTCTTTGCCAAGGCCAATGTTCAAGAGAGTTTTTCCAAGGTTATCTTCTAGAATTTTTATGGTTTCAGGTGTTGGATTTAAGTCTTGATCCATTTTGAGTTGACTTTTGTATATGGTGAGAGATTGGGATCTAGCTTCACTCTTCTACACGTGGCTAACCAGTTTTCCCAGCATCATTTATTAAATAGGGTATCCTTTCCACAGTTCATGTTTTTGTATGCTTTGTCAAAGATCCGTTGGTTGTAAGTACTTGGTTTTATTTCTGTGTTCTCTATTGCGTTGCATTGGTCTATCTTTCTACTTTTATACCAGTACTATGCTGTTTTGGTAACTATAGCCTTGTAGGATAATTTGAAGTCTGGTAATGTGATGCCTCCAGGTTTGTTCTTTTTACTTATGGACTGCTTTGGCTATTCAGGGTCTTTTTTGGTTCCATATGTAGAATTGTTTTTCCTAATTTTGTGAAAAATTATGCTGGCATTTTGATAGGACTTGCATTGAATCTGTAGATTGCTTTGGGCACTGTGGTCATTTTCACAGTATTGATTCTTCTAATCCATGAGCATGGGATGTGTTTCCATTTGTTTCTATCATCTATAATTTCTTTCAGCATTGTTTTATAGTTCTCCTTGTAGAGATCTTTCACCTCCTTAGTTAAATATATTCCTAGGTATTTTATATTTTTTGCAGCTGTTTTAAAAGAGATTGAGTGTTCCTGATGCGAGTCTTAGCTTGGTGTTTGTTGGTGTATAGTAGTGCTACTAATTTGTGTACATTGATTTTGTAACTTGAGACTTTTCAAAATTTGTTTATTAAATCTAGGAGTCTTCTGGAGGAGTCTTTAGAGTCTTTTAGGTATATGACCATATCTCCAGTGAATAGAGACAGTTTGATTTCCTCTTTCCAACTGAGATGCCCGTTATTTCTTTCTCTTGCCTGATTGCTCTGGCTAGGACTTCCTAATGGACTATGTTGAATAGAAATGGTGAAAGTGGGCATCCTTGTCTTGTTCGAGTTCTCGGGGGGAATACTTTCAACTTTTCCCATTCAGCAGGATGTTGACTGTGGGTTTGTTATATGTAGGTTTTATTATTTTGAGGTAAGTCCCCTTCTATACCTAGTTTATTGACAGTCTTTATCACAAAGTGATGCTGGATTTTATCAAATGCTTTTTCTGCATCTATTGAGATGATCATACTTTTTTTTCTTTTTTCTTTTTTTTTTTTTTTGAGACGGAGTCTTGCTCTGTTGCCCAGGCTGGAGTGCAGTGGCAAGATCGTGGCTCACCACAACCTCTGTCTCCCAGGTTCAAGTGATTCTCCTGCCTCAGCCTTCTGAGTAGCTGGGACTACAGGTGCACGCCACCATGCCTGGCTAATTTTTGTATTTTTAGTAGAGACAGGATTTCACAATGTTGGTCAGGCTAGCCTTGAACTCCTGACCTTGTGATCCACTAGCCTCAGCCTCCCAAAGTGCTATATTACAGGAGTGAGCCACTGTGCCCGGCCAATCATATGTTTTTAATTCTGTTTACGTGATGTGTCGCAATTATTGACTTCTGTATGTTAAACCATCCCTGAATCCCTGGGATGAAACCCACTTGATTACGGCAGGTTTGATCAACCCACTTGATCTTTCTGATGTGCTGTTCGATTTGGTTAGCTAGTATTTTGTTGAGGATTTTTGCATCTATGTTTATCAGGGATATTGGTCTGTAGTTTTTTTTTTTTTTTAAATGTCCTTTCCTGGTTTTGGTTTCAGGGTGATACTGGCTTCATAGAATATTTTAGGGAGGATTACCTCTTTCTCAATCTTTTGAAATATTTCAGTAGAATTGGTACCAATTCTTCTCTTAATGTCTGGTAGAATTCACATTAGAATCCATCTGGCCCTGGGCTTTTTTATTGCTAGCAATTTTTTAAAATTACCCATTCAATCTCACTGCTTGTTATTAGTCTGTTCAGGGGACCTATTTCCTCCTGACTTAATCTAGGAGAGCTGTATGTTTCCAGGAATGCATTCATTTCCTCTAGATTTTCTAGTTTGTGTGCATAGAGGTGTTGTTGGTAGTCTCAAATGATCTTTTATATTTCTGTGGTGTCAACTGTAATATCTCCAGTTTTATTTCTAATTGAATTTATTTGAATTTTCTCTCTTTTCTTGATCTAGTTAATAGTCTATCAATTTTGTTTATCTTTTCAGAGAACCAGCTTTTTGTTTCATTTATCTTTTGCATTTTTTTGTTTCAATTTCATTGAGTTCTGCTCTGATCTTTATTATTTCTTTTCTTATGCTAGCTTTGGGTTTAGTTTGTTCTTGTTTCTCCAGTTCCTTGAGGTGTGATATTAGATTGTCAACTTGTGATCTTTCTGACTTTTTGATGCAGGTATTTAGCACTATAAACTTTCCCATTAGCACTTTTTTTGCCGTATCTCAGAGGTTTTAATAATCTGTGTCACTATTGTCATTCATTTAAAAGAATTTTTAAATTTCCATCTTGATTTCATTGTTAACCCAAAAATAATTCAGGAGCAGATTGTTTAATTTCCATGTATTTGTATAGTTTTGAGCATTTTTTTTGCAGTTAATTTCTACTTTTATTCCACTGTGGTCTGAGAAAATACCTGATCTAATTTTGATGTTTATAAATTTATTAAGACTTGTTTTGTGGCCTATCATATGGTCTATCTTGGAGAATGTTAAATATATTGATGAGAAGAATGCATATTGTGCATATCTTGGGTAGAACGTTTTATAAATATCTGTTAGGTCCATTTGTTCCAGAGTGCCATTTAAAGTCCATTTTGTTGCTGCTGTTGTTGACTTTGTCTTGATGACCTCTCTAGTACTGTCAGTGGAATACTGAAGTTCCCCACTATTATGATGTTGCTATCCATCTCATTTAGTAAGTCTAGTGGTAACTGTTTTATGAATCTGGGAGCTCCAGTGTTAGGTGCATATAAATTTAGGATTGTAATACCTTCTTGTAATTGAGCCTTATATCATTGTATAATGACCTTGTCTTTTTTTCACTGTTGTTGCTTTAAGGTCTATTTTATTTTAGATAAGAATAGCCACTCCTGCTTGCTTCTGGTTTCCATTTGCATGGAGTATCTTTTTCTACCCCTTTACCTTGAGTTTATATAAATCCTTACATGTTAGGTGAATCTCTTGCAGACAGTAGATATTTGGTTTGTGATTTTTTTAATCCATTCTGCCAATCTGTATCATTTAAGTGGAGCATTTAAGCAATTTATAGTTAACATTAAAATTGAGATGTGAGGTACTGTTCCATCTATCATGTTGTTACCTAGATACTTTGTATTTTTCATTGTGTTATTGTTTCATAGGCCTTGTGAGTTTTATGCTTTCAAGAGGTTCTATTTTGCTGCCTATCGAGCTTTGTTTCAAGATTTAGAACTTCTTTTAGAATTTCTTGTAGGATTGGTATGGTAGTGACAAATTCCCTCAGCATTTGTCTGAAAATGACTTTATTTTTCCTTCATTTATGAAACTTAATTTTGCTAGATACAAAATTCTTGGCTGACAGTTATTCTGTTTAAGGAGGCTAAAGAAAGGACCCCAATCCCTTCTGGCTTATAAGGTTTCTGCTGAGAAGTCTTCTGTTAGTCTGATGGGTTTTCCTTTACAGGTTAACTGATGGCTTCGTCTCACTGCTCTTAGAATTCTTTCCTTCACATTGACTTTAGATAGCCTGATTACTATATGCTTGGTGATGTCTTTTTGCAAGAAATCTCCCAGTATTTTTTTATGCTTCCTGTATTTGGATATCTAAATCTCTAGCAAGGTCAGAGAAGTTTTCTTCATTTATTCCTTCAAATAAGTTTTCCAAACTTTTTACTTTTTCTTCTCCTTCAGGAACATCAATTATTCTTAGGTTTGGCCATTTTACGTAATTCCATATTTTTGGAGACTTTGTTCATTTATTTTTATTTTTATTTTTTTTCTGATTGGGTTAATTTGAAAGCCTTGTCTTCAAGCTCTGAAATTCTTTCTTCTAGTTGTTCTAGTCTATTTTTAAATCTTTCCACTGCATTTTGTAATTCCCTAAATATGTCTTTCATTTCTGAAAGTTCTGATTAGCTATTCTTCAAGATCTCTATCTCTTTAGAAAATTTTTCATTCATATTCTGAATTTTTTTTTTTTTTAATTTCTTTGTGTTGGCTTTCACCTTTCTCTGGTATCTCCTTGAACTCAAGAAAATAACCAAAGCTTAATAATCAACCATTTGAATTCTTTATCTGGTATTTCAAAGATTTCATCATGGCTGGGTGTGGTGGCTCATGCCTGTAATCCCAGCACTTTGGGAGGCCGAGGTGGGTGGATCACCTGAGGTCAAGAGTTCGAGATCAGTCTGGCCAACATGGTGAAACCTCATCTCTACTAAAAATACACACAAAAAATAGCTGGGTGTGGTGGCACACACCTGTAGTCCCAGCTACTTGGGGAGGCTGAGGCAGGAGAATCACTTGAACCCAGGAGGTGGAGGTTGCAGTGAGCCAGGATCGTGCCACTGCACTCTAGCTTGGGTGACAGAGGGAGATCTCATCACACAAAAATAATAATAATAATAATAATTTCACCTTTGTTTGGATCCATCGCTGGAGAGCTAATGTGATCTTTCGGGGGTGCTATAGAACCCTGTTTTGCCATATTACCAGAATTATTTTTCTGGTTCCTTCTCTTTTGGGTAGACCATTTCTTCTAGTTACTATAGAATTTATTTTTATTTTATTGTGTTTTTTAAAAATTTGTTTTTACCCCCTTAAGGATCCAACTTTAATGTTTACTGTAGCCTAATTTGGCTCTTGGTGCTTTCAGGGGTGAAGATTCTATGTAAGCTCCTTGGTTATTGGGAGTCTTTGTATGATGGCCTTCTCAGATGCTAGTTTGTAGTAACAATGTGCACAGTGTATGAGCAAGTTTACTGTCTCACACGGGGTTGGAATGGCAGAGTCTTTTTGAAGCTTACTTATTTCATTCCCCTGTGGTATACACCTTTTTGTTTACTTATTTTTCCCTAGTATTTTATTTACTGGGTTGAACAGTCTGGGCTTCGGGCCAGCAGAGGAGGTATCCCTGTGTAGAAACCAGTTGTGGCTGAAGCAGGTGGGTAAATGCAGTACCCAATGGTGGGCAGAGGTCCCAACTTTGTCAGAGGTGGCTGGGGGAGCTCTCACTGAGAAACACTGAGGTTTTATCAGGGGGAAGGGTGGGAGCCACCTCAGCTCCCCTGCCAGGCCAGCAGGAAAGCTATCTACCTCCCAGACACACTCCTGACCATGTTCTAGCTATTCAGATCAGAAAGGTACCTTTTTTCATCTGCAGGAATGTTGATGTTCCAAGTAAGAAAGAATCGTGACTCTACCTCTTGTGCAAGCCTGAACCTGGAGAGTGCTCCTCCTATGGGGATACAGTCACCCTGAAGTGTTCCAGAAAGGCTATGCATAGATGCACTCACACCAAGCTCCCATGGGAGAAGCCGCAGCTGCATCTGCAATGGTGGATGAGGCGGAAAAGAAGTTCCCTTCTCTGAGACTCTTCACCAGCAGCAGGCTTGGTGCCTGGGTGTTGGAGTAGAGCTGCAGACTTTCCCTGCTAAGCCCAGGACTGCAACTGTGCCCCTGCTGAAAGAAACTTCCACCAGCAGAAAGATCTGGGGCTCAGGGCCTGCCATCCAGAGTCTTTTGTCCCATGGGATATTCCCTTGATGTAGTATACTCCCCTTTCCCCTAGAAGTAGGAGTCCCTGAGAGCCAGACTATTGTGAATTCTGTTGCTCTTCTGGATCTAGCCACCTAGAGGGGCTGCCACACTCCAGGCAGGTACTAGGGAATGTCTGCAAGGGATCTAGTTATGTGACCTGTCCTCAAGTTTCCCAGAAGCAGGTACTAGCACTGGCTCTGATGGGCGTTGCAGGGAAGTGACATAGACTCTATGAGAGTCCTTGGTTATAGATAGCCTTAGTGTGTTGGTTTTCTCAAATGCCAGTTGTAGTAAGTAATGACCTGGTCACGTAAACAGACTCAGGACCTCCTGGTCAGCCAGGGTGGTGCAGACAATGGTGATAGCTGAGGTCAGGCACAAGTTTCCTCCTTCCTGGATACAGTGTTATTCTACCTGGAGGTGCTGTAATGGACTATGTTGGCCTCTAGCCACGAGGTGGCACTTGGAAAAGAGCACCAGCTGTGGTAGCAGTGGTGGGATTTGTGCTTGCCTTATATTCTCCAGGGAGGGTATTCTGGTTTCTCAGGCAATGGGTAGGGCCATAAAGCTCCCAAAAGTTTCTGTCCTTTGTGTTAAGCTACCAGGGCGGGTGGAGGGGCAAAGCCAGGTGGAGGCTGAATAAGGCAGGTCTGTGCTCTGGCTCTCCACATGTAGGGCAAACAGCAGCCCCTGTGGAGCTCGAGGGGCAGTTCTCTGGCCACTGGGATATTATTCCAAGGAGAAGCATAGCTGTTTCTACTGTACAGAAGAGTTTGCACAAGGAGTAAGGAGTAGCAGGTGGCAGTAAGCCCCACCCAGCTCCCATTAACATGACAAGACAGATCTAACACTCCTAGTAATCCACTAGCAGCAGCAAGCTAAGGTCCAGGCCATCGTGCTCAGAACTAAAAATTGCCCCAGGTCATAAGCCTTCCCTGCAGAGATACTATGTGAGGTACTGCATATGTTAATCAGCTTGATATAACCATTGTAGAAGGTATGCATATATGTCAAAACATCATGTTGTACACAATAAATATATACAATTTCAAGTCAATTTTTTAAAAAAAATGTACAGACCATATTTTTTCTTTTCTTTAAATTTCTGTAGCCTACTGCTTGGCTCAGCATTAGGCTCTGGATTTAATAAAGATTTAGTGAATGAACAAGCACACAAGTGAAAAATGCTTAGAAATATGTTCTGCTAAATTGGGGTCAGATTGCTGTCCAAATTCCTCCAATAGAGGACAATCACCTCCTCCTTATGGGAAGATCTATATAATCACAAAACAGCTGGACTCAAAGAGGAGCCTCAGCTAAGGCTAATGGTTTGTTGACACTTCCATGCAAAGGTCAGTAAACCAGAGGATATTCAGCATGGCTGAAGAGGGTGTGTAGAGTGCAATGTTAAAAAGACCTTTGAGAGGAAGCTCACACAAGGCTGGAGTGTCATGAAAAGTCCAGCTCCTGAGCTGCTACTGATCTCCTGCACCTCTAAGTCTGACCATCCCCTACAGCTTCATTAATTCTTCTGAGTTAAGCAAAAACAAGTCTAAAATTGTTCAAAAGATCAGAGCCTAAAGAAAATCAAAATAACCATAAAAGCAAAAAAATTTTCCAATTTATTAACTAGGGTCCATAGAAGGTTGGTTTGGCTGGCACAAGTTAGGACATGCTCAAAAACCAAAGGCCTTATTCCCTACTCCCCTTACAGACCTTTGGCTTCTCCCTTTTTGTAGGGCAGAAGCTGATAGGAACATCCAGCCGGATGGAAATTGGGAGTTGTGCTTTTCTACTCTGACCACATTTGGAATCTGGGACCAATGATTTCTCATCAATGCAGTAAAGGTAAAGTCAGTCTTGTTTGACTGAACTGCTAGACATTACTTTCAGTGCTTCTCAATCATAAAACCTTTCCTGAGATAGGAGACAAAGGTTTGGGAGTTATATGAAAAGCTATCAGAAACAAAATGCCTTGGTGATGCTAAAAAAGCAATTTAAATCTAAAAGATTCAAACCTTAACCCCTTCTGTTTAGGGCTGCCAGATTTAGCAAATAAAACATTCAGATACAAGATAAGTATGTTCCAAATACCAGATGGGACACACATACTAAAAAGTTATTTGTTTATGCAGTGACATGATCACGGCTCACTGCAACCTCTGCCTCCTGGGTTCAAGCGATTCTCCTGCCTCAGCCTCCCAAGAAGCTGGGATTACAAGCGCCTGTCACCACACCTGGCTAATTTTTGTATTTTTACTAGAGACAGGGTTTCACCATGTTGGCTAGTCTGGTCATGGACTCCTGACCTCAAGTGATCTACCCACCTTGTCTTCCCAAAGTGCTGGGATTACAGGTGTGAGCCACCACACCTGGCCACTGGGAACTTTTGATCTGTCTTTTCTAAACAACTTTATGAGATAAAATTTATAAACCATACAATTCACCTATTGAAAGTGTAAAAATTAGTGGTTTTTAGTATGTTCACAGAGTTGTGCAACCTAAATGTCTACTTTTGTGCTTATTTAAATGCTCTTTTGTAAAGTATTCTGTTACTAAGATTCCGATTAACTTTCCTCTCTACATGCCACAATATCTATGCCCTCTTCCTTCCTGGAGTTCTTTTTCTTTTTTTCCTTTTCTGTCCTTTCTTTTTAGTTTCTCTTAGTTATTTTCCATTTGTGATTACACTTTTTTCTTTTTATTAATTTTAAGAATTACGCAAATATAAAAATATATTTTCACTGTAAAAGATTCAAAAGCAAAAATATATACAGAAAAAATTTAAAGTTTCCTTTCCTGTGCCTTCCACTCCTTCTTTTCCTAAGGAAACCACTCTAAATAGATTGGTGTATATCCTTTGGGTCCCTTCCATTTCAAGGATTTTATATACAAATATTTATGTATATGCACACATCTCTCTCTATATATATATTTTTAATGAGATCCTACTAAATGTATTGCTCTGCAAGTTACCTTTTTCTTTTTACACTATGTATTGGTCATCTTCCCATGTCAATACATATAGATTTACTCCAATCTTTTGAATTACTACCTAGTATTATTTAGTTACCTCTCAATAATTGATACTTTTTATTGTTGTTTTGTGGTGTTGGTGGTGAAGATGGTATTTGCAGAAGTGTGTGGAAGGTAAAGGAAAGGGAAAGGAGAAATACAATAATGGGATAGTCTTGCAAACTCTCTAGGACAGAGAGAACTCTGTAGGCACTATGCTAGGCAGACAATCTAGCAGAATCACACAATACAGATGTAAAACAGAAAAGCATGTCAAGGCAGGGTGTACATAAGATGTTAAATGAATTGCAGAGACCCAAGATAATTAAAATTATCTGTCCACACAAAAACTTGTACACATATGTTTACCACAACATTATTTATAATACCCAAAAAATGGAAACAATTCAAATGCCTATCACCTGATGAAGAGAGAAACAAATTGTGGTATATCCAAACACTGGAATAGTATTCTGCCATAAAAAGGATACATGCTACAATAAGGATGGACCTTGAAAACATAAGTGAAGGAAGCCAGTAACAAAAGGCCACATTTTATATGATTCTATTTATATGTCAAGTCCAGAAAAAGTACAAAAATTAGCTGGGTGTGGTGGCATGTGCCTTTAGCCCCAGCTACTTGGGAGGCTAAGGTGGGAGGATCACTTGAGCCCAGGAGGCTCAAGCAATGAGCCTCAAGTTGCAATGAGCCAGGGTCACACCACTTCACTCTAGCCTGGGTGACAGAGAGAAACTCTGTCTCAAACAAACAAAAGCTGTAGAACCCAAACATTACAGGAATTCAGGAAGGAGAGATAAAGGGGGGCAGGGCAGAATTGTTGGAAAGGGCTTCATGGAGAAGGACTTGCACTAAACTCAAGAGATGAACACAGGTTAATTAGGTAGAGATGCAGGGGACAGTTTTGTAAGCAGGAAAAAGGACTTAATGAAAGGCTTGGCATTGAGACTAGACAACTTCTATGATAGTACAGTAAGTACGAAAATCTGAAGGAGGCAGAAAACAAGAACTTCAAGTCAGGACTTTAACATTAGGATAATGATATTAAATTTTATCTCAGAGAATCCTAGAAAGATTTTGAGCAGGGGAAAACGTGATAAACTGGAATTTCAGAAACATTAATATGATAGATTTATAGGGGAACAGAGTGCAGACAGAAAGACCACTTAAAAGATGGCTGTAATAGTCAACACTTAAAATGATGAAAGGCTGAACTAAGAAGTGATAGAAAATAGAAAGGAGAGGCCCAGCATGGTGGCTCACGCTTGTAATCCCAGAACTTTGGGAGGCCAAGGCGAGTGGACCATTTGAGGTCAGGAGTTTAAGACCGGCCTGGCCAATATGGTGAAACCCCGTCTCTACTAAAAACACAAAAATGCTGGGCATGGTGGTGTGTGCCTGTAATCCCGGCTACTTGGGAGGCTGAGGCATAAGAATCACTTGAACCGGGAGGCGGAGGTTGCAGTGAGCTGAGATCGTGCCACTCCACTCCAGCTTAGGCAACAGAGCTAGACTGTCTCAAAAAAAAAAAAAAAAAAAAAAAAAAGGAAAAGAAAAGAAAACAGAAAGGAGAGGGTAGACAAGCAAGATATTAGAACTGGCCAGTATTTATGTACTGTAAAATTTCCAACCAGAATAGGCCTGAAGATTCTGAATATTCAAAATAGTGTTACCTGCCAAATTATTGGGTTTAGCACTGTTGTTTTGTAAATTCAGGGCAATAGGCCAAAATCTTGGGTAAACCAGTATTAATTGCTTACTGCTCAAAATGACAGAAGCAGTTAACTCTACCTGCAATATGTAGTCCTAGCCTACCTATAGTGATTTATGCCAGGAAAACTGGTTTCAATTCTTTTTCCTTGGTAAAATGTTTGGCTTTTGAAATAATACACATTTATAAATGTTCTTAATTATCTTTCTGATTGAAAGTGTCAGGCTCTTATAGATTAGTTTTTACACATTTACCAGCGTTTATCATGTGGCAGATACTGTCCTAAATGCTTTATAAATATTACCTAATTTAATCCTTACAGCAACCTTATGTGGTAGCACTTATATTATTATCCCCATTTTATAGAAGAGGAACTGTAGCACAGAGAAATTAAGAGATTTGCCCAAGATAATGTGGTAAGTGGTGGAGCTAGGATTCAGACCTAGACAGTATGACTCCAGAATTCATGCTCTTGACTACTATGCTTCCCATATGGTATTTATTTCACTGCATTTATGGCAGATATTTGATATTTATTGGTGCTATTAAATATGCTGTTATGTAATTAATAAGTTTCCATTCTGTCTAGTTTTGTTGCCATTGTATTGCCATACCTAGCACAGTGGCTGGCACTTATTTAGTAATTAATAAATATTTGTCGAATGAATTGATCAGTCTTTATTGATGATTATTACATTTTTCATTTGCCTGGAACTTACCACTCCCTAAAGTATTCTGTTCTCCATATTTTCTGTTCATAAGAATATGCAAAGCAGTTGATTATCTTTTGGGTTCTTCAGCCCTTTAGCTCTCCTGAGGGTAGCAGAGGACTCCCTGGTTCTCCTTTGGATGGAAGCTTCCTGACTTTCTCCTTCTGGAACTAGGGCCAATGTCCTTGACATGGGTTTCTTCCATGAAGAAATTGTACAATTGCCCAATGACAGCAAGTAAAGAAAGTACACTCACCTGTAATCCCAGCACTTTGGGAGGCCGAGATGGGCAGATCACGAGGTCAGATAGAGACCAGCCTGGCTAACATTTTTATGAAACCCCGTCTCTACTAAAAAAAAATACAAAAAATTAGCCGGGCATGGTGGGCACCTGTAGTCCCAGCTACTCGGGAGGCTGAGGCAGGAGAATGGTGTGAACCTGGGAGGTGGAGCTTGCAGTGAGCCGAGATCACACCACTGTACTCCAGACTGGGCAACAGAGCGAGACTCTGTCTTAAGAAAAAAAAAAAGAAAAAGAAAGAAAGTACACTGTGACCTTTAATCAGTGAACTGATTTTATTCTGCACCTTCTCCATTCCTCAAAAGGAAGCCTAAATCTAAATCTTTTTCAAAATTTCATGTTAGAAATAATTTGTTGTTGTTGTTCTTACAAAACAGGCAGTTCCATTCTTTCAGAATGGAAGATGGCTGGAGTGTGATTACTCCTGCTCCCTTTAGGATTTTTTTTTTTTTTTTTAAAAAGATAGAGTTTCCCTCTGTCACCCAGGTTGGACTGCAATAGCACAATCTTGGCTCACTGCAACCACCACCTCCCAGGCTCACATGATTCTTGTCCCTCAACCTCCCAAGTAGCTGGGACTACAGGCATGCGCCACCATGCCTGGCTAATTTATTTATTTATTTATTTAATTTTTAGTAGACAGGTTTTGCCATGTTGGCCAAGCTGGTCTTGAACTCCTGGCCTCAAGTGATCTGCTGGCCTTGGACTCCCACAGTGCTGGGATCATAGGTGTGAGACACCACGCCTGGCCTCCCTTTAGGATCTTGATTCACCAAAGGAAAGCACAGAAGTGGTATGGAAATCCTCCCTAACTACAGAGACAGATCCATTTGTTCTGTCCACAAAAAGGTTGTAAAGGAGGACCTTATCTGCCTCAACAGCCTTTTTTCACACCGATCACCTCTTTTTAGCAGGAGGCAGTTATGAAGAATGGGGGAGAGAAGGAAAGGTACACAAGCTTTACTGGTGAATTTCCAAATATAAAAGTTAAGAGAGTACTCAAATTAGGATTTTCAGATGATAAAACAGTGGAGCTTATACTTGTAAGTACAAAGTATTTGCTTTTGAAAAATATATTTCCTTCCCTGATCAGTTGTTTGGTAGGTTAACAATCTAATTGGCAGGTTGATCTGTCATATGTGCATGTACACACACACACACACACACACACACACTTCAAAGGTAATGACAATGACATACTCAGATACATTTTCCTGAGTTTACCTATGTTCATCTTGTCTGTCCTCACTTTGGCTTTCAAATAGAGACATTGCAGAGTAGACCAACTACAATTCCATGGAATTTCTATAAAGGAAATAAAGATTCAGAATATGAGAATTTCTCATGCTGATACTGTGTCATTCAAACACATTCTTAAGAAACTTGGAACTTGATCCCTGAAGTCCAAAATGATCTATCTCTAAGACACATATGGTAATTTGGAATTCACTTTATTTATCTTCATCATAAAGTTATAGTTTCAGAGCTTGGGAAACAGATTTCATTTCCTGACAACCGAGTTGAAGTTGATGACTACAGTTGTCAGAAAAATCATCTGAAACCTAGAAACAGGTGAAAGAAATTATTGGGTGATCTTTTAGTACAGTTTTGGGTTTATATCTTTGATTAGTTTTCTATTGACTGGACTATTTTATAACTGGTTAGGGCAGAGGTTAACTTATAGATTTTTATCTAGTAGTGATAAGAATGTTTTATGTCTGGTGAAAAAGATGACTCCGAAGTTTATGACTTATTGCACTTTAGGACATTAATTAGTTTTGTATATAATTCAGAAATCATATTTTAACATTCCTTTATTAAATTGCCTATAAATACTTAGCTCTTAATTTTTCATTTGAACTTATCTTAATATCTTACTGGTTCCCTCATTAATTAATAAATTAAATAAAATATTTGAGACCTATTCATTTCGTATTTATATAAAAGTCAAATTTTTTAATACTTGGAAAAATTATACTTTATGAAACTCCATGATTTGCTATACAGACATATCCTTCTTTGCCTCCTGTTTTTCTCTCCATTCTTAACCCAACTCAGAAAAGGCCAATAAAGTATATGTATTTTAATCAATTTATTTCAGGTCCCCTAAAGTACAGATGAGTCAAGACTAGAAAACTTTATAGGTATTTTCACCTCAATTATCCCAGACATCCCAACATAGGGGGGAAAGTCATCATCTTGAGAGAGGTGTAAAGTCGAAGTAAAATGGTGTTCCCAGCCATGATATATTCAACAGCTAGAAAAAAAAATAACCTTGACAATTGTGATCACTTTGGAAAGATAATACATCTTCTAGTTCTGCCCTCAGTGAGTCTCAAGTGACCTCATTATGAATACAATTCGAATTTCAGGAATCTAGGCAGAGTTGCATCCTAAACCTTTAGGAGCTAGAAAGTTAACAGCAGTTAGATATAAAACTACAGGAAATGAAGTACTGGGCATTGTGACAAATTGGTAAACAAATGCTTCCTATAAAAGTATCCAGATTTTTTTTAAAGAAAATTAAATACTGTGCAGGCCAAACAAAATTTGCTTGTGAGTCTGTGGGCTACAAATTTTGTACCCCCACTTCAGGTCTGTCTCTTCTATCCACAGAATCTGTGTTCTCCTAAACAATGTTAGCAGTTCCAATATCACCATTTTCTGGGCACCCAGACCTACTCCCAGTTGCCTGTACTCCCAGAGCTGGGGTTCCTACCACTGCTGAAAAAGGAAAGCCAAAGATGGGATGGCCTGAAGTTCTGGAGGCTCTCCCACCCCTTCAGGGCCACTAACAGCTTTGAGAGGGTAGTCTGGCCAAATCCCCATAAGCAGCACACCTTGAAATGTGAAATGGGTATAAGGCATACGCCAGCCAACTAGGGGCCTGAGTAATGACTGTTCCAGTTGGAACCAGGTGCTTATCAATCTTGTGACGTTTTCTGCACACACATCATGTCACATGGCAGCCAACTGTAAAGTATATTTAAGCTGTTAAACTCAGAGAAAGCATGGAAGAATGTGAAAGGAAAGGAGGAAGAACTGAGGTATAGAAGGAAGAAGGGAAGAGATGCAGCAAAAAACAGATTAGAGGGTCTCTTTGAACCTATTCTAGTTCAGAGGGCTGCTTGATTCACAAATTGTTCTAAAAAGTTAAATTATAAAAAGTGGACTAGGAGCCAGAAAATTGGGTTTTAGTTGAAAGTCTGCTACTAATTAACAACAATGTGACTTGGGACAAATTATTAACAACTTTCTGTCTCAGATTTCTTCTAAAATAAATTTTTAAAAGTAAATAACTTAGATACAGGGTAGAGAAAGGCCAGTTAATAAATTTGTCAGAAAGAGGTTTAGGGGTACTCACGTATTTAGAATGAAGTATAGCATTAGTCTTCATTATGGGGCTAAGATAGAAGAGTTGTGAGAGAAATTAATTAATGGATGAAATTGCCTGCCACAGTGCTTGGCACAAAGTAGTCAATCAATAAATAGCAATGGTTAAATATTTTAATATACATACCCACCATATTAGTAAAACAATTTAAAGTCTAATAATATTGTGTTACAGAAAAAATTGAACCACTAGAACATCTATATATTGGTGGTGGTATTAAAAGTTGGACAACCACTTTAGAAAACAATTTGGCCTTATCTAAAAGGTTGATCAAGCATGTACTCCATATCTTACCATGTCCATTTTTAGGTGTATATCCTAATGAAACTCTTATAACATCATGCACAAGGATGTATGAAATAGCACTACTTATAACAGCAAAACTGAAAACCAACAAATGGTTATTAACAATAAGATCAGTAAGTATCTTCTAGTATGGTCATACAATGGAAAGCTCTACAGCAGTGAAAATGAGTGAATGACATCAACATTGATAAATCTCAGGAGTATAATATTTAGGGAAAAAATCTGCAGAAGAAGACATACAGTATTATATCATTTACATACATAAAGTTAAAGATCAAGGTAAACCTATAAATAAAAGTAAGAAAATAAAAATAGAAAATTCAGGACAGAGGTTAGAGAGAGGGAAAGGGATAAGAGAGAGAATACTGGGAGCTTCAGGCTATACTTGTGCTTCTGTTATTGCTAACTCTTTACAACTACACATTTGTTATAAATCTTATATCTATTCAATGTATAATAATAAAAAGCTGAAAAAAATTAAGTGAATTCACCAACTATAGGAAAATACTCTTCCTATCTTATTCAGGAGAGTAATTTTCAAAATAATCTTTACTGAAATAGTATGTCCAATTTGGGGCACTAAATTTTAAAAAACGTTTGGAGATTTTAAATTTACAGAGAATTGCAAAAATAATACAAAGAATTTCTATATACTTTTCACCCATACTTTATCCTTATATTAGTATCTCACAAACCATAGAATAATTAACAAACAATTTAACCTTGGCATAATACTATTAACTACCGTATCGAATTTAATATTTTAGGCCAAGCGCGGTGGCTCATGCCTGTAATCCCAGCATTTTGGGAGGACGAGGTGGGCGGATCACAACGTCAGGAGATAGAGACCATCCTGGCTAACACAGTGAAACCCCGTCTCTACTAAAAATACAAAAAAATTAGCTGGGCATGGTGGCAGGCACCTGTAGTCCCAGCTACTCAGGAGGCTGAGGCAGAAGAATGGTGTGAGCCAGGGAGGCGGGGCTGCAGTGAGCTGAGATCACACTACTGCACTCCAGCCTGGGCCACATAGTAAGACTGTGTCTCAAAAAAAAAAAAAGAATTTAATATTTTACCATTTTTTCCCACAATTATCTTTTTTTGTTCCAAGAACCAACCCAGGATCCCATATTGCATTTAGTTGTTATGTCCCTTTAATCTCCTCCAACCTGTTACTGTTCCTCATTCTTTCCTTGCTTTTTATGACCTTGATACTTTTGAAGGGAACTGGCCAGTTTTTCTGTAGAATATGCCTAAACTTGGATTTGTGTGATGTGCCCTTCTCAGTGCATGATATCATGAGGAAACATGCTGTTGCTATGTATTCTTGGTGGTGTGAATCTAGATCACTCGGCTAAGATAGTGCCTTCCAGACTTTCTGCTGTAAACTTACTATTTTTTCCCTTTGTAATTACTAAATATCTGGGGACACAATCATGACATGTTAAAAAGCATGTTGAAAAACCTAAGAGTAATAAAAGAGGCGCCAAACAGAATTTAAGGAATAGCACTAGCCTCTATAAGACATAGTTGTAGAAACTAAAGTTCTTTCACTTAGACAGGAGAATCCAAAGGTAGAAATAACCTGTCCAACCTTGAGTTGATAGTCTCCAAGCTTCCTAAACTGTAGATGAAATTATATAACATAGATGGCCGAAACTAGGGGTTGGGAATAGGGTGCTGACCTATTAGCCTACGGTCTTCCTGTTGGCATTATACTACAAACTGACTTCAAGTTCCCCTAAGCCACAGTTGTGATTCTGTGCTGCCAGCATCCTGCATCCACCACGCTTACTTGTACACAAAAGGCTGGTGAATATATTAAGCATAAAATACTTAATATTTTGTATTGGGGGCAGACTTTAATCACAAGTCTTTGTTTATATTTAGCTCAGTCTGAAAACCACATAAAATATAGCAAACACAATGAAACATAGAAATGACATAACTGTGACACCAGCATAGCCAGACTCTTAGGACTAAAATAACCTAGACTGTGTCCAAAGAAGTCATAATGAACACTCAATGAATAAATCCGTCCTCTGGAGAAAAACATCTCATCAACAAAAAAACCAGCACAGGGCCAGGCACAGTGGCTCATGCCTGTAATTCCAACACTCTGGGAGGCTGGGGTGGAAGGACTGCTTGAGGCCAGGAGTTCAAGACCAGCTTGGGCAATGTAGTGAGACTCCATCTCTCTCTATATATCTTTTAAATTAGCCAAGCATGGTGGCTCACGCCTGTAGTCCTAGCTACTTGGGAGACTGACGTGGGAGGATCACTTGAGCCCAGGAGTTTGAGCTTACAGTGAGCTATGAAGACACTCCTGCACTCCAGCCTGGGCAACAGAGTGAGACCTTGTCTTTTAACAGCAACAACAACAAACAGAACAAAAAATATCAGAGGAGATTACACATGAACAGAATCCTGGTTGACTTAAATGCTTTTGAGAACCTGAGGAAAGGGCTCTCACAGAAGCAGATATGCCTATCATTCCCTAAAATAAAAGCTACATTTTCCCCAAACTGTTGTATAAAATTACAAAAACTTCTAATCTATTCTGTCCGAGTTTCTCTGAATTAGCTATTACACCCAATGCACAAATCCCCAGTTATTCCAGAAATCAAGGTTCCCCAACCTGATTCCCAGCACATGAATCTCAGCAAAGCTAACAATTACAGAAGAAAACAAAAGGTTTGTTTTTTTTTCTAATGCTATGGAAGAACATATACCAAAAAAAAAAGAAAAAGAAAAAAAAAAGGGGGGGGGGAGGAAAATAGAAAGTAAGTCTTATCCCAAAATGCATTTAAAAGGCACAGTCCCAAAACTACCAGCACTCCACAGGACACTTCTCAGTTAAACTCCCTGTCTTGTCCCCTCCTCATTTCAACTACAATGTCTTTCTCACAGCAAAACACTCTAGGAAAACCTTCTAAACTTAGGAACTTTAAAATTCTGGGAGTGGTGGGAAGATGTTCAAACAGCTACTAGTCTATGATGCCATTTAGATGACTAGATCTCCTTCAGTTTATTACTTCTGGTTCCCAACTTTTGAGAATTTGCCAAATTCTTTTATTGTAGATTTTTTTTTTTTCTGTTTCCTCTACTGAAGGAAAATGAATGAGTCTCAAAATCCTCATTTACAACTTTCTCCTTCCCAAAGTGGTTCATGGACCCCCTGATAACTTTTCAATAAACTTAGCTTTGGTTTCAAATAGTTTAAAGCAAAGAGCTGAAGATGAATATAAAATAATATTTAAACACAAAATGGAATAGCGAGGAATCTTCAAAACACTAGTTTCTTAGCTACCACCTTTTTCTATTTCCAACCTCACAGTCTCCCTCGGGAGTTCTCAGTCTATAAGGCAGGCTTTATAAAGTAACTGTGTGCTATAAATACCCCTGTCTAGAGTTTTCACTTGGGTCTGAACAAATATTGGAGGTCACACCATGTCCTTCTGGCACTTGTAACTTCTCAATCTCACAAAGTAAACTCCTTATTAGGTATCATAATACTGATCCTTTGAGATGGCTTATCTTCTATTTCTTTCGGTCTATAAAAGTGACTGAATGTTTTCTGAGCTAGTCTTAACTATTTTGCACATAGTAGGTAGTTAACAATGTTTGTTGGCTGGGTGTGGTGGTGGCTCATTCCTGTAATCCCAGCACTTTGGGAGACCAAGGCAGGTGGATCACCTGAGGTCAGGAGTTCGAGACCAGCCTGGCCTACATGGTGAAACCCTGTCTCTACTAAAAATACAAAAAGTAGCCGGGCATGGTAACATATGCCTGTAATTCCAGCTACTCGGGAGGCTGAAGCAGGAGAATCACTTGCACCCAGGAGGTGGAGGTTGCAGTGAGCCGAAATCGAGCCACTGCACTCCAGTCTGGCTGACACAGTGAGACTCTTTCTCAAAAAAAAAGTTTGTTGAAGAGCATCTTAGAAACCAAGTGTTGTGCTTTCCTTTAAACAAGTGTTACTGGTTTTAAAATCAGGAGCAAGGGTGAGATTAAAAAAATAAACAACAACAAAAAAACTCTAACAGGAAGTTTGGAAAACTCAGTTCTGTTTCTTAGCTTGGAATCCTAAATCATTTATACCTAAAACAAATGATTCATTCCCAGTTTTCTAGCTTTTCTTATCTACAATAAAAGGCAATACCTGTCACTTTCCTTCCTTACTGAAGAAAATAATGTAAAGCAGGGGTTTTCAAAAGGAGTTTTGAAAGGGGAGGTTTCTCAGAGGCTGGAGTTGAGTGTGAAGGGGAGAAGGAAGAGCAAGAGGACACTTTCACTCAGCTTGAATAACTGCTTTTATCTGGAATATTCCATATATTTTCCACTGAAAAGGTAGAAATGGGGTCTGCTTTTTCTCAGTGGCAGGAGGGAAACTAATAGTCTGGTTCAAAAAACAAGAGACAAAAATAAAGTGCTTTTATGATTGGTTCCTATGGGTCCCATTTATTCGGTGTTCTAGTTATATTCATGTTTGGAAGGATTTATAACAAATTAGTAACAGTAAAGTAACTAAGTAATTGGGAGGCAGAACACTAGGGGTAGAAGGGAGACTCAATTTTCACTCTATATCCTTTTGGCTACTTAAGGTTTTGTAAAACAACTTTGTGCGTGAATTGTTTTTTCAAAAAATGTGAAGACTGCAACTTCCTGTAAACAACATTCAGTGCAGGGATGACATATGTCTTTTTAGCGAAACAGAACCAATAGAAATCATCTATCTATACAGAGAGAAAGAGATATATTTACATATACATATATAAAGTCTACATAGATAAAAATATACATCTCAGGAAGCTCAGGTAGGACTTTTAGAGTCTTGAGGCAGGATTTCTTCCTCTTTGGTAAACCCCAGTTTTTGCCCTTAATTCCTTCATCAGATGAGGCTCACTCACATTATAGAGGGTAACCTCCTTTACATAAGTCAACTGATTGTAGATGTTAAGCACACTTACAAAATACATTAACAGAAAAAACTAAAATTTTTATTTTTATTTATGTTTTGGGGACGGAGTCTTGCTCTGTTGCCTAGGCTGGAGTGCAGTGGCACCATCTTGGCTCACTGTAACCTCCACCTCCTGGGTTTAAGTGATCCTCCCACCTCAGTCTCCCAAGTAGCTGGGATTACAAGCCTGCACTACCACGCCTGGCTAATTTTTTTGTTTGTTTTTTGAGATGGAGTCTCGCTCTGTTGCCCAAGCTAAAGTGCAGTATGGCGCAATCTTGGCTCACTGCCAGCTCCACCTCCCAGGTTCACGCCATTCTCCTGTCTCAGCCTCCTGAGTAGTTGGGACTACAGGCGCCCGCCACCACGCCAGGCTAATTTTTTGTATTTTCAGTAGAGACGGGATTTCACCATGTTAGCCAGGATGGTCTCGATCTCCTGACCTCATGATCCACCCGCCTCGGCCTCCCAAAATGCTGGGATTACAGGTATGAGTCACCAAACCTGGCCATGACAGGCTAATTTTTGTATTTTTAGTAGAGACGGGGTTTCACCATGTTGGCCAGGCTGGTCTTGACTCTTGACCTCAAGTGATCCACCCACCTCAGCCTCCCAGAGTTCTGGGATTACAGGTGTGGACCACCGCACCCAGCCAGAAAAACCTAAATTAGTGTTTGATTAAATAGTACTATGGCCCATAGATGCTGAAAATAAATAAATAAATAAATAAATAAATAAATAAATAGTAATACTGTCAGAGGTGTTTAAACACCTCCATCTTGAATAGAGCCTTGGTAAAATAAGGCTGAAACCTACTGGGCTGCATTGTCAGACAGGCATTCTAAGTCACAGGATGAGATAGAAGGTCGGCACAAGATACAGATCATAAAGACCTTACTGACAAAACAGGTTGCAGTGAAGAAGCCAGCTAAATCCCACCAAAACCAAGTTGGTGATGAGAGTGACCTCTGGTCGTCCTCACTGCTACACTCCCAATAGTGCCATGACAGTTTACAAATGCCATGGCAATGTCAAGAAGTTACCCTATATAGTCTAAAAAGGGGAGGCATAAATATTCCACCCCTTGTTTAGCATATAATAAAAAAACCCCATAAAAATGGGCAACCAGCAGGCCTCTGAGCTGCTTTGCCTATGGAGTAGCCATTCTTTCATTCCTTTACTTTCTTAATAAACTTGCGTTCACTTTGCTGTATGAATTTGCCTCAAATTCCTTCTTGCGCGAGATCCGAAAACCCTCTCTTGGGCTTTTCTGTAGAGACAGGGTCTCGTTATGTTGTCCCAGCTGGTCTTGAATTCCTGACCTCAGGCGATCCTCCCACCTCAGCCTCCCAAAGTGTTGAGAGGCGTGAGCCCCTGTACCTGGCCTTACGGATATGTCTCGTCAGGCAGTCCTTCTTACAAAGTTGTCTCTAGCTGGGCTCTGGTAACAACACTTCCCACCTTTCCACTTCAGGTCTAGAAGTGCTACTGATTCACCACTGTTGCTAGTCTGTTTCACCATTCCTTGTTAGTCTCCTTAACATTGACCATACCTCTATATGGGTTCTTTTCAGTTCAGCCATTTTAAATATCAACTATTTTTCTGCCAGGACTGTGATACACTAGAAAAGTAACAAATGGCATGTTTTCTTTTCCTTTATACTTCCATTCATTCACATCCCAATATTTGCAAGAAAATCTCCTCTTTTTCCTCTAATTCAAAGCTTCCCATCCTCCCAAGTCCAACAAGTCTCTCTAAATACTCCATTACCTACAGAGCAACACTGTTGTTACCACTCTTGTGTGGGACCTAGTGTGACATCAGCACTCTTGTCCTTCTAGTTCTATGACTGTTCAGCTTTGCCAGTCTGGTTATCACAGCAGGGCAATAAGCTCCTCAGGGGTAGGAAACTTTAGCAATTAGAATCGCAAGTGATAAGCATATTTTAGCTGGAAAGAGCCTTAGAGGTTACCTTGTTTTACAGATGAGGAAGTTCAGGCTCACATAGGGAAAAAGTCTTTCTCACACAGCTATATAGTGGCAGAGTTAAATCTAGAATCCAGATTCTTCCTACTACTTCACCATGCTTTGGTGCTGCACTGGGTAATGAGTAGGCACTTAACATGCTGATGACTCACTTTTAAATTTATAAGGGGTTTTTGTCTCTTTTTGTTCAATGCTAGGCCTCATGCCTAGACGAATACCTGGCACATAGTAAGCGCTCAAAAAATATCTGTTGCATTTGAACCCAGTACCAAGCAAGGCAAATTCCTTGGAAGTTAATTAGAACTCAGAGGATCATTTATAATAATCCCCTATACACTTAAAGAAAATGTATAGTTTTCAACGTGCTTTCATATATATGAGCCCATTTGACCCCTCGGAGGTAGACATAGCAGGAATTATTAGTCCTAGATGACAGATGCAAGTTATTGAGGCTCTGAGAAGTTAAAGGTCATCTCCTGACTAGAATGTAGCCGAATTGGGCCCAGTCTTCTGACTCCTACTTCAATACCATCTCCACTATTTGCTGCTTTTTCAACTTTGCCTGTCTGCTTCTGGAGTTGGGAGGATCATTCAGGGAGTTAGTCCGAATATTCACAATGAATACGTCAGCGACAACTTAAGCTGAAAGATGTGATTTTTCTCTCTTAAAAGCCCACTGTTAAAGGTACTTCTGTTCTAATTCTGATTAGACATAGCCTACAGAAATCAGTGGCTAATTCAAATCTGAAAGCTTGCTGAAGCCATGGGTAGCCAGCCAGAGTTTGACTCTTGCCTCTAGAGTAGGTATCCTATGCCGAAGAGTGGGAGGGAATGATAGCAAACGTGCCACTTCAGAACAAGTATGGGACAAGGATTATGACTTCTTAGAGAATCTGCATAGCGCTGGAAAAGTGGAAAACTCCGAGTTAACAAGAATGTGCAATTACTGGAGGTTTTGGGGGTATCTGCTTCATAACTGGAAAAATGTGTGCCCTTTAGGAGTTATATGGGGGATAAAGCCCCCCTTTCTTAGATAATCTCGACAAATATGTCCTCTGTGGGAGTGTCTGGAAAACCAGTATACTCGAATATGGGGAGTGGTCTCAAGAAAGTATGAGGATGGACAGCTACTGGAAATACTGAGATGGGATAGTCTCTCTCCAAGGAATATTGGGAGGGAGAAGGCGATAACCTCTACTCGGGCGCCCCCTTTGGGCTCCTCTTGCTCACCGTCACCGCCCAGCCTCCACACTCCAGCGACTGCCATCTTAACGCACCTTCCTGCGCAGGCGCCCTAGAGCCCCAAGTTCCAGCTTAGAGCAGAGCCCCGCCCACAAACCACGCCCATCTCCCATGAGCCCGCCCCTGGCCACACCCCTGTCCTCAGGTGCCGGACCCATTATGTTTCTCCAAGGAGGGGGCCCCTAGCTGCCGATTTGGCTTTGAAGTACCCGAACTATGCTCTCCGCTGAGGGAATGGAGATGAAACTCAGATCCTGCCTTTGGGTAGGTCACCGGCTGATGAGGGGACAGGGACAAGTAAATTATAACAATGTCGAGTGCTGTGGAGAGGCGTCTGGATATCAGAACCTAGAAAGCAGTGGAAAAGGCTGGCTGACTTTCCGGCAAGGGGAGCAGCATGTGCAGGCACGGACGGGTAGGAGCGCATGGTGCGTGTAGGGGACCTGCCGGGGCAGTGCTTTAGAATAGCTGCAGGATAGCGGCAAGGGGGGCGGTGCCGGCTGCACATATATTGGAGGGTCCTGGAGTTTCAGCCTGGAGGCTATCAGTGATCACTGAATAGTTTAATAGGAGAAGGACTTTATATTAGAGTGTGTGAAGAGAACAGGGTAAGAACGGAAGCAGGGGATTATCACAGTAACTCAGGCATGAGGACGTAAAAGCTGCCACGACTCTTGTGGTAGTCGTGGGAATTTGAGGCGACCCAATGGATTCAACAGGTAATTTTGAGGCAGAAATGTTAAGTGGTTGGCTTGGGAGAGGAGCAGGGAGGAGGAAATTTTTAAATGAGCAACTGAACTCTAAGGATTTATTTAGCCGCCTGGTGCCCCGTTAGTCCCTGCCCCACAAGTAGTGATGGTGCAGGTTGAGAGAGTAGGTGAACACTATCTTTCTTGTTTCAGCTTTTCCCATTTCCATGCCAGGAGGCGTTTTACCTTATTTCTTCCCCTTTGGGAGTAGGCATTCTACTGCAGCTCTTCTTCCTTGAATAGAGCCTGAATGAAAGGCCAAGGTACAGTCCTAAGCCTAATCTTCTGTCCTATCTGTGGCAGCCTCAGTCCTCTGCCAAGATGGGCAGGCACACCTCTCCCCAGTGGGCCCCTGCCTTGTCCTCACAACCCAGGCTGTGATCTGTCCTAGCGATTCTAGACAAAAGGAAGAGAAGCATGGACGAGTTTTCACCAGAATACCTCTACTGCTACTCTTTTGAACCTTTTGCAGGAAGCCGGTGCCTTATGTCCCATGACTCTCTTAATTAGATTGGTGGTCTCAGCTCTAGGACAGGATGTTAGCCCAGTGGTGCTTATCCAGAACCACTTTAGGCTTCACCCACTGGCAGTCAGGTATGGGGGTGGAGGAGTGTGAAGCAGCAAAGGACCATTAGGCCAAAATCTACCATTATAGAGGGCAGTCATTTCCATGGCTTTCCACACATTAGCAGAATTACCAAACCCCAAAGGCTGCTATAAGATAATTTATTACAGACTAGCCTTTAATCTGTAACAATGGCACATATAATAATTAACAACAGCAAGATGCTTGGTTTCTTGTTTCATGTAATGGCCAGTACATCTGTGGACAATGTCGAGTCCTCAGGAAGTCCAGGAGGCTGCTACAGAGGAAATCCAAGAACCATGTCACATCTCTGAGCAAGTCTTGAGAAGTCCATCTGACTCTCTGAAAGTTTGTCTCTGACCTCCCAGGGAATGTTGAGGGCCCCCTCCATCCAGCCTGTACAGAGGGATCAGAGTCCAGGCTCCTTCTACAGGGTTGAATATCTGAGGGGAATAGCAAATGACCCAGATGAAAGAGAGAAACTGAGACCAAAGTCTAGATTCTCTCTGCAAGGTGAAGGATGGCTAGAAGGCAGTGGACACAGATGAGCAGGACTTTTTCTAGACTGGTTTCTATTTGGCTTTGTTCAGGGCCTACCCAAGAAGAAAATACTCCTGGATCCTTCAACTACCCCTCAGGTAGATACATGTTAGAACAGCCTGTCACGTCCGCAAGCATCACTCCCCTGCCTAGAGGAGTGAGGCAGGGAGACTCCCAGGCAGGTGGCCCCTAGTGCCTGGGGTCCAAAGAAATATTCTTCTCAGGGCTTTGAAGCACCACGTGAACCTGGTCCTACTCATGATACAATCTGGGGAAAGGGATTAGCACAGTTCATTTCTAGAAGGTATCTTGTTCAGTTTCAAAGCCTTGTTCTCATTGGAGCCACAGAAAATCAGTGAATTCTGCTCAAGGGACAGTCTAAATTCTATTCTGTGTACTCCTGCCCTGGTCATACTCCAATCCAGACCACAGGGCTCAGCAACAGGCTCAACTGACTACCCAGCCAGCCAGGCACAAGTTCCACACCCTCTACACTTGTTTTTCTAATGATTGGTGTGTATGTGTCTAACTGGATAAGCTGTGGCATGGAGATGGTAGAGGTGGAATGAGGAGTGGAGGGGTGTCTACCAAGAATGGCTGACACTCTCAGAAATGTTTGTCCTCTCTTTATGGAAAATTTCTCCATATGGTAACCCCAGATACCAGCCCCTAGTACCACAGTCCTGCTGGGTCAGGGCTTCATGACCCTTTCTGTGAAAAGCAATATTATCACCACCCCAAATTTTTCCTGAAATATCTTTAACTGAAGGGGTCAGCCTCTTGACTGCAAAGATCCTAAGCTGATTACACAGCTAACTCCCACTGGCCCTGATTTGTGAAATTGCTGCTGCCTGATTGGCACAGGAGTCGAAGGTGTTCAGCTCCCCTCCTCTGTGGAACGAGACTCTGATTTGAGTTTCACAAATTCTCGGGCCACCTCGTCATTGCTCCTCTGAGACAAAATCCGGAGAATGGTCAGGCCCGTCTCATCCATGTGGATCTTCCGGCCCAAGGGACACCAGCAGGCACAGCTGCCCTTGGCTGTGACATCCCTCAGAGGCATCACAGCCAGCCCTAGCACGCGATCTTCCCGGGCAAAGCAGTAATCCTTCACGCATATCTGCAACTCATAGGACTCTGGCCCCTCTTCATTTCCCAGGAGGCTGTGAGCACAAGATAGAAGTTAATGAGGCCAGAGTTGAGAGTCTTCAGCTGATTTCACCTTAGTCTGCCATCTCCCAGGGCCCTCCTCCCCACCCACCCCTCAAGTTTTACCCCCATCCCAGAGTCCTGCAGGTCCCCCACCCTGTAACTTACAAGTGGAATGTCTCATTGTACTTGGGGGCCCAGTTGTTGCTTTTGGACTTGGTTGTGAACTTCCTCTTCTTATCACTTTGGTGTGGGCCAACCATGGTCACCTCCACGAAAGGCCGGAACATGCCCGCTGTCTGCCACTTGAGGTCATTGGCAGCCACCACTGCCCAAACAAGGGAAACCTTTGAGGGATCCCACCAGGAATTCCCAGTTCTTGAACCCCACGTGACCTTCCCCTTGGAGGAGGGCTGAGATGAGCAGCCCCTGCTTTTGAGTGATGAGTGAGGCCACTGGGCAAGGAAAGGGCAGACCTGTAAGTCCATCACTCACCTTTCACTGTGACCTTGTGCTCCCCAGTACCCGGGTGTGTAAACAAGTCCACCTGAATAGAGACTTCTCCCACAGGATCGTCCACACCAGACCCTGAGGGACAAATGGAGAGATGATCCCCCTTTGGAGAACTCTAGGAGGTAAAACTGAGGGGTGAGGAGGCCACCACCCTATACCCAAAAGCAAGAAGCAATCACCACAGTAACCATGGGGAGTAAGCAATAGAAGAAGGGAAAGAAATGGGATAAAGAACAAGGCTGTGTCTTGTAACACAAGTTAAGCTGACAGCATCTTAGGCACAATATTTTCCAAAAGTGCACTAAGACTCTCTCTCAAGGATCCCCAAAACTCTATCTCCTAGGCTGAAGGATTTTTCATTAAAAGATGTTGGGGTAGGACAGTGCCATCACCTTATATCTGTGTCTGGGAATTATGTTGACTTGGTGGTGTCTCTTAATGGAAAAATGTGGGTCTTCTCTAGCCAAAAGCAGCAACCTTCCACCTATGCCCAGGATTCCTAGAGGTCCCTGCTTGGGGGGCTGCTGTGCTCTGAAAGACTTCATCCCCCTCAAACCTGGGCCCCTCTATAGAATGAACTCCCCAGTTCCAATCTCTGAAAAGAGCCAATCTACAGGCTCCCCTTAGCAGAGACCCCACCCTATTTTAAGCAAACACCGGGCCAGGTGTGGTGGCTCATGCCTGTAATCCCACCACTTTGGGAGGCCAAGGCGGGTGGATCATGAGGTCAGGAGATCGAGACCATCCTGGCTAACACGGTGAAACCCTGTCTCTACTAAAAATACAAAAAAATTTAGCTGGGCATGGTGGTGGGCACCTGTAGTCCCAGCTACTCTGGAGGCTGAGGCAGGAGAATGGTGTGAACCTGGGAGGCGGAGCTTGCAGTGAGCAGAAATCGTGCCACTGCACTCCAGCCTGGGCGACACAGTGAGACTCTGTCTCAAAAAAAAAAAAAGGAAAAGAAAAGAAAAAAGAAAACACCACAATCTTACACCCCAGAGAAAATCCTTCTTTGTCCTGAGGCAGAGGGGTGGGAGAATGCTGAGAACACAGACAGGGATCAACAACAGAACCCCTTCCTGGGCTATATGAAGGCACTGCCCATCTCTAAGACTTGGGATAGAGCTCCTAAACTTTGACAGCTGGTTCCCCCACTCCCAGCACGAGTTGCTCATTCTAGCTCCCAGGGGTCAGTGTTAGCCCATGTTAGATCCATATTTGCATGGTGTACAACATACCCTTTTCTGGCCGAATGTCCTCATTAGCAGTAAATCTAATACCTTTCCCATCATGCACTGAATGAGGACAGGCAAGTCAGAGGCAGTAGCAGCAGCAGAACAGAGAAAGAAGAATTCGTTAGCAGTCTAAGGAGTTAACAGCCATTCAAAGCAGCTCTACACATATTCTGAGGGAGCACAGAGGTGGGGCAGAGTGGAGAAAGAAGTGAAAGAGCTGAAGTCAGTGTGTGAATGCTCCAAATTAGACTTCATGGGTCAGAGACCAACCAAATCATAGGTAGAAACAGTAGAAAAAAAAAGAGAGGAGGTATCTGAGACCAGCAGGACAAGAGAGAGGCTGGAGGCTCTAATTTCTTAGACCCTTAAATGATAAAGCAATGGGTAGAAAATGCACACACATACATAGGGATTCTTCCTGCAGTCTCCAACCTTGCTCTCACCATATGTGTGCTCATTCCAGGCTCTCCTCATCTTTTATCAAGCTTAAAGCTTAATGCTTCTAAAAAGCCTTTCTGGATTAACTCAGATCTTCTTTGATGGTGTATGCCTGCACATGTACCCAGCTCTGTAAAAGTTCTCCCTGTCCACTTAAGTAAGACTCACAGCTCTTCTTTGCTCTCTATTCTTCCCTCCCTGGATTGGAAATGAGAACAGATGGGGAATAGAGCAGTACTTTAGGTCCCTTCCATTTTCTGACCTTCTATCACCAGTCTACCTGCTTAAACCCCTCTCCCCTCTAGGTCAGCCCTGTGCCCCAGATTCACACACAGCTCAGTAAAGCCTAAGCATCAACTTCTGCCACCAGTTTCGCTCCCCCAGGCAGCCTGCTCAGGTTTCCTAGGAACAAGCAGTAAGAAATGTGCCTGAGGTGCCTCCGGGGAGGGCTCTGCTCCAGCATCAGAATTTCAACCTGAGCTACATCTATGCAGATGTGTTTTGTTTTGGACAGGCCACGCGAAAGGTAGGGAGGGGTTCTGAGCACTGAAAATCACTGGGAGAAAGCCGGCTTCCTGGGTCCCCTGTGCATAAGCAGCACCCCTGAGACTGGAACTACAGCTGTGCACAGGGCCCCGGGATCCACACCCTCCCTTCAGCAGCTGCCATGGTTTGCCTCTCTTCCTTGTCTCCCTATGCATGCTGCAGAGTCTGGAAAGTCTTTTGCCTTCTCTCCCCAGGACAACTCCCAGCAAAGCTCCCCACACTACGAGCCTTCATATTTCTCATGGCTTCCATTCATTCTCAAGGCTTCCTCACAGAGTTTTCCTTCTTGCTGCTTACCAGTCAGGGTGTACTCCTTGAGCTCAATAAACATGCATGGGCCAGGCAATGTCTGGGAAAAGAAATCTTAGACATATCTCCCAGGCCTCTGTGATTCTCCTGCCTGGTAATGGGTATGGGGTGGATGTAAGTACTGAGATCAAGCAATCAAGATCTGAATTTGAAGGGGTCTCTGAAGAAGTACATGGATCTACCCCCAAGGGCATGAAGATACAGACTCCCTAGGGGAAGATGTGTATCAGAGAGGAGAGGTGGAAACCCAAAGCCCTCAGGGCCTTACCTTGAGTGGTCTGCGAGCGCACAAAGGTCTTGATGAGAGTGTCAGTAGTCTGTGTGTACAGAGACAGGGCATAGCGTAAAGACTGCAGATCTGGGCTCTTCTCCAGGAAGGTTTTCTTCAGCCCATTGCCTCCTGCATGGAAGTATTGCTGCAAGATAAAAGAGCACCTGTGACTGCTTCATCTCCTTACAGAAAGCAGCTCCCCAACATTGTCCTCAGAGAAGCAAGAAGAGGACTGTGAGAACAGGCTGTTCAGGAACACCCACAGAACCAGAGTCATAGGCTCTTGGGTGAAGAGTATTATTTAGGTATTTGGCAGGATTGGTAGGGGATGGCCACAGTCTTGGAAGTAGGGTGGTGTTTGAAGGATGGGTCTTTCTGGACAGGCACAGAAATGGAATAGAAGCATTTCAGGCAAGGAGAAGGACCAAAAGTGCTCTTTTATCCATCTGAACCTTAGAGAACTTGAGACCTATGACATACCTCTCCCAGGTGCCTTGAAGCACAGTTCATATGTTCCTGCCTTATATCACCTTACCAATGATAAGCATCTTGAACTTAGGAACCGTATCTGATTCTCTTTGTATCCTTGGCAGTACATAGTAACTCTCTTCTGGACATGGAGTGCTAGGAGCTGGAGGGACACCTGGTCTAGGAGAGTGGAATGCCAGGGCCAAGTGAGTGTGGTGGTAAGGCTGTCTGAAAAAGGGGGGGCCTCCACCTTGATGGTGTCCAGGGCGAGGTCAAGGACTGCACACTGCTTTGGAGTGAGATTCCGTGTTTCCTCTCGCACCATGTGATCCTGTTCAGAGAAATCAGCAGCATCAGGACAGCTCAGAACAGTCATGCACCCACCTGCCAGCCCACAGTGCATATTCATCTCCTCCTTTTCCTCTTCAGTCTCCAAAGCTCCAATTTCCTTCCCCCCAGCCACCCTCTCTCCATGACTTCAGAAGGACCACACCTGTCAGGAGGACCCCATACACAGTGTACCTTGAGTTTGGAAAGATGGCTCAGCTCCTTGGCAGCAGTGAAGATCAGCTGGGTGCCCTGGGCAGAGAGGGAATCAGTCAAAAGCAGAGGACCCCAACTCCATCAGGAAGCAGGGAGTGAGGGGAAGGGAGACAGCAGGAGGAAGTGGAAGGAGGTGTCCTTACCGTCTGGTCAGTGAGTGGGGGCAGAACAATCATCCTCTCCATTGTGTTCATCACCACGCGCCAGAGCTCCTTCAGTACACGCTTCAGAACCGTCTTTTCACACACAGTGGCAAAGAGGGTGAGGCTGCAAGTCCAGGCAACAGGTGAGGCCAGAGTGACAGTTTGAGAACCCCTCTTCCCAAGGAGCTCCCCGGCCGGATGGCATCTGCTTTGCTCATCCCCACAGGATAGTCCTGAATGCTATACTCACTTGCCATCCAGGAAGTCCATGAGAGGCCGGAGCATGCTATCTGCATCCTGAGTCGCTGAGGCCCTGGCGTCTGGAGATGCATTCCCTGTGCCCCGAACCTGGCCCAGGATGTCGGCCATTTGTCGAACACACTCATCAATCCGTACCTGGAAACTACACACGTGCCCGCAGTGTAGCCTTCCCCTCCCCAAACACACGCTGTCCCTGGAGCGGCACCAGCTATTTGGTCCCATTCCCATATGCTCATGGTGCAGTTCCAGCAGGGACAGTCAGCAGGAGTACAGGGAAGATCTGCACACCTGCAGCTATATGGAGAGGTGTGGGGCAAGGGCTCTGGGATTGGCTAGGGACCACATCTGGCTCTGAGGGCCTTGTATTGTGGGGTCACTGACCTGTTTCCAAACACCATGCTGAGCTCATCCAGAACCGTATTCAGTTTCACCTGCAGCTCCTTCAGACTGTCTGCAGCTTCAAGGTCCAGCTATATTCACAGGAGGTAAGCCTGGCTAGGCTGCTTTTCTTACCCTCTTCTACCCTCCCACACCCTTACTACTCCCTTGCAGGACCCTACCCCAGTGCCTATTCCTCCCTCGCAGGGCATTACCCCAATGCCTATCTCAGATTAAGCCAGCCCATACCCCAAGCTGAATTCCTGGCCTACACCTAGTAAAGAGAGGGTAGAGTTCTGTGGCCAAGGAGCTCAGGAATAAAGGGAAAATACAGTGACTCCCAAACCCTAAGACCTACCTCCTTGCCTCCCATGGCCTCAAACATTTTCTCCAGCTGGACCCTCAGTTGCTGCATGTTGTTCATCAGGATGCAGGGCTTTGGGGACAGATGTAGCTGTTGAGTCTTGGCTCCTTTCAGCATAGGGCCCATTAGCCTAGGGTCCCTCCCTCTCTCACAAAAGCCACAGGGACTTCACACATTACATAGGTTTCTCCCTAAGCACGAAGAGCTGGGGCCAGTTCAGAGAATTCTCCTTGACTAAAAGCAAATGTTTTCATTTTTAAGCTGGGTGGTAGGTACTCAAGTATTAATGTATTATCCCTTAGAACTCGTTGAATATCTTAAGTTTATATATAAAAGACTAAACAAAGGTCTAGCTTAGCAGAGGATAATGTACCAAATGAGACTCACAGGAACCCTGTCAAGTTCTCATAATTTTGTGGCATGGATCTGAAGCAAAGCCATGGTGGGAATCAGGCATCAGGAGTGTCACCCCAACCCTCAATTCTGAGGACAGCTTCAAAAGCAAGGATTCAAATGTCTTCCACTCTCTTTCTCTAAGAGTCCCAGGGCCTGAACCTACCAGTTTCTCCTTTGTGCAATAGGCTGGGAAGTCCTTTGACAAGATGTCTGCATATTGCATCAGCACCTTCCCAATGGTCTGAGAAGAGGAGAAAAGGAAAGAAAAGGAAAGGGAACTCTTAGCTCTTCTATGGGGATCTTGCCTAAGGTGGCACTTCTCATCACAGAACAGTAACAGCAGGGAGGTAAAGGGGGAATCTCACAGTACGGGACAAAGCTCCCTCTCAATCACAGAAGAGCACTACGACAGAACCATCTGTCTGCCCCAGAAACAAGCAAAGGAGAATGGGGGTCACAGGAGGCTCTACCTGGAGGCTACAATGGAGAGGTGCTGAGCTCAGGCCTGTGATGAGACTGTGAGTGTGGTGGTGGTAAGGGGGAGGGAGTAGGAAGGGTTATGGTCACCTTAGCAAACCTCCTCATGTAGTGGGCAAGGATGCTGGGGTCTGGGCATTCCAGCTTCCGGATGATCTCAAAGCTCTGATTGAGTTGTGTGAAGACATCCACCACAGAGCAGGAAAAGAGTGCATGCTCTGATGTCTGCTGGAACTAAGGAAGACCACACACAGGGTCACCATCCACAGCTTCTATCTTTTCCCAAGCTTGTAGAGTTTGAAAAGGCTCTGACCCAGCAAGGGTGGCTAGTGGCCCTCAACAGCCCTCCTGTGAACTCCACAGGACAGGCATAGCTGGCTAAAGCCCAGTAACTTTTGCCGATAGCTAATTGCTGGCAGACCTGGCCTGGACCCTGTGCAGCCAAAGCCCCTGACTTACTCCATCCTTCTTATCTCGCTCCAGGGCCCCATGCAGGAATTCCAGGGATACATCCTCATTCTCATCCAGCCATTGTAGCACAAACTGCTCAAACCACCTGCAGTCAGAGCAGGAGAACAGGGGGTTAGAACTCGTGGTTGGAATATGCCATTTCCTGACAGCTCCACTAGACTGGGATCCTCTGGATGGCAGGGCACAGTTTAACACTTTTCTCTGTCTACAGTGGTACCTGGAACAGGCAGTCCCCAAGACTGGCATGTTGAAATGAATTGGGGATACTAGCCCTGCCCACCCAGAGGGCCGTCTTCCCTTCCCTGTGTAGTGCCCACATGATGACTCACGCTGGGTACTCAGGCACCTGCCCCTGGAGGACAGGCAGATCCCGCACGTATTCATTGTGGAGCCATTTCACCTTGAAGTGCAGGTTCATGTAGTCAGCACTCTTACACAGGCGGTCTTTCTCATGCTCTAGTGGTAGGGAGAAAGGTTGGGTCAGGTCCCAGCAGTAGAGGCCATGGTTCCTGAGCCTTCCCAAGGCAGCAGATCTGGTCAGGCAACTCCATCAGATGTCCTAAGACAAGGGTGACTCCAAACCTCCTTCTCACAGCCATCTCTCCCCACCAGTGTTCTGCTCAGCAACTCTCCACAAGCTTGGCCCAAATCTTCCTCTAGAAAGACTAAGCCAGACTCCCAGAAAAAGCCTGCAGTCTTTTTGTTCTAGCATTTGGAAGTGGTCTTTTTGCTCTAGCATCTGGCCTCTGGTGAAGAGGACGAGAAAGGGCCATGAGTGCTGATGCTGATTAGTAGGGAGACTGCCCATGACTGTAGAGGGCAATGGTTTTCCAGGGCCTTTCTGATCATGGTAGTTGAGTCATCCTTCAGATAGGCTTAAAGGCAGAGATGAGCAGGTGTACATGGCATGAATGGGTCAATCACAACTACAGAGACAAGGAAAATCAAACTGGGCCAAGTTGACAGAGCAGTTGGGCAGCCATGGTGTAATGGAATCTTGAGGCAAACTGAAGGGCTCTAGGGCAGAGCTGAGACACTGAAAAAATGAATTCTCAGGGAAGTATGCAAATATGAATAGTCAGTTTGGAAACTATGGAAACACAGCCAGATGAAAGGACATATCATGCTGCAGAAAATGGGGCACTTATTACGAACTTGAAAAGTCATCTTGCTGAACCTCCAGAGCCTTCTGGAAAATCTAGGACAAAGATAACTCACAATTTGCTCAGAGTCTGGAGCACTGGCCACACCCATAGGTTCTCTTCATCTACCCCCTTTATAGCTGAAGCACTAATTTAAATAATAAAAATCAATTGTATGCTAACACATCAACATAATGGTAAAAGCAAGCAAATGTGGGAGAGGACTAAGCAGCAGAGAAGAGAAGGCCATTCTCCTTGGGGACTTTGTTGCTCAACTTTGAGTTGCCGTGGGCGATGCTCCTCCAAGTCAAGGTGGAACATTCAGGCTGCGGCAGCTGGCCCTTGTGAACTAGTGCAGCAGACACTGAAGGAGGAAATGGAAGCCTGGGATTAAGCCTCAAAGGGCTTCAAGTCTCAGGAATTTCATTCCCTGGCACTGCAGGCAGTACTGTCTCAACCTAAAGTTGCATTTGCAGTCTCTTCTATGAAGCAGTGAGCAGGAGAAGAGGGAAAAGGTATAAGACTAGGGGCAAAAGGACACTAAAAGTTCTTACCACCCAGAAAGAGGACTTTTCGTATACGAATGACAGTGGATGCTTGTGACAGAGCAGAGACACCAATGAGCAACAAAGAGAGTAAAAAAATCAGGGACACCAGAGAGACCCTCAGGACATCGAGAGAGACCCTCTCCTCCATCCCCCTCCCCTGGTGTTCTTGAACCAGTCTAAGAACCTAGAAACATCAGGAGGGCCCTCCTCCTTCCTTTTCCAGCAGGGCTGCCCATCACTCCACAACTCCCTAACTCTTTCTTTTAGGGACTTTCAAATTACCGTTTTTACATATAATTTTCACTTTCTCTGTCAATTCATTATCTGCACTCTGGCCCCTATCCCTAATTTCTGTATTAACTTCTCTGGTGTAAAAACTAACTGACAAGTTCTGAAACACCGGCCACACTTTAAACTATTCTAACAAGTCCCATGGAGTCATGCTCCAGTAAAGTTGTTTGAGGTGGGGTAGTCTGTCAGAAGGGCCAATCCATAACCTCCTGCCCCTGACTTCTACCTAACTCCTTCCTTTCCTCCTGGAGAGCTCGTCCAACCTCATGATTTCAACTACCCAGTTTGCTGGTATCTCCCCCTAATCTCTCTTCAGTTCTGGTAATGTCTATATACACTTCTTATTTTTTTTGAGATGGAGTCTCGCTCTGTCGCCCAGGGTGGAGTGCAGTGGTGCTCTCTCTGCTCACTGCAACCTCTGCCTCCTGGGTTCAAGCAATTCTCCTGCCTCAGGCTCCTGAGTAGCTGGGATTACAGACTTGTGCCAGCACACCTGGCTAATTTTTGTATTTTTAGTAGAGTTGGGGTTTCACCATGTTGGCCAGGCTGGTCATGAACTCCTGAACTCAGGTGATCCACTCGCCTCAGCCCCGCAAAGTGCTGGGATTACAGGTGTAAGCCACTGCACCTAGCCCATATAAGCTTCGGATGGAACATTTCATCATGCCTGGATTTAACTTGCCCCCATCTCTCACCATCTTAAAATCTCCAGCTGAAGTGGAACAGAGTACACCAACTAATATTACCCTCTTGTTCAATGCTGAGTTTTATCCTCAAATCTTCCTTCTACCTCTTTATTCATGCCCAGTTAAATCACCAGCTCCTGATTTCACCTCCAAATGTCTCTGGAATCTATCCATTCCTTCTAGCCACACTATTACCTGCCTATGTCTCATTACCACCATCTCTAACCTAGATTACTACAATAGCCTCCAGACTGGTCATTCTGCCTCCCAATCCATTCTCCACACTGTAGACAGAGTGAGTGGCCTTTCTACATAATAATCTGATCATGTCAATCCCTTGCTTAACATATGTCAGTGGCTCCCAACTACCTCAAGATAGAGTCCAAAAGTCAGCTGGGTGCAGTGGCTCACACCTGTAATCCCAGCACTTTGAGAGGCTGAGGGAGGCAGATCACTTGAAGCTAGGGGTTCAAGACCAGACTGGCCAACATGGTGAAACCCTGTCTCTACTAAAAATACAAAAATTAGCTGTGTGTGGTGGTGCACGCTTGTAATCCCAGCTACTCAGGTGGCTGAGGCAAGAGAATCGCTTAAATCCAGGAGGCGGAGGTTGCAGTGAGCCAAGATCAGCCCACTGCACTCCAGCCTGGGCAACACAGCAAGGCTCAAAAAAAAAAAAAAAAGAGAGAGAGAGAGAGTCCAAAAGCCTAGACATGGCTTACAACCTCCTTCACAATCTGACTCTGTCACACCTCTCCACCTTCAGGTCTTACTTATCTCTTCTCCTACCCTCTGAAGTGCTAGTCACACTGAACTGCTGCTTCCAGTTCTCCAAGCATGCCAGCTCTCTTTAGACCCCAGGTCTTGGACATGCTGTAGCCTCTGCATGAAATGTTCTGTGTCTCCCTATCTTGTCACTACCACCCTCCCAGCTAAGTCTTATTACCCTTCAGGTTTCAGCTTGTACATCGCCTCCCCCAGGAAGCCTTCCCAGGTCCTCAGAGTCTGGGTTACATGGTTCTCTTGTGTGCTCTCAGCACCCTATACTTACTCCTCTTGTGGCATTATAACTTTGTGGTTTTTTTTGTTTGGTTTTTTTTTTTTTGAGACGGAGTCTCATTCTGTTACCCAGGTTGGAGTGCAGTGGCACAATCTTGGCTCACTGCAACCTCCACCTCCCAGGTTCACACGATTCTCCTGCCTCAGCCTCCTGAGTAGCTGGGATTACAGACACACACCACCACACCTGGCTAATTTTTTGTGTATTTTTAGTAGAGACAGGATTTCTCTATGTTGGCCAGACTGGTCTCGAACTCCTGACCTCGTGATCCGCCCGCCTCAGCCTCCCAAAGTGCTGGGATTATAGGTGTGAGCCACCGCACCCGGCCATAACTCTGTGTTGTAACTGCCAATTTATATGACTGTTTTCTAGATTGCTTTGTGAGCTTCTTAAGGGATGCTACTATGCCTCGTTCATCTCATTGGGTTCCAATAACCAGCACAGTGCCTGGCACAGAGAAAATATTCAATAAACATTTGGTGAATGGAGTGGGGATTTACTGTAAAGTGGCAAGAAGGAACTTTTGTTTCATATTTTAATTGGGAGAGTTGTTACACAGTTGGGCTTATTTATCAAAACTCATTAAATTGTATTCTTAAAGTGGTCTTACTGTATCGTCTATAAATTATACCTTAATAATGTTGACTTACAAAATATTTGGCGAAGAACAGCATTTTCAACTTTCCTTTTATAGTCGGAGTCAATGCCACTCTCCTATCATCCAGGCCCCCAAACTCCTCCCCTTCTCTTGCCCTCCATATTCTGACCATCACAAAGTCCTGTTCTGGCTTCCTTCCAATGTCTATCAAAGCCCATTCTCCTCTCTCCACTTCTCTTCTCTAATCCCAGCACCCTCCATCCCTAAATTATTACAACAGCTCGTCATTATCTGTGTTCTCTGATTCTAGTCTCTCCCTGTTCTAGCTGCCCTCATCTCCCACTGAGGTAGGTCTTATTAAAATACTACTGGGTTCACATTGCATCTCTGCTCATGAGCCTGCAATGGTTTCTTATTGTTCTTAAGAACTAAGATTTAGTCAGTGCTGAGTAAGTGCCAGACAGTATGCTAAATACATCTCAGTATTTCATCAAAGAAATAGATGTTATCATCACTCCCATTTTACAGATGAGAAAATGGGAGCTCATAAAAATTAAGTCGTTTGGACCAAATTCACACTGCTACATAGGCAGTGAAATTGATGTTTGAAATCAGGCCAACATTAATTCTTTCTCTTAAAGTAGAAGTTTTCAATCCTTCTGTGTTTGTTTTAAACATTAGCAGAACTCTCCTTTCAAAAGAAATCTCACCTAGAATTCCATGTAAGAATGATAAAAGCAGAGCTGGCTGAGCTGACATCATGTAAGAGGCCTGGAGCCTAGCCTTTGGGTTTTCCCTCAACTTAGCTCCAAAGATACTTCTGTTTGAAAACCTCTGCCCCTACTTCTCTTATGGAGTTGAATCAAAACCACTACTTCTCTTGTGGAATTGATTCACTTTTCACAAGTATTTTCTCTTTTCCCCCAAACCCACTGGAGCCAGAGTTCTTCAAGAACTGAGACTGTACTCCCCATCAGGCTCACTAAGTGGCATCTGGAGGGAGAGACCAGTGACCTCCTCCCTGGCCTGACAGCAGGCAGCCCTGCTTTGGGCTTGTATTACAGAATGTACGTGTGTAGTCTGTAGCTGGCTCAAATGTAACACAGATCTTCAAGATTTCTTTCAATCTTAAGACTCACTGATTCTAAACCTCACACATTCAAGAGTCTGAGGGTGGCCCATCTGCCCTGCCATCCCACCCAAATAACAGATCCGGACTCTGCTTCGTCCCTGCCCAGATGGCTCCTCCTCCTAGATGGGCTTTCACAGAACGAGGAGACAGACTACCATACCTAAATAGGCAGGAAAGGCTGCTGAATAGGTGAGTACAGATGGGTACAGATGGGAAGGTCTGATACAGGTATGGAATGATATCTTTGTGGACCAAGGTAGGAAATGAATAAAAGAACAAGCTGAATGAGTAAGATGAATAATAATTTGCCTGTGGCCCTGCTCTATAGGAGAAGTGAGGGAAGAAGTATCTTCCTGGCATTGTCATACTAAACCAGAGCAGCTTTCAAGAAAAGCCAGGCCAGAGAGTCCCCAACATAAGAAAACAATTACATCTATCTGTATATTTAAGGTTCTGATTATTTAAAACTGAAGTTTCACAAGACCATTCTCCAGGAAGTGGATAACCTCAGAACACCCACCATGGGAGAAGTTCATCTCTGGGCTGGGAAGATCTTGAACAGGCAGTTGCTCCAAAGCTGGAAGGAGGAACCTACAGCCACACAGCCACTTTCATATTTGCTTTGGCTGCAACTTTGCCTACCAAGGTCTCCTGGGGCCTACCTCCCACCAGGCCTAAAATTCCTTTAGTTTCTCACTATACCACTCACCAAACAACTACAAGTTGTTGTAGTTGTCTGGAAGAGGAAAGGGACAGTGAACGAGGAGCTTGGGCTAGGAGCCTGGCAGCCCACCGATTTGGACAGATCCTTACCCTCCAATGCATATTTCATGTCTTGGGCAAACAGATGCCACATCACTTCTGCGCTGACTTTTCCCACATTCAACTCCTGAGGAAACCTGGATGACAGAAGAAACCACAGTCAGAGAATAAGGCAAGAGTCATTTGATTTGATTCATTTCAAGGCAAAAGTGCCTAGTTCTTGGAAGTCATATTAGAGAAAGGAGAAGCTTAGAGTACAGGGTTAGGTCCAATCTGGAGAAAAGGGGCCCAGGGGCCAGTGGCAGGACAAGTGGGGGCAGAAGGGATCCCTGTAGGCAAGATGGGCCTGGGGGCAGAAGATGCCCAGAAGGCAGGCAATTGAGAGGCAGAGACTCTCCAGGCAGTGGCTGGAAAGCAGGCACAGGCTAAATAAGATGGAGGAGAAAGGGCAAGGGAGGGGTGGGCTATAAGAAGGCAGACTTCATTCACAGTGGACAGACACATACACACATGGTCTCTGGATCCCCTGGGGCTCCTATGGCAGCCACAGTCCCAGAAGCCTCTCACTCCAGGGAGGCTGGCTCAGTCTGGGCAGGGACCCCCATTATGTTTCCACACCTGTCTCCAGAAACAGTTACCCAGACAGATACAAGGGACAGAGGGACAGATGGACGGACAGGAAGAAGAGGTGGCACTGCAAACATACAGAGACAGGAAAGAAAGAGGTTGTTAGACAGATGGACAGACCAATCACCAACAGACAGGGCCAAAGAGGGTGATACTCACTGGTTCAGAACAGGTGTGTAGGAATTCTTATCTTCCTCTATGATTGACACGATAAGTGTGATGAGCTTGGGCCAGAAATCCAGGTTCTGAATGCTGGGCCCTTGTTCCTCTGGAGGTAGCTCCTGCTTCTTGATCCAGAGGACACAGTGAGAGAGAGGGAGAGAGAGTCAGAGTAGAACGTAAAGGGTGTCTCCAATGATCCTCTTTCTCTTCCCCTCCCTATACCTCTTCCTCTAGAATCAAGGACCTTTCCTCTCCTAGAGCCTGTCTTCCACAAGACTATCCCTGTTCTGTAAGAATGACTATTGTGAGATCCCAGAACACAGGGAGCCTGTCGCTGAGAAGTTCTGTCCTCAGCCCCAGGGCACTGCTCTGATAAACTTGGTCAGTCCAAGAGATATAAAGATGCCCATCCTCCTTCTTCCTTCTCTCAGTTGCTACGGGCAGAGTAACTCCCTGGCTAAAGGAAACAGTCCTTCCAGCCTCACTAATAGGTCTAGTTCTATGCGGCCCCTACAGGCAGGTAGCCCTCTTCTTCTGGTGGTGTTCCTCTACTGACAGCACACCACAACCACACACATACACATCTCAGTTCTGAGCTCTTTCAACTTCTGCAGGAGCTACTGAACAGATCTAGGGTACATTTCAGCCTTTCAGTGGAGTAGGACTTCCCTTGACCCCCTGAAGTTATTAGGGGGAAGAACTGCATTTAGGAAGCTATTTGCCTAGCTGGATAAGAAAGGGCCTTACTTGGGAAGAGGCAAGCCTGAAAGCTTTACCTGAAATATAGAATAAAAAATCACTCTATAGTCACAGCCCAGAAAAGTGAGGTAGGAGTCACCACAGGAAGCCTGGAACACATATTGTCTCCCACTAAGACAAAGACGAAGGTGGAGCTGCCCAGAAGTACAGGAACAGGGCCTTTATGTAGGATGTCACATGCCACTGGAAAGCTTCCACAGTCCTTAATAAGCCTGCATTATCAGGAAGTTACTAGAAACCAGGACAGAATCTTTAATATCACTTAAATACGTCTCTTCCTTTCATTTTTCTGTCATTGTCCTGGCTCAGGCTCTTATCATTCAAGGATTTCTGAACTGGTCTTTGATCTTCAATCCAATCCCTCCTCCTTGCAGCTATCAGTGATCTTTCTACAAAGAAAATCTCAGCGTGTTACTCCTCTGCTTAAAGCCCTTCAACGGCATTCAATACAGTTTAAATTCCTTAGTTTATATCTTCCAGAATATGACTCTCTCTCAATCTCATACAACTCTTTTTGTTCCAGCTTATGTGCCACACACTCTGCTGAGACCTTTATACACATTATCCTATCTAATCCTCACAACGACTCCATTGAGTAGAAATTATTATCACCTTCATTTACAGATGAGGAGAGAGAAGGGCAGCAAGGTTATATGACTTGTGCAGAGTCATGCAGTTGTAAAGAGCAGAACTAAGATTTGATCCCAGATAGCTGAATCCCACAGCCTGATGCTGTAAGTACCCTAAATTGCCATACTTCTTTATTTTTATTTTGTGTTTTTGAGATGGAGTCTCACTCTGTCGCCCAGGCTGGAGTGCAGCGGCATGATCTCAGCTCACTGCAACCTCTGCCTCCTGGGTTCAAGCAATTCTCCTGTCTCAGTTTCCCAAGTAGCTGGGATTCCAAGCACCCACCACCATGCCTGGCTAATTTTTGTATTTTTAGTAGAGATGGGGTTTCACCATATACTCCTGACCTCAAGTGATCCACCCGCCCCGGCTTCCCAAAGTGCTAGAATTACCAGCGTGAGCCACTGCGCCTGGCCTGCTTATATTTCTTTAAATTAACATGCTTATACATAATTCTGTGCCTCTAAGCATTCTATTTGCTCTTCGTGGTATGCCCCTTCCCTCCAGCCCCTTTCTTTAGTTAATTCCTACTCCTTCCTCAAAATTCAGATTGAACTTTGCCTCTTCTGAGAGGTATTCCTGACATCCCTGTTAAGGGCTCCCAGAGCACGCTCACTGAACCTTTGGTGTAGATGTATCAGAAAACTACAACTACAGTAAAACACAGTAACAACAAAATAACAACAAAAAATAAATATAGTAATTTGCTCTGACCTCCACTAAACAATGAGATCCCCAAAGACTGAAATGCCTCTTACTCAACTTTGCCTCTAATGCTCTGTTAAGTGAATGGATGGACGAATAAACCAATGACTGAAGGTCAACAGACGGAAATTTTAAAAGACATGAAGAGTTTATGCCAGTGTAAATATGGAATAAGGAAAAAATGAAATTGAAAGAAAGTAAAAAGCAGATACCAAAACACAAAGGCTAAAGAGTATCCCTGAATAGTTTATGAACTTTCTTTCAAAGTCTAGTTCATTCTCATGCTGGGGAATAGAGACCAAATATTCAACCAGACCTCTGCATAGTTGAAAGATCAAACCTGAGAACAGTGTCTTGCCTTGACCAGAGAGACTTCACACACGGATGACAGAATGTGTCAAGTAAAACAAAGTCCTCAGGAAAACCTCCCATGGACTTCAGAACCAATAGGAGGCTTTATAAACCTTAAAAGGAAGAAGGCTTAAATACATGGCTGGCACAGAAAGTACACTTGGGAATGAGAAGAGGCAGTAGGAACAAGATCTTAGTCTTTATGAGGGTGCTCCTAGGAAGCTTTACAAATTGGATTTACCTAAAGATAAGTGTCCAAGACATTTAGGTTGTCCTGCCATCATTGGTTGTCCAAATCCCACTGCCTTTTAAGGTCTATCTCAAATGTTCCTTATTTTATGTAGCTTTTTCCGGTATCTGATCAAGAATGGGGAAAGACTCTTTCTCCTTGGGATTCCTTTAATTTTATCCCTTTTTCAAGGCCCTTCAAACAGACTCCTTTGATTAGAGTTATATATATGTTTATGAGACTGCAAACTTACTGAAGGAGCACTGTGCTCTCCTCAGACGTGGCCTAGAACAAACATTCAATATATATTTGTTGTACTGAAGGGAATCCACTCTGCAAATGTATGGTCAGCAAGAAACTCCTAAAACTGGAACTGTAATGAGTAATTGGAGCTAGAAGTAAGTTCTGGCTTTGAAATAAGTTGGGAGCATGGATCGGGGATACTACTAGAAGGATCTGAGAAAACGCACTAAGTCACCAGGTACTGACTTAGGATGCCAGGCTAAAACAAGTGAAGTAGTTCAGCCTCACAGAAGGATAGGGTTAGCCTTGATAGACAGTGGATGAATACGGCCCAGAAGAACCACACATTTCAGAGAGAAGTAATCAGAGGGAAAAGTAAACCTTCCAGGAGTCAGCAGCTCAGAGACCACTTCAGATTCCAGAGGAAGGAAGCCCAGAACTTACAAGAGTCTGCAAGAGTCAGAATAAAGTTAAACTTGAGGGAGAAAAAAGACTCTGGGATGGACTGAGAATTCACCTGCTCAACCCCTGAACCCCATGAATTTAGGTTTACTTTCTTCAACATCATTATTGTTGTCATTGCCCAGGGGTCTCTTTCCATCCACATATCTCATGGTCTACATGGTTCATACTCCACAACTCACTTACCGTTAAGAACATCAAGTACTTTGTCCTGAGCACCTTTCCACCACCATTGTGAAGGAAAGCCGAGGCTCTAGAGAGCCACTGATAGCTGGCCCCACCTGATCCCGAACCTCTTACCAGCTGGTACTGGTGGCTGTATAAGTCGTGGCAGTTGTTGAAGATATATTCATATGTGGAGTTCAAACAGGCCTTCACACAATCCTTTACCACCTGGCTGGCTCTTGGAGGGCTTTGCAGTTCTTGTACCTGCCAATTAAAAGAAGAAATATGGGCCCAAGGTCCTGCTCACCTGGGTGGGATATTCTCCTAGCACTACCCCAAACCTACTCTAGATTCTTTCATCCCTCTCTGGGTCCCTAGACCTTTCCCTGTGATGAATTGCCAGGATAGCTGACAGGGAAAACTTCCAGTCCATCCTCATGGATTTATAGTCCTTGTGCTCTCTCAGAAGTAACCCAGGGAACAGGTACACAGAAATGTAAGCTTAGAGGTGATGAATCCTGTAGCTTCAGACTCTGCCCAATGATTCTTATTTTTCATGTTCCTGTAGCCAGGTCTCCAGCCCAGAACCACCCAAACCCAGTCCATTTCTTACCTTCATTCTGAAGAAAGTAATGCTGGTCAGCAAATCCACTGTGGATTTTAAGTCCTGAAGCCGTTCAGGACTCCCAGCAGGGAAATTATTCTGTTGCAAATCAAGCAAATGTAAGAAAGGAACAGAGGACTATGAAAACCTTCCCCGCCAAAAGTGATGATATCAAAAGCTTCCCTAATTGCTACCTACTGGGTTTTTCTCTAGTCAAGCTGGCCAAAAACACTGCAATGCTACAGGTCTCCTTCTCTTTTTTCTATTGATGCAAACAGGCTCTTGCCAAAAGCAGGGGTTAATACTCTCCACCCTAGAAAGCAACACATCCTCCCTCCAGTTCTACTTCCCATGCAATGTATAAGAACTTGTACAAAGGAACACACAGGCACACACACACTTACACACATGCTTTTCTTGGATGAAGATTCTTACACACCAACAGTGACTTCTTCAAAAGTTACAATCTAACTGTATATCCTGGAATATAAGTGGAGCCACACTACAGGCCAAACTGAGGTCCAGGACCTGTACTTTTTGTACAACAGACCCCAGCTCTTCTACTGTTCTGCAGCCAGCAGACGGCAGATCTCTGAGCAGAACTGCTTTTGGAGTGAGTTCCTTAGGAATTTCCAGCCATCCTTACTTCATTCACTTTGGCATGAGTCTTAGGAGGGAGCTGCTATGAAGAGCTGAAGGGAGATGCTGAGCCTGTCTTCACATTAATGGTCAGTTTTTAAACCTTCAAATGGCTACTTACATGCCAAATATAAGACATACAGTCAGTTGTCCATTATTTGTGCAAATGGAGGGCACTCGAGCAGACAATTAAAACCTCACTTCTTTTTAACTTTAAGGTTGTTTTTATACTTACTTTTTAATGTGCGCATATTGCCTGTTCTGAAAATTCACAGCACTTTAAGGCAAGTAATGAAGCCATTCTAAGATCTAACATAGGAGGAAATGAGAAACTGCCCATTTCCTTATCCTGTCCTGTCCCAGGTACCCATCCTCCTACTACACCTATTTCCTCCCTTTATACTACAAATGGACATGCTCTCTGATACAAATTACTTGCAAAAGCCAAGCTACTCTCTCTCCCCCTAGCCAGATTCTCACACCTCCCCTGGAAAACGAGGAGAGTATGGAAAAATGCAAAAGAGAAATGTAATTAGGTATCTAATTTTTTAAAAGGGTACTCCTGGAAGACATTATCCTCAGGAAACTCCCTAATGAGAATGTCACCAGAGAGTTTAGTAGAGTGTTAACAGTGAGGTTGGAAAGCCAACTGTCCATAAAAAGTAACCACACCTGCTGCTATTTATACACCACATGGTCCCTGGAGTTAAAAGAACCACAGGTGTCAGTAGCATTGGCCATTTGTGTGGATGTGATGACACAGACCAGTTTTCCCTGGCCTCAGTCTTTACAGCCAAGATTGGCCTACAGTCTCTCTGGGACTGTGCTTGATATATATTATCCTGCCCACAGCCATGTCTTCACTCACCCTGTATGTAGAGAGGTCGATCCTCAGTGAGTTGTGTAGCTGGTCCAGCAGTTTTACAAATCTCTCTTTCTGAGGGTGAGAAACAAATAATGGGGAAGAAAAAGAGAACCTGTGTCTGAGTCCCCTAAACTACAACAGAAACAGAACCACCTCTGGATGAGTAGAAAGAGTTGGGAGGCATTGGGCTGGAGACACATCCCTGCCCATGGAAAGAACAACAAACAGTGTAATGAGATAGACAGTCCCTGTTCTATCTCTTTGCAGCTCTGTCCCAATCTGGGAAATCTCACACTGGCAAGGAAAAAGCCAAGTCCCTGGGAGGAGAAAAGGCTCCTTGGATTATCCAAGAGTCAATAGGGCACGACCAGTGCATCTCTATCCCTTTGGGACTGTAACTTATCTCAGTTAGATAAGAAGAAACTCCAAACACATTCTCTCTTGAGTCTGAGGTCTCCTGACTTATCTCGGGGTACTGCATAACAGTTATACAGCCGCAGCCTAGCAGTGATGATGGGAGAGAGAAACTGATGCATTTGAAAGATAACAGGGCAGGCCTGAAGGGGTCTCTCTTTAAACCACATTCCACACACACTTCCCATAGTGTATACTTTTTAAATGTTAAAATATCTAACATATACTACTTTAATAGCTGATTTTCATAGAAAAAATTTAACTAAACATGGAATCATATGCCTGCAGGATGTTGGCATCCCACTCCTAGAACTCATATATTGATTATATGAGTAGATATTGATTAAGTCAATACATAATGAGATGAGGCAAAATGGAACAAATATTTGACTGGCTTAATACATTACACATCTACAGAAAGACTCTATCAACAACAAAAAATTCATTAGTACCAAAAAATCAGGGCTCACAGACTCAGTGAATTGGGGTGATATCAGTAACTTTATGCCCAAAAAATGGTCATTTTTGTGTTGGGTCAGAATGATTTTATCTAGTTTATACTGAATTAATGTCAGGTGACATTTTGAGTAATGACTCAACTTCTCAGGTACCTTAACCCAGGAAGGGCACACCCTGGATAGGGAAAACAGTCCAGACACTAGAAAAGGGACAGGTTCAAGTGCACACTGGCATCGTTGCTTAGACATCAGTCTCATATAAACTCAAGTAATATGAATCCGTCACAGACAGATTGAACAAGATTTTTAAAAGTCCATTTGTGGACCTGCAAGACTGAAGAGTATGGAATATGGTAACTCAACCAAGTTGTTGGCCCAGAGAGATTCTGGCCAAGCCCAGGTGGTACCACCCCCAACCACCTTCTCTTCTTTGTGTCTGTGGAGAGGCTATTAGTATAGTCTGCATACCCATAAGGAAACAAGGTTCATCTATCAAAATGGTAGCTACCTGAATTTTAAGCACATCAAGTAACTCTACAGGACCAGCCAAGAAAAATCAAACTTGGCTGAGTGCGGTGGCTCAAGCCTGTAATCCCAGCACTTTGGGAGGCCAAGGTGGGTGGATCACAAGGTCAGAAGTTCGAGACCAGTCTGGCCAACATGGTGAAACACCGTCTCTGCTAAAAAAAAAAAAAAAAAAAATTAGCCAGGCGTGGTAGCATGTGCCTGTAATTCCAGCTACTCAGGAGGCTGAGGCAGGAGAATTGCTTGAACCCAGGAGGTGGAGGTTGCAGTGAGCCAAGATCGCACCACTGCACTCCAGCCTGGGCAACACAGCGAGACTCTGTCTCGAAAAAAAAAAAAAGAAAATCAAACTTTATTAATTGGTAACCAATGCAGACATATGTGTTTACATGATACTTACCCCAAAGTTGGAGGCTGCGAAGCGATCAGAGGCAGAGACATTGGTAGAGGCAGTTGTGTGGGCATAGTAGGCATTGATGTTGGCCAGTAAGGTGCTCATCACTGCTGGCACACCAGGACACATGTACTTGGATGATAAACATGCAAAGTGCCTGAAAAACACAGCACCCTCAGCCTCAAAGACTCTTCAGGGCTTGCGGCAAAAGCCAAGCAGGAACTCATTAAAAGTATATGGGCTAAGTGAAGCACAGTCAGGGCAATTGCTGCCCTCTGCTTGCCTAGGGCTGCTTTCTGTGCACAGCTCTAGGGGCAGCATCACTGACAGAAAGGCTACTCTGCTTCTCATAGCAATTTGGAATTCCCATTTAAAGAGTCCTGATCGACTCCACACACAGCTGCTTTCCCTGCAGTTTAGTGTCCTCTTTGACCCCCAGGCCAGTCTAGGCCAGACCAGGTATCACAAACACATGTACATGAGCACACATATCCTGTCTGCTCAGGCCTGTGATGTCTAGGCAGATTTGTCCTTGCATACTCTCACATGCCTTTTTCCCTGCGGAGTTATCTCAACTCTGAGGCAGTTACTGACAAAACATTCCCTTTTCTGTGAGTTACTGACAAAACATTCCCTTTCTACATATACCCTTCTTGCCTTGGGGTACAGAACTATCCCACCCAACTCAGAGAGGAAAGGAAAGGAATCACTACATGCTAACCCACTAAGGACCTGCCCACCATGTCAGTGTGCCTTAGTTAGCCACCCAGTGATTAGTAGCCACTTCCCAGCACCCCAGCAGAGACTCACGTCATGGCCTGATATATAGACTCAATGCCATAACGCATGGCAAATTCATCCACAATTTCTTGGGCTGTCTCATCAAAGTACACCTTCCAGGCATCGTCTCCTCGAGCTTCAGGGATGCGGACTCCTCCACTGCCCTGAATGTCTGTGAGGTAATGGAAAAGGTTCTGCAGAAGAGAGAGTAGAGAAAGGGAATGGGTTAAATATATATGAAAAACAAAAACAAACTTGGTGGTAAAGCCCAGGAGAATGTGAATAAGGAAGGTTCCACAGAAATTCTGTCCTTCTAGTCATTGCTCAGTTCCTCCTATGGCCCCAATAGGCTGTTCTGACATTAGTGGAAGAGAATGCAGTCTGGGTTCAATCACTTGGGCTTTCCAGGGTAGCAGAGTGAGTAAAGGATAAAATTTAAAACAGGCCTTGGATCTCCAACCACCCAGCAATCCTACTTATGGCCAAAGGCCTCTCCCAGCACTGCTTTCTGATCCCCCACCTACCAAGGGCTGGCTCACCTCATGGAGACACGTATACTGCACGTGGTATGGGGCTACTTTCTCCTCCCCCTTGATCTCCACACTGATTTGTAGTCGGATAGCCCCTGAGACGGCTGATTTGTCTGTCCTCTTCTCTATGAAGGAAAGAAGACTGGAGATTGACACCAATGCAACTAGACAGCAAAGATAGTTCCATTCTGGCTAAACCCAAGGAAAAGAAGGGGCCAACCCAAGGACTCACCATATAGGGTGAATCATTCCAGTGACCATATATTCCACAAATACCCTTGAACTAGCTGGGTAGGAGAACAGGAGTGTGGAGGGGCGACAAAGGCACTAGTATGAAGAATAAAGGGCCTTCTGAAACCCAGAGAACGTTCAGCCAGAGTGAGTTGCAGCCACTGCCACTCCTCTGTCCCCCATCCCTCCCCATAGTCAGTTCTTTGCAGGTAAGACAGGCTCTGTATAGAGATATGCTTTGGGGACAAATGGTGGTTTTGGTAGAAGAACTATTCCTAGGTCCCCTTCATGCTCTCCCTTCCAAGCAACTTTCTTGGGTCCAGTTTCCTCACCCAAGTTGTACCAGACGTCCATCTCGCCACTTAGGGTCCGAACCTCAATGATGGTTTGGCCAAGGAAATCATCGGACTCTCGCTTTAGGCGTTGCTTTACTCTTGACTTGATGTCATCATCCTCATCCCACACACGCACCTTAATGCGGTCAGAGGAGTTGTGGCACTCACTGTGAGAGAATTAGGCAAGCTCTGTTAGGGGCAGACCCAGTAGCGCCAAATCCTGTTACTTCCTATTCCCTCCCAAAAGCTCTGACAGCTGCACTTGAGGCCCTGGAAGAGGAGAAGTCAGAGGACAGTAGTACTAAAGTTCCAAAAAAGTTGGGCTATCCCAGCAAATGACTCTTCATTCCTCGGCCTGGGTGGCTCTATCTACTACTGTATAGTTCTTATTGTCCTAGAACAAAGGGCAAGGGGTGGAGGGAAGAGTAATTCAGGTCAATTCTGACTTCCTATACAGCTAGCTGTATCAGCAATACCAAGAGGAAAACAGCTAGATATGCCACGGAGCTCCAGGAAGCAACTGCTAGCTCCATCCTCAGAGCCTAAGACATGAAGTCAGTAAAGATGCTACACATGTCCACGGTAGGCCCATATAGTTATAACTGTTTAGCTTTCTATCTAACTCCCCCATCTGCCTAACTATGTGCTTGGTGAGCTTCTATATTATCCTATCATATCCCATTGAAATGTCATCTCCTCTATCAGGTTTGCTTTGGAGAAAGGAGTTTTCCCAGGTCTTCTCTCAAGCTGTCCTCTCCAACCGTTGCTTTCTGGGTTCTGTTGTTTCACCCAAAAGTTGTAACTGGCAAAATTTGCTGTTCCTTTCCCTATGTTCTTATGACATCTTTCCACATTCCATTAAAATATTACAGTATAACCACCACTCTGTGGGAAGATAATAGACACATCAACAATGAGCTTCTTGAAGCCAGGGATTGTTCTATTCATTTTTAGATACACTATTTTATGTATAGTGTCTTGTACAGAAAATGAGCTTAAAAAACTGTTTACTAAAAGTGGGCAAAAACGACCTAGAGCTAGTTGATTTTAAATTAGTCATAAGAATAATTCAAGCAGGAACTATTCAGATTCTCAAACAGGTGCTTCTCCTAGTAGCTATTAATATTATCTCTGGATTAGAGATTAATTTTACTATATCCCAATCCTTTTTTTTTTTTTTTTTTTTTTGAGATGGAGTCTCACTCTGTCGCCAGGCTGGAGTGCAGTGGCATGATCTTGGTGCACTGCAACGTCCACCTCCCAGGTTCAGGGGATTCTCTTCCCTCAGCCTCCCGAGTAAGCTGGGACTATAGGTGCCTGCCACCATGCCCAGTTCATTTTTGTATTTTTAGTAGATATGGGGTTTTGCCACGTTGGCTAGTCTGGTCTGAAACTCCTGACCTCAGGTGATCTGCCTGCTTTGGCCTCCCAAAGTGCTGGGATTACAGATGTGAGCCACCGTGATGGCCCTAATCCCTCTCTACATGAATCTTCTGAGGAGCCAACAGAAGGAGGCCTCTACATAGCCAGCCTGCTTGGCTGATTCAAATCCAAAATCTGGACCCTAGGCCTTATTGGGGAGTGACAAAGCATGTTGATTCTCCAGATATTAGTTTGTCATTTTTCAATAACCATCTTTTACTGTCATAAGAAATAGTTTATAAGAAAGTGAGATAATTAAAAAATCAGTGAGGGTAGAAGCTGAGGCAGGAAGAAACACTACCTTTATGGGAAACAGCAACTTCAGGACCCAGATTTCTACTTTCAAGCCAGAATTACCCAGTTTTAGGACAAGGACACTCCCTCCCCACTCTGTATAACAGCCTTCCTTATGAGAGCCTAACCCTACTGTACCTTCCTAGGCAAGGGTAGGAGGTACAATAAGGCAGTCAGTCCCTGGTTCTGTCACTGAGCAGTAAAGTAGTAAAATCTTTCTACTGCTAGAAAAAGCAGGATGGGGTGTCCTAGGGCCCCTTTAATAGCCCTGGTGAAGACAGGGCATGGGCATAGTAACCCTGACACAACAGGTCATGAGAAGAAAACTGGAGAAAGAATGGCTGATGCCTGAGCAAAGCATGTGAGAAATGGTTTTTCTCCCCTGCCTTTGCCCAATCTTCAAGTTCAAGCCCAGAATGGCAGGATGTGATCCTGCTCCCCCAATACACACAGTCCCAGGTAAGACAAAGCTCTCTGTGACTTACAAATGGAACTTTTCCTCCCAAACAGGATTCAAGTTTCCAAAAATGGTCTTGGTACGCTTCTTGGTTTTGCCGACTTGCACAGTCACGTAAGGGTCACTGGATCCTGTTTTGTCCTTGGCTTGTAGGCCCTGGGCACACACCACTGCAACCCAAGCATGTACAGGAGGCTTCAGAGTCGGTCAGAAGCCCTCCACAGCACTACTCATATGCTCTCCATCTTAGAGCAGTCTATGCTCCTTGCACAGATACCATAATCCCATTCCTCCATATTTATTCTTCTTCCTGGGCCACGAGCCTTTCCTTTAAAGCCCAAGCATCCCATCTCCCTACCCAACCCCTAACTGACCACTTGTCTCTACACTGGTCCTTATACCCTCTGATATATACATGCTTCAGCCCCACCCAGTTAGCAAACCACTGGTTAACTACTCCCTGGTCCCCTGCCCTTCCCCTTCCCCCTCCCCCCACCTCTTGTAGTATCAAACTGTTAGCCAATCTACAGTGTTAGGTTGTTAGCAAATCCTTGTATTATGGTTCATGTTGTTTGCAGATAGCAGTCTTGCCTCTCCGGCACCAGGGTCTAGGTAAGGAGGAGTGATGAATAATGAGGACTTTCCTTCCCAGTGATTTCCTTTTTCTTTCTTCGCAATCCCTTGCTCCCTCATGCTCAGGATGCTTCTTCCCCAGGCTCCTTCCCATAGCCCAGGCCTTCCTGTCCCCTCAAACTGTGGCCTGCTCACCAGTAATGGTGATCTTGGCTGACCATTTGGAGGTGCCATCCAGTACACTCTGCTTCACTGTTTTCATCTGCTGCACATGGGCAGCTTTGCTCACTGTGAAGACGTCCCGTATAACTTCAAAGATCTCTGGCTTATTTCGCTCTCGGATCTTCATGCGGTCCTTCATGGCCATGATAATGTTCTGGGTCCGGTCCTCAGCTCCATGTTTACAGCTCTTTTCTGCAGCCCCTGAACGTGGCCAGGAACAGAAATTAGAATTAAGCAACAAGTCACCTACCAGACCAAGGGTTGAGCTGAGGAATGGGGCCCAGGAGAGGCTGCAGAGCAGCGGAGAAACTATGCAGCCAGGCTGGTTGCTACTTCTCAGCAATTAAGGCACAGGCCCTCTGGAACCTGCACTTGCCACCTCTTCATGATGGGTTTTGTCCAAGTCATTACTAGCATTTGTCTTCAGGCAGTCTTTTCAGAGCCCACCTCTTCTGCTGACCCTGTCCTACCTGTCTCTTCATGTCTAACTTAGCCATGCCACTGGCACCAATTTGAGGCTCTTCAAAGGACATTTTCCATGAATAATTTCTCAAGGCCTCTCCCTGGTCCCCTTATATATGTCATAGGTGTCCTTGGGATAATGAAGTACTTGTGGGTCTGTCTAGAGGTGACCTTCCCTTCTCCTAGCACAATCCTTAAAGCTTTCAGTGCTACAGCCTGGCTTGTCGGTAATACCTGGGAGGTCTGGAGGGCAGGAAAATAGTTTCCACTTCCTTCACCCCTGCTTTTCCTGGGGTCCAGCCACAGTGAGTGCAAGCAAAGCAGGAGGGTAGCAAGGAGATATGAACTTTGACCCCTACCATTTTCTCTGACAAGAACTTGTTGCTTTTCCTGCTCCTATTCTCCCCACTCCATCATGGCAGGACAAGTCATATATTTAGCCAAGGCTGTGGGGGTCTGGCATACTCTCCTCTTGGACGTCTGTCAGATTCATTTGACACTTCTATTTCTGGCACTATTGTCTAAAAACAAGCAATGAATGCTGCCTTCCCTGAGTCCTAGATTCCAGGCTTCGGGAGGTTCCTCTGTGGGGCCTGGAACCCCACAAAACTCTATTTCTTTCCTCTCATTAGTCTCAGATCCTGATGCTTTTGTCATTTGGACTATAAGGCCGCTGTGCTGTATACACTGCAAAGCTCAGTCTCTGGGATCAACTGAATCCTAGAAGAGATTCTAGCTACATTAGAAGGCCACAGAAAGCTCAAAGAATTTTTCCTAAAGGTGCTTAAGAAGGTAGTGTAAGACCTGCTATTTGGAAAGGCAAGGCTCCTTGATTCAGAATCCTACCTTCTCTGAAATAGATAGGGTTTCAGAATCAGGTGGACTGGGGGAATGATTAGTTCAGCCATCCCAGCTCTTTGCCACAGACTATTTTGGAGAGCCCCTCCAGAGCCCCTACTGCCCCACTCCCTGCCCCTCACCCCACAGGGCACTCACGCTGCAGGCAGTCAGCATTGAGCAGGTCCTGGCACTTCTCATGGCACTTGACTCCACATTCACTGCAGCGCATGCCCTGACGGGCAATGCCCCAGAGGAGGCCTTCACACTCATAGCAGTAGGTTGGGGTAGTGGCTGTCCAGACCTCAAAGTTGTGAGGAGTGGTGCACGAAATGGGGTAGATTAAGGCCTGCAGGGTTTTCTTATACACGTGGGATTTCTGAAAGATACCCCGTCCCATGATTTTTGTTTTTTGTTTGCTTTGAGACAGAGTCTTGCTCTGTTGCTCAGGCTGGAGTGCAGTGCTGCGATCTCAGCTCACTGCAACCTCCACCTCCCAGGTTCAAGCAATTCTCATGCCGCAGCCCCCGAGTAGCTGGGATTACATGCACATGCTACCACGCCTGGCTAATTTTTGTATTTTTAGTAGAGATGGGGTTTCACCATGTTGGTCAGCCTTGTCGAACTCCTGACCTCAAGTGATCCACCTGCCTCGGTCTCCCAAAGTGCTGGGATCACAGGCGTAAGCCACCATGCCTGTTCCCCATGACTTTTAGATTCTGCAGGGAGATACCAGAACTGAGACCCTGTGGGACAATCAGGACCTTGATTTCATGTCTCCTCTGGCAATGAAGAAGATGCTCTATCCTGGCCCAGCCCATAGCCCAGCCTAGCAGAATGAGGCCCACAATATAGTGTGCTCCAGGTTGTCCAACACAGGTTGGACCTGATGCTGAATCTGAGCCTTGTTCCAGCATTTACACTTTCTAAGAAAACAGAAGGTACTTGGTCCATCATAAAACCCTGAGTTCAGTGGTCACACCCTTCAACATGAGACTTGGGCTTACCCTCTGATCTAGACTCGCTTAGAGCCTTACCCAGTGTGGAAAACTAACACCTGATGCTATCTGTCTTTTTCATCAGCAATGTGTGCCCAGCACTCTTGAATTCCCAGAATTCCCACTACAATTGTATGACTACAGAGATGATCACCAGTCCTGAGGCCAGTGGACTTATGAAAGCACATGGGTCACTTACCAGCTCTTCGTCCTTAAGAGAAGTGCGTGTAGCCATTGCAGAAGTGATTCCTGCCTTCCGAGACTGGACCAGTGACTGTGAGGGAAGATCTGCTGTTAGCCCTGACCACCACCAAGGGCTGGCAAAGTCCTGGGAAGGGAGCTTCAGTGACCAAAGCCACTTGACTATAGCTTACTACAGTACTTTCTATTTTTATTGTCACTCACAGCAACGGCCCTAACAGGTGACAAGTGTCCCAGGTTAAGATGCAAAACCCAAGGCCCTCAGGGGGCTTCTCTAACTATGTTAGAACAGCACTTTCTTCAGGGTATCTATCATCCAAAGAGTTTCTTTTTCCCTCACTCTTCTTAGTGTCCTACCCCACAGAAACTCCTTGTTTATGGGAAGGAAAAGGAAAATGAAAAGCTTAGAACTATAGTAGAAAACAGGTAATTAAGAATAACAGAGACACACAACTCTGTCAAAGTCACATTCAAGAGCCATCATGGAGAAAAATGATTCCATGGTAACCTCTATAACTTGGCACCTCCCCAAGCCCATATAATCCCTGGGTGGCTACAGAGGCCAGCAGACCTACATGTAGGGCACTTGGCAAGTGAAAGGGGCATTGAAGCCTCAGTCAAATCAAGCAGGACAGGGAGTTAAGTCTGAGAGCTGGGGTTACCTTGCTAGCCACGCTCTTGCATAGGGGGCCCCATGTATCTGCCAAGCCCAAGCTTTAGGGGCAGCCCCTGGAGAGGCACATGGTTTCCTAAAGGCAGAGGACACTGAGAAGACAGAAGTCAAAATATCAGCCTGAGCAGGAGGAACAGCTGGGAAGGGCCCAAGTGATTTGAGATGCGGACGTTTTTTGTTCATTTTGAGACGGAGTCTTGCACTGTCACCCAGGCTGGAGTACAGTGGTGCGATCTCAGCTCATTGCAACCTCCGCTTCCCAGGTTCAAGCGATTCTCCTGCCTCAGCCTCACGAGTAGCTGAGATTAAAGGCACCCACCACCACTGCCAGCTAATTTTTTTGTATTTTTAGTAGAGACAGGGTTTCACTATGTTGGTCAGGCTGGTCTCAAACTCCTGACCTCATGATTCATCCACCTCAGCCTCCCAAAGTGTTGGGATTACAGGCGTGAACCACTGCACCTGGCCAGGGATGCAGACTTTTAAAGAGGATGGGAAAGGGCTCTGGAGACACTCACCATAGCCTGTGTAGAGGACAGCAGAGAAAGGAACAACATGATATTAAAGACCCGAAAAGGCATGAAAACTTTAAGAGGCAACTGAGAGGTTCTTCTCTATAGTGCAAAGCATTTCCCAATCCACTCTGCTTCTGTCCACTAAAAACTGTCTTCAATCCAGACCACTGGCTAGGACCCAAAGCCTAGAGTACCTACTCTAAGGAGTATTATGCCATAAAGCCAAAGATAGGGCAAAAGACAGAGAGGGAGAGCAAGAAATAAACTGGATACTTGCTTGTGGGCAAAGAGTGAGAAAGGATGAGGAAAAAAAGTAGGAAGAAAAGGAAGAGAAAAAAGAGGAGATGAGAGACATTAAGGAAAGGAAAATGGTATTGAAGAAGAGATGGCATGAGAATTTATCTTCAACCAGCTAGATGAAGAGCTGGTAGAAGAGGTACATTAGAAAGGAGGAGTCAGGCATGGTGGCTCACGCCTGTAACCCAGCACTTTGGGAAGCTGAGGCGGGAGGATCACTTGAGCCTGGGAGTTTGAGGCCAGCCTGGGCAACACAGTGGGATGCTGTCTCAAGAAAGAAAAAGAAAGAAAGAAAGAAAAGAAAGAAAGAAAGGAAGACAGAAAGAAGAAAGAAAGAAGAAGGAAGGAAGGAAGGAAGGAAGGAAGGAAGGAAGGAAAGAAAGAAAGAAAGAGAAAGAGAAGAAAGAAAGAAAGAAGAAAGAAAGAAAGAAAGAAAGAAAGAAAGAAAGAAAGAAAGAAAGAAAGAAAGAAAGAAAGAAAGAAAGAGAGAAAGAAGGAAGGAAGGAAGGAAGGAGAAAGAGAGAAAGAGAGAGAAAGGAGAAGATGAACAAATGGTAAGAAATAATGGAAGGGAAGAAAAATGATGAAGAGAAAATGGCAGATGATACTTTCAGTCAACTAAGGAGGGAGAAACTAGTGGAGCAGGAAATGGGGAAGAGGGAAGAGGAGTGGATAGGAAAAACAATAGATAGAATAGATAGAATAGAGAGCAAAAAAGAAAACAGAAACAGAAAATGGTAATAAGGGAAAAGGGTTCATGTTTAACCGAACCCTTACACCCTATTTCTGGCTTTAGAGCTCTGAGAGAGCCTGGACCTCACTTCACCCCCAACTACACACAAGGCTACAGAAAATTCCTTGGGCTGTTTGCGCCTCACAAGGTATGACCCAGAATGGGGCTTCTGGTCATCCTGGGAGGATGGGAGGAGGCCCTGGAATCAGCTTTAACTCTTAAGCCTGTTTCAATTCAATTCCACAAATTTTTATCATTGCCTCTCAGCGCCTGACACTAGGTTACAGAGATAGTCTCGAAAGCCTACGTCTTGAGAAGAACTTTTGCTTGACTTCCAAGAAGGCATCAAGCTCTAGTCATGCTCATCCCATACCAAGCTCAATGATCTAGGTCAAGGGCTAGAGGCAGTTTCCATTACAGGTCATCAAAGAAGGCTGCAGAGATACCTGTAAGAGCTAGATGCCTATAGGAAGACACAAAATCCTAACTTTGAGAGCCCAAGCCACAAATATTCCAGATAGGAGCTTGAGCTAATAAATTCAGGACTCTGACTAGGGAGTGAGGTAGAACACAGTCCCTGTGAAGCCATTGCTAAGTCTCAGAAGGCTTTAAATGATTGATCATCAGACCAATTTGAGTCATTAAATGGACGACTCCCAATCCTGACAGCTTGTCAAGGCCCAATGGGGGATACCCCAAGGCTACTGCCTATGCCTGCACAAAAGTCTTCACTCACCAGATCACTGACAAGTGGCAGTGGCTTCTTTCTGCGTAAATCTGGCATGCTGTCAATGCCATAGAGCCCTCCGGCTGGCCTGAGGAGAGAAGGAAATATGTCAGGACCTTCAGTCTTGCTTTGAGTTAACTGGTGTTCAGTGTTCCATTCACCTTGCTCTCCCTCTCCCCAGAGGAAGATGAACTGACCTCTATCATGTGCCTTTGAGACGGGAAGGGAAGACAGTAAGTCAGGGAAATAAAGCTATGGAAGAGTGAGCAATAGAATCTGTTCTCACAGTACCCCTCAGTGTCTCTTACAGTTTCAGCTGAGGACTGAGCCTCTTTTATCCCACAGTGATAGTTCAAGGCATTTCAGTGTATCTGAAGGCACTTTTGTGCTCCATAAGGCAAGGTAGTAATTGGCACTCAAGAGGGCTTCTCCCCAAACTCAAGGCAAAGACACTGCTCCTCAAAGATAAGTCTTGCCAAGCCTGTGCTAGAACAGAACCCACAGGGTGGCTCTATGGCAAGAGTCTAGGTGAGTAAGACTACCAGATAATGGCACATAGAAGGACACCATCTCCAACCAAGAGTAAAAGAGTCACCAGTTCTGTCTACCTAGGCCTCCTGAAGAAAAGCCTTCTCCATGGAGAAAGGAGCCCTCATAATCAAGTGGAAGCAGGGGAGGTGGTATGGGAGACTTCCAAAAGACCACTTAAGGGAAGAAAAACAAAACAAAACACCATTTAGGAAGGAAACAGCAAAAGGACTCTGTGAGTGTGGCCTAGCCCTATGGACACATCAATAGAGCCTGGGGAAAAATTACAGCTACAGCAGCTGGATATTTCTAAAACTTTTATACCTTTTCTATACTGATTAATTTTATTGTTCTTTTATAACAATATGCAATAAAAACAGAAAATGTACCCAAAAGAAATTACACTGAGATAACCTGGATTTTAACTCCAGTTCTTCTATTAATGTACTATGTCTTCTCCCAAAATTCCTTCATCACTTTAGGCCTTGGTGATACTTCTATAAAATGAGATGGATGAGCAACAAAAAACTCTCTGGCCTTAATGAAAAGAACTCATATACCCGGTTTTAATGAGAGCAAAGAGGTTGGGAAAGTTGGGTAGCTGGGCTGTATACCACGGCTGGTCTAAAGACAGAAATATTCCAACAGAAAAAGTAGGTACTTGTAGCTATCTAGGCAAAGAATGGAACCACAAATTGGGTCAAGTCCAGAAGTTGAAACAGGCCATTCAATATGCTGATTTCTAATAAACTAGCTCCCTGAACATAGGCAGTGAGCTTTGTTTTTAATGAGATTACCAGATCGAGGGAAGTTTTATACTTAGGACAGCTTCTGAGGACTAAGGTGAAACAAAAGGAAGAAAGACAATAGGGAATTATTTAGAAAACTACTGCATGGCTACATTTAAAAATAGTCTGGATATGTCCCATTGACATGTATGTAGTTTACAATTATTAGAAGGAAAAAAAACTAAAGATCATTGAAGCAACTGGTGCCACAACTTTGTAGCTAATTCTAGAAACTACAATATGTATCTCTTAAGCCAAGAAATTTTTTTTAACATAAACAATCTTTCAATAAAAGAAGGCAGTAGCTCATTCAATGATTCACTCTTGATTAAAAGACAAACTAAAAAAAAAAAAAAAAATGCTGACAAAACTGCAGAGAAAAGAGAACACTTTTTTTTTTTTTTTTTTTTTTTTGAGACGGAGTCTGGCTCTGTCGCCCAGGATGGAGTGCAGTGGCCGGATCTCAGCTCACTGCAAGCTCCGCCTCCCGGGTTCACGCCATTCTCCTGCCTCAGCCTCCCGAGTAGCTGGGACTACAGGCGCCGCCACCACGCCCGGCTAGTTTTTTGTATTTTTTAGTAGAGACGGGGTTTCACCGTGTTAGCCAGGATGGTCTCGATCTCCTGACCTCGTGATCCGCCCGTCTCGGCCTCCCAAAGTGCTGGGATTACAGGCTTGAGCCACCGCGCCCGGCCAAGAGAACACTTATATACTGTTGGTAGGAGTGTAAATTAATTCAACCATTGTGGAAAGCAGTGTGGCAATTCCTCAAAAAACTAAAACAGAACCACCATTCGACTCAGCAATCCCATTATTGGGTATATACCGGAAGGAAGGAATAAAAAGTGTTCTACCATAAAGACAGATGGATGAGTATGTTCGCTGCAGCATTATTCACAATAGCAAAGACATGGAATCAAGCTAAATGCCCATCAATGGCAGACTGCATAAAGAAAATATAGTACATATACACCGCAGAATACTATGCAGCCATAAAAAAGAACAACATCATGTCCTTTGCAGGAACATGGTTGGAGTTGGAGGCCACTATTCTCAGCAAACTAATGCAGGAACAGAAAACCAAACACTGCATGCTCTTTCTTGTAAGTGGGAGCTAAATGATGAGAACACATGGACACAAAGAGGGTGACAACAGACATGGGCCTACTTGAGGGTGAAGGGTAGGAAGAGGGAGAGGAGCAGAAAAAATAACTATTGTTTTAGTACTTGGGTGGTGAAATAATCTGTGCAACAAAACCCTGTGACATGAGTTTAACTATATAACAAACCTGCACATGTACCCCTGATCCTAAAACAAAAGTTAAAAAAAAATTTTTTTTTTTAAAGACAACAAATTGCAAGGGAAAGGAGCATGTAAAAATGTAGTAGACCATCTACCTGATCTTTCTTCTTCCCTGGCCACAAGAGGAAGCAACTACTGAAAATTCTGATGTCAGAAGCCTTTGTAGGAAAAAGGGAAAAGGAAGGTACAGATACCTAATTGGTGATATTTGTGGGAAGGAGTGGGAAATGGGAAGGTACTTGAACTCTCTTCTCTCTTTAATAACACATTGAGCAGCTTAAAATGACTCTGGTACAATCACATGGGTCTGAAACTCCCAAACAAGAAGCAGACAGAACATACAGAGCTCAGAAAGGGATGTTACTTATGTCCTGACTACAGTGGAATGGAATAAGTAGATGATTCACAACAGTTGGAACAGGACCAAGCCTAGGGAGTAACTTAATCAGCCACACCATCAACAGTGGAATGGACAGAATGAATAATGTCTAGTATCTGATAGCACAGCAGGGTGACTACAGGCAACAACAATTTATTGCACATTTTAAAATAACAGAGTATAAGTGGATTGTAACACAAAGAAAGGATAACTGCTTGAAGTGATGGATACCCCATTTACCCTGATATGAGTATTACACACTGTATGCCTGTATCAAAATATCTAATGTAACTTATAAATAGACACACATAGACTACTATGCACTCACAAAAATTAAAAAACAAAAGAAATGGAAAGAACATGTTTCCAAATGCAGATATTTTTCTAATTTCTCTCTGCTCTACCTAAAGGGTATATCACCACTATGAAAAGATGGACCAGAAATTACAGAGGCAAGGATGAGAAGGTCCCAAAGCTCCCTTCCCTGCCCCAGTGTAACCATTCTGCAAAGATCCCTCTTCTGCGTCCGAGGAATCTGTCAGCGGAGTTCTCTCCTCTGTCTCAGAGAAGCAACCAACCTATAGTGGAACCTTTTCCTTCCCCAGGATGCAGCTTATGAAGATGTTTCCCCTGCTTCTCAGGGGAAAAGCTAAAAGCATCAAGAGATACTGAATACAATCCACAGAAACCTTGCAGGGAATCACTTACCCTTCCGGGAGCCACTGAGGCAGAGAGGGGTCACCATCATCTGGAATCTTTAAAAAGAGATAGGAAACAAGTTAGATCCTGGGAAAGATGGGAGATTGCCTGTAACCCAAGCAGCGAGCAGTAGAATACAAGCCCAGAGCAGTGTGAGTCACATTCACCATGTGGTGACAGCCTGTCTGACATCTAAACCAATGTCCTGATCAGCCAGGGCAACAAGCAGGCTGCCGAAATGAGTGGTATACCTGTCTCTTTGGTGAATAGGGCATAAGGGAGCTTTGGCTCACTGAGGTCCCAGGACTAAAGTCTACTGGAATGGCAGAACTCATATCACTCTTATATGAGCCATTGGTATAGACAGTAGTAAACCAAGCACAGGAGAAGGGCCTATGTAGGCTTCCAGGCCTCACTAAAGCAAAAGAACACCTTCATATACAGTCCAGTCTTCTTCCAGCTATGTTCCTAAACTCCCTTAATGTCCCAGAGTCAGACCTGGTCTCTCTGGATTCCTATCTTATTTTGTGGTTGGATTTAGTTTGGGTGCCTTGAACCCCTGACTCACTGACACTGAGTATATTCTCTCCATTTAATACATTCTATATAACAACAGAACCCAGGGTAGACACTTGGATTATCATTCTAGTTAATTCTATAGGCCCTAGAATGAGAAGTCAAAACTTGAGGCACCAAATAATTCAAGGAAGGGAACAGTTCAAAAATCACCTTTTAAAGGTTTCTGTACCAAAAGAAAACACAATAAACAAAAGCAAATCCTTCAAGCGGCATGCAGAGAGTTCCAAAGCTGCCAGAGTGCTCCAGAGATCCAATAGCACATGCCCCTCCTTGTTTTCTTCCACCCCCAACAACTTCCCTGCCTCCTAACTATCCTGGAGCAAATGAGCTCAAGAAGGGAGGCAAAATTAAGGTGCTTAGCTTTGAACAGTGAGCGATGTTTTGGAGAGCTAAAGTGGGGAGAAGTTATGGATAGAATGAAGCAATACAAAGGAAAATAGGGACAGACAGGACAGAGCTAACGGTGATGGAAAAGTGAGGGAGAATTACCTGTGTCAGCAGTAGGCTCACATGAATTTTGGATTTAAGACTCCTCTTAGGTTGTCTATGTTTTAATCAAGCCTATCTCCCTATTGCCCAGAGCCCCCATTCCACCCTATTTGCCTCCTATCCTTTCTATAGGTAGGATGATATTGGTAATGGGAGGGCCAGGTCCAAAAGGCAGCCAGAAGTGGCTGAAGCAAAAGACAATGAGGATAGTAGAGAAGAAACAACAGTAGGTGGGAAGTAACAGAAAAACTGCAAGTCTTCTAAGGTTGCTTATGGAAGGGATAAGGGTTGAGTGTGGGGGAGCCAATCCCTAAATCCCCAGATCTTACCAACCAGAACTTATCTTCCCTCTGGCAATAGCCACCACACTCAGCAGATTCTTATTTCCTACTTAGAGTGAGATATTTGCCAGAAACCACCGAGCTTAAGGAAACAAAGTCACAAAAAGTCTTTGAGAGCCTGAGATCATGTACATTTCCTGTGCTCAGAGGGGATAACAATATTTCTGCAAAAGCCTGCACACATAGCACATACAACTTGTGTCTGAAGGAAACACATGGTGAGCATGGATCCTAGGCTTACAGCTTCAGAATACAAGCTTCAGAGTATACAGTGATCTGCAGAAACTCATCTGAGGAGGATTCACAGTGTTTACTACGGCCCAAATCACAGGCAAAGCAAATCCTCATGGTCTTCAAAAGCCAGTGCCTGCAAGCACAGGACATTAGTATACTATGCATTCATATGGTTTCAGGAAACCACACAACAGGTCTATAGAAGCTTGTGCTCAACAGAGAGGTCAGGAAGCCTGTTCAGAGCACAGGTACCTTCACACTTAGGGCCTCAGGCAAGAGGCACTAAATGCCTGCAGCAAAGCCTGCTCTCAAATACAAAGTACACATGCGTGCTAGGCTCAGCCAAGGTTTTACAGCATACGCCAGAGTTTGCAGCAACAGGTAGAAAATGGACACACACTGAGCAGAGTAGGAGAAAAGGAGGGTAATCAGTGTCTGGGGGAGTCAAACTGGGTATAAGTATAAGCACACACATGCTACATTGAATGCACATCCATGCTGGTACACACACATTCTCACAATGTGCTCCAGGGATATCTGCAGGAGCACACACAAGCAAGGAGCATGCACACAAACTGCTTTTCAGAAAAATAGACTGTATGAGCCAAAGCTCAGAGGCACAGATCATGCACGCACATGTGCATGTACACACACACACACACACACATACACACACACATACAGTGCTCGGGAAGGAGGGGAGGGAAATAGACAAAAAAGGACCCAAAGGGTCATAGGCACAACCTGAAGGGCTCCTCGCTTTCCTTCTGCAAGGAGAGAAAGAGCAGAAAAAAAGGGCAGAAAGGTTAGTAGATTCAGTCCTATAAGTAAGGAACCCAAAGAAAATGCCAGCTAAACTCCGACGGACATGGAAGAGAGGGAGAGGTCCTCGGGACAACTAGGCAGTTCACAGAGCCCAGCTGACTGGCTTCCAGAATCCTTCCTACCTGTATTTGCTGGCCCAGGCTTTTTAGTTTGGAACATCCTTGGAGCTACTTAAATCAAGGGACAAAATCTACCCAGGGGTTCCAGTCATCCTTTTCCCCTTTCCAAAGTAGCCTGTATCAAGGGTCAGGGCTGCCAAGGCTGCAAGACCAGCTTTGTTACCAAGGACCACTTCAACAGGCTATCTAAGCTGGCTGAGCAGAGTGATTTCCTTCCTCAGAAGCCACATGAGCTTATTCTAGATCTGGTATAAGTCCTCAAACTCCAAAGGCCCTGGTGGCTGAGCCTTTTCCATTTTGCAATGCAGGCTTGGCCATGCATTCACCCAATGAGCTTTGGCCCGTTTCTCAGACCCAAACTTAAGTTGGGCCAGGGTAGGGCCTGGAGTTAAGTCCAGAACCAGGATGCTGAATGGCTACAGGCCTGGGGGCACTGATTGGCTGCTTTCCTAATAGAAATCACAGTGATCTAGATGATAAAACCATGACTGCAATCCCAAATCTGATTATTTATCAAACCCAGGACAATACTCTAAAGGAAACTGACATTTCCAGAAGGGTCCAATAAAGCCATAACAGGATAAAAATAAAGATTACTCCTTTCCTATTCATCAGAGTCTATACTGCCTTCTAGGCCATACATGGATAGGCCCACAGGCTTCCTTCTGTAAGGAAAGTCCACCCACCTCGGTCCATTAGTGCCCCACCACATTCTTTTCTCTTTTAAAGGCCCATTGATATTACATCGCAAGTAGAGGGGAGAATTCAAGAATCGAATTCACAGGTTCCCAATTTTTCAAGCTATTTCTGCCTACTTAATGGGTCACCTGTCCTGGACTAGGTGACCAGGAATCCTCCAAAACAGTACAGCTCCAGGAAGGTGGGAAAGATGAGAAAGACACTTCCTGGAATGGGGACATATCGCTTCCATATCTACATCCCAACCCCCCAGGATAATGTGTTCCCTTTGAGTAAGAAAATTAGGCAAACAATCCTTTAACTGACCCCATGACTCAAAATGGAAATGTACCTCTCCCCCTCCACTATCTTAAATACATTCTACAACCATGTCAAAGTTGATTGTGTCCTTCTGTTCCCCACAGATCTCCCCATAATGCCTAAGACTAAAATCCAATCAATCCATTGACAGAATCATCAAGGCTCTCCATGATCTGACCCAAATCCCCAAATTCCTCTCCTCTGCCTCTTTCCTGACCCCATATACATTCCTAGAATCTAATTGTCTTGTTTCACAAAGAAGTCACATACTCAAAACCCCACATATTTATTTATTCATTCTGTTCCATTAGCCTGAAATAGCATCTCACACCACCTTTCCATAGAGGAAAATTCAACTCTTCCTCCAAAACACAGTTCAGGGAAGCCTTCTCTGATGCCCACCCAAGCAAGAGTTAATAAGGCCATCCTAGTGCATCTAAGTTGCATTCATCCTTCTCATGGTATTTCACATACAATGCCTTGACAAGTCCCACTATTATACAGATGAGAACCAGAGCAAATAGATGCAGATTTTTAACTTCAACTGGGCCCTCTGTGTCACTTGATAAGTCTCTCCATTCCATTAGTCAGGTCCTTCTTCCACTTCTCAAAGGAGTTATACCTAACCTTCAGATACCTACTTTATCACAACACATTAACCACTGTTTAGTGTGTATCACCCAGATATTGCATGCTTAGCTCAAATTCAACATATCCAAACACTAAACTTGTATCTTCTATCTCTAAACTTCTCTTCCTGTCCCCAGCCAGACAATGGATCTCTCCCTCTCTGCAGTCTGTCCCTATCCAATCACTCAGCTCTGTACCTTCTATCTCCTAAATATCTCTGGCATCCACTCCTGCCTTTCCATTTCACACTGCCATTATCATCTTCTCTTAACTGGGCTATAACAGGAGACTCCAAGCTGACCTCTCTGCCACTAGACTTGCTCCTCTCCAATCCATACTCCACATTTCCCATTTCAAAATTCTGATCGCATTTTTTTCTTTGCTTAATTGCATCAATTCTCCCCGTTGCTTACTGTACCACATAAAGTGCTTCAAGATTTGTACTTTCCCTACAGTTCTAGCTTACTTTCCTTCCGCTCCTCACGTGTCCTGTATTCAAGTCTTACTGAACATTGTCTATCACATCTGAGACTTTTCACACCTCCCTCCCACACCCAGCCTACTGGGTGGACTCAGGCATATTCCTTAAGACTTAGTTCAAATACTAATGACTCTGTGAAATTTCTTTATCTGCTTTCCTTCCCAAGGTAGTATTAGGTGCCTCTCCACTAGCTGCCCCAGTCTCCACCATTCTATGTCCATACTTCTAAGACAGTATGTCGTTAATACTGTTTTGTAGTATCGTATATTGTAGATGTCTGTATAAACATCTTCCTTTATACTATTTCTTACTTTATACTACTTCTTCAGAAAAAAAAAGGATTATATATTATTTCACCTTTGTAGCCTGAGGGCTTAGCACATCGCCTATCATTTGTATGTAGTAAAAGACAACTATAACTTTCAGTACTTAGAAAACAACAGCTATTCTAAGAAGTGTCACCTGCCCAACCAGAGAAGGTATAAGTCTCTTAACCAGTAGCCTGTACCATTTCCAGACCCTGAGGAACTGCTATACTGGCTCTTCAGTTTGTCCTACCCATTGGACAAACATTAAAAAACAATTTTTTTTCTTGTTGAGAATCAAACTTTCTGTGCTTCCTAACTCCCTAAAATGCCTTAGGATTTTTCTACTTAGATTTGTTTGCAGGTTAAGTTATAAATGTCTACAAAACAACTGCTTTGCAGGAAAACCCCTGACCCCCTAAGAATGATCTCTCTCACTCTTTCAGACAGTCCCCCTTTTTTTTTTTTTTTTGAGATGGAGTCTTGCTCTGTCGCACAGGCTGGAGTGCAGTGGCGCGATCTCGGCTCACTGCAAGCTCCGCCTCCCGGGTTCACGCCTTTCTCCTGCCTCAGCCTCCTGAGTAGCTGGAACTACAGGTGCCCGCCACCGCGCCTGGCTAGTTTTTTGTATTTTTAGTAGAGACGGGGTTTCACCGTGGTCTTGATCTCCTGACCTTGTGATCCACCCGCCTTGGCCTCCCAAAGTGCTGGGATTATAGGCGTGAGCCACCGCGCCTGGCCAACAGTCCCTTTTATAAGGAAGGGACATTCCTCCTCACCAGCCCTCCCCTCAGTATACCCAATAATACAATCTTAACTCTATTATTGAGAGTCAAAAGACTTGAGATGCTCAATTTATTTGAGCCTACATTTCCTTATCTATAAAAAGATAGGTATAAGAACAACTACCTCTCAGCGTTATTGCAAGGATTCATTTCTTAAGAACCTATTATACTAAGGACTGGTCATGGTGGCTCATGCCTATAATCCCAACACTTTGGGAGACTAAGGCAGGAGGAAGGATAACTTGAAGCCAGGAGTTCAAGAACAACCTGGGTAACAAAGTGAGACCCCATCTCTACAAAACATGAAAAAATTAGCTGGGTGTGGTGGCATATGCCTATAGTGGTGGCATGTGCCTGCATGTGCAGTGCAGCTACTTGAGACTGGGTTGGGAGGATCCACTGAGCCCAGGAGATCAAGGCTGTAGTGAGCTCTGATCACTCCACTGCACTCCAGCCAGGGTGACAGACTGAGACTCTGTCTTTAAAAAAAAAAATTTAACTAAAAAAATTTTAAAAGAACCTAATGTGCACACTAGGCACTGTTCTCAGTCAATGCTGGTGATGTGGCAATGAATGAAACAAACTCCCTGATCCTGAGAGGCTTTTATTCTTGTAAGAGGAGCAGATAATAAACAATGATGAAGATGATGATAGTAGCTGATACTAATCAAACACTTACTTTGTATCTGGCATTTTATTTGGGTAAGCTCATTTATTTCTCACAACTCCACACTGGGTAAATACCATTATTACCTCTACTTCTTTGATAATTAAATTGAAGATCAGAGAGGTTAAGAAAGATGCCAGCAAGTGGCAAAGCCAAAATTCATTAACAGGCATTCTTGTTCCAGGGTCTGCTTTCCATAAGAAATAACAATATACTATGTCACATGTGATAGGAACTCTGCTGAAAAATTCAGATAAGGGAAAAAGATAATGCTCCCCGATGATGGAGGTTGAGTTGTTATTAAAAATCTAAAAACAGGCTGTTAGGGTGGCCTCATTGACAGGTGGTATCAAAGCAGACACTTGAAAGAAATTAGTAAAGAAGTCATTTGGAGTTCTGGGAAAAAGTATTTTCAGAAGAACATATAGCAAATGCAAAGCCTGAGGTGAGAGCACAATTGGTGTGGAGAAACAGCAAGTTTGCAATAAAGTACCAGTTCAAATAGGGCTCTACAGACCTTTGTAAGAATGCTGGTGTCTATTCTGAGTGAGACAGGAAATCATTGAGCAGAGAAGTGATATAACCTGACTCATGCTCTATGGGGATTACTCTGATTGTTGTGAGAACAGACTGTAGAGGAACAAGATTCTAGAAGCAGGGAGACTAGTGAGACCATTGCAGTAATCTAGATGACAGAAAATAGTGGCTTAAACAAGGATGACAGTAGTGGAGGTAGGAATAGTGGCAAGATTCAAGATACTTTTTAAAGGTGGAGGAAGTGGAATTTACTAATGGACTGAATACAGGTTGTGAGAGAAAAGGGGGAGTCAAGAATGACTCTATGGATTGGGCCTGAGTAGCTGCAAGAATAAAGATGCCACTGATGGGTAAGAAAGACAATAGGAAAGGCAGGTTTGGCAGGAGCTTGGGAAGAAGAATCAGGAGTTTGGTTTTGGATATGTCAAATGAGATGCCTTTTTATATCCATATGGAGGTGTTAGGTGGATTTGGAGTCTGGTGTTCATGGAAGATGTCTGGGCTGGAGATGTAAACCTGGGAATGCTTATGAAACTCACGGGATTGAAAGATTATCATCTAGGAAGTAAGTATAGGAAGTCAAGATTGAATCCTAGGATGCTACAAGGTTGGGGAGAGGAAGAGCAAAGATGATTAAGAAGGAATGGCCAGTAATGTTGGGGGAAAGGCGGAAACCAAGACAGACAGGTGTTCTGGAAGCCAAATGAAGAAAGTGTTTCAAAAAGAAGGAATTGAGCACAAAGACAGACTGAATATCAATAGAATAAAATTGAGTCCAGACATAAACTCTTACATTTATAGTCATTGATTTTTGACAAGAGTGCTAAGACTATTCAATGAAAAAAGAGTAATCTTTTCTACAAATCATTCTGGGAAAACTAGATATCCATATGCACAAGAATAAAGCATATGAATAAAGCACAAGAATGAAGCATACTCCTACCTCATACTATGCACAAAAATTAACTCAAAACTGGTGCGGTGGCTCAAGCCTGTAATCCCAGAACTTTGGGAAGCCAAGGCAGGAAGGTCACTTCAGGTCAGGAGTTCGAGACCAGCCTGGCCAACATGGTGAAACCTCCTCTCTACTAAAAATACAAAAAATTAACCAGGCTGGGTGGTGGATGCCTGTAATCCCAGCTACTCTACTCAGGAGGCTGAGGCAGAAGAATTGCTCAAACTCAGGAGGCGGAGGTTGCTGTGAGCCGAGATCACACCACTGCACTCCAGCCTGGGCGACAGAGCGAAACTCCGTCTCAAAAAAAAAAAAAAACAAAACAAAAACTCTTAAAAAAAACATAGAAGCAAATCTTTCTGACTTCAGATTAACCAATGATTTCTCAACTGTGACACCAAAAGCACAATCAAAACAAGAAAAAAATAGATAAACTGCACTTCATCAAAATTTAAAACTTTTGTGCTCTACTTCATACTCATTACAATGGCTATTACTTAAAACAAAAACAAAAACAAAAAAACAGAAAATAACAAGTGTTGAAGAAAATGTAGAGAAATTGGAAGGAACCCTTGTGCCCTGACGGTGGGAATGTAAAACAGTGCAGCCACCACGGAAAATGGTATGGGGATTCTTCAAAAAATTAGAATTACCATATAATTCGATCAATTCACTTTGGGGTACATAGCCAAAAGATATCAAAGCAGGGACTCAAAAAGATATTTGTATACCCCTGTTTAGAACAGCATTGTTTACAATAGCCAAAAGGTGGAGCAATGTGTGTCCTGATGAGTGAACAGATAAATAAAATGTGATATATGTGTACAATGGGATACAATGCAGCCTTAAAAAGGAGTGAAGGCCGGGCGCGGTGGCTCAAGCCTGTAATCCCAGCACTTTGGGAGGCCGAGACGGGCGGATCACGAGGTCAGGAGATCGAGACTATCCTGGCTAACACGGTGAAACCCCGTCTCTACTAAAAATACAAAAAACTAGCCGGGTGAGTTGGCGGGCACCTGTAGTCCCAGCTACTCGGGAGGTTGAGGCAGGAGAATGGCGTGAACCCGGGAGGCGGAGCTTGCAGTGAGCTGAGATCCGGCCACTGCACTCCAGCCCAGGCGACAGAGCGAGACTCCGTCTCAAAAAAAAAAAAAAAAAAAAAAAAAAAAAAAAGGAGTGAAATTCTGACACATTACAACATGGATGAACCTTGAGGACATTATGCTAAGTGGAATAAGTCAGTCAAAAAAGGACAAATGTTATTTGATTCCACTTACATGAGGTACTTAGAGTAGTCAAATTCATAGAGACAGAAAGTAGAGTGGCAGTTACCAGAGACTGGGATGAGATGAGGTGAGGAGTTATTATTTAATAGGTACAGAGTTTCAGCTTTGCAAGATGAGAAGCATTCTGGAGATGAACGGTAGTGATGGTTGCAGAACAATATGAATGTACTTGATGTTATGGAACTATACATTTTTAAATGGTTAAAATGTTCCACGTAACATTCAGAAAAAAATATGGTTTAAATAATAAATTTTACGTTATGTATATTTTAGCACAAAAAATTGTTTTTTGATTTTTAGTAAAGACAAGGTCTCACTATGTTGGCCAGGCTGGTCTCAAATTTCTGAGCTCAAGTGACCCTCTCCTTGGCCTCCCAAAGTGCTGGGATTACAGACATGAGCCACCAGACCTGGCCAACAGGATTTTTGAAAAAACAAAACAATAAAAAAATTTATGCTTCAAAGGACACTGTTAAGAAAGTGAAAAGACAACCCACAGAATGAGAGAAAATATTTACAAATAATATATCTGATAAGGGACTTATATTCAGAATATATAAATAATTATTACAGCTCAGAAACAAAAGGAAAGAAAACTCAATTTAAAAGTGGGCAATGGCTTAAATAGACATTACTTCAAAGAAGACAGAAAAATGGCCAATGAGCACATGAAAAGATGTTCAACATCATTAGTCACTAGACAAACACAAATCAAAACCACAATGAGATACCACTTCATATCCACTAGGATGGCTATAATAAAAAAGATAGTAACAAGTGTTGCCAAGGATGTAGAGAAATTAGAACCTTCATCTGTTACGGGTGGGAATGTAAATAGTACAGTACTTTGGAAAACAGTCTGGCAGTTCCTCAAATGGTAAACAGAATTACCATATGACCCAGCAATTTTACTTCTAGGTAAATACCCAAGAGAACTGAAAATATAGTTCCATAGAAAAACTTGTATACAAATGTTCATAGCAACATTATTCATAATAGGCAAGAAGTGGTAACCATAACTCAAATGTACAACAACTGATGGATTAAAAAAAATCCATCAATAAATATTGTTCAGCCAGAAAAAGAAATGAAGTACTGATACATGCTACAACATCCTTAAAAACATTATGCCAGACACAAAAGGGCACATATTTTATAAATCCATTTATGAAATGTCCATAATAGGCAAATTCATAAAAACAGGAAGTAAATTAATGGTTGCCAGAGGCTGAGGGGCAAAGAGAATTGGCGAGTGACTGCCAATGGGTAAGAGGTTTCTTATGGGGTGATCGAAATGTGAAATTAGATAGTGGTGATGTCTGCATAACTATGAATAAACTAAAAACCATTAGATTCTATACTTTTTAAGTGACTTTAAGGTGAATTTTATGGCACATGAATTATAACTCAATAAAGCTGTTATAATAAAAAGAGGGAAGTGATTATCAACTGTGTCAAATTGCTGACTGATAAAAAGAAGACTGAAAATGAACCATTACTTTGTCAATATGATAGACATCTAATGGCCCTGACCAAAGCTATTTTGGTGGAGTGACAGGAATAAAAGAATTGAATTTTATACAATACACCTGAGAGTATTTAAAACAGTACCTGGCACATACCAAGGAAAAAAAGATGAAAACTAACTCAAATTAATCATTAGCTATAACTAGTAAGTTTAGGCCCTAAAAGATCCCAGGCAGAACAGTAAAGAAAGCAGAGTTTTCAAATGCTTCGTTATGCTGGTAGTCTCTGTGATACTGAATCGGTTTACTAGCTTAGGGGACTGCTCCAGTGAAGTCTATTTGGTGAGAGTCTGGCCTGTGTGCTTGTCCTGCTCTATGCATGGGAGTGCTGGAGCACCTTGTCCATGATTCTCTCTGCTGCCCTCAGGCCAGACAGAGTCTTGGATAGGACCCAGAACTGTGGCTTGCTTTCTTATTGGTGCTTTAGAAAACCTTCTATTCATCACGACTGCTGCTACTACCACCTGCCTACCATGGCACCACAAGTTTCTGCATTGCCTAGAAGGATGCAGCCCAGAAAGGAAACTCTGCAAGCTGAAGAGTTAGACACACGTGTCCTCATCACTGGTGCTCATGCTAACATCAACTCCACCAATATTTAAAGAGTTTGTAAGAAGCATTGCTTTGATATTTGTTGTTTCTATTGTTGTTGTACTGAAATAATTTCTCAGTGGCTGGGAAGAAGAAAAAGAGACTGCAAAGTTATGTAGAGAGAGAAGGAACTACTGCCTCAGAAAGCTTCCTGGAAGAGGTGATATATGTTGAAGAATAGGTGAATTCTGCTAGGTTGAAATGGCAAACAGCATTTTATGTTAGAAGGAAGCATGTATGTATGAATATGCTAAGAATAGAAAGTGCAAGGCAAATTTGTATGACAGCAAAGCTTCCTTTTGAAAGACTTATGGTGGGACAAAGGGAGATAAGCCTGGAAATATAAACTAGAGATGAATGGCAGTGACCTTGGATGTAAAGTGAAGGAATTTAGACTCTTTTTGATAAGTTCTAAGAAGGAGTTCTAGGGAAATTTGAAAAGAGAATGACATAATTTTCATTTTTAAATGTAACTTTATGGCTTAGTATTATATTCATATGATTCAAATTCTAAAAATTAAAAGAAGGCACACAGAGAAAAATCTCCCTTCCATTCCATTAGTTCACCTAATACATTTCCCCATGGGCAACAATGTACCCGTTTCTTACATATCTTTCATTAGATATTCTATACACATACAAGCAGACATTATAAGTAAGTGTATTGTATTTTTCCCTCTTTTCATACAAATGAAAGCATCTTATACATACTGCTCTGCACTTTGCTTTTTTTTTTTGGTATGTCAATATATCTTAGATAACTTTCCATTTCAGGAGACCTACCTCTTTCTTTTTATAGCTACACAGTACTATATCCCATTGTTTGGACATGTCAATAATTTATTTAACCAGTATTTCCTGATGAATGTTTAGGTTATTTTTAATTTTTGCTATTAAAAGCAATGCTTCAAAAATAGCCTTGTACATATGTCACTTCCACATGTGAAAATATGTCTGCAGGATACATTCCTGTAAAGGGTGTTGAGGACTTAAAGGGTATATATATTTGTAATTTTGATAAATTTTGCCAATTGCCTTCCTTAGAGATTATGCCAATTTATACTCCCATCCCACCAGCAATGTACAAGTGCATATACCCTCACACCTTTGCCAACACAATATGCCTCATAATTTAGATGTTGCCTTAGGAAGATTAATCAGGTTACATGCATAAGAGGACAACCCCATTTAAATTTAAAACTGGATGAATATAGCATATGCTCTTTGGATAAATTTAATTTTGATTGGGAGGAGTAATTTTAAAGCTACATATCTCCATACTGCCTAGAAAAATGTTCTCTTACTTCTTGTAGTCAAAAAACATTCCATTCGCCAGCTCTCAGGTGAACAGCTTTTAGGGGGAGATGGAAGAAAGGGAATAAGACTGGTGGAGGGCAACACTGGGCTCTAGGGCTAGGTCAGCACTATAAGTAGCTCCTGGATGCCCCACATCAGAAATAAGGTTCTGTGTCAGCAAGTCAGGTACTAGGAAGAGACAGGATGGGGTAGGGGAAATTCCCGCAGAGGCCTGTGAGAGAAGCCTCATCAGCTACCGGGCAAATGGCAATCTTATCTCAGCAAAAAACCCACGGAGAAGAATTTTTAAATGCAACACAGGATTCTTTCTCAGCTGTTCTAGTGCCTGTGAGCAAGTATGTCTCATCCCCAACTCCTGCCTCTCACTCCCACCCCTTCTTTACATCTGATATCCTAAAAGCTCTGCAGCTGTGAACTACTTCCGTTCCAGATGCTCCTCCCTCTTTTGAACAGGTATAGCACCCCAACAAGAGATTGGAAGCTCCCTAAGGACAGCTTCCTCTTGCTTGAGAACCCTCTTTCACTCCAATTTCCACAGGATTAGCTTAAGCTCTCTACTTGAGTAATTTAGCCTGCTTCAAGCTATGGACATCAACAACACCTTATTAAACTTGCCGCCACACCAGGTCTCATGATGGCCAGATGGAGGCCATACGTTAGCCAGCTGGGACCCTGTTAAATAGGGACTCAGAATACCTGAGTGCATGTCTTCTACTGAGAGACGGTTTGCCTTCTGTACTAGCTCGTGCAAAAGTTTTTTCTGCCTTAGTCTTTTCTCTCTTAGAACATTCTTAAAATTGTTGATGCACTTGTTGAGATAAATGGTCTCTGTACACACTTGCTCTAGGCTCAGTCTGCCCTGTTTGGGAGATTCAGGCCTGGAACAAGTCTCACTTCCCAGACATGGAGCCAGAGCAAAACTTGGCAATGAGTTATTAGAAGCAAGAGAGAAGTTGCTTGGATCCTGAGGGGTTTGCTCTCCCTGTGTGGAGATGCCAACTCCACCAGAGACCACACTGAGCAAGCTTTCACTTCCCTGACTCCCAGGACTCTCCAGTGAGCAATCCTGGGCACCCCCTGAACTCACTGTCCCAAGAAGTCGATCACTGTTCTCTGACTGGGAACCACTCTCATTGCTTTCCAGGTCCTCAGGACTGATGGACCCACTGTTCTCCAGCTTCTGAAACACACCCTGCAGAGCAGAACGAAAGTGGTGAATTGCTCGGCCCAGTTTACTGGTATAAAACTTGACTTCCACATCCTCATCCTCCTGAGAGCCACCCAGAACACAAGAGGACTTGTCAAAGACATCCTTAAGGACGTGAGCAGCACACTCCTCCTCTTCATTCAGGTCAATATGAATCATGTCACTGAAAGTCTCAGGCCCTATGATAATTTCCTCCATCATGCTGTCGCAGCTCAGAGCTGCAAGCCTTCTGGACTTGTCTGCCAAAAGGTCCTCTAGTTCCTTTGAGCTCAGAATATCGAGCCCAGCTTCACAGCCCAGGAGCTTGTCCTCCGCGTTTATTCTCTCTGTCTTCAGCAACCCAGACAGTGACAGGCAGCTGCTGGCCTCACTTTTATCGTGGCAGTCATTTTCTGGTTTTCCTACTTTATATGCTTCACCTTTGTGGCTGTATTGTTTGAAAAACTGCGACTTCCCAGAATCCTCCTCTTTTGAGATTAATACTAGGGCAGGTTCCTCAAATTGATGGGGGGTAGACAGAGAAGACTTTTTCTCTGACAGTTCATCACAGCTGCCACTGATAACTTGAGATGTTCTTGATGTTCCTTTTATTTCATCCCCTAGCTTGGGCACATCACTTTCCTTTGATAAATTGTTCTGGAGTAGAAAGCAAGGGCCTTGCTGCTCAGGGGCCTGTTGCTCTCTCTGTTGATCCTGAGCCTTCATCTGATATGTTCCTGTTATGGGTCCCCTGTCCCCTGTTTCCATCTGAAGAACTGGTTCATCCTGGTTTAAAGAAGTCCGACTATAATCCTGATGTTGTTGTTGAAAAAATGATATAGACTCCTTTTGGGGATTCTTACAAGCCTGTGGGCAGCTTGGTTCTTCTTTGGTGGCAACTCGGACTCCCATATTCTGCAAGAGGACGGATTTCTGCAAGATGAAGTCTCTATGCTCTAGATGGGCAAGCTTCACAACAGTGGGTCTAGGGGAAGGGGATGTGCCTGCCCTGTAAGCCTTTTTAATGTACCTGTTGCACTGCATGCCATTAACGCAAAGGTGCTTGGCTAGAAAGCTTTCCACCAGTTCCATAGTATTTTCTCCATCTTGTTCAGGAAGGCCATACAAATACAGAATGGCTTCCTCACTGGGTCTGTCCACATGGGGTTCCTGGGCCTTTTCCCCCTCACACACCTTGGCCAGGGAACAGCTGCTCACCTGTAAGCCTTCTATTTCACTCAGTACTGAGTCTACACAGCTAGAGACTTCATCCACGGAGCCCCGGACTTGGCTCAAGTGCTGCCGCAGCTCAGCAATCTCAGTCTGGAGACGGCTGATGCCTTGCAGCTCTCTGATGATGTATTCTACTACATCCCCCAAAGGTTCCCGCTGTTCACGGCTACAGCCTTGGCCATGACCTCTGGACAAAAGGGTCTTGGCTTGGTTCCTCTCTGGGAGCTCATGACAGCTTGTGGTTATGCTGACAGATGAGGGATCCTGAGAACCAGACCCTGAAACATAGGCAGTGGAGCCCAGAGAACGCTGGCTGTTGTTCTGCTGCCCAAAGCTGCAAAGCTGGGCCAGGTCCCCATCTCTATCTCCACCAATGGCTAAGGCTGCTGACCCACAGCATGGGGGCAGGGAGTTGTCCTCTGGTAAGGATCCAGCAGGGCCAGAGGATTTGCTCTTGGTGCTACACATGGTCTCTGCCTTAGCCTTATCTGGGGAAAGCCTGGACGGGGGTCCCAAGGTAACCATGATTTCTTCCTCTGACTCTTGCAACAATCGCTTCATTTTCTCCCTCAGGGTCTGAGGGGTTCTCTGCTTCTTCCTCTTATTTCTGGTCAGGATGCTTAATAGAGATTACCTTGGAAGGCAACAGCCTGTCCTGCTCTTTTCACTTTGTTTCTAGCAATTATTGCTGGCTGATGCTTTGGGCTTAGCCCACAGTGCTGCCTGGAATGGCCCCATGTGTGGCCTCCAAACCTGGCACATGCCCCTGGATCCTGGCTTGATTTATCCTGTAGCTAGTGAAAAAGGAAAATAGTGCACTCAGGTCAGAAAGTAGCAGGATGATTTTAGTTTGAATCAAGTTGTCAAGCAGGAATAAAAACATTATCTTCTAAGACTATAGGAATCAACCCTGACCTGCCTCCCAACCCCAGCCTTAAAGGCTATGGGCAGTCAGTTCTTTCTCATTAGCTTCCCATTAGAGTATCAGTGTAAAATTAAAATAAAGTCCTGGTGTTCTGGGCAAGTATCCAAAGTCAACGGTATTGAGACAAGCTGCTGGGAGGTAGATGAGGTAAGGTCAATGAGTAACTCCTTATTTGAACTTTCACAAAATTCAGTACTAGGAGTCTGGCTCCGAAATAAACAAACAAATGCTTAACCACCAAGGCTCGAATCACATACATAGTAAAAGACAAGACAAGGAATGTTTCTTTCTTTCTTTTCCAGTTTGTTGTTCTGGTGAAGACTCCACTTACTCAAAAGTTTACCGCTGCCTGTGCTTATAGCACAAAGTATTTTCCCTCTGTTGAGTGATGGCAACCATTAATTTGGAGAAAGGACTATGGCAAGTATTTTAAACTTAGCTGGAAAAATATTTCTTTACCTAACTCTAGAATAAAGTGGCACAGTATGCACACACTGTCCAGATGTAGGTGGCATTTAGCATGTTTAAATCTAGAGAGACAGGTAGCCAAAGACACAGGTATCATGAACTCACAACGAGGGATGAAGGAGGTTTAGGCTTAGCTTGGTGCTCCTGAGCTCCACTTAATACTCTCTAAGGGTTTGCTGCAGCTAATCAATATCTGGGTTTGGCTTTCCTGGCCCGCAGAGGATCTTTCAGAGCACCACAATAAGTGATTGTCCAGCACACTGTCCACTGCTCAAGTATTAATAACAAAGGGTTAATCTAACCCTCTGCCTGGCCGAGAGAGAATATCACATGGGACACGTGGGGGAGGGTTACCTCACAGAGGGCTCCAGGGTGCTTTACTCTTCTCCAATAAGGTAAAGACAGACTTGCCACCAGTCTAGTCCCTACACCCTAAGCTATTGGTGACTGCATTACAGAGGCAGAGATAATAATTACCTCATGTGAAGTGAGAATACATTCCCTTTTTACCGAGAATGTGGAGAGTGGATGGAAGCAGTAGAGTGGAAAGTACAAGGGGGAAAGCAGAGATCCAGGAGGCACATGGGCTACTACTCCAGTCCTGCTAGGTCTCCTGGGAGGGAAAGATGGATTGGTGGGAGACATGCTACTCTTCATGTTCTTTGACCAGGAATGCTTTCCCCATTTTCTAGATTTGATGGAGATTTCTAAATCTTCTAAACTCCGCCTCCTTTTATTTTCCCAGTACTGAAGTTAACCCTAAAAGTGGGAAAATGCCTTAAAGAACACAGGCAGACTGCTCTCATGGCAACCCATTTTCAGGAAAGGCCACCACCTACATCTTGTCTGTGGGCCTGGAATTTAAAAGCATTGTGCTTCCCCAGACTAGGAGGAACCAGAAGGACGAGTCAGAAGACTTGAGATAAAGATGAAGCTGATTCTTTTTACTAGAAATAACTAAGCCAAGAACCAAGAGACAAACTGCATGTATTCCCATTTCACATCTCTCCTCTTCTTTCCAGCTTATCTAACAACTCTAATTCATTGAGGAATTCTTCATCTAAGAACCCTATCCATCGTGTGAGGCATTACTGCTTCATCTCAAGGTCTCATGGGGCCAGGACCAGCCACGCCCCTAATCTGGCCAACTGAGTGTAGCCTGCAAAGATGCACTACGTGTACAACCAGAATTTCTGGGTCTTGGGCTTGGTGCCCAGCTGCCTAGGTAGACTATGCTCCCAAGTCTAGTGGATGTCAAATTCTTCCTTCTCTTTTCCCACAAGGACAAAATCTGAATTTCCAAAGACAATCTTTTTTTTTTTTTTTTTTCCTCTCCCCAACCATGTAGGAATTGGGTATCCCTGATTTGCTCTTGGTATTAGCCCTGAACAATGTTCCTGGCTCTACAACAGCTGGAGCTGCCAAGTGGCCTTTCAAGTGTCTTTAAAAAAGAAGTACTGCGGCCAGGCGCAGTGGCTCATGCCTGTAATCTCAGCACTTTGGGAGGCCAAGGCAGGCAGATCACAAGGTCAGGAGTTTGAGACCAGCCTGGCTAATATGGTGAAACCCCCCCCTCTACTAAAAATACAAAAATTAGGTGGGTGTGATGGCGGGTACTTGTAATCCCAGCTACTCAGGAAGCTGAGGCAGGAGAATTGCTTGAACCCAGGAGGCAGAGGTTGCAGTGAGCCAAGATTGCACCACTGCACTCCAGCCTGGGCAACAGAGCAAGACTCTGTCTCAAAAAAAAAAAAAAAAAATTAGAATTGTTTAGTAAGCTTAGTAAACCAAGATGGAAGCTCTGTATACAACTACATGAAGTCATGAGCAAGTGCTAGTGGACTGACAATCAAGAGACTTAAGTTTGGGTCTTGTTCCACCAATGACCTTGGATTAAACACTTGACCTCTTTGTGAATTAGTTTCCTCATCTGTAAAATGGGGAAGATAATTACAGGAATGTTATTATATAAAGCTAAAATGAGAGACCCATACTTAGTAAACTGTAAAGCACTGTCCTGTTGTTATTGCTACTGATGTGGCAAGTACCTGAGTCAACAAAGTAGGGAAACCCATATCTAAAGCAAGCATCCAACCACCTAAATGGCACAATTTGAGTGAGCCATGACTTTTACTTCTGCCCCAGACTCCTGCCTTTCCCAGTCCCTTCTAATGGTCTGCAGCAGTTCCTGGAATCCTACGAGGAGAGTGTCACCCTTAAAGTTAGTCCTGTTTTCTCCTAGAAGTTTTCTTTTTAAGGTAAGGAGAAGGAGTAAATAATTCAGTTCCCAACACCCCATTCAAGTGTCAGCAGGCTGGCCATCTCTCAGATACCCAGAAAGCATGAGGAAGGGACAAATGGCTATAGGAGCCAAGCTTTATCTTTCCAATGCTGGTGAGACCCAGAATTCATTGCCAGGTCTTCTAAAGCCAGCCTCACTTTGGTCCAGATAAGGCAGTTTGTCGGGAACAATAATGAAGCTGACTTCCCTGCTACTGATTCAGTGTAGACCAGGCTAACCTGGGGCCTATCTGCTTCTGCCCCTCAGATCAATACTGCAGACATACTTTTTTTTTTTTTTTTAGTAGAGATGGGGTTTCTCCATGTTGGTCAGGCTGGTCTCGAACTCCCGACCTCAGGTGATCTGTCCATCTCACCTCCCAAGTGCTAGGATTACATGTGTGAGCCACTGTGCCTGGCCCTGCAGACAAATTGGCCTCATTTCCTGGACATCTTACAAGGTATTCCCTCCCAAACTGCAGTGCTTATAACACTGGCTGGCCAGCCACACAGAGGGCAAATGGCATAGCCACTGGGTTTAGAGTCCTTTCCTGTGGCCTCCTGAAGACTGAAGGCAGAGCTGCCTGGTTCCCTATGTTACTGACAAATAGGAAATTTTCAACTAGAGCTGCCATAGCAACTTCTCCCAGCCTCAAACAAAAATGCTTGCTTCCATATTAAACAAACAAAACCCTCCACACCTTCTGAGTTGGTAGCCACTGCCCTGGGATGAACTTTGAACTCAAGAATCTCTTCTGGTGATACAGAAGGGGCACCAAACTCACTTAGTAATGCAGTCTTTGGGCTTTGAAGCAGGGGATGGAGATCGATGTGATGCTCAGAGGACCAACCAGTCACTGTGCTGAGCTCAACTGAATATCAGAAGCCAGAATGGGCTGAAAGGGCAACCCTCAGGGACACGAGGCCCAATTCACCTCCTTCCCAGCCTCTCTTTGCTACTACTCTCCACAGAAGTGAAATGACAGGCAGCAAACTGTAAGAAGGACCATTTGATCTCCAAGTCAGTTGAACTGCATGAGTACTTACTGTGTGTGCCAGGGAGATAAGATGCAGTCCCTGCTCTCTAATATATTAAGATTTGGAGAGAAAGATATATATATGATCACAATAAAAAGTGATACATATTATAATAAAAGTTATAATAAAAAGTAAGCATTTAGCTGGGCACAGTGGCTCACGCCTATAATCACAACACTTTGGGAGCCCAAAGCAGGAAGATCCTTTGAACTCAGGAGTTAAGAGACCAGCATGGGCAAGGTAGGGAGATCACATCTCTACAAAAAAATAAAAAATTAGCTGGGCATGGTGGCATGTGCCTGTGGTCCCAGCTGCTTGGGAGGCTGAAGTGGGAGGATCGCTTGAGCACAGGAGGTTGAGGCTGTACTCCAGCTTGGGTGACAGAACAAGACCCTGTCTTAAAAAAAAAAAAAAAAAAGAAAAACAAATTAAGATTTAATTCAGGAGTTGGGAATGGAAAGGAGGTGAGAGGCCCAGCAAAATGAGGCAGACAAAGCCACAGAAAAGTAATGTTTGAGCTGGGATGGGGTAAGTAGGCTCTGGAGTCCACCTAGCCTTGGAGTTTCCTTTAAGGCACCCAATGTTATCACTCTGCCCTACCTTGTGGGCCTATTGACTCTAGACAACTCTCCAAATTCCATACACACACATTCCGGAAAAAACCATACCTTTCTGTGCTCTTTTCCTAAGGACTGCCTAAGGCTGGGAAAAATAAGGCAGCCCTTTCAAGGAATATCTGCATTTGAAAAGGTAGCACATCAAAACAAAATGAATTAATCAAAAAGATTAAAGCTTTCATGATGGAAAGCTAACAATTACTGCAGGGAGTAGACCCCTTAAGCCACATTGCATCACCACCAGCCTACCAACAAAAAAAGTGAAAATAAAACACCTCAGTTTTTTGAAATGGCTGATTCTTTTATCCTTCTCTCTGACTTGTCAAATAAATGTAATTAGGAATGTAACTATTCCTTGTAAAAATTGCTTCTGACCCAAATCTGGCTTAGAGGAAACAACCAGGGGGCCTCTGGGAACAGGCCAGGGCTCGATGTACATATATCAAGCAGCTTCTCAGTTAGTGTGAAACAATCCTAGCAAACAGAAATTCAAGAGCTCTGAGCCCCCCAACAGAGGACAGAGCATTTCTGGGTCATATGTCAATTATGCTGTATGGCTAATATGGGCTAAGAGGAATGGATTTCTAGGGCCACAGCAGGTATGGGGATTCTCAGGATGTTAATCATCAAAATGATCAGGGCACAAGATACGGCAAGGGAGATTAGGCAAAGGGAATGGGAAATGCCCTAGATCAAAGACTTAGCAAGGTCCCAGTATTGCAGTTCCTAGGACTTGCCATCCCTCCTCATCAGCATTAAAAGCAGCCCCATTTATAGGCCAGAAGCTAGACATATACAAGGGAAAGAAAACTTCAAGCCTCTATGTCCAAGAAGGGAGACAATCTCAGATAACATACAGTTAAAAGACAGTGGCATGAGGGCGGACCTAGCCTTCAGAGGGTGGGCATATCAATACCTCATAATGGAGCCTGAATGCCAGGCAGGAAAGCAGGCTATTCTGTGCCCTGCCCAGGGCTCCCTTTCAGCAGTAGCAAGGTTTATTATACCAAGGAGTATAACAAACCATACAACAAATACAATCACACCCAGAATCTAACCCATGACAAAGACTCTTCTTTGTCCAAACATGAGTCGGGCTCCTCTGAGTCGTCTTTCTGAGTAGGCCCCTGACATTGGTCCATTTAGTCCAGTTTTAACAAGAATCCAGCTAGGTCATTTTAGTGAAAATTCCCACCCTTGATTTCTGATCAAATTCCTCATCTTTCACCCTTAGTATCTGTCTATGCTTGATATCTGACCAAATTTCTTATCCCCTACCCCTGATATCTTACCACCTTGGTCTGCCTTTAGCAAAAATCCTGTCAAGTAAGTTTAGCCAAAATCCCCTTTGATATTTCATCTTAGTAATTTCCATCCACTGATCCCCCACCCTGCTCCTTGGCTAAATTCCCACTTTTCCTTATATTTGGAGTTGAGCTCAATCGTTCACCCCTACTACAAAATCCCAGTGTTGTCGTCCCCCCACATAAAGTCTGTCTTACCATATTTAACAAGCGTCAAAATAATTTTTTGTTTAACACTCACATGCCCTCTTTTTCCTTACTACCTTCTGCTCTTGTGAGGAGACTGAAAAAGATATGAGCGCAGGAGAATCTACTCACTGAACACCCCACCACAAAAAAACCCATCTCTATCCTCTTACTCTAGAATTTCCTTCACAGAACTTATTCCCATCTGATAGATAATATATTTGTTTGCTTCTTCATTATCTGTCTCCCTCCCTGACCTCTGCATCCTACAACATGAACAGGGACTTTGTTTTGTTCATAACTGTATCCTCAGCACCTAAAACAGTGCCTGTGCTCAAAACAAACAAACAAACAAACAAACAAAAAACCAAAATGAACCAACCCTGTCACTGAATAAAAGAAACCAGAATATAGTTGGACGAACCCTTTAGAGGGTATCTAGGCCTGGAATCTCATATTACATTGTGATCTAGGCTATGGAGTAGTCTTATCATCATAGTGCTTTCCTAAATTTTGAATTTGAAAGTCTTTAGGCAGGGCAGGTACTCTAGCTTCTCAAAAGCCCTACTGCCCTTGACCTAGAATGAGACCCTTGTTGTCATTAATCTGTTTTGCTGTGGCAGACTACTAGATGGGAGGCTCCTATTCAAAGACCCACAGCGGGTGTGAACTCCATTACATTGGAAGCTGTGTCTTATTTGTTTCTGAATTTCCAGTGCCTAGAACAGGGCATTACTATGCCTGTCACACAGTGATAATTCATTGCCATGGAAAGAAAAATGAACTGATGGCAGAGCTGAATTAGAATCCAGGTCTCCTAATTTTCTCATCCATTTCTGTTTCCATGACAATATGCTGCATTCAAGTTCTAGGTTTCCTTCTAGATTGATGACTTACAATCCTCTTTCATTGTAAAACTAAGGTGGAAATATTCCCCCAATTGTACTTAAAATTCTCCGGGAACTCACTTAGGACAAAAAAAGAAAAAAGAGGAAAAAAAAAGAGGGTGGGGACATGGCAGCACTGGTCTCTGCCAGACTGTCAATTAGCTGGTATCTCTCCAGTGTATGAGACTGGTAGGGAGAGGCCCTGCCGTGGTTCCTGTTATCCCAGGGATGCTGTGACGGGGCTACCATCCCCCACCCCAAGTTGGAAAAGCTGCCCCAATCCTTGTGCTAGTGATGGGTGAGTCTAGAGTAGCACTGACTAAAAGAAATATAATCTGAACCACATGTGTCATTTTAAAATTTCAAATAGTCTCATAAAAAAGAAACAGGTAGAATTAATTTTAATATATTTTATCTAACCCAATAGCCAAAGTATTATGTCAACATGTAATCAATATAAAAAATTATTAATCATATACTTGCATTTGTTTCCAATACTAAGTTCTTGAAATATGGTATGTATCTTATGTTTAGAATGCATCTCAAATTAGACTAGCCACATTTCAAGTACTCAGCAGTCACATGTGGATAGTAGCTACCACATTGGACAGCACGGGTCTAGAATTCCGGGGTGGGAAATACTCTGGAGAGCCTCCCAAAGCTGGCAGTAGAAGCTCACTGTAAAGGGTACACTGTCATCCCAGAGGCAGTCGAATGTTACATTCTTTCACTCATCTTTTCACCTGCTCACTTTGATCCTGGCTGGAAGCAGCCCATTTCCATTTTGTGTGAGGTTCAATCCTCCTCAAGGCTACAAAGAACAAAGTATCAAGGCCCCAACCTGCAGAAGATGAGAGCTTTTCTCCCTCTCAACCTGACCCTTTCATGGTACCCTGCTTCTTTCCAATACTCTGCAGAAAACCACAGGATAAACCTGGTTACCTCAACAGAAGCTTCCCCTTCACATAGAAAGCTTAGCAACCTCTCACAGACAAGAACATTATTTCAGTGCAACTGGACCAAGAGTATGCTATCCTATCCAACTCATACTAGAGGGACACATAGTAGTAAGAGATTATATTTGTTTAGAATTTTCAGTTTACATGATTCCTATTTTATCATCACAATAACCCTGTGAGGCAGGAGGGTTGTTATCGTTCTGATTATACTGATTTCATAGATGAGAAAAACGAAGCTCAGAGAGGCTAAATGACTTGACCAAGGTCACTGAGTATAGCTAGGATTTAAAAGTGAGCCTTCAATCTGCAAAGTTAGTGCTCTTTTATCATACATGCAAGACACAAGTGGACACACTGTTTATTGCGCATGTGTGCATACATTCAAGACTGAGAAAACTCAAGATGACTTTTCTATTTATATGGCATATGCACACATGAAAGGGATGAATTAATACATTAGGATGGTGGTTTTTCCTCTTTCTCTCTGTCTCTTTCTCGCTCTCTCACATACGCACACACAGGGGTGGAAAGGATACAGAATATATTCAAGAACAGAAAGGTTACTTGAGTACATGCATACACACAGGAGATGAAGGGATGGATTATATATGTATGTGCAAGTAGGGAGAAATGAATTTTGCATATTCATATATGCAAGCTGCATGAATGAGTTGTCTATACATATGCACATGCCGGAGAGGAATGGACAGGTCATTTATTCATTAACACATATGGACACATCAAAAGGGTGAAACAGATTATTTGTATATGAGTATGCACACATCCAGAGGGTGGCTGGGTTATCTATATACATAAAGTACCACAGAGGAATGGATGGTCAGATTATCAGCACACAAACACATGCATGTGAAGATTCTACCCCAGGGCCGCATATGCTACTTTTCACTCATTATAATGACCCCCCTCACCAGCAAGTTGACTCAAGCAGTTATGTAATTAATGTAGCTGCTCCATATTCCACCCACAAATGCTTTCCTTTTGTCCCCGCTTGTCGTTCAGTCAGTCATACACACTCAGTACCACTTACCTTGCTGCTGCAACCAAAATAAGGGTTAAAGAAATTTAAAAAAAAAACCACACACATTAAAATCATGAATTCTCAAGTTTTAGAATGCAAATGCTGTCTTTAAGAGGAAATCCATCCAGGAGCACTCCTTGGTTTGACAGAGAAGCCACAGGATGAACTTTCTGAGCCAAAACTCCACTGCTTGCCCAACCGACAAACAGAGCCAAGGAGCTATTATTCTCAGTTGCACCCAGCTGGCTGGCTCCACGGTACAAAGTTGATGATAGAAACGACGCCCTGCAAAAAAAACCCTCAGTGAAGGGCTGGGCAGAAGTCTCACTGGCTGCAAACGTAGAAATCTAATCTGGTCCACCTCTCTGGCAAGGGGGATTCTGAGATCAGCCTGCTGAAGGCAACAGCAGCCAAACTTCAACTGGATGTGGAATTCTAACTCAATCGATTCTGGGCTTTGAGACTCAGGCAGAAAGCAGGGCAGCTCCTGCTCCTGCTGCTGCTCCTCCTCCTCTCCAGCTGCTTCCTGCCTGCAACCTCCCATAGGGCACCAGCCCTCCTCACACGTTCCTGGCGCACACACCCCCTTCCCAGCACACTCACGCACACACAACCCTTGCCAGCAAGCTCACTCACACACCCTTGGTAAGTGTCTCTCCCTTTCGCTAAATATAGATCTTACTCTCTCCCTTCCTCCATTTCCTTCCCTCGTTCTTCTCCTCCCTCCTTTCTTTTCCCCTATCTACCTCTCACATCTGGGCTATAGGATATAAACAGACACAGATGGCGACCTATACTTTCAGGAGCTCCTAGTCTCAGAGGGAAGCCAGAATGCAGCATGCCAGCCATGGAAATGCTGGAGCACAATATAAAGGGACTCTTTCCTTCTACTGAGACGAGCTCTAAGTTGGTTGGTTGGTTGGTTGGTTTCGTGTGTATATAATCTGTTGTCAGCATTTGGCAAAGCTGAAGAATAGGTACAGTGATCAAGTGCAGTTAAAATCACAAAATGCCATGTTCTTGGAGTAGACATCTAGTCCAGTTCTTACTGAACAGCTGCCACAAGAGAACCAACTAGAAAGTAAGAGCTCCCTCAGGCTATGCCAAGGCAACAACCAGGGAGAAGGAGGGGAAGTTAGGTGAGCTGAGATGAACTCTGTACTACAGAAGCCTAGACCAAAGATGGTTTTGGAATCCAGAATTAGGAACAAAGTAACCTAAAATGATACCACAGTGACCACAAAGCTGCCTAAGGTACAGGGCCTTTTTTTGACCCCAAATTTCATAACTCTTCTTTGCCAATGGATGCCCTATCTCCCTGGAGACTCACTAGCCAGGTGGCTCTCATGTGACTCTAATTCCTAATAATTCAACAATTCTAGTTAGGACTCACTGGGAAATTGAATGTCCTTATCTTCAAAGAACACTCAAGTTGTTCACTGCAACATAATGTCCGGGCACAAGCCAGGACCCCTTGAAACTCTGGAGAATAAAATCCAAAATACATGAAACATGATATCCCCTTTCCACTCTGCAACCACAGGACATGAAAAACATCGCTTAACAAACCTAGATAACCTCAGAATCCTTCTCAATATAGAGCTCTGATCCGCCAGTAACAATCCAGTGAAGTCATTCCTCTTCTACCTCCCCTGAGATTGATCTAATGAGAAAAGGCCCTCCTCCTCCTTAGGCCAACAGTAGGTGGGCAAGTTTAATTTACCCAGCATGTTCAAATCAGGTTCTCAAACCTTGTGACTTCTGCTGCCCTGCAACATTCCTCATGGCAATCCACAATACAGTATGGCCTCTTTAGCCCACAAATCAGGTACTCAGTCTATGGGGGCCATCCTAGGATCTGTCATTGCAGAACCCGCAGCCCTTTATGGTAGATAAAACAAGCTTTTAAATTAAGAATGATTTATTTGGCTTATCCAAGATCCTGAGAAGAAAGGGTTGATTTCAGAGCCAACATTTGCCTCCCTACTGCCTTCTTCCAATAACATTGCTTCCCCCTCAACCAAGGAAGAAAATTTAGATTCCAAGAGATGCTAAACAACCCATTTCTTAGCCATCCACCTCATTATGCAGCCAACACTGACAGCAGAGCACATACCTCCTAACCTAGTTGGGAGCTGGCTAGATGACAGAAGAGATAAGGGCTGACAGCGCAACTATAACCACATCTAAATACAGAGGAAAAAAATAACTTGAAAACTGTCAAGTTTCTGTGGAAGTCACAGCCAATTTACTGTGGAGTTTCCCATCCTTCAGCCAGAAGAAGGAGGTAAAAGGTTTAAAACAAGAAATATAGGAAGACTGATTAAATTAGAATGCCCTCCCCCAAATCTGCAGCCACTCGTAAAGAGCCCAGAACAGTGGCTGTCATTATCAGGTTTGGTTGGGCTTCCTAGGCTAAGAAGAAGCTCAAACTTTCAAGAGTGGGAAAGATTCCCCAGAGGTAGGACCCTGCCGAAAGAACCTACTTCTTCCTGCCTAATTGACAAAGTGTCCCCAAGCCCTGGCTAAGGTCTCCAGATGGCATTCCTGAGGCTAATGGAACCCTGTCTTGTCACCCAAGCACATTTAGCCCATTTTTCTAAGCAGCTTGGGCTTCCCAGAAAAACAAAGGCTCAGGCAGTAGAAGACGTGGTTAGCATATGAGGCACAACAAATCTGCTATCTCCAGTTATAATCTTCAAACTTCACAGGAGAGCTCATGCAGCTTTGACCACAAATTACCTTTGTATCCTTCCACCTTCCCACGTTCCAGCAAAAGCAAGAAACAGAGTAAGTGGGGAAGTGGTAAACAGTCAGTGAAAGCTCTTGTAAAAGAGCATGGCCACTTCTGCCACTGCTCTACACGGCCCACAGAGTGCCAGACACCACATGGCCAAAGGACATCAGGACTCCTCAGTAGACAAGCTCTTTGGGACAAGCAGGCAATTTGTTTCGTGAGCCACATGAACAACAATGCAGCCCCCTCGTCACAGTGGATCTGGCCCTGGGGAAGCCTGAGTAGGCCGAAAGGATGGGGTGCTTTTTAGAGTTAAGAAATAGCACAGCACCCACCTCAGTTGGGGAGCTTCCTCAAAGTAGGCTGCTCAGGAGCTAGCTGGGCAGAACTGGAAAAACAGATTGGGTTAAGAAGGAAAAGGCATTTATCCAGAAGCTGTGAAATGCTCTAAACAGACATTCTCAAGGTCTGGTTCCCAATTTAAATCCTTGCAGGGCTCTTCACCTAGAGACAGATGAGTCAAGATGGAAATTCAACATGATACACTGACACTCACGCAGAGCTGTGGGAAGGTTCAGACCTGCAGGAGTTCTAAAGGGGAGCCGAATGGGTGAGTTAGTCAGAAAACCACCTGGCATACAAAATTCATCTTCCGCTAAAGCAACTGAGTGGTGTCACAGGAATACTGGAGGAGGGCCTCACCAATCACAATTCTCCCCACTCATACAAACCAGTCTAAGTCTCCCTGACGCCAGATACAACTGGTCCAGAAGCAAAGAATATGCCTGCTCCAAACCTGGCCTGCCTTTTCAGGTGTCAATGCTAGAGACAGGCTGGGTCAGGACCAGCAGGTGCTTACCTTATTTCCCAATAACACCACAGATGCAAGGTACAAAGGATGGGTGCGGCCAATGTCTATATCATGCAGGAGTCAGCTTGTGACTGTTTTCCTTCTCTACTGCTAAGGAAAGCCAGAAGCAACATGAAAAGCCTGACACATAGTCACACAGCTGGGATTTATTTCATGAGGAGGATGGTTTTTCTGGTGGCTAAGAAAAGTCATTTTTCCCCCTGTAGAATGATGCCCTCCCTACACTGTGGAGAAACCATATGCAGCAGAGAATGATGGGCAACGTGAGGTAATCCTCCTCCTTCCCTGAGGAGCATGCCTTCCTAGGGGAGTGACGAGCCTGGCAGAGATGTGCTGACTTTACTGATGCACTAAGACATAGTTGCTTTGTTACCTAATCAGACCCGACAAGCTGCAGGGCAGGCCCTAAGAGTCATAAATTGCTGACAAGTCTTAGTCCTACAATCAGGTCAAGGACCATCCCTGATTAGCAGAAACTTGAACATAAGGAGCTGATAAACTTCTTGGAACTGCCCAGCTAACCAGTTAGGTTTTCAGCCTGTCTCTCCAAAGGCTGTGGCCCCACATCTATTTCAGGATCAAATAATTAACAATTCGTGATCATAAGAAACCTAAATGTCTAACTGCTCTCTCACATAAACCTGAACAACAGTCACAGCTCCCAGATTTAGGACTAATGCTGGTCCTAAAGTAGTATTTGTTTATATATGTATCTCCCAGCCCAAGCCACAGAGTGCATTGGCCCTGCCTCAATCTCTATACCTGAAGGAAACAAAGAGGCCGTATACTGGGGATCCTCCAAAAGGAATCCAAAGTTTGAAATCCCAGGGAGAAACGAACCTCTTGTACTAAGTGGAAACTAACTAGGTTCATATTGATCAAATATCCCCTCAGTTCTTTGTGGCTTGTTCTAAGATATATCTAAGAATAAGATACAGGGCAAACCCAAATCTGGAGAATTCTCTTGGCTTAGGCCCCTGTTTCTATAGTCTTGTGGAAATACGTCCCTAGCCAGCAGATGAGTTTCAAGTGTCTTGAGATTCAACGAAGAGACCCCAGAGAGGTGGGTTTTTCCCTATAGGACTCTCCAAATGTTCAAAAATATCTGATATGAGGTACTGAGCTACAGGAAGGTAGCTAATGTACAAAGGGGAAAAGAAGACTTAATGGAGACGTATCCTCCACTGGGGATCTCTGACAGTAAGAGGGAAGCATGGTGGAAAGAAAGGGAAGCACTCAACTAGATAAGTCAGAAGACAGAACTACGTGTTTAGAGCCCTAGGCTGCCAGCTCACCCATATCAACTCCATGCAGAGATTATTCTCTGCTCAGATGCTGGATCATTGGAGTTCATATATTCTAATTCTTTACCCAGTGAGAGAAGCCCCTGCAAAGCCCTTTGTGCCTCTGTTGTAATCTATTTTACCTTCTTATCTATCGATGTCTCCTCTGCAATCTTTAGTCCAGGCTTATTTCTCACTTCAACTACTGCAAAATATTCATTCTCCCTAGTCTCCACTCCTTCAGAACCACCTCCCACTCACTCCTCTTTACCCTTGATCCATGATGCATAATTTGCTAGGGGGATATTTCTAAGATGTACATAAGGTTTTGTCACTCATTTTCTTAAAAATCCATGAGTGACTGTGCTAAAAAAAAAAAAAAAAGTCCTAGTTTTTTACCATGTTATCAAAGTTCTTTCTTGACCTGCCCACGTCTAGAGGAATTTGGCTTCCCAATACCCTAACTTTAGTCAAAGCAAACCCCTTGAACTCACTTAATGTGCCATCTCATCCTTTCTGTTTCCAGATGGCCCTATCTAGAGTGCCATCAGAGAGTAAACATCAGGATGGTGAGAAGGTAGGAACTTTTCCAAGTGCTTTGTCAGAAGATAAGATGTGTAAATAAACATGAAAAACTACTTTGGTACCTGTTATGGGCTGAATTGCCTGAACGTCTGTGTCACTCCAAAATTCATATGTTAAAATCCTAACCCCCAAGGTGATGGTATTAGGAGGTGAGCCTTTGGGGAGGTGAATAGATCATGAAGGCAGAGCCCTAATGAATGGGATTAGTGCCTTTATAAAAGAGGCCCACAGGAGCTCTTTTGCCCCTTCCACCATGAAGATGCAGTGAGAAGGTGCTGCCTATGAACCAGAACATAGGCCCTCACTAGACACTGAATCTGCCAGTGCTTTGATCTTGAACTTCCCAGCCTCCAGAAATGTGAGAAATAAATTGGTGTTGTTTATAAATTACCTGGTTTATAAGTATTTTGTTAAAGCAGCCCAAACGAACGAAGATAAATTTTGTTCTCCCAAATTTCAGAGGTTGAAGTCCTAACCCCCAGCACCTCAGCATGTGACCTTATTTGGAGATGGGGCCTTTAAAGAGGCAATCACACTAAAACGAAGTCATTAGTGTGGGCCCTAATCCAATATGATATAAAAAGGGGAAATTTAAACATAGGGATACACAGAGGGAAGAATATGTGAAAAGAAATAGGGAGAAGATGGTCATCTACAAGTCAATAAGGACTATAAAGATCCTTCCCTTACAGCCCTCCGCAGGAACCAACCCCACCAACACCTTAATTTTGGACTTCCAGCTTCCAAAACTATGAGACAGAAATTTCTCGTTTAAACAACCCAGTCTGTGGTACATTGTTATGGTAGCCCAAGCAAGCTAATATAGTGCCTTTCAGAATTACTACTACAATTCCACATAAAAATATTTTACAAAGTTAATAAATAAACACCTAGTACACCTGTAGTCCCATACTTGGGAGGCTGAGGTGGGAGGATAACCTAAGCCCAGGGTGTCAAGGTGGCAGTAAGCCATGATCACACCACTGCACTCCAACCTGGGTGACGAGAGCGAGACCCTTTCTCAAAAAAATAAAATAAATAAAAAACAAAAAATAAATGAACACCTATTAAGTAACAACATCTTGTTAACAGGCATAATGAAAAGATACAATCCTTGCCCTTAAGAAGTTCATAACCTAACAGGGGAAATGTTATATTATGAGGCATTGTTATACCCATGTTATATATTCTGAGGGAGAGGAGTGTTAGATTTTATGTTTGATGGGTTAGTAAGAAAGGATATATAGAAGAGGAAGTAAAGGAGAAAAAAAAGATAATGAGTACAGTTTGAACACAATGTATGAAGTGCCTATGAACATTCAGGTGACAATATCCACGGGCAGCTGGATAAAAAAGTCTGGAGCTCATGAAAAAGGACTGAGGTAGAGACAGTAATTTGGGATTTATCAGTTACAGGTTAGGACATGGATGAGACTAACTAGAGAAGAAAATGAGGTAGAAAACAAAGCCTGGGAATGATCAAGTTTTTAAGGGGCAAGCAGAGAAAGAGAAATGCTATGAAGAAACCAAAGGTGGGGCCAGGCACAGTGACTCAGGCCTGTAATCCCATCACTTATGGAGGCTGAAGCAGAAGGACTGTTTGAGGCCAGGAATACAAGACCAGCCTGGGCAACATGGGGAGGACTCCATCTCTACAAAAAAAATGTTTAAATTAGCCAGGCCTGCTGACACGTCCTTGTAGTCCTAGCTATTCTAATCCCAGCTACTTGGAGGCTGAGGCAGGAGGTCTGTCTGAGCCCAGGAGTTTGAGGTTACAATAAGCCATGATTGTGTCACTGCACTCCAGCTTGAGTGACAGAGTGAGACCCTGTCTCTTAAAAAAAAAAAAAAAAAAAAAAAGAGCCAAGAAGAAGAATATTTTAGAGAGAAATCAGTCAACGGTTTTATCTCATCTGTCATTAACAAATGCTCCAGGAGGTTGGTTTTCACCTAAAATGATCTTCCTAACTTGTCTTCTTTGGCTGTTTAAGTCTGAGTGTTCTCAGGTGAGGACTGAATAACACATTTCCTTAGCATGCTTGAAGGTGACAACCAGCAAAGAGAAGAAGAAGTTTAAGGAATGGGCTACAACTTACCTCTTCCCTTTGGCTTCAGGAAGTTTTACTGAAGTCTTACAATATGACTGCACTTCAGGGCATAGTGGCAGCTGCATTGTCCACAGGAAGAACACAACATGCCACTTGCAAGAGGCCATGGATCTCCCCATGACATGCTTGCAAACACAGGAAGCAAGTTATCCCTTGATTTCCATCTTTAGAGGCTCATGTTAATTTATTTCTTGGCCATTTCCTGATACTGCTGACTTAGTATCCTCTGGAATTCCTCTGAGAAGACATCTCTGATCAGCCTAATCCAAAGGGCTTGTTCCTTAAAGTCCTGTGGCAACTATTTTTAGTTAAAAGAGTTAATCATTTCTTTTGCAACCAATTATTTAGGGCCTTGTAACACCACTTAATTCTTTTTTTTTTTTTTTTTGAGACGGAGTCTCACTCTTGTCACCCAGGCTGGAATGCAGTGGTGTAATCTTGGCTCACTGCAACCTCTACCTCCTGAGTTCAAGCGATTCTCCTCTCAGCCTCCTGAGTAGCTGGGATTACAGGCGCCCGCCACCATGCCTGGATAATTTTTGTACTTTTAGTAGAGACGGGGATTTCGGTTGGCCAGGCTGGTCTGGAACTTCTGACCTCAGGTAATCCACTTATCTCGGCCTCCCAAAGTGCTGGGATTACAGGCGTGAGCCGACGCGTCTGGCCACTTAATATTTTTAAGTGTTCATTCCATAAATCTTTGCTGAGTTTTTAATAAGTATCAGGAGGAATTGATGCTAAGAATTGGTGATCAGTTCTTGACCTCAAGTACTACCTAGCAAAGGATTTAAAGCCTGTATGTATGCGAGGAAAACACATGTAGAAAGCCGAAATAATAAGAAAATAAGTGGCCAGGAATGGGGTCTTCCCTGAACTGTTTTTCTACCTACGTGCACTAGGGATATTAGGCAGAGAAGATACTCCAGGTGAATGTCTACTCTTAATTCCTAAGACTTTAGACTCAAACATCTGCATGGCCTTTTACCTTGATAAGCCAAGCTGGGCCAAAAGACCTCTTTAACAGAAGAGGTTTTTAACCAATTCAAAAGGCAGGTCAAACAGTCTGCAACTTAAACTCTAGCCCCTGGGCCCATATTTTTTAATAGACATCTGAATTTCTCCCAGTGTAAGGGGAGGTAGAAAAACGAATATCAGGCCTAAGTGCAGTGGCTCATGCCTGTAATCCCAGCACTCTGGGAGGCCAGAGGGGGCAGATCACCTGAGGTCAGGAGTTCAAGACCAGCCTGGCCAACATGGTAAAACCGTATCTCTACTAAAAATATAAAAGTTAGCCAGTTGTGGTGGTGGGCACCTGTAATCCCAGCTACTTGTGAGGCTGAGGCAGGAGAATCACTTGAACCTGGGAGGAGGAGGTTGCAGTGAGCCAAGATCACGCCACTGCACTCCAGCCTGGGCAACAAGAGCAAGACTCCATCTCAAAAAACAAAACAAAACAAAAAAATGAATATCAAAAGTCCAAAGCAGTTTTCTCAACCTACCTTTTCATTCCCAAGTTTGTTCCAAATGACAGAGCTCCTGCCTCCAGCATATTAGCCCAATTAGAGTGCCTATTCTTCTTTGGGCCTGAAATGTGAGGGCAGCCTTCAGCAAGGTTAGAGTGAGTGACTAATATGTATCATAAGGGACAAAGATAAAATGTACAAGAATTTGAGAGAGGAAAATATATCTAGCATTAGAAATGCTGGTTTGGATGTGAATCAGAGAAGGCTCTGTGAAGAACATGATATCTGAGCTTGATTCAAAGAATGGATAATATTTGGATATGTAGAAACTAAGGGGAAAGGAAATTTAAGGCAGAGGATAAAGCATGGGTTATAAGATGAAAGGGAGAAGGAGGAAGGTGTGGAAAGAAAAGGATATTAACATTTATTGAATGCTAGCAACACGCCAGGCCCTGCTCTACATGTATGATATTTATTATCCATCCACTGAGGCAGCTATGATATTCAGAGATGGAAAAATTATGTTTCCAAAGGGCTGGGTTACTTGCCTAAGCCTAAGGTTACACAGGCCAGAAGTGGTGGAGCCAAATTTCAAACTCAGGCTCTGTTGAGACTATAATTTAATTACCAATGCAAAGAAAAATTAATTTTTTTGAAGATAAACTTTCATTCACTTCTTTATTCACTCACTCACTGACTCATCTACAAAGAGTTTAGTGGGTGCCAGGCATCAGGGATATAGAGTTAGACATTTTCTCTATTCTGTATTTTAATGCTATTTTTCATTTAGCTTTTATTTAAACTTTTTATTGAATTATAATATACGTTATAACATAAACAAGTCAAAAGTGTACTTTTATATCCATGTAAACAGGATCTAGATCAAGAAAACAATGTAACCAGAACTCCAGAAGCCCCCTGTGCTCATATCTAATCACTACAAATTCCACCCCCAAAGGTAATCACTATCCTGATGTCTGACACCACAGGTTACTTTTGCCTGTTTCTGAACTTAATACAAAAAGAATCATACAAAGTATATTATTTTAAGAAATATATAATCTTGAGGGCAAATGCTCACATAATTCCAGGACAATGTGATTAACATCAAAGCTGATTACATATGAAATGCTATAGAAAGATAAAAAATGAGAATCTAACTTGGCCTGGGCACGTTGGGAAAGGCTTCAAAGAATGTGACATCCAAGTTGAGCCCTTAGTATAAAAGGTAGCCATGACTCACGCTCTATTTCAGAAAGATAAATCTGGCAGTAATATATACAATGGCTTCTAAGAAAAATAAAAGCAAGGAAACCATCAGAAGACTAATACTATAGTCTAAGCAATAAAGAGAACCTGAACACAAAGGGAAACAGAGAAGAGACAGAGACTGATAAAAGAAATCACAAAGAAAAAAAGAGCAAGATCTGGCAAATGATCTAAGTGGGAGGCAAGAGACAATGAAGAATAAAAAGTGACACTGTGATTTTGAGTGGGTGACTAGTAGAATGATGGTGACTTTAATATAAATAGAGAACAAAGGAAGAGGAATAGGCTCAAGAGGGAAGTTTTAAACATTGGGAAATTACAGTGAAAATAACTAGTAGATAACTAGACAGGAAGAATAGAGCCTAAGGAAAAAGGGAAGGCTTAGATTTGGGAGCATTTGCTTACAAAGGCTAGTTGGGAGGCTGGGTGCAGTGGCTCAAGCCTGTAATCCCAGCACTTTGGGAGGCTGAGACAGGTGGATTACTTGAGGTCAGGCATTGGAGACCAGCCTGGCCAACATGGTGTAACCCCATCTCTACTAAAAATACAAAACAAATTAGCCAAGTGTGGTGACTAATGAATGTAGTCCCAGCCACTTGGGAGGCTAAAGCAGGAGAATTGCTTGATCCTGGTAAGTGGAGGTTGAGGTGAGCTGAGATCGCACCATTGCACTCCAGCCTGGGCAAGAGCAAGACTCCATCTAAAAATAAACAAACAAACAAACAAACATAGTTGGAAGCCTACTGGCTACCTAGCACAGTAGGTAGGACCAAGCACACTACCTTCCATAGAGTAGTTGGCTTAATTAAAGATTATTGATTAGAGGCTGAAGAGATGCAGCTTTGAGACTGAAAGAGAAGCTTGAGGGAAGACTGTAGCAAGAAATGAGGCAGGAGCTAAGGAAGGAAGAGAATTGGGAGAAACTAAGAATAACAGAAGAAAAGAAAATAGGAAACCAAAAAAGGGAGTTTTAAAAACATTATGGAAAGCTTCACAGAAATAAGAATGAGGAAAAAGTGACTGAGAGAAAAAAGTATTTAAATACTTAACTGTTAATTATTTCTACCTCCCTTCTGGTCTATAAGCTCTTGGAGAATAGGAAAATGTCTTACAAATAGCCCCAACAGTACCCAAAAGTACCCACTTATTAGGGGCTTAATTTAAAACTGAAAAATTGCTGGGCACAGTGGCACATGCCTGTAATACCAGCACTTTAGGAGGCCAAGGCGGGCAGATCACTTGAGGCCAGGAGTTCAAGACCAGCTTAGCCAAGATGGCGAAACCCCATCTCTACTAAAAATACAAATTTAGCCAGGTGTGGTGATGTACACCTATAATCCCAGCTACATGGGAGGCTAAGGCACAAGAATCACTTGAATCTGGGAGGCAGAAGTTGCAGTGAGCCGAGATCACGGCACTACACTGCAGCCTGGGTGACGGAGAGGGACCTTGTCTCAACAAACAAACAAACAAAAAAAAAAAAAAAACAAAAAAAACCCTGAATAATTACTTAAGTTGCATCCTTTTGGGTAACTTTGGCAAAAGGATTTTTTCTCACAGAGGAACAGAGGAACAGCCAGCAATGAATATTCTCATTGGTTGGATGGTCAAATAAGTAGCAGGAATCAGAGAAGGTGGTGGTAGAGTGAGAAAGGGTGCTTTGCTTATTACTTGGAAGCGAGTAATTTTGTATAGGAATCTGACTTATTCCATAAGAGTTAACTATGTACCTCCCTTTATAGATACTATGCCTAACAGCTGGAGCTAAGGCCTGCAGCCAGTATCTGATACCCTTCACTAACTCTAGACAGGTTGACGATACTACGGCATCCCTTCGAAATGTTCCGTGTGCTCCTTGGAAACCAGAGCCAAATTCACCCCTCCAAACAATCCACTGCCCCAAATCCCAGTCCAGGTGTGATATCCTGTAATTCACCAGGCTCAGTCACAGCCCAGAACCAGAAGGTTTACAGAAGATCGACCACTGATGAACATCCAGATCCAGACCATAAATGTGTCCAGAATATTTCAGAGGTAAAACAAACAAACAAACAAAAAAATCAGTATTGCTCCTGACAAGTACATGAAAGCTGCTCTTTGAAAATGTTCCCACATTGCACAGGTCAGCTTTTGGCTTCCATTGACTTCTCCCTCTTCTTTGGTGGTCCCAGAGAAGCATCAACATACCAGATAGCCTAGTTGGAGTCATCCATAGATAAGTTACCCTAGGAATCCTGTTACCACAGGGGAGACCTGGTGGCCTAGATCTCTATAAAAGCCTGAAATCCTATGGTATTGGCTGCTTACCACATTAGCCAAAAAAGCAGCAGTGTCAATAGATCCTCACTTAGCAGCAAAGGTTCCAGCCATGGTCAGCAGTGACCTTTGACGGGTCATTCAGATGCCTCAGGTCTAGGCTACAAAGGTCATGACAGATCCCTGAAAGCCAACGGTTCTGGAAGGTACTAGAAGCTTGGCTAGAGACTCTTAAGCAAATGCTTGTAGAGTTTTGTACTCAAAAATGCATTTTTCTATAATCTCACCAAAACCCTGTGAGAGAGAACAAGTCACTGTCCCCTAATTTTATAATTGAGAAGAACAATAAATATGAATTTGTTAGTTCTTTCAGATTTTAAGGGTGAGCTAATACAAAAACCCAGTCCTTTGCACTTCTATCCATCCCTAAATTTTGCTAATAACAATTTAACAGTAAACGGATACAAAAGATACAACATTGTGAATGGGCTTTTGGGCTCTGTGTCTACCAGTCTAGAAACCCCATTTCCCACCAAGCGGACCTCAGGAAACAAAGATTTACAGGCGAGAAATACTGAGGCTTGTGCCACCTTCTTCCCTCTTCTGTCATGGGAGGTATATTAGTTTTCTAGGGCTGCCAAAACAAAGTAACACAGTCTGGGTGGCTTAACCAACAAAAACTTATTTTTGACCAGGCATGGTGTAATCCCAACACTTTGGGAGGCCGAGGTGGGCGGATCGCTTGAGCTTGGGAGTTCGAGACCAGCCTGGGCAACATAGCGAAATCTCATCTCTACAAAAAAATCTAAAAAATTAGCTGGGCATAGTGGCATGTACGTGTGGTTGCAGCTACTTGGGAGGCTGGGATGGGAGGATCACTTGAGCCTAGGAGGTGGAGGTTGCAGTGAGCCAAGATCACACCACCGCACTCCAGCCTGGGCAACAGAGTGAGACCCTATCTCAAAAAAAAAAAAAAATTCTCACAATCACGCCACTGCACTCCAGCCTGGGCAACAGAGTGAGACCCTATCTTTAAAAAAAAAAAAAAATCTCACAATGCTGGATGTTAGAAATGCAAGATTAAGATGCCAAGAAGGTTGATTTCTCCCAAGGCCTCTTTCCTTGGCTTGTCAATGGCCAACTTCTCTGTCTTCAAACGGTCTTTCCTCTCTGTGTCTGTGTCCTCATTTCTGCTTCTTCCAAGGACATTAGTCATAATGGAGTAAAGCCCACCCATATGACCTCAGTTTATATTAATTACCCACTTAACGGCCCTATCTCCAAAAAATGTCACATTCTAAGATACCTGGGGTTAAGACTTCAACATTATGAATTTTGAGGTGGGAGTGGGGACAAACTCAGCCCACGAGGGGAGGAAAAGGTGAAATCAGGAACTCAGTGGTATCGGATATTTAAAAGGCAGAGGAAGAAAGGGGACAATTCAGGGCCGGGCATGGTGGCTCACAAGGTCAGGAGATCGAGACCATCTTGGCTAACATGGTAAAACCCCGTCTCTATTAAAAAATACAAAAGAAATTTAGCTGAGCGTCATGGCGGGTGCCTGTAGTCCCAACTACTTGGGAGGCTGAGGCAGGAGAATGGTGTGAACCCAGGAGGCAGAGCTTGCAGTAAGTGGAAATCAGGTCACTGCACTCCAGCCTGGGCAACAGAGTGAGACTCGGTCTTTTAAAAAAAAAAAAAAAAAAAAAAAAAAAAAAGTAAAAGAAAAGAAAATTTGAAGCTTTATTCCTAAAGAAATCACTGTTGTCATCTACTTAGCTTCATCTTTTGAATTATTTTCTACCGACAACTTTAGTCTTTACCTAAATGGTTGAATTCCAAGGACGGAGCTAGATGTGTATATTAGAGAAGCAGGAAAGGAGAGACTGAGACCATCAGGATGCTACATGAGCTGGCAGCTCCAGAACATGCTTTCATGGCTGTGATGCTCCAAAACATGCTTTCATTGACTGTAATGGTTAATATTAGGTGTCAACCTGACTGGAGGTTTGCCTAGATGGGTGGGGAAGTACTGTTTCTGGTGTTGTGAGGGCATTGCCACAGAAGACAGAAATTTGAGTTGGTGGACTGGGAGAGGAAGACCCACCCTCAATGTGGGTGGGCACAATCCAATCAGTTGCCAGTGCAGCTATAACAAAACAGGTGGAAGAAGGTAGAATAAATTTGCTTGCTGAGTTTTCTGGCTCTCTTTTTTCTTCCCATGTGGACATTTGCTTCCTCTCCTGCCCTTGAACAGGTTCTTTGGCCTTTGGACTCTGGGACTTGCACCAGAGGCTTCCTGGGGTCCCTCAGGTCTTCAGCTGCAGACTAAAGGCTGCAACGTCAGCTTTCCTGGTTTTGAGGCTTTCGGACTTGGACTGAGCCTCTACTTGTTCCTCTCCTTCTCCAGCTTGCAGACAGCCTATCATGGGACTTCACCGTGTAATCACATAAGCCAATTCTCTTTAATAAACTCTCTTTCGTATATACATATATCCTATTGGTTCTCTCCCACTGGAGAACCCTAATAATACACTGACCAATGAGGCAAGCTACTTCCACACCCTAGAAAAAACAGCTCTTCTTTATTGCTTCAGAGGCCTGGCTGCTGTGGCCAGTTTCCCCAGAGATAGGCAAGAGAAAGAGAAGAAAGGTTGCACGTTAAGGCATCATTAAGGCAAAACATGGCAAATTCAAAAGAGGTTTGAAAAAATTAAAAAGGAACAGGAGTAGGAGAAAATATTTGCAAACCATAAGTTTGATAAGGGACTTCTATCCAAAATATGTAAAGAATTCTTACAACTCAACAACAAAAAGTCAAATAACCCAATTTAAAAATGAGCAGAGGATTTGAATAGACATTATGGTAGTCCCTACTTAGCCACTGTTTTGCTTACCTGCAAAATTACCTGCTGTACAATACATTTTGAGAGATATATTATTTAATTATATATAATATAATTATATAATTAAAGGTATATCCACATACCTTTAATTACAGTATATGGTTATAACTGTTTTATTTTATTATTAGTTATTGTTGTTAATCTCTTATTGTGCCTAATATATAAATTAAACATTGGCTGGGCACAGTGGTTCACACCTGTTATCCCAGTGCTTTGGGAGACCAAGGCATCCTTATGCCCAGGAGTTGAAGACCAGCCTGGCAACACAGCTCTTGTCTCTACAAAAAACTAAAAAATAAAAACTTAGGCAGGTGTAGTGGTGCATGCCTATAGTCCAAGCTACTCAGGAGGCTGAGGTGGAAGGATTGCTTGAGCCCAGGATCCGAGGCTGCAGTGCACCACTGCACTCCACCCTGGAGGACAGAGTGAGACTGTCTCTAAAATTAATAAATTAAACCTTATCATACATATGTATAGGAAAAAACATAGTATATGTGAAGTTTGGTACTATCCACAGTTTCAGGTACCCATTTGGGGTCTGGGAAGTATCCTCTATGTTTAAGAGGAGACTGCTAAACTCCAAAGAAGATATAAAAATGTCCAATAAGCACATGAAAAGATACTCAACATCATTAGTTACTAAGGAAATGCAAATCAAAATCACAAGTTAGCACTTCACACCCACTAGGATGGCTATAATAAAAAAAGACAGACAATAAGTGTTGGCAAAGATGGGGAGAAAATGAAACCCTCATACACTGCTGATGGGAAGGTAAAATAGCACAATCACTTCAAAAACCAGTCTGGCAGTTTCTCAAAATGTTAAACAACATTATCATGTGACCCAGCGGTTCCATTCCTAAGTGTATACCCAAAAAACCTGAAAACTTTTATGTTCACACAAGAACTTGTACATGAATGTTCACAGCTGCATTATTCATAATAGCCAAAAGTACCGATCCATGCTACAACATGGATGAACCTTAACATTAAGCTAAATAAAAGAATCCAGACACAGTAGGCCACATATGATAAGAATCCATTGATATGAAATGTCCAGACAATCTACAGAGACAGAAAGTAACTTCGTGGTTGCTACAGGCTGGTGGAAAAGGGAATAGGGAGTAATCCCTAATGGGTATGGGATTTCTTTTTGAGGTGATGAAAATGTTCTGGAATTAGGTAGTGGTGATGGTTGTGCTTAATTGTATACTTTAAAATGGTTTTATGTGATGTTAATTATATCTGAATTTAAAAATATTTGTTACTAAAAACAAAGGAACAAGAATCTGTTGTCAAGCCACTGAGGGGAAATGGTATGAAAGTAGGACTGAATGAGAAGGCTGCAAGAGTACAACGGCAGTGTATCCTTGTCTCTGTGTCACTTAGAATAGTAAAAGGAAGTGGAGGCAAGCTGTGTGAGCCGAGGGAAGAGCCATGGGTAGCAGGTAAAAGATAAAATTTGGAAATAAAAAATTTTTTTTCTCAACCAAAAGTGAGAATAGGCAAGTATGGGTATGAACCTCTCCTTTTCTAGAGATTTTTAGGCAAGAAAACCCACCTCATTCCTCTTCACAACTCAACTGCCCAAAATGCAAAAGAACAAGCTTCCTTACTCTACATCCTGTTCATTCATCCTGCCAACAGATATTTATGGAGTACTTTTTATGTGCATAAGATAGTTACCTCATCCTTCTCTCCCTCTGAGGATAAGTGAAACTCCAGTTCCTCATTCTTCTACATCTTAGAAAGAATGTCTTTGCTTTCTCTTATCTCTCAGGAGCCCAATCACTTCTAGTGGGTTCAGGGTTGATTTGGGAAGCACGGAAACAAAATGCAGGACATAAAACAGGTTTTAGAGAGATGATGTCTTTTGATTGGGACAAGCTGAATTTGAGATGCTGATGGGACAAGTGAGTATCCAAGAAGTAGTTAGAAATATGGGTTTAGGGTCTGGGCTAGATAAGAGAGCAACCCACATATAGGTGATAGGTAACATAATAAATGATATTTCAAAAGAAAAATGTATAGATTTATATGAAAAAAGCATTGAGGAAAGAACTCTGGAAAGAACAACATTTAAGAAATGAGCAAACAGAAATCAGAAAAGAGAGACTGAAGACAGATCAAAGAGGAGAGTTGGAGATGGTTTCTTAGATGTTAAAACAGGAGGGACTGTTCAGAAGTGTCAAATACTGCAGAAAGGTTCAATAAGATAAAGACTGAAAAGCAACCACTAAGTTATCAGTTAGGAGCTCACTGATGACCTTCACAAATACAGTTTTAATGAAATGACAATGGAATCTCTGACACAGACTTTTCTCAAATATATTCCTTGGAAAACTAGTCCCACATAATGTGTCTCTAGAAGAGTGTTTCATGGTCAAATAAGTCTGCAATAAAGCTGTGCATATTATATTCCCTTCTTAAATAATCACAATAAGCCTAAGTATATTCAAGTTTCTGAAAAGTCCTAAGATATAAGGCAATCCATTGGCTTTGTGCTCTGTTGGATTCTGTGTTTCCCAAATTTCTTTGACATATCACATAATATGATACCTATTAATGACTCTAGAAATTGGAGTCCTGTGGAATATGCTTTGGAAAGTAGGGTTCTAAGATTACTGTTAAAAAGACAAGCTCTGAAGTTAAATAGATCTAGATTTGAATTTTACTAGCTGGGTGATCCTGAACAAGTTTCTATCTTTCTAAACATTCAGTTTCTTAATCTATAAAGTGGGCCTAATAACATAAGCCTAATTCACAGAATTATTTTTACCGAATTCATTAGGTAATGCATATAAAGATATAGTGCCTAGACATAGTGGTATTCAATAAATGCGGTTACTATAATGATATTATTATTATTATTATTATTATTATTATTATGGCAAGAGTTGAGATTAAAAAGGAAAACTGTGATGCAGGTACTAAATGGGGAATAAATGGGGAATTATGAGAAATGAATAAATGGGGAATGATGGGAAAGTTGCAGTCTAATTGCAACAACGAAGGTGGCTGTAGAAATAGGTTAGGCAAGGACCTAGTAATGGCTTGGAAGTGGCAGAGGGAGCCAGAGAACACCAAACCTCACTTCTGACCCAGTAATGCACAGGGCATATAAAAGGCATAGTCTCTATCAAAGAGGGCTTCAGGGAACAGCCAGGTCCAGTCAAGGTCACAAAGTAGAGAATATGTTGGTTCTGGTCTCAGATATCAGGTAAGGGCACTGCAGTTTCCCAGAGGGCAAAAACGGTCTATTGAGAACAAGGGTTGTCTCACAGCATTCAGAGGAGCAGCTAGGGCCAGGGAAGGTCACTCTGGTTTGTGAAGCAATAGTAAGGCTTGTTCTTGGGTAGGGCTTACCATGAAGTTTGAAGAGGGGGTCTCAAAAGCTGTGGCTAAGATAAGTCTTGAAGTATTCAGGCTTATGTACAGGATTTGTATTGCAACTACATTAGAAACAACCTAAAGATCCATCAGTGGGGGACAGAGTACATAAATTATAACACATCTACAGAAAGAAATACTATATAGCTATTTACAAAGCAGTAGCTCTATTTATACTAACAGAAAAACCATGCAGCTGTTAATAGAGCATGAACTCTATTTATACTAATAAGGAAAAAAATCTCCAAGATAGAGCAATAAATGAAAAAAGCAAGGTGTAGGACAATGTGTGCAAAATACACATACAAGTTTGGGGGCACACACATGCTCATAAATGGATGGATTAACTCTGGACTGATTCATGAGACACAAATAACAGTAAGATGGGAAAAAGGAGATGGGGGGCCTGGGAATCTGAAGTAGAGAAACTGTGCATTATATATGTATAAATACATATCTATATGTAATATCCTTTTCAATTTTATATTTTACATTTATTACTTATTCAAAACATTCTTCCATTTTTTAAAAAATGTCAGAATGGCAATGGCTAGGGCAAGGGATGCAAAGTTGTAAGGAAAAGGAGGGATTGGAAATTGGTAGTCTCCATGAGGGCAAAGAGTTGAGAAGATAGGCAGACATGATCAGAAAAAATCCCAGAGTTTAAGATTATGGAAAGAGTATTTCCCTGGTGCAATTAAGTCTAAATGGTGCGGTTCTCAAAAGCTCTCTCCTTCAGCCTCATTATTTTTCCCCAAGGGACCCATTTTTGAGGCTTCAATCATAGAACAAGAAGGAAGTCACTTTTCTTGGGAGGGAGTAACAAGTGAGAATGGAACTTTGCAGAAGAGTTTTGGTTTGTTCTCTGTCTTAATGATCGCCCCTAAGAACATGCTGATCTACCTCTCAGGCTGGCAGCTGTAATCTTACCTCTCCTGAGACTGCTCTATTTAAACCCAAGCCTCCTATCTATTTGCTCAGTTCTGTCCCTGCTTACCAAGGCTTTCCTTCCTCAGCTTTCTTCAACAACCCAAGAGCTCCTGTCAAGTTTTCTTCCTGGCCTATCTCCATGCCTTCTCCTGAACTGTCCCTTCCACCTGGAACACCCACCCACCTGCTGCCACCGCAATCTCCATTTCTAGAGCTAAAGTCTCACCTCCTCCCCCAGATTTTTCTGCAGCTAAGCCAAATAAGGTACAGATTCATATCCACTCCCACTCACACTACCAACATTACTGCCTCATCAGCAATAGCAATGTCATCAAACACTTATTAAGTACATATGGCCATGTACTCAGCCAGCCCAGAAGACACAGAGATGACTCTATATAACCTTTTCCCTCAAGTGGCTGACAATCTTATAGGAATAGCATAAGTGTAGCTAGGTTTCTATGATTCTCAAAGTCTCTTTGATGTAATACTAGCTGAAGAAGTATAAGTGACCTATAAACTTAGGAGAAATATTCAAATCACAAATAATCAAAGAAATGCAAATTAAACAATGCTATACCATTCTTCTGTCAAATTGGCAAAAATTTTCTAAAATTAGAATACTTAATGTTGGTAGAGCATATCAAATACTGAAAGTACAAACCGGAAAAGCTTTTCTGAAAATAAATTAAGAAGTTTGTCAGAAGTCTTAATATATAGAGATATATTATATATACCCCTGAGGCCGAGTGTGATGGCTCATACCAGTAATCATGGCATTGCAGGAGGCCCACACAGGATGATCACCCGAGGCCAAGAGTTCAAGAACAGCCTGGGCAACGTAGCGAGCCTTGATCTCTATTTAAAAAATAAAATTTAAAATAAAAATAAAATTTAAATTAAAAAAATTATACCCTTCAACTCAGTAATTTAATCTATTTTAAGTTAAAGAAATAATCAGAAATGAAAACAGATGTATGCACAATGATGCTCATCACAGCATTATTCATAATAGTAACAAGAGGGGCCAGGTATGATGGCTCATGCCTGTAATCCCAGCATTTTGGGAGGTTGAGACAGGAAAATTGTTTGAGCCCAGGAGTTCAAGACCAGGCTGGGCAACAGAGGAAGACTCCATCTCTACAATAAATAAATCAGCCAGGTGTGGCGGCACACACCTGTAGTCCCCCCTACTTGGGAGGCTGAGGCGGGAGGATCACTTGAGCCTGGAAGGTCAAGGCTGCAGTGAGCTGTGATTGTACCACTGCACTCCAGCCTGGGCAAGACCCTGTCTCAAAAGAAAAGAAGAGAAAAGAAAAGAAAGAAACAAGAGGAATATTATAAAATACCTATATGACAGAATATTAATCTATTAATAATCATTAAATCATGTTTTCAAAAATATTTAATAACCCAGAACAAAGCTCACAAAAACAAAGTGAGAAAAAAACGTTTAAATCCACACATATTATGATCTAAATTCAGTAATTTATGTTCATGTATATAAAGCTTATATAAGAAAACTTAGCTAATGTTAATAGTTAATATTCTGCTATTATTGACTTTAAGTGCTGGGCCTTGGGGATAATTACAAATAGTATTAATTAGAAGATAAAGATGCACATGGAGACTTCTGTGGAAATGATGTGGGGCATCCCTGGCTGGTTAGGCATCCACAAAAGGTTAGCTAAACATACTTTGCCAGATTTCATACTGGGCTCTAGAATATCAGCCTTAAAAAGCTTAGCCTGACATTAAAGGATCTTACAAGAAGTACACAGAAAAGTAAGACACAGCAGTAAAGAAGTAACTCCATTACATCATTATGCAGTAGAAAAAAATATGCAAAGATTCTAGAAACTTTACCCCATAACTGACATGTGACTGGGTTTTAAAAGATGTGAATGAAAAGTTAGCTATGTTAATTAAGAGAAAGAGCATTCTAAGCATGGGAAACAGCAAATATAAAGTCTCTGAGAATTTCTGAAATATAAGCAATTCTATATGTTGGAAGCATCTCACCTAAACAGGGTAGCAAAAAGAGCCTAGCAGAGAAGTGAAAATTCAAAAGTTTGATACATTACTGATGGGTTAGGAAAGAGAAAACCACTCTTAAGACATCACTAGTAGGAGTATAAATTGCTACACTCCCTATAGGAAGCATATACTTTTGGGAGTAGGCATTAAAGCCACTGACAAATATCCTTCTCTATCTCTTTAAAAGTATGTCATACTGCTCCACTTTAATTAAAACAGAACTAGCATTCAACCCAGTAATCCCATTACTGGGTATATAATGAAAAGAAAACAAATCGTTCTACCAAAAAGACACAAGCACTCATATATTCATCACAGCATTATTCACAATAGCACAGACATCAAATCAACCTAGGTACCCATCAACAGTGGACTGGATAAAGAAAATGTGGTACGTATGCACCATGGAATACTATGCAGCCATAAAAAACAGTGAAATGTCCTTTACAACAACATGGATGCAGTTAGAGGCCGTAATTTTAAGCAAATTAACGCAGGAACAGAAAACCAAATATTGCATATTCTCATGTATAAATGGGAGTCAGGGGCCAGGCCTATAATCGTGCCTGTAATCCCAGCACTTTGGGAGCCCAAGACAAGAGGATTGCTTGAGGCCAGGAATTCAAGACCAGCCTAGGCAACATAGTGAGACCCTATCTCTACACAAAAATGTTTTAATTTGCTGGGCATAGTGGCACATGCCTGTGGTCCCAGCTACTTGGGAGGCTGAGGTGAAGGGTTGCTTGAGCCCAGGAATTCAAGGTTGCAGTGAGCTGTGATCGTGCCAGTGCACTCCAGCCTGGGTGACAGAGTGAGACCCCATCTCAAAAAAATAAAACTACTAAAAAGTTTTAAAAAATGAGTGGCATCTAAATATTGGGTACTCATAAAGATGGGAACAACAGACACTGCGGACTACTAGGGGGAGGAAGGGGGAAGGTGGCAGGGATCAAAAAACTACCTGAGTACCATGTTCACTATGTGGGTGACAGGATCTATACCCTAAATCTCAGTATCATGCAAAATACCTATGTTAACAAACCTGCACAAGTATCCCCTGTATCTAGTTTTTTTTTTTTTTTTTTGAGATAGGGTCTCACTCTGTCACCCAGGTTGGAGTGCAGTGGCATGATCTTGGCCCACTGCAACCTCCACTTCCTAGGTTCAGGCAATTCTCCTGCCTCAGCCTCCCAAGTAGCTGGGATTACAGGTATGCACCACCACACCCAGCTAATTTTTGTATTTTTGGTGGAGATGGGAGTCACCATGTTGGCCAGGCTGGTCTCAAACTCCTGCTGGGATTACAGACATAAGCCACTGCACCCAGCCCTCTGTATCTAAAATATTAATAGAAGTTGAAATTATTTTTAAAAAGTTAAATTTGGTTTCATGATTTTCTTTAGCTAGGAAAATGTGAGCAAAAGCGATATTAATAACTTCTGGGTAGAAGTTTTAAGAGCCAAAGTACAACTTGCTATATTTTCTTTCACTTGTTATCTTTCCCTTCTTTTTATCATGGTGACTGGCAGTGTTCCAGGTGTTGGTTGCTCCATCAGCCTGGACTGCAGACAGAAGACAACTTTAAAGCAAAACTCTTTGACATGGAATATGAGCAAGAAACAAGCCCTTGTTACTTTAAGCCACAGACAAATGGAGGGCAATTTGGCAATATTTATCAAAATTATAAATGCATATCCCCTTGGTATACTTGCAGACACGCAAAATGACATATATACAAGGTTACTCATTTATAACATGGTTAACAGCAAATGACTGGAAACAACCAAATGAACATCAACAAAGGACTCACTACTTGCAGAACAAATACTTCATTCAATGGAATATTACGCAGTTATAAAAAATAATGAAAAATTTTCTTCTTTCTGATATGGAAGGATCTCCAAATAGAAAATCAAGATATTCTCGGTATTTATAATATACCATCTTTTGTATAAAAAGGGGTAAAGAAGCATTAGTATATTCATATTTGCTTGTACCTGCAGATAGATATTCTAGAATGATAACTAGGAAACTAACAAAAAAGATTATCTTGAGTGGAGGGTGAAGGAGTGATTAGGTGGAACTTCCAATTACTTGGGGCAGGGGGGTGGTGGCGGGGCAAAAAAATCCTTGGTGTTGTGCTTAACTTCTTTCTCTCCCATAACTTAAACCAATATGCTACTAAATCTCATCTTAAGCATAAATGGTATATTTCTGCTTCAATCTTAAACTGTTATCAGAACCCTCTTTAAACTCTGACTTGTTTTCCTCTTGGACATTTCTTTTTTTTTTTTTTTTTTTTTTTTTTTTTGAGACGGAGTCTGGCTCTGTCGCCCAGGCTGGAGTGCAGTGGCCGGATCTCAGCTCACTGCAAGCTCCGCCTCCCGGGTTTACGCCATTCTCCTGCCTCAGCCTCCGGAGTAGCTGGGACTACAGGCGCCCGCCACCTCGCCCGGCTAGTTTTTTGTATTTTTAGTAGAGATGGGGTTTCACCGTGTTCGCCAGGATGGTCTCGATCTCCTGACCTCGTGATCCGCCCGTCTCGGCCTCCCAAAGTGCTGGGATTACAGGCTTGAGCCACCGCGCCCGGCCCCTCTTGGACATTTCTAAGCAGTTGCCAGTTACTTTACACTTTACCTGTGTTAAGAATATCTTTACTATTGTTCTCTTATTCAATTAAGTTCTTAGTTACTCTTAGGTAAACCATGCCTCTGTCTATATGATTCCAAGCTTTGGCAACTGTTTTCAGCTAGTCTTTTTGAGAGACTCTGAATTATGATACTTCTGAAAAAGAAAAGGCCATAACTTAAACTGTGTCTTCTCCAATATATTCTTCTTTTTCTAATTCAGAACTTTCCTTTTACATGAAGAAGGTTAATTACTTTGCTTTGCTTTATAGGAAGAATTACAAGGCCCTTACTTTAAAAAAAAAATTAGAAATAAAAAATCAGTAAGTATTATGACATTCATTCCATAAATGTTCATTTTAAATGCTTGTTTAGGCCAGGAGCGGTGGCTCATGCCTGTAATCCCAGCATTTTGGGAGGCTGAGCCAGGTGGATCACCTGAGGTCAGGAGTTTGAGACCAGCCTGGCCGACATGGTGAAACCCTGTCTCTACTAAAAATACAAAAAATAAATTAGCCGGGCATGGTGGCCCACGCTTGTAGTCCCAGCTACCAGGGAGGCTGAGACATGAGAACTGCTTGAACTCGGGAGGCGGAGATTACAGTGAGCCAAGATCATACCACTGCATTCCAGCTTGGGCAACAGAGTGAGGTTCCGTCAAAAAAAAAAAAAAAAAAAAAAAAAAAAGCTTGTTTAGCCAGATGCAGTGGCTCACGCCTATAATCATAGCACTTTAGGAGGCTGAGACAGGAGAATCGCTCAAGCTCAGAAGTTCAAGACCAGCCTGGGCAACACAGTGAAATTCCATCTCTACAAAGCATTAAAAAAAAATTAGCTGGGTGTGGCAGTGCGTACCTGTAGTCCTAGCTACTCGGGAGTCTGAGGTGGGAAGATCACTTGAGCCCAGGAAGTTGAGGCTGCAGTGAGCTATGATCATGCCACTGCACTCCAGCCTAAGTGACAGAGTGAGACCCTGTCTCAATAAATAAATAAACAAATATTTGTTTGCCTCATGTCAGTCTATATCAGCAGACTCCCAGTGTTTGCAATTAGGCAGCCCTATCCATGGAAAATTTTTTTAGCATGAACCTCTCAACATATGTACATTTATTCATTTAAAAATTATATAGATGTACAGCTGCATTAATATACATTATAAAATTTAAAATGTGAAAAGCATAACAAATTTTAAAATTTTTAAATGTTTATTAATAACAAAACATTTTTTGCTGTAACTAAAAATATTCACAGTGATACATTTTTTTAAAACAATGTGATATAATATGCCTAATTGGTTCCTAAATCTTATTTTAATATTTTGTTATAGAATGACTTTAAGGTCTGATTGTACATTCAATTACTTCAATACATGGTTTTCATAGCTGTCACAGCTGAAAAAGATAATGATATATCAAATCTAATGAAAGAAGAGCAATTGGTTCCAACATACTAATTATTCAGAGATTTTGTTAAACTTTAGTAATTTTTCCTCTTCTCTGATGTCAGTCAGCTGTTCTTGCAAAATCATGAGAAATATTTTCATATTTTTAACAAATAAGTTCAAAACTCATTGGAAATTGTCATTAGAAAGTTTTTTTAATATGTTAATAGTCTCCAAGATTTTAGAGAATGCAGTTATGAGTTTTTATCAGTAACATTGTTTCTAATAAAAGAACACACACACATATATATATACACAAATAGTAGCATTTTCAAATATCTGTATTCAAAATACTTTTTCCAAGCAGCTATCTTTTCAGTAATTACTAAAACATTATCTTCTCCCTGAAGGGTCAAATTAAGAGTGCTCATATGAAGCCAGAACAATTTGAGCACTAAAATAAATGACAGTAATGGATTATAACTCACGTAATAAGTTAGAAATGTAAGAGTCATAATGCAATATTGACATAAATAAATTAATGAGAGAAAAGGGAAATCTCTTCCTAAAAATAGAATGCCAAGTAATTAATATAGAAAGAATAATAGAAAGTTACCAATTGGCCAGCACCATTAGCGGTGGTAGATTCAGACAGGAGACGGCTACTTAGCTGGTAGGTAGAGATTTGATGAGGAAAGAGATACCAGCATATCCTCAGAGTACTGCACCACAAGGCACTTAACAATTACAAAGGGAAAAATGGTGCTTTGACAGTGGAGAAACCTGGCCAATACAAACTTAACCAAGTGATCAAGGCTAACATTATAAATGGTAGGACACATTGACATCAGGTACTTTCTGACGCAATGCTCTGAAAAGAGCACAGCATCATTTTATTGTGTAATTCCTGCCATGAAAGGATGGCCTCAGTCCGGACATGAGGAAACACTGAATGGACCCAAATTGAAGAATATGCTACAAAATGAAAAGCCTATACCATTTAAAACTGCTGAGGATGGGAAACACTGAAGGAGGCTAAAGAGATATCATGACTAAATGCAACGTGTCATCCTGGATTGGATTCTGGATTAGAAAGGAAAAAGGGATATTGTCGGGATGGCTGGCAAAATATGCATAGGGTCTTGATAATAGTGTTGTTATTGTTGTTTGGCAGATTTGAATGGTTATATTGTGGTTATACAGGACAGTAGCCTTGTTTATAGTGAAATACAAACGAAGATTTAGGAATGACAGAATATCATGTCTCCAATTTTCTCTCAAATGATTCAGAAAAAGATTGATCATAATGGAGGGAAGGAAATGAAGTAAATATGAAATGTGAATAGTTGGAGCATCTGGGTGAGGAGACATAGTAGTTCTTTACTGTTTTTGCAACTTTTCCTTAAGTTTGAAATTGCTTCAAAATAATTTTTAAAGTACATGTGCACATATGTGAGCATGATTGCACTTTTAATATCTGCCAGATATTATACTACCGACAGCCAATTGTCATTAAACATTAAACATGTAACTTCAATAAATCATCATATCAAAAAGATACCTGCACCCATATGTTTATTGCAGCACTATTCACAGTAGCAAAAATATCATGGGCTGAGTATAGTGGCTCACACCTGTACTCTCAGCACTTTGGAAGGCCAAAGTGGGAGGATCGCTTGAGGCCAGGATTTCAAGACCAGCCTGGGCAATACAGCAAGACCCTGCCTCTACAAAAAAAATTTTTTTTTTTTTTTTAATTAGCCAGGCATGGTAGTGCTTGCCTGTAGACCCAGCTACTAAAGAGGCACAGGTAGGAGGATTGCTCGAGCCTAGGAGTTCAAAGCTGCAGTGATCATGCCACTGAACTCAGGCTGGGCAAAAGAGCAAGACCTCAACGCAAAAAAAAAAAAAAAAAGGAAAAAGATATGGAATCAACCTAAGTATCCATCAACAGATGTCTGGCTTTTAAAAATGTGGTGTATATATATACACACACATACACCATGGGATACTGCATGGTCTCACTTATAAGTGGGAACTAAATAATGTGTACACATGGATTTATAGACACTGTGGAATAATAGACACTGGAGACTTAGAAGGGTGGAAGCAGGTAAGGAAAGAGAAATTACTTAATGGGGATAATGTACACTATTCGGATGATGGCTACACCCAAAGCCCAGACTTCACCACTATGCAATATATCCATGTATCAAACTTGCTCTTGTACCTCCTAAACTTATATGGAGGAAAAAAAGCACCTTCTGCCTAAAGACTGCCTACCTCCTGACACACAGATAAAGACACTTTAAACTTGTAACACTGAAAATGAAAAATATTTATCTTTGTTTTTACATTTTTTTATGTTGTTTCAGATCTTAGTGTGTTGATGCTTTGGTACTTCAACTGGCAAATTCCATAGATATTTTTGTACCCTGTTTTGGCCCCTACAGATTAGCCAGTATGAACTGGCTAGGTAAGGGAGACAACTATCCTAAGGGGCTTGAAATCTTCTCTTGCCCTAAATGCAAACTGCTTCAAAGAGACAATGAACAGTACTTGAAAATAAGCATCTAACTTTATGGTCAGGCTCTCAGCCCACTAGGTCTATTTAATTTCCATTCATCAGCACAGAAGAAAGCCACTGGCCGCTTCCCATCCCTTAAAGCTCTGGCTTAATTGTCATGCATTCCCAGAGGCACACTGTAAGAAGATGACTAATCACTGATTGCTTCTCAAGCACCATATGTCTCCCAATTTCAAAGGAAAAATTGTCCCAACCAGTACTAGAACAGATTTCCTACCTCCTGCAGCTGGAGTCGAACCTTGGTAACTGCTCGGATCCAATGTGCTCTGGCTTGGGTAAATGGTGAAGATACATTCTCCTCAGGAAAACTTGTAACAGAGAAAAAGTACATTTCTTAAAAACAGCCAAGGCCACAAGGTGACACTGCTCAAGGCAAGACTGCCAAATGTCTAAAATAAAATGGTTTGTACTCATGCCTACACTTATTTAGTGATTCAGGCTACTAAAACAGCATAGTACTGAATATCCAATGTGAAAACAATTCCTCTCTAAAACGATAACTCCTTTTAGCTTCTCATCTGTTCCCTCTTTTATTTATTTATTTTTTTGAGACAGGGTCTCAAAAAAAGACCCTGCCCAGGCTGAAGTGCAGTGGCATGATCATGGCACTCTAAAATGACAATTCCTTTTAGCTTTTCATCTGTTTCCTCCTTTCCTACTCCTTTTTTTCATTTACCCAATGTGGTGGCTTCCTGGAACACTCTGGGATCAGGACTCTAGAGGCAATGGCAAGAGCCTTGAGTCAATAGTAGTATAGAAACCATGCAGAGAGGGGTGGAATAAGCCTTTCAATCCCTTTCACTGCACTTCTTAAAACAATCAGTTCCCTTGGGGGTTTTGCAGCGCATCATTAGGGCAGAATTTTGTTCCAGCAAACCCCTCCTGCTCCACTAAGTATTTTAGAAGTCTTACCCATTCCTTTTTACATGAAAAGTGCCAAGAAAAAAAAAAAAAAAAAAACAAACACAGCCCTTCTACTGCCATGATCTTGTTCCTTGAGCTGCTTCTAGAACACCCTCAGTAAAATGAACAATACACATAACAAAATATCTTTGAGCCAGAAACACTACCCTGCATTAGAACAATTCATTATCCACACTAACTAGAATAGTGGTTAATTCTTGGCAACAATGTTTCTCCTTTCTCTCTTTGAGCTCTACAGCCAATTCAGCAGACAAGTGTCCACCATCTAGACATGTAAAATATATGGTTGGTTCCGATGCCAACTAAATGTGTCAACTGTTCTAAAACATTTGTGGGTACTTCTGGCCAAGGTAGAACTGGATTTCACTCTCACAGATAGGACCTGAGAGGACACAACCAGTAGAGAAGGACAAGGACTCGTGCTGGGCACTTCTGCTTCTCCACAAGGAGCTCTGCCCTGATAATAGTGACTGCCAAGTCTAAGGTCTATGGAGAGCCAGAGTCAGTTTTTCAGTGGGTCTTCAACCCAATAAGAAGCCTGGTCCGCAGCTCACCTCCTGGATGTCCCATCTATTAGATGAGCTACCAGAGATGACTAAAAATCAAAAAAGGGAAGAAGAAAGAAAATAAGTTAATATCTTCAGAAAAGTTTGTGACTCATCTATTAATCCAGTAGTAAAGTAGAAGCATCAGCCACTCCCTAATTTTTACCACGTAATCCGCATTCAGTGCTCTGGTCTTTCAGTGAGAGGCTTTATTATTAGATCTTGAAATTTGAAAGTCTACGTCATACCCATCCCTTATCACTCTACCCCAGTGGGCAACTGTCCCTCCAGGGGAAATCTGTCAGGAGACAGTTTTAGTTGTCACAGCTGAGGGTTGCGAGGATTGCTACTGGCATCTAGTGTGTAGAGGCTAGTGACGCTTTTAAACATCCTATAATATACACAACAAAGAATCACCTGGCCCAAAATGTCTCGAGTGCCGAGTCTGAGAACTCTGGCTCTGCTCCAACCTATTGGCTAGTCTAATCAATTTAGCTAGTAATAACATTCAGATTCCGTACTTGGCTTCATTATGAGATGTTAAAGAGGACACGTTTTAAATTTTTCTTCCCATGGATATGAATTGGCAGACACATTGCTAGGCCCTGAGGAGGCCGAGGGGTGGGTTACATCTGACTTCTAGATCAATTCTTTCTTAACTCTGTCCTGGGTTTCTCAGCCAGGGAAAAACAAAACAAAATGTTCACCAAAAAAAGTTACAACAGAAATCACTGTTATTTTCCAATGGGATTTTCCCTGAAGTTCCTCCTAATTACCTGGTATTTTCAGGCTGATTTCTCATCCTCTAGCCCATACCAGCAGAATAGGTACCAGGTCACTTCTCTGAGCAGTTCAACACACATACACATATACCTGTACATAAGTACATGCACACACACTGACCCGGATCAACCCCTTTGAACAAGTTTGGGCCAGAGGCCAAAGTAGCATTCTTAATAGGTTAGGAAGTCAGCCAAAGTACCCACAACAGCCCCAGTGGATGAAATAACCTGGCTCAAGTCAGTTCCTGACTCAGAGGCTGCCATATACTAGTAAGCTATGAACTGCAGACTCAAGAAGTCCTGGTACACTGCAGCTCACTAACGACAAAGAACCCAAGTGCTGGCCAGGTGCAGTGGCACACACCTGTAATCCCAGCATTTTGGGAGTTTGAGGCAGGTGGATTGCTTGATCTCAGGAGTTCAAGACCAGCCTGGGCAACATGGTGAAACCTTGTCTCTACAAAAAATACCACTAGCCAGGTGTGGTGGTGCACAGCTAGTAGTCCCAGGGACTCAGGAGGCTGAGGTGGGAGAATCGCTTGAGACCAGGCTGTCGAGGCTGCAGTGAGCCAAGATCGAGCCAGCCTGGGCAACAGAGTGAGACTCTATCTCAAACACAAACAAAAATCCAAATGTTCTTCAGAGATCTCCAAAATATCTTGGAAAGTGCACCATAAATCAAAGGAAGCAATATAGAGTTGAGCCTGGGGGTGTTAACTACCACCATACCCAGCTGCAGGGAAACAAATGACAATCACTTATTTTCAGCAATACCACAGGGCAGGTACTGAGGAAGCCATGTGAGCTCCTCAAGGGAGCTGCTGCCTACCTTTCCTGGGGACCTAGGAAGTGGTCTTTGTGCAGCATCAGATCTGGGGGAGGGTGGCTTGTGGCATCTTCTTTCATCTCCTTGGGTTCACATGCTGCTTCCTTCTCTGCTTGAACTGTCACCTCCAAGGGTTTCTCTTGTTCTCTGAAACCTGCTTGGCCATCTTTGGACAGGCTGTTAGAGCTGTGGCAAGAATGAATTGAGTCCCTCTCTCGATGGTCGTCATCTTGTTCATGATACTGGTCTAGTTCACTTAGCTGAGAGCTTCCTTGACTCACATTACAGGAGGAGCCATACCTACTGCTGCTGGTGGGGCTGTGAGAATGACAGAAAGACAGAAAAGTAAATAAATGCAAACAAGGACCGGGACAAAAGCATGGAGACATCCAGGAAATAATGACTATATCAGTAGCAAGAATCAACTAGGAGGTTCCTGGGAAGAGAGGACCAAACTTCATAATCTAGAAGAATGAATCTCTATTCAGCAAAAACACAACAGGAAAACAACACAACATGCTGGGTTCTCCAATGACACTTAACCTCAGCCCTGTACTTGACTTTGAAGGATATTTTATCTTAATAGGCTATTTGTGAGTAGGATTAAAAATTATTAAAATGGCCTGTTACTTGTTCCTAAAATTCTTTAGTCAGTCTTCTAAAGAAGCTTGTCCAGTGGCTGTGATTAAATTTTTTTAAATTTCCACACAGTAAAATGGAATGAATGAACTCCACTCTTTTTCTATTACTTATTACACTGAGGTCATTATCTCTTCCTCTACAATTGTAAATGTGTATTCTTGTACCTTAGGATGAGCAAAGGAGAGTAGATATGTTCCCTCAATTATCATCTCAGTTTCCTCATCTGCAAGACGAGTTAATAGAACGTATTGGAAAATGGAGGCCAGGACTAAGAGATTCCACAAAGGAATGGACTCATCAACATAAGTGCTACAATGATATCGCCGGCAGCATAGGAAGTGTCCCAAAGATGAACATCTGTAACTGAGCTTCTTTCAGGGCAAGGCTCAGTTTTGGAAAGAGTGGACAAAGTCTAACTCCAGGATCTGGGTCAGAGCTGTATTCATGCATCTCTGTATCTGAAGACCAGCAAGTCAATCTTTTCTCAATCACCTGTATTCCCATGTCCAGAAAGTTATGAGAGAAAGCAGTTGTAGCAGAGAAAGTGACAGTGGCAAGAAGGGCAGAGTGGTGGAAAAAGAGCAGTACCTAGAAGTTACTTCCTTGAGTTTTATGGCCGTATCATCTAAGGGCTTCAGTTCTTTTGAAGAATTTTCTTACCACAGAGTCAAGCCTTTAAACTAAAGGGCTTGTGTTTACCCTTGGTCAAAGAAGAGAAATCACTGTTATTTTCCAATGGGAAATAAAATGGGATCCCAATAAAATGGGATGTTATTTTCCAATGGGATTTTCCCTGAAGTTCCTCCTAATTACCTGGTATTTTCAGGCTGATTTCTGATCCTCTAGCCCATGCCAGCAGAATAGGTACCAGGTCACTGCTCTGAGTAGTTCAACACACATACAAAAATACTTGTACATAAGTACACACACACACACACTGACCCTGACCAGCCCCTTTGAACAAGTCTGGGCCAGAGGTCAAGGTAGCATTCTTAATCTGTGATGTATGGTACTGCTTCTTAGGGGAAATAATAGTACCCCCTGCAGATGGATCCAGCACACTGCTTGAGACTGAAGAACTACAGAAAAGGACACCTCTGAGTTCCTGTGAGATTTTACTCAAAGCATTTATCAGACATCAGACTTGAGGATAGTAAAAGGCAGAGATGATGCCTTGGAAGAAGTTATATAAATCTGTATGGAATAGGATATGGGAATACAGACTATCCCAAGGCATCCTTTGCACTTTGTATTTAACTTAATACACTCATTGCCACTGGAGAAAGCATCTTAGAAGACTTGAAAAAACAAAGCAAAATAGGTCTATCCTCATCTCCTACAAGATATAAGTGCCTCAGGCCCAAGGAAGCATCCTAGCCTATCATGTAGTTGTAGTTAATACATACCATCAACTACTTGCTACCTCTTCCTGCCCTCCTTTCTCCATTTCGCATTATACAAGGTAGAGCAAACCAGAGTGAGTAAATCTCCGGGCCCAGCCTTTGCTTTAAGCAGGAAGCTCCTTGTTCCAATAAATGAATTACAATTGGCATAGGGAGAAGAGGAGGATGAAAATACCCACACACTGAGTTCTTGTTATTTAACCCCTAATTAACATGAAGCTCGGGTACTAGGAAAGACACAGGAAGGATAAAAAATAAGCTATGATTAATCTACCACTAAGTCACTTGCATCATAAATGGTCGATTCTTTAAAGCCATTTATGATGCTTAAGAACAGGCCTTTTGTTGGTCATTGGCTCCATGATGTCATTCAGAGTGACTGGCTGCTGTACATTCAAATCAGAGTCAGTACTAGCAGGCACTGCCTCCTCTTCCTGTTTTTCTGGCTGGTGAAATATCTCAGAGACAGTGGAGGGTTCTTCCTCATGTTTCCCTGAAGGACAGGTGGGGCTAGAGAGGTTGCCTTTGGTATCCCAGTGCTCTCTGGATGCTGAGATTTCCTGCTGGTTCCCCTCTTCTCCAGGCCCTGAAAGCCCCTGAGCACAGACCTCTGGCCTGGCCACCAGCTGCTCAGAGGCCCCAGAGGGCTGAGTGTAGACTTTATTTGGCTGAGCACTGGCCCCAGATATCTGAGAAGACTCCAAAGCTTTGTTAGCCTCACTGGAGTTAAGGTCCTGATCACTACTAGTAACTAAAACTGGAGGGGAAGATTCTGTAGGCATTTGCTCAGGGCCCCCTTTGTTCTCTTTTGGCCACGGAAATGAAAGATCCACCTTTCCAAACCCTAGTTTTGAATCACTTGCTAGTACACTTCCTTTCCCCTCACTATTTCCCTCAAAGAGAGTTGACAACTTCTTAAAACTGGACATTAAACCAGTCTCTGCTGCTCTATTGCCAGAGGGGAGAGATGAGGAAAAGAAAGAGCTCAGTGGTTTCCCATGGTTAGTAGCAGAGGATGGCAAACGAAGCTTTGGCCAACTGGTCACATTTGGGATCTCAAAACGTGGTCTTGACTGCTCTGTTTCCTGAGGGACTGCAGGTGGATCTTTCTTGGCATGAATTATCTCACAACTTTCTTTGGCAGGAAGCACAGGGTCCTCCAGCGGAGGATGAGAAAAGCGCCCTTCGGTTTCCAGTGTGGTGCTCTGGCTCACACTTGCATCACTGAACAGTGTAGTATCAGTTTCTAGTGAACTGGCTGGATGCAGCTCCAGTAAATCTTGGTTTGAGGAGGCAGTTTGAATAGCTGGCTCTGGCTCAAGAGGAAGAGGTAGCTGAATTGAAGGAAGCTCTTCGGCAATGCAGGTAGGATCTGATTGCAACTGTGTTGGCAGTGCAATGTTCTCTGCTTCTAATGATGCCTCTGTGTCTGTAGCTTGCAATATCCCCATGTCTCCTTCATCACTCAGAGACAATACTCCTTGCCCAGTATCATCGCCTGAGAAAGAAGATGTATTAATTGTTTCAGAACGTTGAAGTTCCAGAATATTTTCAGGAGTATTATTGTCTTCCATTTTGGTTGTTAGCTTAGGATCATCTGTCAAGATATCTGATTCTGGCTTTGCACTAACCACAGTCATTCTACAGTCACTGAGAGTAGATTCTGAATTGGGTGCTGTAAAGGCAGCTTCTCTCCTTTCTGGAGGTGCTGATCCTACAGCATCTCTGGAACAACCATTTTGAAGCCATGAAGTAGCTGGGAGAGATGATTCTTGTTTGTATGGCTCTGGCTTGGGACTTTTGAAAATTCCAAATAATTCATCTTTGAGGGGCTGAGATGATGCATCAGAAGCAAGAGAGAAAAAGGAGTTTTTCTTTGGAGATTTAGCAGAGGAGAAAAGTCCAGAGAGTGTTTTGGGAGGTTCAATTAAGCTCCCAGAGAAAGATTTCACTTTGGTCACAAACCCTGAAAGCATGTCTACTGAAGATCCCAATGCAGATTTGTCTTCCTCTTTATCTGCATCTTGGTTCTGAAGGTTCCCTGCACACCCCGGCACTGGAGAGGAAGAGGCTGGCCCCAGGATCTGTGGTAAGACCTCATCGGGGGCCTTTTCTAATGGCAAGTTCACTGGTTCAGTAGCAAATTTCTCATTTTGGTGGTAGTTAGTACAACTATCTAAGTCATTGAATTTTTCAATTAACTGTTTAGCAAGTGAAAAAGAGTTGGACAGTGAGTCACTGGGGAAGGCTTTGTGGTTGAAAGCCTCTTCTTCATGGGGAACTATCCCAAGGTTCTCTGGGCCAATGAGGAATGTTTCAGCTTGTGCCTGAAATTCTGGTGAAGGAGGAACAATGTCTTTTTGCAACTCATTCATCTGGAAATCCACTGATGTTCGTGGTCCAGTATTGGAACTCAGTTTTTCCTCACAGTCCCTCTTCTCTATACTGAGCTCATCTGCAAGGGAGGTAACCTCAATTGTGTTGTTAATGGAAATACAAGGTGCCATTTGCTGTTCATGAACTACTTCTTCGGCTGTGCTATCTCTATGACCACTGGAACTTTCTCTGGTCATTGTGCTACTACTGTCTACAAAAACATTTGTCTTCTTACAGGGCTGGGAGGTCACTGGAACAACAGTTGAAATGCTTTGTTTTTCCCCAGAGGTCTCCTTATTTTGATCCAAAAAGGGCAAGCTGAAGAAACTAAAAGTAGAGCTACTATGAGAGGTATCCTTCTTAATGCTTGAGCTAGCAGTGGAAAAAAAGGAAGGAAGTGTGAATAGCCCTTCTGCTTGAGATTTGGCTCTTGGTAGACTAGCAGAGGCTCTGTTCTCAGATTTTTCAGATCTAGTCAGAAAAGAAAATATACTCTTTTTGGTTGGTAACTCTGGTTGAGGTGAAGATGTTGTAGCCATGGAGAAACTCCAGTCTTTGTCAGAAAAATGATATTGTTCATTTGAATTTCTCTTGCTCATGGTATCAAAGGATATTTCATTACTTTTTGAAGCTTCTGTCACTGTAGTCACACCACTAGTTTCTACTGAAGAATCCCTGGAAGACTCTTTGAGATTACTTGTTGAAAAAGATGAATTAGGTGACTGCTGGATTAGGTGGTCTCTGAATGGTACCTCTTTTTCAGTCAAATCATTACCCTGGATCCCTCTAGTTGATGGTTCCTTTAACCTACTGTCATCGATAGTAGTCTGTTTATTCAGTCTTCTAACTCTAGCCTTCCCTTTAGAGGAAACTGGTGCAGCAGGAAAGTTCCCAGTGCCCTGGCTAGCTAGCTCTATAGGAGTAGGACTTGACCTGACCTCATCCTTATTAGTTGAAGAAACAGACATATTTTCAGTTGTCTGTATAGGAGATACATTGGCTTTAAAGAAATCCCCAAGGGTACCCCAAAAATTTGAAACACCAGAAGATTCTTTCTTTTCCTGAGGTGATATTTTGACATTTGTATCACCAGTCTTTTCTAAGTTTGATGATCCTTCTTTATTCACCTGAGCTTTAAAAAGGTTCAAAAATCCAGATGACTGTTTTTCATTTGCTGTCATACTAACTGAAGATTCTCTACTGAAGAGTTTCAGTGCAGTTTTAAATAATTTTTCCTCAGACTCTTTGGACGACTGGTCCTGGGGAAGCTCACAATTCTCATGCTCATCGCTACTATGCTGAGGTGCAGGAGAAACTGAAATAGAGTCCGTTGTAATGATTTCATCATCTTTTACACCTAATTTAGCCTGAGGAGTTGTTTGGCTTAACTGGAAACCAGATTTTAACAAACTTTGCTTTTTCACATGAATGTTTTTATTTAAAGAGAATTCTTCTTGTCTTATATTTTTGGTCAATTCTGGATGCTGAACATTGGATACTATCTGTCTTTCTGAATCCTTGAGAAGACTTTTTTCCTCATTTGGGGAGTTACCCTCTAATTGCTTACTCACGATTAATGACTGAAAGCCATCATTTGTGAGCTCTGCTAAATCTGACTGCTGACTGACTTTCTGCATGGCCAAAGACTCTAAGGATTCACTCTTACCAAAATTCAAAGTACTTCCAACTGAGGCACCCAAAACAGAAAATACTGAAGTCACTTTGTTCACTAACGATGTCTCTTCTGCTTGTTGTGAGCCTTTAGTAATATTTTCAGGATGAACCAAAGAGGCAACTTCTTCAATAGAAGGCTGAAGCCAATGGAAACTGGAAAGGTGAACTGATGAATCTTTAGTTAGAGGCTGGTTTTTATCTCTCTCTATAATTTGATCTCTGTTTAAGACATGATTACTAATAGTTTGGGGCTGACTTCTGAGATCTAATGTACATTCAGGATCTTCAGAACCACATGGCTTTTCTTTGAAAGATCTAAAATCTCCTTTAAATTTTTGACGATTATAGCCTGAAAAATCTAGTGGCTGATCGCTTTGGTCATAACTTGACTCTTTAAGTACTTGTGAAAAGGTTTCTAAATTTAGATACAAGGGTTCTTCACTTCTTGGCAAAGCTAAAGATAAATCAAGAGGGTCATCAATTGGTTCCTCTTCAACATACCACAATATTTCATCTTCCTCATCAAGTACTTTAAAACTACAGGCAGAAATAATGCTGTCATCCAACATAATACTTGAGAGACCATTTGTCTGTAAATCACAATCCAAATAATCTTGATAAGAATCAGGTATAAACAAATATGCATACTGCCCAGTAGAATCAGTGAGAAGAGAATAGATATATTGACCATCATGAAACATATAATATCCATAATCCCCATCCTCTGATGGCCACCACACTCCATGTTCAAGACATGACAACCATTCCTGGTACTCATAACCAAAACTTGAAAAAACAAAGTTTTCATCCATCTTTAATGATTTTTGATCAACTATGGGGCATCTAGTCTTTTCATGACCTGATGAAGAGCTTAAGTCAATGGGTAATTCTTCTAGTGAATTATTAGCCTCATTAATTGGAAGAGGACCAGAGTTTCCATATAATGAGTTAGCTGCCCACACATCACCTCTTAATAAGTAATCTTCATTAAATGCTAACTGATTGAATGATTCATATGGTAAGTCACACCAAATGACACTGTTTGGATTTGTTCTCCACTCCAAGATATTTGCATTTTGATCTTTTTGGCAAAAATTTATCACTGAGTTTTCTGAGTCAAGCCACAAGAAAGCATCTGCTGATGGAAATCTATTTTGATTTAACATATAATAAACTGGCTGAAGTTTTCTGGAATTTTTAGACAAATCTTTTATGTCAGAGTCCCATTCAAAACAGAAAGGACTGTTCATCTCTTCAAAAGCCTGACAGTTGTTTGATTTATTGAGAATGTTAGTATTTAGTACAGGTGAATTTAACTTCTTTGAATTTTCATGTAGTTTTGCCTCAAGAACATGGTTTGGCATTTGCCTCTTAGTCATAGATTTATCCAAAAAACCTAGCTGAGCACTTGGAGCACAGTGAAGTACAATATTCTCAGAAGAGGGACGATGCTTTTCACTTTGTTGATTTTTCCCTGTAGGAGAACAATGATGATTATCAACCCCAGCATCAGATAATGGTATGTTTTCTTTAGGTAACAAGGAGGCTTCTATGAAGCCAGAAGTTTCATGTTTTTCAACATGGTTCTTCGGGGTCTCAGAAGTCACATGTGAAGTAGCAGGGACCTCATCCAAAGATAAATGCATATCTCCATTCAAACTCTTCGTGTTGCCTAAAGACACGAACTTTGCTTCCTCCAGTTTATGATCAGTCATACTGCTATTTGATAGCAGGTTAAATATTCCAGAGATTAAACCTGGGGTATCATTCTTGTGATGGGAGTCATCATTTTTCAAATTTAATTCTTGACTAGACAAATTTTCAGCAGAAGAAAACCTATTAAACAGGCCAGAAAGGAAGCTTCCTTGGGTTTTTTTCTTGGAAGTCTTATCTATAACCTTATCTTCATCAGTTTCATTAACCAAAGTGGATTTCGAAGTGGCAGAATTACACTCTAATGAAGAGTCTGATGCTACTGAAGATGCTGCTTGTATTAGACTCTTAACTTCTCCTAAAGGATCTGAAGTTATATGTTTTTTGGGCACAACTCCAGGGATGGCTAATCCATCTCTTTCAAAATTCTCTCCTGCTGTGTGGTCACTTGGATTTAATTCCTCTATACTCCCAAATTTCCCCGGATCATTATTAATATTTGTAACTGAATCAGACTGTATTATATTAAATTTGGCATCTTCAGGACTATTTCTTTGGTCATTCTGATTAAATTCCTCTGTACTGTCAAATTTCCCTAGATTATTATGAATATTTGGAACTGAACTAGATTTTATTGAACTAAGTTTGGCATCTTCAGGACAATTTACTTGGTCACTCTTATTAAATTCCTTTGTACTGTCAAACTTCTCTAGATCATCAGGAATATCTGGAACTGAACTAGATTTTATTGAATTAAGTTTGGCATTTTCAGGACAATTTATTTGGTCATTCTTTTTAAATTCCTCTGTGCTGTCCAATTTTCCTAGATCACTATGAATATTTGGAACATAACTAGATTTTATTGAACTATGTTTGGTATCTTCACGGCAATTTTTTTTGCTCTCCTCATCAGTGGTTACTGCTGAGCCATCATTAACAGTAACCTTGCTGTCAGTGAAAGAAAATTTAAACAAAGGAAAAATGCTTCCTTTCTCTTTTAACTCCTGTTGCTTTTCAGAATGACTAAGACCTCTAAAAAATGGAAGATTTAGTTTTCCACTAAAGGAAAAGGAACGACCATCTTTCTTAGAGCCCCTTTCTAATCCATCTTCCTCCACCTGGTGAATTTTCACAGATTCTGACAAACTTTCCTTTGAACAAGTCTCAGGGGAAGTGAGCAAAAACTGGCTAAACGATTTTCTGAGTGGCTCAAGGAAATCATCATTACCAGTAACTTTGTCTTCCTCTAATGGCTTTGAAGATACCTCTTTATTTGCAGTTCTACTGCCAGCTGTACAAGGATGTCCTGGAGTATCTTTGGCACATATTTTTTGTTGATCTGGTAACACAGACACATCTATACAGGGTTTTCCCTCCAATAGACTCTCAATGTCATCATTTTTACTTGCAGAACTAGCTAAGTTTGAAGGTTCACTAGTTACTTGGGAGGACAACAAATTCTCACTTGTGGGCATCTGGAACCAGCCCGTAGTTTCTTCATCACTACTCTTTAATGCAATGATGCTACTACTGTGATTGTCAAGAGTGCCTTCCCTTTTATTTAACTCCAAACCACACTCAACAAAGCTTTCTTTTCTCTGTGGCTTACTCTGGTCATCATCTTTTTTTGTTTCCTCCTTTTCTGAAAAGATCTTCAATGGATTTAACCTGCTGAAAACCGACTTTATAACCGAACTCTGATTCTGTAGAGCCGAGTCCTTTGGAATACCTTCTGTTGCATTCTCAAAGTATAAGCTCCCAGTTTTATTGCCCATGTGCTCATTTTCAGAGGTTTTTCCATGTCTGCCTATATTCACATTATCATCTCTTTGAGAAGATAATGGAGATTGCATGGAAAGATCCTTTTCCAATACTGCCATGGCTCTGGGTTTAGATCCCAAATTAATCGCCTCTATTTGATTAAGAGTTTCTGCTTTTTCTGGAACTAAGGAAACCAACTTTTCCACAGAGTTTGTTAGATGCTTTGTACCTGAACCCACTTTTTCTGTGAGTGAACTAAACAAAGAACCAACAGCACATTTTACTCCAGTCATCTCAGGGAAAGAGATGGCCGTGTCCTTGTCATTCTTGACAATAGTTAAAGGTGGTATTTGATCCCCAGGCGTTCTGTGTTCTGCATCAACAGTACTATTTTGTTTATGTGATTTCTTAGTTTTTGAAAGTGAACCAAATCTGTTAATCTCCTCTTCCTTCTCTGCTAAATATTCTGACACAGTTTCTACCAAACACTGAAGCTCATCCATTGTATCAATATGGTCCTCCTTGGGCTCCTCAATAGAGGAAGGGGTTCTTTCTTCTATATAGCACCCAGACAGATCTCCAAGTGTTTTTGCATCACAATTCATCCTTTGTAATGGCAATGCTGAATTTGCTACATAATATTCTTCAGGAAAATCTCCAAGATGGTGGACACTGGATGAATGCCATGTTGGTGATTGTAAATTTTCCTGCTTATCAGAAATGGGGGAACCCAGAAGTTCATCAGAAGTACTACTAGTAGAATCTTCAAGAATATCTAATGAGGTAAAATTAGTGACATGCTGGTTTGAGCCAGATGACTTTTCACAGTGTCTTAAACAACTGGACAGATGATAATCATGACTTTCCAACTTAATGCGCTGCAGGCCACTCTTAACCACAAATCCATTTTTGTAGGGGTACAAAACTGGGTACCCCATATTTTGTTTCTTATTTTCAGTATGGCAAAGGGTACAATTTTCAGTATTAGAATATGTACTTTTGTAGTTAGTCTTAGTTTCAGATCTCTCATAATGCCTTCTTTCAGTGTCTTCAAAATAATTGTATAAGGGTTTCTTTTTTCTTCGTCTATCTAGTGTATCATATTTTTGAGGATACCTGGAGAAAACAGATGCTTCAACCTTAAATTCAGTAGAGAATTCTGTTTGTTGGCTCTGAGGTGATGTCTTTTTCCTGTTCTTATACTTTGGTTGTTTCTGTTGGCTGTAGTATTTATCCATTTTTGAAAGGGTTCTAATTTCTTTTACCTCTGCTTCCTTCAAGTTTATGTTATTATTTTCTAGACACTCTTGTGATATTTTTCCCTCTATCTCCTTATGCATATCTTCTTGCTCTTCATAGTCAACATCAGAGAAGGCTGAAATAATCCTAATCTTTTCATCTTTAGCCCGTGAGCCTTGTCTGATGTGAAGGGATAAAATTGGAGGAACAATAAAGCAAAGAAAAAGGAAGAGACAGGGAAAAGGAAGAAAGAAGTTATAAGATTTAATACATGTTCAATGGGAAGACTAGAATAATAAAATTGCCAATGTGATAAAAAGCATTCAGACCAAAAAAATATGAAAAAGAAATCCACATGTTCTTAAATATTATATCAATGTAGCCAAATAGTTTATTCCATATCAGAAAAAGAACAGCTATAATATCAATTTTTAAATGCTTCAACTTGCAAATTTTCATTGGTGAGCTTTTTAGAATTCTTTTATTTTTCTAAGAAACAAACGAAACAATTAAACATGTTGTACCAATATCTAGAATGTATTTGCAATATTAAAGTATACCATAAAAACCTATCAAGGGATTTCAAGAAACCGAAATTTGCTGATAAATTTTTAGTCTAAAAAGAAGCCAAGCTGTTAACTTTCTGAAAGTTATATTTGAGGATGTATAGCCAAGAATATAGTCAAACATATTTCTTTTAATAAGAAAAAAATACATATAAAACATTTTTTTACTATCAGCAGAAGTCAAACTTTGTTATACTACAAAAAATAACAAATAATTTAAGGCATTATAATTTTTTTTTCAGACGGAGTTTTGCTCTTGTTGCCCAGGCTGGAGTGCAATGGCACAATCTCAGCTCACTGCAACCTCTGCCTCCTGGGTTCAAGCAATTCTCCTGCCTCAGCCTCCTGAGTAGGTGGGATTACAGGTTCCCACTATCAGGCCCAGCTAATTTTTGTATTTTTAGCAGAGGTGGGTTTTCACCATGTTGGCCAGGCTGGTCTCGAACTCCTGACTTCAGGTGACCCACCCGCCTCAGCCTCCCAAACTACTGGGATTACAGGTGTGAGCCACCGCGCCCAGTCTAAGGCATTATGATTTGCTGTTTGTGAAATCTAAAAGCTATATGCATTGAGGATCACAGTAAAAAGAAAATCTTTCCCTATACTGACTGTAGCAGCAGAAGCTACATGTGAGACTTATGAATACTGAAAATAGCCTGACCTTCTTTTCAGTTAGGTTACAGACTGCCTTCTTCTATGTACCAAGGTAGGGATGGAGAAAGAATCTACAGGCTAGGAGCTTATTAGGTCAGTGTGTTCTTTATAGATCTAACATCCAAAGCATTCATTTAGGAAACAGAAGCAAGATCAAAGCAGACACTTAGTCACTAAAAATCTTCTAGAAGGCCAGGTGCAATGGCTCACACCTGTAATCCAAGCACTTTGGAAGTCTGAGGCAGGAGGATCACTTGAGTGTAGGAATTCAAGACCAAACTGAGCAACAATGCAAGACCCTGTCTCTAAACTCACCATGTAGCAGTTTGGTGAGGTGGGCAAGAAAAGGAGATCTTCCTATGGTCTGGTGAATTTTTTATTGATTGACTGAGACAGAGTCTTGCTCTGTCATCCAGGCTGGAGTGTAGTGGTGCAATCTTGGCATACTATAGCTTCAACCTCCCAGACTCAGGCAATCTCTTGCAACTTAGCCTCCCAAGTAGTTAGGACTATAGGCATGCGCCACCAAGTCCAGCTAATTTTGTTTATTTTTTGTAGAGATGTGGTTTCACTATATTTCTCAGGCTGGTCTCAAGCTCTTGGACTCAAGTGATCCTCCTGCCTTGCCTCCCAAAGTGCTGGGATTATAGGCATCAGCCACTGCACCTAGCCAGTCTAGTGAATTTTAGAAACCAAAAGGATAAGCTAAATTGGAATGATTTTCTGAAAACTAACCTCCAATCAGTAAAATAACTGATTCAGGCAAGGATCAATGGATGCTAAGATCATTGAGTAAAAGACTACTGGGGAAACAGAGTATTGATACAGTCTCAGGTATCACTTCAGATATTATTAATTACGAAGGAGAAGAGGTAACTTTACATTGGAGAAATACAGCATATACCAAATTTCTTAACCACAAAATCAAACTAAACATCACCAATAATAAGACAAAGTATGTGCTTCCTGAATGCATGTGAAGGAGACATCCACCATTTTTGCCAAAAATGTTTAACCTGATTCTAAACATGAAGAAACAATCCGAGAAAAACAAACTAAGGGGCATTCTCAAAACAACTGGCCTGCACTCTTCAAAAAAAAAAAAAAAATGTGTCTTAGGCTAGGCACAGCGGCTCACACCTGTAATTCCATTTGGGAAGCAGAGGAAGGCAGATCGTTTGAGGCCAGGAGATGGAGAGCAGCTTGACCAACATGGTGAAACCCCATCTCTAACAAAAATACAAAAATTAGCCGGGCATGGTGGCATGCACCTGTAGTCTCAGCTACTTGGGAGGCTGAGGCAAGAGAATCACTTGAACAAGGAATGCTGAGGTTGCAGTGAGCCAAATCACCCCATTGCACTCCAGCCTGGGAGACAGAGTGTGACTCTGTCTCAAAAAGAAAAAGAAAAAGAAGAAAAAAAAAAGCTTCTTAAAAGACCAAAAAAACAAAAAGTAATGAAATTTTTGCCAAATTAAAGGAGGTTAAGGAAACATGAAAACCAAATGCAATGCACCACAGTTCTGGATTGGATCCTGGACCAGAAAGGAACAAATATACATACAGAACATTATGGAGATAACTGGGGAAATTTAAATACGGTCTAAACATTAGATAATAACATTGCATCATTAAACTTCTTGAATGTGATCATGATATTGAGGTTATATAAGAGAAAGTTCTTTTTCTTAGGAGTAACATGCTGAAATACTTTCTGATGAAGTAACACAATATCTGCAACTTATTTTTAAGTGGTTCAGAGAAAATGTATGTGTATATGAATACATATTAGGGAGAATGAGATAAAATACATGTGGTAAAATGTTAACACAACTGGTAAATCTAGGCAACATGAATATGGGTGTTCACTGAATTACTTCTCCAAATTTTCTTTAAGTCTGAAATTTTTTTTCCATCTTGGGGCAGGGGAGACCACATATGTATGTATTTGCTTTTATACTCATAAATATATGACAATAGTCTAAGGAAGGATACATAAGAAACAACAGTAGGAAGGGAATTATGAAACAGGAAGAAGAAGATGGGGTACAGGAAAGTAAGCGTGGGTGGGAAACTCTTTATGCTGTATTGTACCTTAACATTTTTTAAACCGCATAATTGTTTTATATATTTTAGAAATAAAATAAAATTAAAATAAAGTTCCAGTAAAAATACTTTTTTTTTTTTTTTTGAGACGGAGTCTCGCTCTGTCGCCCAGGCTGGAGTGCAGTGGCCGGATCTCAGCTCACTGCAAGCTCCACCTCCCAGGTTTACGCCATTCTCCTGCCTCAGCCTCCCAAGTAGCTGGGACTACAGACGCCCACCACCTCGCCCGGCTAGTGTTTTGTATTTTTTAGTAGAGACGGGGTTTCACTGTGTTAGCCAGGATAGTCTCAATCTCCTGACCTCGTGATCCGCCCATCTTGGCCTCCCAAAGTGCTGGGATTACAGGCTTGAGCCACCGCGCCTGGCCTCCAGTAAAAATACTTAATCTGCTATAAGAAATCATATTGGTTTTCTTCTAAAGTTCTCAGGGAAATATTTAGGCAAGAAGGACTATCCAATCTGTGATTTTTGTTTTTAATCCTGGCGAAGGGTATAGCAAACTCACTGAGTCAGGAAGTGGGGCAGATACACCCCAAGTGGGCCTGCCCTGATCAGTTGAGAATCACTGACCATAAAAATAAGTATTCCTTATGGCAATGTATAAACATTCCTTATGGCGATGTATAAACATGTGGAAGAGAAAAAAAACTAATAATCTACACAAAATGACTGTAGTTTGGCCTGTGATACTGCTACCCTTCCGCTACCTCTTAAGGTTAAAGCATCCAAATTCTTGTTTCCAACTGCATCATGAGACCTGGATATTACGAAGAGAAAGTACTTTGTGTCCAATACCCACCTGATGGCCCGCCGCTCAGGATAATCAAAGTCATAACTTTGCATAGAATCATTACAAGAGTCCCGGGAACTGCCTTGAAGTAGCAGCTGCTGCGGCAATCCCACCGGCACAGGGAACTGGTGCACAGAAGCGTTGGGCTGGGAAGTTGTATGGTAAGGAGGTGGGATGCTGTTGCTGGTCTCACTGCGATAGTCACTATCTCGGTCATCGACGGCACTATCAGGGTCTTCAAAAGCTATGGAATAAGCACATTCAATGAAAGCACCCCAGCTTTATTTAGTTCTTCAGAATTATTTCTGCTTCTAACTTAGTAGTAACAAGTCTGGACCTTGAGAACAAAAGCAAGCTAAGCTTCACGTGAGCCCAGTGACCTCAGAGCCATGAGCAGAACGGTCTCAATTAATACCCACAAGTCTCTCTTCCTTATCACAGGAGATAGTATACTTAGTTTAATTTTAGTGCTTATTCTTAGAGGAGCTCCAGGTTGCATTTTCCCACTGCAGAATTCTTTGGAATTCTGCTTCTCCAACTATCATAACCGTAATTAAAAACTGCTTTTAAATGTCACAAATACAGTCTGGTCCTCTGTTATTAAAGAAAGGGGAAGGGAGCAGAGGTTTAAAAAATTAGCTTTTTGGCCAGGTGTGGCGGCTCCCACCTGTAATCCTAGCACTTTGGGAGGCTGAGGCCGGTGGATCACTTGAGGTCAGGAGTTCAAGACGAGCCTGGCCAACATGGTGAAACCTTGTCTCTACCAAAAATACAAAAAATTACCTGGGCATGGTGGTGTTCACCTGTAATCCCAGCTACTCGGGAGGCTGAGGCAGGAGAATTGCTTGAACCCAGGAGTCGGAGGTTGCAGTGAGCCGAGATCATGCCACTGCACTCCAGCCTGGGTGACAGAGCAAGACTCCATCTCCAAAAAAAAAAAAAAAAAAAAAAAAAAAAAAAAAAATAGCTTTTCATATCTTGGGAAAATAAACAACAAAACTTTTGTTTAACGTCTTGGTGTTTTCAGACTTTTAAACATACAGACTGTACCAAATAAGGTCCAACATCAGAAGCTGGTCCTGGAAATCAGGAGGGTCAAAGCCAAGGCTTGGAAATCAAGTCAAAGGCTCTAGATGCAGCTGAGAACAGTAGCACTCTTATGGTGCTGCTGCAGTGTTGGGTTTTTCTAACAATTCCTGTCAAGCACCTACACCCTAGGCTCAGAATTCCCATCCAGAGGATGGGTTGAGAGAAGAAAAAACATATGTACTGCCAATGGGATCTTGCTGACAATGCAGCCAAGTTTATCTAACAGCAGTGACTACAATTTCATAGAATTATTTCTGCCTTTCAGACCAGCACCTGACTGGCTACCGTTTTTTTTCTTAAAATTAGCTAAAAAGACCACACTTACAAATCATCGCTGTGCTTGGAAAGGGAGCTCAACCTAAGAGTGCTTTGTAGCCTATTTTACAAAGAGGAAGTCGTATCTGACACCATACCCTTATGTGTATGATTAACAGGGTTCCACATGTCCTTTCTTGACAAGTTTCTATTTGGTTCACAATGAGGAAAAGGAATGTTCACCATCTCAAAATGGAGATACTTTTAGCAGAAAATGAACTCATGTTATTAATTTTAAAAGATGATCTTGGCCAGGCGCAGTGGCTCACGCCTGTAATTCCAGCACTTCGGGAGGCCGAGCGGGTGGATCACCTGAGGTCAGGAGTTCGAGACCAGCCTGGCCAACATGATGGAACCCCATCTCTGCAAAAATACAAAAATTAGCCAGGCATGATGGCAGGTGCCTGTAATCCTAGCTACTCGGGAGGCTGAGGTGGAAGAATCACTTGAATGCAGGAGGTGGAGGCTGCAATGAGCCAAGATTGTGCCACACTCCAGCCTGCGTGACAGAGCAAGTCTCCATCTCAAAAAAAAAAAAAAAAAAAAAAAAAAAAAAAAAAAAAAAAAGATAATCTTGTAGCAATGTGGGCAGTGGAAGCCTCCTGAAGACCGTAAGGTTAGGCTTTTACAATTGCTCAGGCAGGAAATAAGGACTTGCATCTATACAGTGGAAACAGAAAAGAGTTAAAACTAGAAACAGAAAATTCCAGACAGAATTGTAAAACATAGGGCCATATGGAAGATAATAGGGAAATGACCCCTTGGCTTCTGTTAGACAACCCGGTAGGATAAGAGTTCCAGTAAAAGAGACACAGCACAAACATGTGGGTTCTATAGATAAGGAAGAAAATCTGAGCATCGGACTCTCGATAATATTTGTGGGTACAGATGGGAGATGGGGTAAGATGATCTTATGAGCTTTTCCTATTTCAGTTTATGGTTACATGTGAACATTAAAAAAGGAGAGGAGAGGGATTAGAACCCCAGGAGGAAAAATATCAACATGAGAAAGAAGCTAATGTTCAAATGGTCAGGAACAATTATTAGTAATACTTGACATTTGGAACAAGTAGTCCACTGACCAGGGCAGGAGTAGCAAAGCTTGAAAACAAAAGCAAACAACAGGGATGCAAAGCATTCTGCTTACAAAGCATTCTGATGACATATTAGGAAAAAGAGACTTTGGAAGCACTGGTTTTAGCCCTTGATGCATCTGTTGTTCTGAAGACAAGAAAAATAGGACCCAGAGACAAAACCATATGCCACTCAGACTTAATTCTTTCTGAACCCACAGAAAGAGCAAGTCTGTAGAAGTCAGTGCTGGACTATTCATGCATACAGATGAGGGGGCAGAGGCCACAAAGGAGACAAAACCAGAGTTCTACTAAACTCTGGCAGGAAAAGTATTAGCACATAACCCAGAGAACCAAGATTCAGTCTCCAAGGAGGCAACCGCGACAGACAATCCTATCGCTTTTGAGGCCGGCGAGTGCAGCTCAGCCAGAGTTAGAAGCCCACGACCCAAATCCATAGGTTTTACTTTCTCCCTGCATGTGACCCATTACTCCTAAATAATGCTCTGCTTTTTGTTTATTTTGCTAGGCTGAACGGAGGAATACTCTACAACTTCACTAAAGGCTAACAACATTTCTACACTAAAGAAATAAAGGGCAAATATTAAGAAAGCATCCATGGAAAGAAGAGGTTGGGAGTATAAGGTATTATGAAAAGCAGGAGAGGGCAGGAGAGAGAAAATACTAAGGAATAAAGTGAGACAAAGGAGAGAAACAGAAAAAAGTAGTGACAGACAATCACCTCCAGTTTTCCTAAAAAGTAAAACCTCCTGGCACCAAGCCTGATTAGAAACTAAAAATGGAAATTCAGGAAAATGTGTAACACTTCAATTTGAATTAAATAACTGTGTTTTTCATGTGTCACTGACAATCTCTTACTGACTCCACAATTTACCCCACAGCACCATGTCGACTAGACAAGAAAAGCCCTGGCTTTGCAGAGAGAAACTGAGTGTAGGTTTGGTTGGCTCAGCCTAAGGAACTAGAAAGCCAGTTTGAGGGTAAAAGTTGAAAAGCCCCCGGTAAAGTCTATTTGAAAGATGGAAAATTAAAAGGCTGGGAACACCTGTTCACTCAACTATTCACTAAGTGCCTACACATGCAAGACTAAACAACACAGAAGACTCAGAATATACAATCAGTCTAGTAGGAGACAGAATATATAAATACAAATATTGAATTGCTATACAAGGCAGTTAGTATCATGAAAATAGCACAAACCAAGTGCTATGAGTTAAAAGTAAAATCACTTCCTGATAGGGTAAGTAAGGAAGCTTTACGGAAGAGATGGCTTTGAAGAACTGGTTCGTTTTTAATAGGTGAAGATTAGAGGCAGAGGGGAAATATCTTCTAGAATTTGGATAAAAGCAGTGGCATGATTAAAGGCCCAGTGGTGGGAAAGGCTATACAATTTTGAGAAACTGTTTTGTAGTTCATTTGATAGGTAAATAAAAGGACACACAGGAAATGATGGAAAATTAAAACCTGCAAAAGTAGGCTGGGAAGGTCATCTAACCTGGGGCAAACAAAGATAGGCCTCTGAGCACACAGCAGGCACTCAAACAAAATCCAGTGAAATACAGAACAATGAGGCCCTCTAGTATGTGGTATTCCTGGATTGAGTCCTGGACTGGTCTTTAAATCCACAGCACACCTATTAATAGAACTTCAGCAACCAAAGAAAGGAAAGAAAATTCATTCACATTTTTTTCATGGCTTAGTTGCTTTTTCTACTTGAAAACCTTAACTGAGCTCTGTTAACCCGTTTATGCCTGAGGTCACCTACTCTTGGGGATGACCTTGAGCAGTAGGATATAAATAACTCCCACATGCTTAGCGTTCCACTAATGGAACACCAGGCATAAATGGATCAAGCTGCTTTTGAGTAGTTTCCTAATAGCAGAAATACTCAGGATTCAAATCACAGAAAGCACAGACTTCATGAGAAATTCCACTGACAGGACAAACTTTGGCCCCTCTTAATACCTACTGGATATCTAATCACTGAGACTCAACCAGATCCCGTGAGATGGGTAACACAACCAGTAATGTCAGTCTAGGGCTACATGTTTTGCCACAAAGAACCGGCTGCCCACTCTCTAAGCTCTACAACAAAGGTGGCCTAGCTGGGCTGCTTCAAGGAAAGCCAAGCCATGTCCTCAGCCTCTTGTTTCCTTAACAAAAGCAGGTTTTTGGCTGAAATGGCATTCACAATTCGCTAGACCAATAAACCCGAGACAGCAGTCTGTTCTGCATATCCTCCTAGTCAAGAAAACCAGCCAAATCAGAATGCACACCAATTACCCTGACTCTAGTACATCCTAGAATGAGCCTTCTCCTTCTGTTCACTGCACTCCTTAGCCAAAGGGACCAAAGGAGAAGGCTACACTAGTGGGCTGATGCTACTACTTGCCTCTGGGGAATAAAAATTAGGAGATCTTGTCAGGATTATGACTGGGACTTTGGTTTGAAATTTGTAACACACATAAACACACACAAAGTTGTCTTGACAACCAGCCTGAAAGGATATAACATTCCACCACAGATAACTGTCTCCTAAGATTTAAGTAGGAGAGGAGAGGGAAATGGAAGTCAATGCATGAATATCCAGCTTCACAGTTCAGAGGGAGTATGTACTTTGTGGGTAAGATCAAGAAAATGATAAGGAATTTCAATTCTTACGTACTCTGTTGCTCTCCCCAGCCCAAATAGGTCCAGTGACCTAAGAAAACCACAAAGAAGCGCAGATAATTTTTGAAAATACTTTTTGAAGGAATTCAAAAGTCATTTCCCCATCCCAGCAATTATTATGTGCCTTACCTTACTTGAGCCTACCTCACTTGTATTCTATTAACTTTACATAACATAGTTTCTGCCTTCTACCAAACGTGAGACAAATCTACATTCTTGCTCTCTGCCATTCACTATAGAGAGACTAACAACAACCAAAAGAAACCCCAAAACAACAACAACAAAAAATTACTTCTTCCATATTGCTTTAAGCCCTCTTCTGGTCCAGGTCTCTCTCAGAACATTATCATTTAGGAGTTCATATGTCTTTCCTTTGTCAAAATAAGAAAAATTAGATCTCTGTCTCTAAGAAACCTTTCCCTGTCTGTGTTCACCAAACCTGAGCCCATCACAATAGATCTGTGAGAAGCTAAGCCCTGATACCATGGGTAAGGGAGTAGTTCCCTTGTCTGGGAGTGAAGATACTCAATTTTGCTACTCTCTACTGAAAATTAAAAGGTCAAAGAATGGCAATGTTTATCTCTTAAGAAATTAATCTTCTAATTAAGTTCCTAGACAAGGGAACTACTCCCTTACCCATGGTATCAGGGCTTAGCTTCTCATAGATATATTGTGATGGGCTCGGGTTTGGTGAACACAGAGACAGGAAAGGGTTTCTTATAGACAGAGATCTAATTTTTCTTATTTTTGACAAAGGAAAGACATATAAGCTCCTAAATGATGATGTTCTAAGAGAGACCTAGACCAGAAGGGGGCTTAAAACAATATGTAATAAACTAGCCTATTGGGTCCTCAAAAAGAGCCACTTCTTCTGAATTACCTATGAACTGTTAATAAAATCCAGTAAAACACAGAAGCTTTGAAGGACAGGAGAAAATTGAAAATATTTTTTATTCATTTTTCAAAATCAAAAATCCAATATTAATTAAGTCCTATTCCACACCCAAATTGAATTTCAGGGAACTAATTGTGACAAAGAAATCACTAAAACTAGGCCTTTAAACTCAAGAAACAAGAAGTAAATAGCTCCATAATTAAGAATATGGGTTTTTTTATTTTTTTATTTTTTGAGACAGAATCTCGCTCTGTCACCCAGGCTGGAGTGTGGTGACGTGATCTCAGCTCACTGCAACCTCTGTCCCTGGGTTCAAGTGATTCTCATGCCTCAGCCTCCCAAGAACCTGGGATTACAGGTGCCTACCAACACGCCTGGCTAATTTTTGTATTTTCAGTAAAGACAGGGTTTCACCTTGTTGGCCAGGTTGGCCTCGAACTCCTAACCTCCAATGATCCATTCGCCTTAGCCTCCCAAAATGCTGGGATTACAGGAGTGACCCACCACACTCAGCCAAGAATATGGGTTTTAAAGTCAGTGTTTAGTTCTTCTGGCTCTGCGATTTACTAGCTATATGATCTTGAGAAAGTTATTACAAATATTTCCTCATCTGTAATATGAGAATAATAATAACATAAGTGTCACTGGGTTATTGTAAAGATCATACAGGAAAAAACATGTAAAATGCCAGGCACAGTCCCTGGATGATGGTGAGCAACTAGCATTTGTTGTTATTTTGTCATGTTGCCAGGTTTTTGCTTGCGTTATGGAGTCCTAATAAATAAGAAGCAGAAAAAAACCACAACTCCTAGAATTGCACCCTCTGACAGTCCCAAGGTCTGCTAAGGAATCTTCAATGTGGGGTCCAAAAGGCCCTCAAACTGGTTCTGAGTGTGTGACTCCCTTGAAAGTCGACAGAAAGACTCGAAATTCTAGCAGCATCAGATGATGCCAACCCAGGTTGTTTTCAGTACTTGAGCTAATCCTCAATCCTGGGCATACGGGACTACTAATCAATCACAGACTTTAATTTAGTGATACCCTGACAGCCAGTTTTCTTCCTATGTACTTACCTTATTCCAACCACCTATGTCTCTTCTTCTCACCTCTCAGAAAGGATATGTTGGCTTAGTGTGCCATTTTAAAATTGTAATAATTTATTTAACTTTCTAACCATGGGGGAAGGGGAGGCAGGAAAAAAAACTCTCCTATAGAAGAGTTGCCATAGCAACTGCTAGAGTATAATTACTTCATTTCTTTTAAAAAGAAAATGGAAAAAAACAATGATCACATAGCACCTCAGAATATGTCTATCAACCTAGATCGCTCCAGGCAAGTGACTGCTGTTTCTCATCACAACTGTGAGCCCAAAGAAGCCTTTCTCTGCAGGATACTGCCACTCATCTTTGAGCACTCCACAGCACTCCACAGCAGTTTCTTATACATAAAAGTTCTCAGCAAATCTCTACTGTACTAATAAATTGAGTAATCTGATCCCATCTACTGGGCCCATCTCTAACCTATGAAAAAACAAGTCACGTTCTCTGACAAGCCAGTTCCATACTCTCACCACTTTAGCTCAGAACCATCATAAGATAAACTACACCAGTTTAAATAAGCAAGTTTCCTTCCCTACCCCAAAAATGCATTAAAACACATAACTAGCTAGCAGAACAATTACTGAGGATAGTTAGGTTTTGCTAGGCATTAGTACTGAGAAAAGGAAGGAGAAAATGTCCCAGGAAAAGGAAATTATGCATGTAAAGGCATGTTCAGTGAGCTGAAAATAGTTCCAGAATATCTAGAGTGAGAGGCTACAGAATTATGAAAGAATCTAATGACTATGGGTCTTAGGTAATGTTTAGAAATTAAGTAATATGAAGGATTTGGAATTACCTGGAGGGCAACTCAGAGCTATCAGAGCTTTTAAGAGGGGAAAGACAGGATCAGATTTGCCATTTTAGAAAGAGAACAGTGGAACAGTGTGGCCAATGGTGGTTGGTAGGGTAGAAAGGACTGGTGATTCGTAGGGAGGAGGTATCAGGGAGGCTCGTAAGGAGAATGGTACACTCATCTGTTGATAGCCTGGACTAGGGAAGTGGCAGAGTGGGTAGAGAGAAGGGGATAGATTCATGAGATATTCTGGAGGGAAAATCAATAGCATTTAATGAGTAAATAAATGTGGAAAGTGAGGAGAATAAGGATTAAATAATATTGCTTAGGTGTTTAGCTTGAGCTACTGGATGAGTGTGACATCATTCACTGAGAAAAGAATACAACATGGGGGCAGGCTGAAGGAGATGATTAATGCAGGGTTAGGTATATTGACTCTGAGATATCTGTGGAACATCTCAAATGAACTGGCCAGTAGACAGCTAGATATACGGGTGTGGATGTAGAAAGAGATGTGGAACAGACTTGGAAGTTTTCAGACTATACGTTCCAATAAGGGCAGAGATTTTTCTGCTTTGTTCTTTTGCTGTATCCTCAGCACCTGATAATGCATGGCACAATGTAATAGTTCAACAAATATTTATAAATGAGCATAAATAAAAATGCAAGTAAATAAAAACACTAAGGCAAGAGTGCAGGCCAAGAAAAAAAAGACTATATGAAGCGGGGGAACCCTAAAGAACCACCACATTTAAAAAGCAAACAGAAATTGTAGAAAGAAGAAGAAAAAGAGTAAGAGGAGGAGGAGGAGGAAGAGGAATCGACAGTCCAAAGCGTCGGTGAGGCTGTGGAGCAACTGGAACTCTTGTACATTGTTAGCAAGAATACACAGTGAAGTCAGGCATGGTGGCTCTTGCTTGTAATCCCAGCACTTTGGGAGGCGGAGGTGGGCAGATCACCTCAGGTCAAGAGTTTGATACTAGGCTGGCCAACATGGTTAAACCCGTCTCTACTAAAAATACAAAAATTAGCCAGGTGTGGAGATGGGCACCTGTAATCCCAGTTACTCAGGAGACTGAGGCAGGAGAATCACTTGAACCCAGAAGTGGTGGTTGCAGTGAGCCAAGATCATGCCAATGCACTCCAGCCTAGGCGACAGAGTAAGACTCCAACTCAAAAAAAAAAAAGAAGAAGAAAAGAAAGAAAAAGAAACGAAACTAGCTCCAAAGGAATGATAGAATTCAATTTATAACAAGTTCAAAAACAGGCAAAACCAAAAAGTTAGCTGGGCATGGTGGTGCATGCCTGTGGTTCCAGCTACATGGGAGGCTGAGGCAGGACAACTCACAGAATTCAAGAAAACATTTTACTTATGTTTACCCATCTATGATAGAGGATATTACAAAGGACATATTTGAACAGCCACATGAAGAAATACATAGAACAAGGTCTGGAAGGGTCCTGGGCACAGGAGCTTCTGCCCTGTGGATTTGGGATGCACTACCCTCCAAGCACATGGATGTGTTTGCCAATACAGAGGCTCCGAAAATCCATAGTTTTGGGATTTTTATGGAAGCTTTATCATATAGGCACAATCAATAGTAGTATTAGCGGTATCATTTTTTGTAGAAACAGAGTCTCACTATGTTGCCCAGGCTGGTCTCAAGCTTCTGGAGTGATTCTCCTGCTTCAGCCTCCCAAAGTGCTGGGATTACAGACATGAGCCACTGTGACTGGCCAGCATGATCAATTGTTAACTCAATCTCCAGTTCCTCTCCCTTTTCTGAAGAAAATGGAATGGGGCTAAAAGTTCCAAGCTTCTTGGGAGGCCGAGGTGGGTGGATCATTTGAGGTCAGGAGCTCGAGAGCAGCCTGGCCAACATGGTAAAACCTCTTCTCTACTAAAAATACAAAAATTAGCCAAGCATGGTGGCAGGCACCTGTAATTCCAGCTACTTGGGAGGCTAAGGCAGGAGAATCGCTTGAACCTGGGAGGCGGAGGTTGCAGTAAGCCGAGATCACAGCCACTGCACTCCAGCCTGGGTGACAGAGTGAGACTCCATCTCAAAAAAAAAAAGAGTTCCAAACTTCCAAACATGGCTTGGTCTTTCTGATAACTGGCTCCTATGCAAAAGCCCATCAAGAGTCCCTCATTAGAACAACAGACATTCCTAGCATCCATAAAATTCCAAGGGATTAGGAGCTCTGTGTCAGGAACCAGAGACAAAGACCAAAATATATGTTTCTTATTATAAAATCACAGTATCACAGCCCCCAGTGGTAATGGCATTGTATTTACAACGTTAAAAATTCTCTAGAGATATGGGAGTATAGCAAATACACCTCAAGTCCAAAACCACTGAACTCCCAATACTTTGAAATCAGAAACCACAGGACCATTCTTAAAATTTCTCTTTACTTTATTCCCCATGTCCAATCAGTCAACAAACTTAGTAGTTAATTCTGCTGAAATCTCCCTCCTCTTGTGCTTTCCTCAAAGATTTAACTGTCCTTATCAAGAAACTTATTACCTTAAGAATTATTAGAGATTATAGAATGATTCTGAATTATTACAGATATTTGACTGGACTTCTTAAAAATTTGTTTTTAGAAACCGGGTCTTGCCCTATCACCCATGCTGGAGTGCAGTGACAATCATGGCTCATTGCAGCCTCAACCAATCCTCCTACCCTAGCCTCCTGAGAAGCTGGGACTACAGGCACATGCCATCACACTCAGCTAATTTTTATATTTCCTGTGGAGATGGGGTCTCACCAGGTTGCCCAGGCTGGTCTCGAACTCCTAAGCTCAAGCAATCCACCTGCCTCAGGCTCCCAAAGTGCTGGGATTACAGGAGTGAACCATGTGCCTGGCCATTTTTTAATTTTAATAAGAATTAATTGAGGCTCTTGTTTAGAATGTAAATTTTAAACTCTACTCACAGAGATTCTAACTCAAATGGCTTAGAGTAGCTTAGGAATCCGCCATTTTTGTTATTGTTGGAATCTATCTTTTTAACAAGAAACCTGGTGACTCTCATGCCAATGATTCTTGAATTACATTGCGAAAAACACAGCCATAGAATTTCCTACTTGAAAAAGCCATTAGTACTCCTGTGCTAATAGAGGAAGAAGGCAGCCAGATCCACTATCCTACCGAGTCTGAAGAAAAGTTCAATGTGATCATACAGTGAAAAAATTCTAGCAGTTCTAAGACCAAAGTACATCCTCTTTCCTAGAAGGTAAACCTCTGCACTTATCCCCATCCCCTAGGCTGGGTGACTAGGCTATAGCAACACACTCACAGGTTTCTCCTTCTGCACATTTTATCTTGTTTCTAGTGGAAAATGTAAGAAATCAGAAATAGTCACATTAAAAAATAAGGTCTATGATTATCAAAACACTCCCAGGCAACTGTTACACCACGCATTAGTAGTCCAGTACTGGCTAATTTTTCCATGACATTAAAATGATGGAATACTTAAGCCCCAGACTCCATGTGAACAGCCATCTGTTCAGGGAATGACAGGAACTCACCTATCAACTACTAAATTGTAGTAATTACCAGGTAGCTCATAAGGACCATAAACTCAAACACTAGAAATTATTCTCTTCCCTTTTTCTAGACAGTTGATTAGGTAAGTACTGTAGAACTTCTCTTTCTATGGAAAACAGTAGTAAAGAACCTATAATTAAGGAAAACACTTCAAATCTAACATTGGAGAATAACAGAAAGAAAAACTATTCACCAACCTTACTTGTGATATAGATAGAAAAATCCAAAATGAAATACAAGCAAATCAAACCTAGCATTATAGTAAAAGAAGAATTCACCATAACCAAGTAGGTTATATTTTAGAAAGGCAAAGATGATTTATTAATAGAAACTGATCAATGCATTCATTATATTAATAAGTCAAAGAAAAATACCCATGAATAATTGGTTAAGTACTATTAAGGCATTTTGAAATGTTCAACATCCACTAATATTTTTAAATATAAAAGCTCTACTGAAGTATAAGATAGAGAAAAATACACAAATCATAACTGTACTGCTCAACATTTTTGTTTTTTTTTTATTTTTTTGAGACAGAGTCTTGCTCTGTCAACCAGGCTGGAGTGCAGGGCCAAGATCTTGGTTCACTGTAACCTCTGCCTCCCAGGTTCAGACGAGTCTCCTGCCTCAGCCTCTCAAGTAGCTGGACTGCAGGCATCCGCCACCATGCCTGGCTAATTTTTTTATTTTTAGTAGAGATGGGATTTCACCATGTTGGCCAGACTGGTCTCAAACTCCTGACCTCAAGTGATCCCCCAGCCTCGGCCTCCCAAAGTGCTGGGATTACAGGTGTGAGCCACCATGCCCAGCCTGTACTACTCAATAAATACTGTGAACACACTCAGGTAACCAGCACACAGATCAAGAAACAGCATTCCCAGCACCCAGCAAAACTCTTCCTACTCCTTTTTCAGTAGCTACCAGCTTTTGAACTAGCTGTTCACACTGCCTATCACACTCTTTCCCCAGAGAGTCACATGTTAATTCCCTCACCTATTTCAAGTCTATTCAAATGTCACCTTCTCATGTGGCCAATACTCAGAATTTTATTTAAAATTGCAACTCAACTCCAATTCTAGCATTACCAACTGCTTTTCACTCTTTTATGGGTCCACTCTCTAACATCTTATATTTCCTTATTATGTTCATTGTCTATCTCTTCCCACCCAGGATCTTTGTTTTGCTCTCTGATATATCCCAAACACCTAGAACAAAACCTGGAATGTAAGTGTCAAAAACATGTTTGTAGAAGGAAGTAACAAAAGGAAAAGATGGGAGGGGGAGAAGGGGCGGGTGGGGGGGCACGGTGTTGTTGAGTGGGCCAGTGAGGCTAAATGTGAAAATAAGTACCAGCAGCAGAAATATAAATAGGTAAAATATTTTTAGAGTACAATTTGACAGTATCTAACAAAATTGTATGATTCCAATTATAGAAATGCATTTATTCAACTAATATTTATTGGGCAAAGGTACTATGGATACACAGATAAGCATATTAATAAAGCAAAGGAAAATACCTATGAACAATGGGTATACTCATGAAATGTACGGCCAAAGAAGGAAAAAAATATTAATCAAATAATCACATGAACAGAGTAAGTGCTATAGAGGAAAGATACATAATATGTAATAGGGGATAGAAGACTCATTTGCACATGTTTATAAAAAAAAGTGTATAAAGTTGCTCACTATAGTATTGTGTTTTAGTAGCAAAAACTGAGGAACAATCCAAATGTCTACAAATAGGGGAAAAAATTTTAACTTACAGTATATTCAAACTATGCAATATGTCACACTTGAATATCATCAATCTTTTATGTGCAACTACCATTTACAGGAAATACAAAAGATGGAAGAGTGTGTTAAGCTAAACTATGGGAATGTTTTGAGCAAAATCCGGAATGTAAAAAACTCTGTAAGTCAAACAAAACCATATAGTCAAATGGCCTGATTTCTTCAATAAACAAATTGTAAGGAAAAAAAGTAGGAGATGGAGGGGGAACCCATAGAATAAAAAAGAATTGTAAGACAGGGTCAGGAATGGTGGCTCACACCTGTAATCCCATCACTTTGGGAGGCTGAGGCAGGCAGATCACCTGAGGTCAGGAGTTCAAGACCAGCCTGGCCAACATGGTGAAATCCTGTCTCCACTAAATATACAAAAAAAATTATCCGGTTGTGGTGGCATGTGCCTGTAGTCCTAGCTACTCAGGAGGCTAAAGCAGGATAATCTCTTGATCCCAGGAGGCAGAGGTTGCAGTGAGCTGAGATCATAGCCACTGCACTCCAGCCTGGGTGACAGAGTGAGACTATCTCAAAAACAAAACAAAAACAAACAAACAAACAAAAATATTGTAAGACATATCAAAAAGAGAAAACAAGCAAAAATAAACTGCAGCGTTTAAAGATACATACTTGGGTGATAATATATATAGAACAAGAAGGGAGTAATTATCACAAAAGTTGGGATAGCAGGCACTTTTAGGGAACGGGGGTTGTGATTGGGAAGAGGCATATGGAGGCTTTCTGGGTTGGTTGGCAAAGGTCTATCTTTTGCCTACCTTATACTAATACATTTAAACATCTGTTTTATAAAGTTGTCTATACATCTGTGTTATATTCTACCATTAAAAAGATTTTTAATGCAGCAAACGGCTCACATCACTATAATCACTGCTATCTAATTGTTTCATTCTTCTGCAGAAAATCATTAAAGGCTCCCCCTTGCCTTCAAGATAAAATATAAACAGTTTGCTATGGCATTCAAGCCCTTCATGATATGAGTTCTCAGTGTCTCTCTGGCCTCATCTGACCCTTTCCCACTCTTCTTATTCCCTCCCCTTGAGCCATCAAGAATTTTCAACTTGCAGTACCCCAAGGTACCTTAAGTCATGCTTTTTCATCTTAGTGTCCTTGTACTATGAACTCTTTTCTCCTTCTTCACTTAACTATCTGCTACTCATCTTTCAAGACTCAATTTATGCCAAGGATTTGGGGGAGAGGTAGAAATGAATAGGTAAACTACAGAGATTGTTAGGGCAGTGAAACTATACTATACTATAAGGGTGGATATGTGTCATTACACATTTGTCAAAATCCATAGAATGTACAACACAAAGAGAGAACCATAATGTAAACCACAGACTTTGTTTGAGATATTTCCTCTAGGAAGCAGTTCCTAATCACCCCAAATTTGTATTACATTTTCTTTCTCTGTATTCCTTGAATATCAAGTACTTACCTTTCCCAAAATGGTACTACTTATGTTTCTTCCTCTCTGGACTTGAGCTCCCTGAGGTCAGGGACTTTCATTTCTTTTTTTTTTTTTTTGAGACAGTCTCTCACTCCCAGGCTCGAGTGCAGTGGTGTGATCTCAGCTCACTGCAACATCTGACCCCAGGGTTCAAGCAATTCTCCTACCTCTGCCTCTTGAGTAGCTGCGATTACAGGAGCACACCACCATGCCCAGCTAATTTTTTTTTTTTTTTTTTTGAGATGGAATCTTGCTCTGTAACCAGGCTGGAATGCAGTGGCATGATCTTGGCTCACCACAACCTCCGTCTCCCAGGTTCAAGCGATTCCCCTGCCTCAGCCTCCTGAGTAGCTGGGACTACAGGTGCGCACCACCACACCCAGCTAATTTTTCATATTTTTTAGTAGAGACAGGGTTTCACCATGTTAGCGAGGATGGTCTCGATCTCCTGACCTCATGATCCACCCACTTCAGCCTCCCAGTGAAACCTATAACAAGAAGCTGTCAGATGACCATGATTTTATGGTAATAACTGACCTTTATGCATATACAACACACACTGTACTCAGCATAGACACGTAAGTGTTGATAGCAAATGAAACTTTGATACATTAATCTGACATTTTTAACATGGTTAATTGTGTCTAATTGTAATTGAACATAAATGATAATAAGTTGATGTAATGACTGCAATTAATCACCTCAAATTTCTTTTTGGAGGAAGGCAGGATAGAAATAAATAAATGAGTCAGAAGACTAAAATTAACAATATTTTTATCAGCCAAACCATATTGTAATAGTTTATCTTTTCTTTGTTAGTTTGCCAGCACCTATAATTAGCATCAATATCAGCTGCTTCCACTGATACCACATATCTAGTGTAAAACTCATCACCCACCCTTACTGACAGTCCTACACCCATTGCACTGCCCTACCACTAAAATAATACTCCCTGTGCACTCACTCTAAGGAGTCCATAACTAGTATATTTTTTTTCCTCTCAGAGTCTTAGTCCTAGACTGGAGGTACCAGAAGCTGTGGACTGGCTGATCCTTTACTCCCCACTCCCCAGTGGGATAAGGTAGTAGGGAAAAAGAATGTTCCAGCCAGTAAGAGATTCCTTGACCAGGACTTGGGGAGTGGGGTGAGGTGGAGTATATTACCTTTTGAACCCTTTCTTCCTACTTTTCATTTATTCTACTATGAATAATGTCTCCTTTCAAACAGTACATCCCAAATAACTTCTTCAAAGGTCATCTCTAAACTCATCTTTTCTAGAATGCCTTCCTGAACGAACTTTATGCCATTCTCAACCATTTACTTCTTCTTCTGTCACCTCAGCACTTTCCTCTCTACTTCCACAATATTATTATTGAAAATGAAATCAAAGGATTACCCAAAATGAACATGTAAGCAGAAAGACAGAAGTTAAACCAGAGGAAGAACTTTGACCAGGACACTAAACAAAAGACCTAGTTATCAAGACCTCTTTTTGGGGAATCAGAAAATCGAGGACCCAGATGGTAGAGGAGAAAAAGATAGGCTAAGCAGGCAAGCAGAAAGGAGACTCAGTGAATCATGGCACAGGAACTGTTTGCTTATGGCTATCCTCAGTGTGCTATCTCTGCAATATAATTTGTAGGAAGGGTGACTGTCCCTAAAAGCTAAGGGAAGATAAAGCACTCTCATACTTTGTTAATGGGAATATAAATAGTACAGCGTCCATAGTGGGCAATTTTGTAATATATTTCAAAATTCAAACGCATTGTTAAATGTACAATGCTTTGGCCCAGCAATCCTACTTCTAGCTATTCATCCAACAGAGATATTCACCCATGTATAAAATTATGTATGTAAAATATCAATTTCAGTATTATAACTGCAAATACTGGAAGCAAGTTAAATGTACATTAATAGCAATTCTAATCCTAGTATATACCCAAAAGAATTGAAAATAGTTATTCAAATACTTGTATACTATTGTTCATAGCAGCACTATTCATAATAGCCAAAAGTGGTTTAAAAAAACCATATTTCATCAACTATGAATGGATAAACATAATATGGTATATCAGTACAACTAATTAGTATTTAGCCATAAGATGGGATAAAGGACTGATACATGCCACAATGGTGAATGAACCTCAAAAACATTATGCTGCTAAATAAACCAGTCACAAAAAGTCTACTACTATATGATTCCATTTATGTGAAATATCGAGAATGGGTAAATCCATAGAGACAGAAAGTAGATCAGTGGTTGCCAGGGTTGAGGGGTGGAGAGAATGGAGAGTGACAGTTTAATGGGTATGAGGTCTCCTTTGAGGGGGATAAAAATGTTTTGGAACTAGATAGGTAATGGTTCTAGAATTTATGAATATATTAAACGTCACTAAATTATATATTTAAAATGGTTTATTTTATGCTACATGAATTTCACCTCAATTTTTTAAATATCCATTATTATGAACATGTTCCCTACATGTAGTCATACATATATGAAAAAAAGCAAGACACTAAACATAGTTCATAGCATACTACCATTCGTGGGGATGGGGAATATATATTTATATGTTTATGAATGCATAAACTTTTTCTAGAGAAATCCACAGTAAATGGTAGTAGTGGTTACCTCTGGGTAGAAACTATATGGCTAAAGGACAGGGTACAGAAAAAAAGGTGTTTTTCATAGCATACATTTTTATATCGAATTTTGTACCTTACGCACATGGTTCCTTTCAAAAAATAAAATAAAATGGGGAAAATATCCTACTTATAAGATAAACAAGAATCAGCTACCTACGGAACTCCAGAATGATTAGGATGCTTTAATGCAATAGCCAATACAGGAGGCTCAGACAAAAAAAAAAAGTGGCAAAAAGGTAGAACAAAGGTGGCAAAAGAAGTATATGACCTGGGGACCTATGCCTTCTGGGATTTTAAAAATGAGAAGGAGAAATAGAGGACATTGAAGAAGTGGATGAATCTGCAGAGTGGAGGCCAGCTGGTAATGCAATCCTATTTTCCTGCAGGGCATGTGGTCCTGGGTAAATAAGTAAAAAGTAATCATAAGGCTCTTCTGCTTCCAGTGTTCACAGAAACAGGTCTTCCGTCACAGCAACAAAATTTTAGCCATCAAAATATTAAGTGGCCAAAACTTTCAATTTCTACGATGCATTTAAACAGAGAGAAGCTGATAGACGACAATGAGGACTCTAGGTATCTGGAGTGAGAGAAAGAAAAAGCTCCCAAAGAAATGAATCTGCCAAACTGGGCGAGCCCTGTACATCTTGGCTTTCTGCAGGCCAGCAACAACAGGGGGATTCATTTCCTCTGGCAGATTAGCAAGCACAACTATGACATCACTGTACTGTAAGTCAGTGTGTCCTGCATCTTTGTAATCCTCTCCTCCTTCTTTTCATTTATACTACTGTGAACAATCTTTCATTTCAATGAACACATTTTGACTAGTTCTTTCAAAAGTAATTTCTAAACATACATTTCTGGAAAGCCTTCTTGAACAAACTTTATGCCATTCTTTTTTTTTTTTTTTTTTTTTTTTTGAGACGGAGTCTTGCTCTGCCGCCCAGGCTGGAGTGCAGTGGCCGGATCTCAGCTCACTGCAAGCTCCGCCTCCCGGGTTCCCGCCATTCTCCTGCCTCAGCCTCCCGAGTAGCTGGGACTACAGGCGCCGCCACCTCGCCCGGCTGGTGTTTTGTATTTTTTAGTAGAGACGGGGTTTCACTGTGTTAGCCAGGATGGTCTCGATCTCCTGACCTCGTGATCCGCCCGTCTCGGCCTCCCAAAGTGCTGGGATTACAGGCTTGAGCCACCGCGCCCGGCCTTTATGCCATTCTTAACCATTTATTTATTCCTTTGCCACCTCAGGACTTTCCTTCTTTCCATGGTATTACTGTATACCCATTGAGTATACAGTATACTTTCCATGGTATTACTGGGTACACACTGTGAATATGTAATTATAAATTACATATTCAAGTTGCTGTCTTTGTACAATTACCTCTTCTGACTTGAGTCTAGGTTGTGATTCAGATCTTTTTATTGTTTTTGCATTCTCCCATTAATTATTTCCTGGCCTCTGCAAATATACTCCCTGGTTTATGTAGCTACTCACTAAGAACAAGAACTCCCCCAAGAAAATATAAAAGCCTTTGCAAAGGAGAAAATGAAAAGCTCTATAATGGATAAGCTCCTTTGTACTCAAGGGCTTTGGATTTCTTTTCTGTAATGCTGGAGTCTCAAAGCTTCACGGGAAAAATTAAGAAAAGTATGACAGTTCTCTGTCTGGCATCTGCTTCAATGTCATTTCTACTAGGGATACCCGTGAGCATTTTAATGCTTATAAATTACCTTACAATATAGCCAACAAAGCATTAGTTATTGCCAACCTCACGTCTCAATTGCTGAATATGAATCTAATAGTCATAATTACAGAAGCATCCTAGCAATCTACAAGCTCTGGAGAAAGTAAATTTCCAACCCGAAGAAAAAGGATGCCATCTTCCAGAAAATACTGCAAATTACACTCTCTTTCAACGATCATTGTTTTGTTTGTTTGTTTTTTTCCTCCTTTATTTTTCCTCTAAAGGCTAAATTGTCTTCCCCTAAAACCTGGATGGGATGAGGTTCCTCAGGGGAAAACAACCAAGCATCACTCCCTGAGTGCCTAACACATCAGACAGCAAAACTAAGAAACCAAAGACTGATGAGGGAAAACACGATCGCTCAGGGAGCAATGATAAATCTAAGAAAATGTTTTGAGTACATTACTAAACTATACTAAAGGATAATGATGAGTGGTAGGCTAATGGGTATTAGTTCCATTATTATGCTCTAAAACTTTTTTATTTTACATTTATTCTTTCATAATTCAGACAAAAAGAACAATTTGGCCTCTGTGGGAGGGAAAACAATTATCATTGAAAGACATTGCATAACTAAAATTTTGACTCAGTTTTTAAAAATAAAAATTAAAATGTTAGGGGAATATACACGAAACTGTGAAGAGTAGTTATCCCGGAGTGGAATAGAGGCGGGAAATTGAAGAGTACTTTCACTTTCTATATTACACATTTCTGAATCATTTGAAGACTTTTATAGTATACACGTTACATATTTCTATTTTTAAAAAAGTTTAAGAAAGGGACTCAATATGTTGGAAGAGGAAAAAAATAACTCTTCACAACACCACAAAAAGTGACCACTACGAATTCAAAATTAGTGAGGAAACTAACATAGTCTATGGACATAAACTGCAGAAGTTCTTGACCCAGGAACAAATGTGTGAAAGTCATTCTAGGAGGGTGAGTGTAGACAGAGGAAACATTTCTATCGTATTCAAGGCCAGGATTTTGGGAAACAGATCTTTGCTATGGAAAGCAATGGGGAAAATAAAATAAACCATCTATTTATTCACTTTTTTTTTTTTCTGAGACAGGCTCTCACTCTGTCACCCAGGCTGGAGTGCAGTGGCATTATCTTGGCTCACTGCAGTCTCAACTTCCTAGGCTCAAGTGATCCTCCCACTTCAGACTCCCAAGTAGCTGGGACTACAAGCACACACCACCACATCAGGCTAATTTTTGTATTTTTTGTAGAGAGAGGGTTTCATCATGTTGCTCAGGCTGGTCTCGAACTCCTGAGCTCAAGCAACCTACCCACCCTAGCCTCCCGAAGTACTGGGATTACAGACACAAGCCACTGCACCTAGCCCCTGTGGCTTTTAAATAAATCCTTAGAACATAGTGAGAACCCAAAAAGGACACTGATCAAGAAGTATTCAAATCTCAACTATAAGTTAGCTGTGGACATTTTATTGTAGTATATGGTACTCTAAAACCAATTCAGGCCAGGCACAGTGGCTCACACCTGTAATCCCAGCACTTTGGGAGGCTGAAGCAGGCAGATGATTTGATGTCAGGAGTTGAAGACCAGCCTAGCCAACATCACGAAACCCTGTCTCTATTAAAACTACAAAAATTAGCCTGGCGTGGTTCTGGGTGCCTGTAATCCCAGCTACTCGGGAGATTGAGGAAGGGGAATCACTTGAACCCAGGAGGCAGAGGTCACAGTGAGCCGAGATCACACTACTACACACACTCCAACCTGGGCAACAAAGTGAGACTCCATCTCAGAATGAATGAATGAATGAGTAAATAAAACCAATTCAAAGGATGGAAAGAATAATCAAAAGATCTCTCTGATGTATATACCTGTATATTCAAACAGCAGTAAAACTTCTCAGATGATTCACAAGAAAATGATAATGATGATTACCTCTGGGGAGAAGACTCAAGTGGCTGGAGAATAGGAACAGGAGGGAGACCTTTTATTATACTCCCTTTAATATTTTAAAACTTTTATACCAAGTATATTAGCTACTCAATAAATGAATTAATTTTAATTAAAGCAAAGGGCAGTAGCCACATAAGAAAAGCACATGTTTCTGAATGGCAAATTATATCCCATGAGATTTTTGCCATCACAGGGTGGTGGTACAGCGGAAAGAACACAGACATTTGAGTCAAGCCGACCAAAGTTTTAACCCTAGTTCACCCATTTCCTAGAAACAAGTGATGCAGAAAAAGATAACTGGTTGGGAGACTTGGGAGAAAAAAAGACTCTGAGCTGCTCTTCACAATACCATGCAAAGTGGCCATTAAGAATTCATAACTTGGCCGGGCGCGGTGGCTCAAGCCTGTAATCCCAGCACTTTGGGAGGCCGAGATGGGTGGATCACGAGGTCAGGAGATAGAGACCACCCTGGCTAACATGGTGAAACCCCATCTCTACTAAAAATACAAAAATATTAGCCGGGCGTGGTGGCGGGTGCCTGTAGTCCCAGCTACTCGGGAGGCTGAGGCAGGAGAATGGCGTGAACCCGGGAGGCGGAGCTTGCAGTGAGACGAGATAGTGCCACTGCACTCCAGCCTAGGCGACAGAGCAAGACTCCGCCTCAAAAAAAAAAAAAAGAATTCATAACTTTATCCAGCCAAGGTAAAGAAAAGAAAAAAAAAAAAGAATTCAAAACTAACAAGAAAACCAATACATTATACAACTTTAAATCACAAATGACTTAAATCAGAATTTTAACCCAGAGGACACTGAACAAAATGCTCCAAACCCATGATATCTATTGAAGTATGATTTCACAGTATGACAAAAAATGATTGGGAAATTATGGAGCTGGACATCACTTTTATGAGAGAGCACTGCAATTTGGATGCAGCCAAAGGCCAGCTGGTGTAGGGACTAAATAGCCCACTCATAGGGCCCTAAATTTAAGTGAATAGCATACATATTATATTATGGCTTCAAGAAGTGGATGCATTTATAATTAAACCCAAGGTAGCAATGTCCCAGAGGAACCTGGGCATCAGGAGAGAGTTCAATAATCTCTCAGGTCTCCCAGGATTATCTTTGGCATCTGTCCCCCAAATTTCATTGTGGGGCATTCTTTATGAAGGCTGCCAGAAGTCCTAGCAGGCCGTGCTAATGTCTTCAGAGGGCCTGCCACAGAATAGGAACATGTCATTACAAGGGGATACAGAGGACAGATTTTCTGAGTTCCGTGCCTTCAAAATTCAGTTACAGTGAGAGATTCTGGTTCTCTTTAAGGCATTATTAGGAACATGGATTAATCTACTATACACTCTTGAATCTGTAAGACATGCAAATTCTTGACTGGGTGAGGTGGCTCACACCTGTAATCCCAGCAGTTTGGGAGGCTAAGGCAGGAGGATCACTTGAGGCCTGGAGTTTGAGACCAGCCTGGGCAACATAGTGAGACCCCCATTTCTACAAAAAAAAGAAAAGAAAAGAAAAAAAAAGAATGCTAGTATTAGTTGAGAGTGCGAGGCCACAAAGCTGTCTAAGAGATACGTCTCCTGATAGGCAGGGGTTATCAGCATGGTGCCTACTGTCATATGGAAAATAAGTAATACAGATACAGATTTCTAGCCAGGCTTCTTTTTTACTTGGAGCTGTGTGAGGTAGTTAGGTCTGATCGTCAGGAAGCACTAGATCCTCTCAAGATGGTGTCCTCTGGCATGAAATAGTGGAGTGATAGTCCCATACTCTACATGACCAAGCTTTGACACAGTAATTGCCACTTAGGTCAGCTCCCTCTGGCTGTGGTGGGTCCAGAATAAAAGAAAGGTATCCTGGACCAAAAACAAGTGGATAACATTTCCTGTTCTACTGAAAGTCCGTAAGACCCAACTAGGAAAGCAAGTCCTAGCCTCCACTGAGAGACAGCCAACATAGCCCACAGGCCTGAAGCTAGTCTTGTTTCTGGTAGGTGTGAAAATGAGACTAAGGGAAGCACTGGCAGTACCTGCCTAGAGTTTTGTTTGTGGTTGATTTTAGTTGGGGATCATACCATCATCACTTGTAGAGCAGGCAGGAACCTAATCTTTCAAGTGGGGAATACCTAGTTACATATACAGTATGACCTATTTCTCTGCCTCCCCTAACAGGTAGAATATTAGAAATAAGACAGGTAATAGAGTGGCAGTGAACAGTTTTAGATGGAGACCAAGAATAATAAGAGGCTATAAGAGGAGTATTTGAATATGGTGCACACTAGGGATATAAGTATCAGGTCTAATGGCTGAAAAGTAGTGGAAAGCATTGAAAACCTACTGCTTCCCATCTAAGAATCAACAAATATCAATGCAATGGACACTAGGACCAGGACATTTGACAGTAAGAGTTGAAAATGAGGAAGGGTAAGTAATTTTATTAAACATGCCTCTTTTGGGTATGCTGGTAAAAGAAATTCTTTTGAAGTTTGTGGTGGTCAAATAATTTGTGACAACCGAGCAACTAAGCAGTACATTACTGGCAATGCTTCTGAATGTTTGGTCACTTGTTATTCATGATGCGACTCACATCCAACTGTTCTGAACTGATTCATTCTTCAAGAAAATTTTTAAACAATATGTTGGGTTATGCCCTGTTCTACTAATTTAAAAGAATGATTCATACTCAGGATATTTTGGTTTATGATTTGTATAGATCACTAATTATAGGCAATACTGTAACAAAACCAGTGAAACAAACCCTTAACAGATAACCAGAAAAACCTCTTTGAAACTCCAAGGTGGGCTATATCTCAAGCAAAAGTTCAAGCTATCTTTGAGATCATAATATATATAGAAATAACACAGACCCCAGAAGCTTTTTGTTTCAGACATGGTAAGTGGTTAAGGGAGGCTTTAGGGATATCATCAATAAAAGGTACATCACAACTCTAAAAGCTACTTAGAATTTTCAGTGAAGGAATCACTGGTATTGTTAAACTAAACTATGTCAATCTCCACAATAAATTATCATTCAACTAAGTCTCAAATTCAAATTTAAAAAGTGAATCTATGATAACTTCCTTCTGTATTGTCAGGTTTAGGTCATTTTAAAATATTTATCCCTTTTAAAATTGTCATAAAATAAATGCATGTTCTTTGGAGGAAATCTGGAAAGTACAATAAAGTATAAAGAAAAAATAAAACAGGTCAGGCGTGGTGGCTTACGCCTATAATCCCAGCACTTTGGGAGGCCAAGGCGGGTGGATCACTTGAGGTCAGGAGTTTGAGGCCAGCCTGGTCAACACGGTGAAACCCTGTCTCTACTAAAAACACAAAAATTAGCCACGTGTGATGGTAGGCGCCTGTAATCCCAGCTACTCAGGAGGCTGAGGCAGGAGAATCGCTTGAACCTGGGAGGCAGAGGTTGCAGTGACCTGAGATTGTGCCACTGCACTCCAGCCTGGGTGATAGAGTGAGACTCCATCTCAAAAAAAAAAAAAAAAAAAGCTTACTTATAATCCTACCACTGAAAGCCATTATTAAAACTATATTTCCTTGTGGTTTTTCTAGGTATATGTGTATATAATTTATTTTTTAGATAACTGAGATCATCTTAATCAGGTTAGGATCCTATTTTTAAAAACTGATACATATATTTCCTATATCTTAAAAAATTATGTAAAAGTATACAATTCCATCATATGGAAATACCATAATTATCCATACTTCCTTTCTTTGTAATTTTTCACCATTATAAATAAAACCTATACATAAATCTTCCTTTGTACCTCTAGTTATTTTCCTTGAACACTTCCTAGAAGTAAAATCACTGAGTTAGAAAGGTTGTACTAATTTACATACCCTAGCAGTATAAGCAGTCATCTCACCAAACCCTCATCAGATGCTAAATCACTTTTGAATCAATTCTCAACTGTAGCCAGTGATACTGTCATTAATACAGTGGGTGGGCAAAGCAGACATGTATAAAAACTGAAAAGAGCAGAAAGTTGTTGAACTTAGCAGTAGTCAGACTGTTTGGTATGGCAACATGGTGTGTTGCTACATTATTTGACAAGATATAGGTACAAATATTATCCTTATTGAAGAGTGAAGTGTGAATACCTTAGAAAGTTTAGGTATCTTTGGAAAAGAAACAGACCAGTTTATCTCTCTAGCTCAACTTCTGACCATTTAGCCTTGTAGCTAAATGTTTATATTATACTGATACCATTTGTTGCAAGATTTGTATCAAATATGCAAATCAGATTGCACAGCCTCAGAACAGCTCTATAAATTGCGGGGCAATAAGACCTGCAAAAGTAAACATGATGTACTGAGGCTCAAGCATGCAAAAAGTCACATGCATCTCTTGGTATCTGCTACCAACTCCCAGCTGAGGCCACATCTGAAGAACATATCCTAAAAGAAAGTATATCCACCTTCTAACGTGAATATATAAAATCTAACCTGCTAAAAGGAAGGAAAGTAATGGGAATTTGTGGTGGTAGTAAGAATGATTTTAACAGAGATGCAAAGGCAATTTAAGCGGGGCGGGGCGTGTGTCTGGTTTTTTTTTTTTTTTTTTTTTTTTTGAGACGGAGTCTCACTCTGTCACCCAGGTGGAGTGCAGTGGCATGATCTCAGCTCACTAAAACCTCCACCTCCCAGGTTCAAGTGATTCTCCTGTCTCAGCCTCCTGAGCAGCTGGGATTACAGGCGCCCGCCACCACACCCAGCTAACTTTTGTATTTTTAGTAGAGATGGGGTTTTACCATGTTTGCCAGGATGATCTCCATCTCCTTGACCTCGTGATTCACCCGCCTTGGCCTCCCCAAGTGCTAGGATTACAGGCATGAGCCACCACACTAGGCCAAAAATGCCTTTTTAACACATGGTCTTAGAACAACTGGAAATCCACATGCAGAAAGATGATCTTCACTCAAATCATAGCACATACAAATGCAATGTGTGAACCTTGATTAACTTCTACAATGGTACAAAAAGGACAAGAAAGTTTGGGGGAAAACTGGGGATACTTGAATATAGGATAGATATCAATGACATTATAAAATTTTGTTAAATTCTTGGTGTGTTGGTGGTTTTGTAATCTTATATGAGTTTATATTCTAAGGTTAAAAAAAAAAACTTTCAAGAATCTTAAAGACTGTTGTCTTATTGTTGGTAATAGCACTGGGTATATTAATCCTAAAATTTGCTTGTGTACATTACTGGACACAGCAAATGAATAAATAACTTGGTGTTCTTGGGAATAGAGGTTCTCATTGGAAGATATATATGTATGTGTGTGTGTATATACATGTGTGTATATATATATGTGTATATATGTGCATAATACACACACACATATATATATTTATATGAGAGAGAGAGAGAGCGAGAGAGAGAGAGAGAGAATGAAAAAAGACCAGGAAAACCTTGTGATAAGGGTGTTAATTGATGATACCAGTATGAACGTAGTGTATTTCCTAGTTCCATCCAAAGAGCCAAGAAGCAAGAGCCCTCCTGTAGCAACGAGCAAAACTAGTGCCAAGATCTTGATTTCTAAATACCATTCCCCACTAAAAATAACCAGGCTCATTGGAGAAACGACTTATTCTAGGACTGAGGAGGCAAAGTACAAGATGAACTTGGAATATTTTGTACTAAGGAAGGAAGGAAGTGGTCAAAGAATGATAGGGCCATGTCAAAATGACACAGGATCCAGTTAAAAGGAACACTCACAGGTCAAATTCAGGACAATTTGAGCATCAAAGAAAATGGCAGAACAGGATTACAAAACACTGGGTAAAAAAAAAAATCATGTGTCCATAGTGATACTCATTTTAAAAGAGGGATAGGGGCCGGGCACAGTGGCTCAAGCCTGTAATCCCAGCACTTTGGGAGGCCGAGACGGGTGGATCACGAGGTCAGAAGATCGAGACCATCCTGGCTAACACGGTGAAACCCCATCTCTACTAAAAAATACAAAAAACTAGCCGGGCGAGGTGGCGGGCGCCTGTAGTCCCAGCTACTCGGGAGGCTGAGGCAGGAGAATGGCGTGAACCCGGGAGGCGGAGCTTGCAGTGAGCTGAGATCCGGCCACTGCACTCCAGCCTGGGCAACAGAGTGAGACTCTGTCTCAAAAAAAAAAAAAAAAAAAAAAAAAAAGAGGGATAGGGAGTATGAGAAGAGCGAAAGCTCTTCTTTACAAAAGACTGACAACTACTTAGTATAATAAAAGTGTGACAGTGACACAATAAGAAATAAATATTTGGTCTCTGACCCCAGTTCTTGGCACACAGCTTCTAAAACCCTTTTAACTCCTTGATAGGGATAAGAAGACTGTCTTTTGTTATTCATAATAAGCCCCTTTCAATCATACCTGAGTTAGTGCTAATGTGATAACTCTTGGAGGATAGAGGCTAGTTGCCACAAGAACCAACTTTGTGATTAGAGGGTTAGAACTTTCAGTCCCACCCCACTAACTCCAGGGAGAAAAGAGGAGCTGAAGGTTGAGCTAATTAATCACCAATGATCAATGATTTAACCAATCATACTTACATATGATGTGTCCATAAAAACCCCAGTCAAAGGTGTTTAGAGAGTTTCCACACTGGTGAACAAAAATGCACCCACAAGCAGGGAGAGTAGTGCACCCAAAACTCCACAGGGACAGAAGCTCCTGTGCTCAGACCCTTCCAGACTTCCCCCAGTGTATCTCTTCATCTGGCTATTTGTTTGTATCCTTTAAAATACCCTTTTAATCAATCGGTAATACCAAATTAACTGTTTGCCTGGGTTCTGTGAGCCATTCTAGCAAATTATCGAATGTGAAGAGGGGTTTGTGGGAACTCCAGTTTATGGCCAGTTGGTCAGTAGTTCAGGCAGTAACCTGGGATGTATGATTGGTGCCTAAAGTGGGGGGCAGTCTTGTGGGACTGAGCCCTTAACCTGTAGGGTGTACACTAACTCCACATCTCTAGTGTCAGAATTAAGTCATGGGACACTCAGTTGATGTCAGCGCTTGGTATGGAAAACATACTTGGTGTCAGAATTGTGCAAATATAGAGAAACCATTTTTTCCTTTTAAAAAGGAATGACAGAATTAGAAAATCATCATTTTGCAACCACAGTGTAATAATAAATTTAGGCAATGATCATAATACATCCTAAAACTAATGCATGGAAGTTTGTTTAAATAAAAGCAGTGTACACACAGTCTCAAAGTATCGCTGCCACTACAGAGTTACAAAGGAGAAAAATACCTTTGCAACAAAGAGATCCAGAAAACATCATCTGAACTAATAATTAACATCAGCATCACAAATAAAGGGACAAACTGACATCACCTGTGCAGTAACCTGAATCAAATTATGAGGAAATAATCAGACAAATCCAGATTTTAGGAAATTTTTTTGAGACGGAGTCTCGCTCTGTCACCCAGGTTGGAGTGCAGTGGTGCAATCTTGGACTCACTGCAACCTCCGTCTCAAAGGTTCAAGCAATTCTCCTGCCTCAGCCTCCCGAGTAGCTAGGATTACAGGCGCCCACCACCACACCTGGCTAATTGGCTAATTTTTTGTATTTTTAGTAGAGATAGGGTTTCACTGTGTTAGCCAGGATGGTCTCGATCTCCTGACCTTGTGATCCGACGGCCTCAGCCTCCCAAAGTGCTAGGATTACAGGCGTGAGCCACTGCACCGGCCAGAAAATTTTGTTAGGACAATTTAACTAGATCCTTGTTAGCTGTCTTGTACAATGTCTATGTCAATGTGGGATCCAGAAACCTTTGGGAGAGCAACTGTTGGTGAAGAGAGGTTACTCCTTCCCCTCTCCACCTCCTGGGGAGGGGAAAAATGAATATTTTTCTGCTCTGAATCCAAGTCAGGAGGAGCTTCACAATTTACAAAGGTTAGGGATGCCTACAAGAATGGGAGTGGAGCCAGACAGGTTGGATGTCTGTTTGGACAGGAGACTTGCTGATGTGAAATGTGTACCTATCTAAGCAGCCAAAGAGGACAGAGGAGGCAGGGCTGGGAGACGGAGAAGAGAATGGAACGGCTTGCCTATATCCTTTGTTTCTCAGGGCAAGAATAAGTGAGTTCCCATGGGTCATATGAATTCTGTGGAATGTGGTTGAGTCTGAGTTATCTTGATATTTCCCCATTCAAGAAGCCTCTAACTAACTGGATACCGCAGCAACAAGCTAAGTACATCTTTTGGTAGTAGTCGATAGCAGGACAAAATAAGTTAATCCAGAGCAATCACTCACATAAGACCCCAGGGAGTCCCCAAAAGTAACATTTAGAGACTCACGCATGCACCCCAGTGAGAAAGCCAGCACTCACCTACTCCTCAGAGGGGAGGAACAACCAAGCAATATCAGCCAGAGAGGCAACAATCACCAACAAAGAGATCAATGTCTCCTAGGAAAACTAATGTTATCACTCTTAGAACACATCTTCATTCTTCAGTCTCAACGTAAGTCTTGCCCCTGTCCCATGAAGACTGCACTGAATACTGACACAGCATGTGAATAAGACACTGCAGTGTTTCTGCACATGTAACCCAGAACTTAAAGTATAATAATAATTTTGAAAAAGACACTGCAGTGAAGTGACTGCCCATGGCATGGATATGTCTTTGTGAACTGGCATTCATCAACACAGTCCAGGTCTCCTCCAGTCCTTAGTCACTAGGACACAGAGAACACTTCTGAGAGAGACATCTCTTATTCCTGCCCAAGTGGTTCCAATAGGACCAGAGGCTCACTTTCCCACTTTTAGAAAGCCCAAGACTCATTTTGGAGCAGGTGCAACTTGGAGCATAGGAATCTCTTTGTGATGGTCCATCTGCCTAAGACACAACACCTAGCCATCCCCTCTTTGACTCCTGCTGCTTCACCAGTGCCCTAACACAGAAAGTAGACACAAGGTCCCAATGTATCTACCCTGGTCACTTACTTACTTTCTTTCCTCATTCTCCTTGCATTTCTCTCTCCTCCCATTCAAGTCAAAAGAAGCTCTTCTTAGTTAGAAATTGGGAGATTCAGGTGAAACTCTGTTCCCTCTCATAACAGTTGTCCAGAATATTTTGTGTATTCTCCTAAAATCTTAGGCTTTGGGAAGTTAAAACCACAAAGATCATTTCTTCTGCTCTCTGCCTTTCCTGTCTTTCAACAAATGGGCACAAGTCAGCCTAAATGCTAGAACTGGTAATAATATGGGGGATAGAAAACAAATGGACATAATAAATCACAATAATTACCCTACAACATTTTAAAATAAATATATCACAGTTAACAAATGAGACAAAAACTTCCCAGAATAAAAGTGAGTGCAGAATATTGTTACTGAATGTTAAAAGAGAAAGGTTTGACTTGAGACAAAATATTCGGGAAAAGCAGACAGTCTGTCTCAATACTTTTAAAGAATCCCATCACTTTTAAGAGTATATACAGGCCGGGCGCGGTGGCTCAAGCCTGTAATCCCAGCACTTTGGGAGGCCGAGACGGGTGGATCACGAGGTCAGGAGATCGAGACCATCCTGGCTAACACGATGAAACCCCGTCTCTACTAAAAAATACAAAAAACTAGCCGGGCGATGTGGCGGACGCCTGTAGTCCCAGCTACTCGGGAGGCTGAGGCGGGAGAATGGCGTGAACCCGGGAGGCGGAGCTTGCAGTGAGCTGAGATCCGGCCACTGCACTCCAGCCTGGGCGACAGAGCGAGACTCCGTCTCAAAAAAAAAAAAAAAAAAAAAAAAAGAGTATATACAAATAACTGGGTATAGAGTCACATCGTTTTTCAATTTTTTAACTTATTTATTTTTAAATAGAGACGGGGTCTCGTGATGTCGCCCAGGCTGGTTTCAAACTCCTGGCCTCAAGTGATTCTCCTGCCTTGGCCTCCCAAAGTGCTGGAATTACAGGCATGAGCCACCACTTCCAGCCAGAGTAACTCTTGTATCAAAGGGAGAGTTTCTTTAGAGCAGTAGCCCAGTGATTTCTGAAAATACTTTGGAAACATCTTATAAATGGCTGCAGAGGATTGATCCTAACACACTGGGTAGTGGGGGGCCATCCATGTGAAGGAATCTGAGGACTAGGAAGCAATAGAATCACATGATGCTACAGCTAGAAAAGTCCTAGAGATCATCTAGAACACCGCCTCCATTTATTACTTCAAGAAACTGAAGTTGACAGTGGGATGACTTCCAAAGTCAGAGAGAGACAGCAGCAAACCCAGGTTAAGAACAAGGACTCAACTGGGCTTAGTGGCTCAATGCCTATAATCCCAGCACTTTTGGAGACGAAGGCAGGCAGATCACTTGAGGTCAGGAGTTCAAGACCAGCCTGGCCAACAAAAATACAAAAATGGGCCCGGTGTGGTGACACATGACTGTAGTCCCAGCTACTCAGAGGCTGAGGCAGGAGAATCACTTGAACCAGGGAGACGGAGGTTGCAGTGTGCCAAGACTGCGCCACTGTACTCCAGCCTGGCTAACAGAGTGAGAGAGACTCCATCTCAAAAAAAAAAAGAAAAAGAATGCACAAGGACTCAATTACTTTTCTTAATAATAACTTTGTTTTTAATTGTAGAGATGGGGGTCTCACTCTGTTGCTTGGACTAGTCTTGAACTTCAGCCTTAAGCCATCCTCCCGCTGCAGCCTCCCGAAATGCTGAAATTACAAGCATGAGCCACTGTGCCTGGTCAAAAATAACTTTCAACTATTAAGAAAATTTAAGGCCACAATCCCATATCCTAGAGACAAATTTGGTTAATATTTTGATAATTATTTTCCTAATAATTTTTCTTATATTGTATAGATGCATTTACAGAAGTGTATACATGTGCTCAGGCTGCCATGACAAAATAACATAGGCTGGGGAGCTTAAACAACAGAAATTTATTTTCTCACGGTCTGAGGCTGGAAAGCCCAAGGTCAATATTCCCACAAGGTTTGGTTTCGGTGAACATCTCTTCCTGGCTTGCAGATGGTCACCTTTTTGCTGTGTCCTCACATGGTGGAGAGAGCAAGTTCTCATGTCTTTTCTTCTTAAATGGGCCCCAGCCCTATTAGATTAGGGCTCCATCCTAATGACTTCATTTAACCTTTATCACCTCCTCCCAAGTCCTATGTCCAAATACAGTCAAATTGGGAATTAGGGCTTCAGCATGTGAATTTGGAGAGGACACAATCAAGTTCATAGAATTCTGCCCTAGCCTCCCATAATTCATGTCTTTATCACACGCAAGATACATTCATTCCATCCCAACAGCCCCAAAAGTCTTAACTTGTTCAATTTCCACTTCAAAGTCTAAAGTCCCAAGTCTTACCTAATTATCATCTAAATAAGACTTGAGTGATCTTGAGTAAAGAGTCATCCTAAAGCAAAATGCCTTTCCAGCTATGAACCTGTGAAACCAGACAAGTTATGTGTTTCCAAAATAAATGGTAGGGCAGACATAGGCTAGACATTCCCATCTCAAAAGAGAGAAACAGGGAAGAAAGGAAGGGGTGACAGGTCCTAAGCAAGTTCAAAGCCTACCAAAGTGAATTCCATTACATCTAAGATTCAAGAATAATTATCTTTGGCTTGATATATCTATCTCCTTGGCTTTTCAGGAGCTGCCTCGCTGTGATAGGCCTGCCCTCTTACATAATGAAGTAAATGACCTTGCCCCCAGGTCCGTGGTGAAGGTGGCAGCCCTGATGACCTCTGTCACTTTGAGGGTAATTCTTTCCTTTCCCTGGAAAACAGCACAGATTCACAGTCAAATAGCTCTATGGTCCAGTCTTCTAGAACCTAAGAAGTCCAACAGTCTTCCTTCACTCATTTCTCTCCTCTTGCATTTTACCATAAGCAGTAAGGGAGAGCCACATCACATCTTCAAAACATTGCTTAGAAATTTCTCCTGCTAGATATGCAATTTAATTGCTCTCAGGTTCTACACCTTCTACAAAACACTAGAACACAAGTCAGCCAAGTTCTTTGCCACCTTATAACAAGGATCATCCTTCTTTCAGTTATTTCCTTATTAACTGTTTCTGAGACCTCACAAAAATTGCCCTTAAAATCTACACTCATACCAACATTCTGATCATGAATAATTATACATTCTCTAAGATGGAAGTTTTCTCTGTAGCTCTCCTCTTTTCTTTCTAAGCCCTCACCAGAATCACCTTTCATGCCCATATTCCTAACAATAATCCCTTTATGGAAATCTCAGTTTTTTCTAGCATGCACCTCAAAACTCTTCCAGCCTCTACCCATCACCCAGTTTCAAAGCTACTTGTGAATTTTTTGGTATTTGTTTCACCAACGATCCATCTCTTAGTACCAAAATCTGCAGCAGTCTTCTTGGACTGCCTTAACAAAATACCTTAGACTGGGTATCTTAAGCAACAGAAATTTATTTCTCACAGTTCTGGAGGCTAGAAAGTCCAAGATCAAGGGGCCAGCTGATTCAATTCCTGGTGAGGGCTTTCTTCCTGGCTTACAGATGGCTACCTTCTTACTGTACCCTCACTTGGTAAGGACAGAGTTCTGCTATCTCTTCTTCTTATGAGGGCACCAGCCCTATCAGATTATGACCTCACTTAACCTTTATCACCTCCTCACAGGCCCTATCTCCAAATATAATAATATTGGGGGTTAAGGCTTCAATATATGAATGGGGGGGTAGACACAATTAAGTTCATAGCAATGAGTCTTAAATTGCTTATGTGTTTATATACATATATACACACACACTGAGGGTTTTAAGTTGACCCTTAAACAACATAAGCTTGAACTACATGGGTCCTCATATGGATCTTTTTCAATGAGACACAGATAGAAAATGCAGGATGTGAAACCCGCATATACAGTGGGCCAAGTTTTCATATAGGTGGGTTCCTAAGGGCCAAGTGAGGAATTTGATTATGCACAGATTTTGGTACATGCAGGGGTCCTGGAACCAATCCCCCAAGTATACTGAGGGATAACTGTAATACTTTTTTTTTTTTTTTTTACCAAGTTTCATGAAAATGTTCCTATTATTCAAAGCATGATTTTTAATAAATGCATAATATTCTACCTTAATGACTACTATTTTTACTGCTGTTTAACTATTAAGTCATTTTCAAATTTTGCTACTTAAATAATTCTGCAGTGAACATCTTTGTACATGTATCTTTGTCTGCTGTGATGACTGAGGATAAATTTCCAGAAATTCAGCTGCTGAGTCAAAGTCTATTACTATTCAAAGACTTGGTACATATTGATAAACTGCTTCCCAGAAACCTGTAAGAATGTATACCCCCACCTGAACACAGATTATAATTAGAATAAACTTTTTTTATAAATAAAAAAATATCTATGTCATAAATGACCAAAAAGGCACAGAATTTTTTTTTTTTTTTTTTTTTTTTTGGTGAGACAGAGTCTCACTCTGTTACCCAGGCTGGGGTACAATGGCATAATCACGGCTCACTGCAGCCTCCATCTCCCCAGGCTCAGGTGATCCTCCTGGCTCTGTCTCCCAAGTAGCTGGGACTACAGGTATGCAACACCATGCCTGGCTAATTTTTGTATTTTTTTGTAGATATCAGGTTTTGCCATGTTGCCTGGGTTGGTCTAGAACTCCTGGGCTCAAGTGATCCACCCATCTCCACCTTGCAGAGTCCTAGGATTACAGGAGTGAGTCACAGTGCCTGGCCAGATTTTTTTATTATTATATTAAAGATTTGGCCAGGCGTGGTGGCTCATGTCTGTAATACTAGCACTTTCGGAGGCTGAGGTGGGCAGATCACTGGAGGTCAGGAGTTCAAGAACAGCCTGGCCAACATAGTGAAACCCTGTCTCTACTAAAAATACAAAAAAACTTAGCTGGGAGTGGTGGCATGGCCTGTAGTCCCAGCTACTTGGGAGGCTGAGGCAGGAGAATTGCTTGAACCCGGTAGGCAAAGCTTACAATGAGCCAAGATCACGACACTGCACTCCAGCCTGGATGATGGAGCAAGACTCCTTCTCAAGAAAGGAAAGAAAGAAAAAAGAGAAAAGAGAAAAGTGAAAACAGAAAAGGATAGGAAAAGGAAAGGAGAGGATAAAAGGAAAGGAGAGGATAAAAGGAAAAGGAAGGGAAAGGAAAGAAGGAAGGAAAGAGAGAGGAGAGAAAGAAAAGAAATGAACAAAGAAAAGAAAAGAAGCAAGGAAGAAAAGAAGGTAGGTTAAAGAGGACAATAAATGAAATGTATGGTTATTGATTAGATCATGGCGGGGGAGGGCTATAAAAGTATATCAAAGAGATATCTGCGCTCCTATGTTTGTTGCAGCACTGTTCACAACAGGCAAGATTTGGAAGCAACCCAAGCTTCCATCAGCAGATGAATGGAAAAGGAAAATGTGGTACATAAACACAATAGAGTACTATTTATCCATAAAAAAGATGAGATCCTGCCATTTGCAACAATATGGATGGAACTGGAGGACATTATGTTGAATGAAATAAGCCAGGCAGAGAAAGACAAACTTCACATGTTCTCACTCATTTGTGGGAGCTAAAAATTAAAACAATTGAATTCGTGGAGACAGAGAATAGAAAGATAATTACCAGAGGCTGGGAAGGGGCGTTAGGGGTGGGAGGAGATTAGGGATGGTTAATGGGTACAAAATATTGTTACCTAGAATGAGTAAGATCTAGTATTTGCTAGCACAATAGGGTGACTATGGTCAACAATAATTTATTACACATTTTTAAATAACTAAATGAGTATAACTGGAATATTTGTAACACAAAGAAATGATAAATGCTTGAGGTGATGGATACCCCATTTACCTCGATGTGATTATTACACATTGTATGCCTGTATCAAAATACTCATGTATTCCATAAATACCTACTAGGTACCCATAAAAATTAAAAATTAAATAAAATTTTTTAAAATACAAAAAAAAGCTTTCAAAATATTTTGGGGGACAATTAGGGAGTTCTTAATATAGACTGTATTATAGACAATATTACTGTATCAGTCTTAAATTTCTTGATTGTGATCATGGTATTTCAGTTATGCTGACTTTCCTAGCTCTTAGCAGAAACATGCTGATGTGTTATAGCGTGTGCAGCTTATATTCAAATGATTCATAAAATACTTGTATTTTTGTGTATGTATGTATGGAGACAGACAGAGCAACATGAGAGAAAAATAAGAGGGGGATGAGGGAAAGAGCAAATCTGGTAAAATGCTTGTCACTGAACCTAGTAAAGGGTAATGAGTGCTCTTGGTACTGTTCTTTCAACTTTTCTATAGGTTTTATTTCTCAAAATAAAAATATATGAGGAAGCAGGCAAAAGACAAGAATGGCTTATTCATAGAAAAATAACATAGCCTGTAAACATATGAAAAATATATGGGAATAAAGTTGCTTGATTATTTAAGGTTTTTTATTTCCTCCTGCCCTCTTGGCATTTGTGCTTTAATCACTTCAATTGCATTTCATCAATGAGACCTGGAAGGAGTAAAAAGTGAAATCTCAATCATTACATTTTGCTTCTATTAGCAGTCCTGGAAAAAGTTTAAAAGATTAAATCAATCAAAATGAACTCATTACAATGAGTTTTGAAAAGGACCTGTAAACATGAAAACCTGGTTTTCAATTCAGATTCTTCTGACCTTAAATGCTTGGCCCTAAATAGCAAAAAACAAAAGTTAGTAATAAATCATATGAAAAATAGGTTTTCTTTAAATAAAGAAAAAAAAAATGTTCACCTCTACCATTGGCCTTCACTTTTATCAGGAAAGTGAGCCTATAGAATGTACCACATTGAAGGCAACCAACGGATTCACAAATCATGGACAGAGGTTTTCCTTTTCAGAAACAATATGAAGGAAGCAATATAACACAGGGGTTCACACAGAGGTAGGGGCTACTAAGTCAGGTTTTCTGTGTTTGAATATTTACTTCACCAGTTACTAGCTATGTGATTTGTGGCGAATTACTCAATCTATTTATGCTTCAGTTTCCTGATCTCAAAAATGGGAACAACAGTAAAATCTGTCTTAGGGGTGTTGTGAAGTTTAAAAAAGTTAGAATACTTAAGGTCTCAGAATGGCATCTGGCATACTGTAAGACCTCAATAGTGTTAGCTGCTATGATTTGTTTGTTTTGAAACACGGTCTTGCTCTGTTGCCCAGGCTGCAGTGCAGTGGCACAATCATGGCTCACCACAGCCTCGATTTCCCAGGCTCAAGTCATCCTCCCACTTCAGCCTCCCAAGTATCTGGGACTACAGGCACGTGCCACCACACCTGGTTAATTTTTTTTTTTTTTTTCTGTAGAAATGAGATCTCAGTATGATGCCAAGGCTGGTCTCAAACTCCTGGGCTCAAGCAATCCTCCTGCCTCAGCCTCCCAAAGTGCTGGGAACCATGCCTAGCCTACAGTTCTTATTATTGCTAATATTACAACAACAAATGATACAATCATTACCATCATCTTCAACTTATAGTTGATGGAGTTTGGCATGAGATTCAGAAAAAACAGAGTAACATAAAAGTATCACAATCCCCCCCTACACACACACACACACACACACACACACACATACACCCATGTACACACATCACAGGTTGGAAAAGTGAAATAGATCAGACTCTAAGTCAGTCCTTTAGTGTCCCAAGCTGTTTTGAGGGAAACTGAGGAGAAGGTAACAATATACCAAAAATGTATGGCTCATTTCAAGAAGTAATCTATGTGATCTTAACAAATCAATCTCAGGAGAAATAAGTCAATCATTTATCAAATTTTATTGAGGTGTACTATGCATCAGGTGTTGAGTCAAATGCAAAGAACAGAAAATGGAACAATGTCTGTGTCTTTTAAAACTTTGTGTTCATGTCAAAGAAATATATATATGTCATATGATGGATGTGCACACGGAACAATGGAAGCACACAGGAGAGACCTAAGTTAGACTTGGGGGAAGCAGAAAACAGCACAAAGATTACCCAGAGTGATGATATTTAAGCTGAGCCTAAAAGAATAATAACAGGTAAACAGGGATAGAGGGGGTCAAATCATTCCTTCAGGGGTAGAAGCTAGCAAATGTAGAAAAAAAGATGAGCCCTATTCCCCTGCCTATAGCCATACAAAACCAAAAAACTTCTCCCTAAAGCTAAAAGACAGACAGCCATCAGAGGAAGGCACCTGAACAGATAGATGTGCTTCAGGAATATCTTCTGCTTACACACATGACATCCCCAGCTCAGAATAACCCATATTCGGAGAAGCAACAGAAAGTTACAATTAAGAGATTCGTAGACAAGTTTCTCACTTACAACACTGGGCGGCAGCAGTGGGCAATGGCTTCCTCTGGCTTTCTTCTTGACTAGAATACTAGAAGCAGAAAGGAGAAAATAAATAAATAAATACAATCAGAAGCCCAAGTAAAGAGAGGGAAAAAAATTACAGCTACCTATAAAAAAGTTTAGTGTCTGGAGACAAAATTTTTATTGAACAGAAACAGAACATCCTGCTCCTATTTTCTCTGTGTGATCCTGACATATAGGCCAGACTATTGGTTATGGCCCTGGCCAAGTGAGACAGGCTAAATACAACAGGATAATGAAGAACTGTCCTGACCAAGGGCACCTGGGCACCCACTCAGCTCTGCCAGGCAGCTGTAGAAAGTTTGGCCTTAGAATCCTTAGAATATTTCACAGTCCTCTGAGTTTTCCTGGAGCTAATGTATAGGAGATTTCCCTATTCAGGTGATGCAAGTGACAACCTATCTGGGGTTGTTTTCTCATTTTTAAATAATAGTGCTTCTTTGCTCATAAGGTCACATTGGAAGTAAGTGGAACTGCTTACCTAAGCATGTGGTGCACTATTTGGTATCTACAAGAGTTCCTCTCCCACTAGCACTGTAACCTCTGCCATCCCACTCACCACGACCACCACAAAAACAAGTACACGGTACTGAAGACATAAGAAAATGTTCCATAAAAGGAAAATAATTATGTCCAAATCTTGAGGATGGGCCCGATTTAGAAGGCAAAACAGAAAAAGAAAGGTACAAACAAATCAACAGAGTCTGGAAGACAGTGAGGATAGTCTGGTTCAGAGTCCACTGGAGAATTAGAAAAATGTATCTTCGGCCGGGCACGGTGGTTCATGCCTGTAATACCAGCACTTTGGGAGGCCAAGGCAGGTAGATCACCTGAGGTCAGGAGTTCGAGACCAGCCTGACCAACATGGAGAAACCCCGTCTCTACTAAAAATACGAAATTAGCCAGGTGTGGTGGCATATGCCTGTAATCCTAGCTACTAGGGAGGCTGAGGCAGAAGAATCGCTTGAACCTGGGAGGCGGAGGTTGCCATGAGCCGAGATCATGCCATTGCACTCCAGCCTGGGCAATAAGAGTGAGACGCTGTCCCAGAAAAAAAGAGAAAAGAAAAATGTGTCTTGGCCAGCAACTTGCAAATATGAGATTTGGAGTTCTCATCCTGACCTGGTCACTTATTCATAAGCTATGAGATCCAAGGCAAGTCAGAGCTTCTCTAAAACTGTCAATGAACGAGTTACTCATTAACTCAACAAATATTGATTGAGTATCCACTATGTGCAAAGCCTTGTTCTAGGCACTGGGAAAACAGAATTTGTAAATCATGGTAAGAATTCGAACTTTTCTAGTGTGCTGAGAAGCCCTTTTGGGTTTTAAGCATGAGAGGATTATGATTTGATTATACTTTTAAAAGATCTGGCTGCTGTATGAGATGAACTATAGGGAACACGAGGGGAAATAGAGTAATTATTGCAACAATCCAGATAAAAGTTAATGGTGTTGTACAAAACATTATGAGTATCAGTAGTTAAGAGCATTTCAAATGGTTGGGATCCAAAATACAAAACACTTTTTGTATATAAATATACTTTATAAGCAATAAAGTATGGTACAAATGTCAGAGGTAGATACTGTTATTACTAATTTCCACGGAGAATAAGAAAAGTCAAGCACAGTGTAAACAATATGATAGCACTAGCAAAACTGCCAATCACAAAAATGTTCAAAACATCTTTTTTTAGACAAATTCTCGCTCTTTCGCCCAGGCTGGAGCGCTGTGGAGTTATTTTGGCTCACTGCAACCTTCGCCTCCCGGGTTCAAGCAATTCTCGTGCCTCAGCCTCCCAAGTAGCTGGGATTACAGGCGTGAGCCACCACACATGGCTAATTTTTGTATTTTTAGTAGAGATGTGGTTTCACCATGTTGGCCAGGCTGGTTTTGAATTCCTGACCTCGGGTAATCTGCCTGCTTCAGCCTCCCAAAGTGCTGGGATTACAGGTGTGAACCACTGTGCCCAGCCAAGTTCAAAACATCTTGAAGGTCAAACATCCACTCCAAAGTAACAAAAGAACCTGGTTATAAATAATAGCCACTACAAATAATCATGATTTTTATAAACAGTACATAGACATAACCATGAGGAATCCCAAAATTTTAAGTATTAAGAAGAATTCAGACCTAAGAGATCAGAGTAGACATTTTCAGAAGCTATATTTAATGAATCTGTTCCAGGCCCAAAACAGAAAGCTTAAGTCCAACTAGAGTATAATTAATAATGTTAAGATGGCTAAGAAAAAAGCTACAAAATCTATCTACAAAAAACAGACAAGGATAGTAGAAGAAAGGAAAATTATAGGCCAATTTCAATTATGAATATAGAGACAAAAATCCTAATTAATAGATTACGAGGCCAAATCTGTCATATAAGTGTGTGTAATATTCATATGTGAATATGTATGTATATGTGTGCATACGTATGTATGTTAGCATATAAATGTACATATATCCTGTCCAGGTGGATATTAAATGCTAGGCCAGTTCAATATCTGAAAATCTACTCATGTAATTCACCATATTAAACAGATCAAAGGAGAAAAACTATGTGATCTAATAGATGCAGAAAAAGATTTGATAAAACCCCATACTTTTTCATGACAAAAATATTTAGAGAATAAAAAAGAAAATAAAATTTCCTTAATCTGATAAAGAGTATCTACCAAAATCAATGGCAAACAGCATACTTTAAAACTTATAAAGCAGTCCCCTTACAGTCAGAAGACGGACAAGGCTCTCCACTCTTACAATGTTAAAAATTATACTAGATGTCTTAGTCATTGAATGTTTTAAATAAAAGGTCATGAGAAACGAGAAAAGTCTGAGAAAATATCACAACCAAGAGAAACCTAAGGAGACATGACAACTAAGTGTAATGCAATATCCTGGATGAGATCCAAAAACAAAAACAAAAAAGACACAAGGTAAAAACTAAGGAAATCTGAATAAACTATGGAATTTTAGCTATTTTTTTAGTTAACAATAAAACAAATAAAAAATACTCTTTAGCTAATAATAATGTATCAATATTAGTTCATTAACTGTAACAAATGTATCATACTAATGAAACTGCCTTTGCAAAAATCATAACTAAGGAAAGTATGACAGAGAAAGAAATCAGACCTAACCAGTTCCATCTTGCTTCTAATCTTTAAGCTGTCCTTGTTCATTCCTGGGCATAGGCTGAACTAACTTGATAATAGCCCTTTTCCAAAAAGAACCCCCTTCTTGCCTGGGGACCACTCTGCCTTTGCAGGACTAACAAATTAGCTACAAGATTAGAAATCACTTTAGGGGTCATGCAGCCTCTGGCTCCAAGAGTGTCCAAGAGTCTGAACCTCACCAAATTGCTCCTGGGAATAACATCACTATTATAAAACCTAAGATCAGTGCTTGGGATATCTTGCAGACCCTGCACTAGATGGATCAGCTGATGCTACCCGTCTGGCCCAACCAGTTCTGCCATCCCACCCAGGAACAGAAGACAGCAAGAAAAACTTACTTCTACCTGCTATCATTCCATCTCCAACCTACCCAATCAGCATTCCCCACTTCCCAAACCCCTACCTGCCAAATTATCTTTAAAAACTCTGATGCCCGAATGCCCCAGGAGACTGATTTGAGTAATAATAAAACTGCAGTCTCCTGCACAGCTGGCTCTGAGTGAATTACTCTTTCTCCACTGCACCTCCCCTGTCTTCATAAATCACTTCTGTCTAGGCAGCACATAAGGTGAACCCGTTGGGCAGTTACACTAATGTAAGATGTTAATAATAAGGGAAATTATAAGATGGGGTAGGGAGGGGATGAATATCTGCTCAACATTTCTGTAAATCTAAAACGTCTAAAAAATGAAGTCTGTTAATAAAAATATATGTAAAAACAGGCCTGGCACAATGGCTCATACCTGTAATCCCAGCACTTTGGGAGGTCAAAGTGGGCAGATCACCTGAGGTCAGAAGTTCAAGACCAGCCTGGTCAACATGGTAAAACCCCATCTCTATTGAAAATACAAAAATTAGCCAGGCATGGTAGCACATGCCTGTAACCCCAGCTACTTGGGAGGCTGAGGCAGGAGAATCGCTTGAGCCCAGGAAGTGGAGAGTGCAGTGAGCCAAGATTGTGCCACTGCACTCCAGCCTGGGTGAAAGAGTAAGAATCTGTCTAAGAAAAAAAAATATATTTTATATATATTTATATAAAATGTATAAACAATTCAAACACGTAGAAACATAAAGCATAAGGACTGCAAGGAGAATAAAAACTGTAATTTAAAGATGCAAAACCTAGTTACATAGAAAATCTAAGGGAATCTCTAAACTATTAGAACTATTAGGGGTTGATGAGTAAGATCAATACTTTAAAAACATGAGTAGCAAAGCATTTACTTATAATAGTAATGTGATAACCAACTAGATAGTGTAATTTTTAGAATGTACCATTTGCAACAATTAGGAAAAAAAAATCTAACAAAAGTAGTATAACACTTACATGGATAAAAAATATCTTCCCCCCGCTATAGTCTGAAAATTTGTATCCCACCACCCCTGCCCCCACCAAAACTTCACCTGTGTGATGATACTAGGAGGTAGGGCCTTTGGGAGATGATTCGGTCATGAGGGTGGAGCCTTCATGAATGGCATAAGCACCCTTATAAAAGAGGCTCCAGAGAGCATGCTTCCATCACATGAGAATACAGCAAGGTGCTGTCTATGAACCAGGAAATGGGCCCTCACGGGACAATGAATGTGCCAGTGCCTTGATCTTGGACTTTCCAGTCTCCAGAACTATAAGAAATAAGTCTCTGTCATTTATAACCTATCCAGTTTGCATTTTTATAGCAATCCAAATAGACTAAGACATCCCCTATAGCACTTCTCAGCTTCTAATACTCAACTATATTTATTACATTTCTTGCTTACTGTCTGATTCTGCCTATGTGATCCATGAGGGCAGGGATCTTCAACCTCTGATGTATATTAAACACAGAATAGTGCACGGTACATGGTGCTTAATAATTGGTTTGGTGAATGAATAAATCTCACCAATAAACAGGGAAATACAAATTAAAACAATTTCTATACTCATTAGATTAACAAAAATTTATAATCTGATAACACCAAGTATCAGTAAGGAAACAGTGAAACAGGAAAAGGGTAAATGTAAATTGTACAATCACTTTAGAGAGCAATTTAGTAATACTCTAGTAAGGTTGAACACAGCATATCCTACAACCAAGCAACTATCATTCCAGATAAACACCCAGAGACTCTCTCAGATATAAGCATAGAGAAACAGGTTCAGAAATGTTCACTGCAGCATGCATTTATAACAGTGAAAACCTAATTGCCCATGAGTAGCAAAAGTAATACAACGTGGTACAATCCAACTCTGTAAAGTGGTAGATGCCCAAGTCAGTCTTGATTAGCACCTCTAGGCCCACGAGGTGTATGGGAAATGTCATACACTGTAGAATAAAAAAGTTAGACTCTATATTGTATTTTTAAAATGATTTTGCAGCAAGTGTGATGAAATCTTAATAATTATTGAATCTTAGGGATGGGTATACACATGGGTTTCCTTTTATTTTTCCTATATTTGTATGTATACTTAAATGTTTTTCATGATAAAAATAGAAAAAGAGAAGAGACAGAAGCCAACTTGAAGAAACTCCCATTGACCAAAGATGAGATCATTTTAGTATCAAAAACAATGTCCAGCCTGGGCAACATAGTAAGACCCCATCTCCACAAAAAATTTAAAAACTAGCTAGGTGTTTTTAAACTTGAGTCTCCTGTAGTCTCTGCTACTTGGGAGGCTGAACTGGGAGGATCACTTGAACCTAGAAATTTGAGGATGTAGTTAGCTATGATTGTGCCACTGCACTCCAGCCTGGACAACAGAGCAGGACCCTGTCTCCAAAAAAGAATGATTGCAATGGGTCGAAATACATGATCAAATATACCCAAATTTATAAATACATAGTAATATTCCATTTAAAAAAGAAAACAACTTACTGGTCACCTTGAGAAGTTGCTGAGGCAAAAGTTCATTATTCTAAAAATAGATAAGAGAATGTTTTTCTTACAAAGACTATATTTCAGTGAACCAAATAGCTAGCTGGTAAGAGAAAATATTTTTTTATAGATAAATCATAGCTAATAAATGCTGAAGGGATAATATAATTAGACTATCAGGCCAGTCACAGTGGCTTCTGCCTGAAATCTCAGCACTTTGGGAGGCCGAGGTGGGCAGACCTTTAGAGGCAGGAGTTCAAGACCAGCTTGGGCAACAAGGTGAAACCCTGTCACCACTAAAAAATACAAAAATTAGCTGGGCATGGTGGTGCATGCCTATAATCTCAGCTACTCAGGAGGCTGAGAAACTCGGGAGGCGGAGGGTGCAGCGCCACTCCAGCCTGGGCGACAGAGTAAGGCTGTCTCAAAAAAATAAAAAGAAAAGAAAGAAAGAAAACCATCATTTTTCAGACTCTAACAAAATAATCATCATCATTTGCAGCTAAAACCACTAGCTAAAAGGCTGATGGAAAAATATCATAATGAATGAAATGGGCTGACGATACTTGAATCCACTGTTGAATTTTAACATCACACCTATCACAAAAGTGAACTACAACTTAGTCTTCAAACTAATAGATGCACTTTTCAGTTTAAAGGAAGTAAGAGAGATAAAGGAACACGGTAAATAAAACCTGAGGACACAATCAGCAAAATCCACAATGTGCAGAATTCTACAAAACAGATGAGGGTAAGTGAATGATTTTACAACTAAAATGATTTAAAGAGCTGAGCTTGGTGTCTCATGCTTGTAAACCCAGCACTTTGGGAGGCTGAGGTGGGCAGATTGCTTGAGCCCAGAAGTTTGAGATCAGCCTGGGCAAATGGTGAAACACCATCTCTACAAAAAAATACAAAAATAAAATAAAGTAAAATGATTTAAGAGACATGATAGCCAAATGGGCACATCTTATCTGGCTCTTGAAATGAAAAAACCAAGTATGAAAAAACATCTTCTAGATAATAAAGGAAATTGAAAAGACTAGGTATTGGATGACACTAAGAAATTGTTAAGTTCAACATGATAATGGCATTGTGGTTTTTTTAAAAAAGCATTACCTGTTAGAGATCTATACTGATATATTTATGGGTGAGACAAGATAATACGTAGGCTTGTTTTTTGTTTTTGATACGGAATCTTGCTCTATCACTCAGACTGGAGTGCAGTGATGTGATCTTGGCTCACTGTAGCCTCTCCCTCCCGGGTTCAAGCGATTCTCCTGTCTCAGCCTCCTAAGTAGGTGGGATTACAGGTGCCCGCCACCACGCCCAGCTAATTTTTATATTTTTAGTAGAGATGGGTTTTCACCATGTTGGCCAGGCTGGTCTTGAACTCTTGACCTCAAGTGATCTGCCCACCTTGGCCTCCCAAAGTGCTGGGATTACTGGCATGAGCCACCACACCCGGCCAGATTGGTTTTAAAATACTCCAGCAAAAAAAGGGAAGAGTAACTATATTTTTTCATGTTTCAAAATTTCCATAATAAAAAAGTTTTTAAATGGAAAAGCAACCAAAATGAGATAACACTTCATACATGCTAAGAATGGAAGAATGGATATAATAAAAAAGATAATAATAAGTGTTGACATGGATATGAAGAAATTGAAACCTTTATACACTGCTGGTAAGAGTATAAAATGTCACAGCCACTTTGGAAAATAGTCTGGCAGTCTATCAGTTAAATACAGAGTTACCATGTGATCTAGCAATTCCGCTCCCAGGTCATATCCAAGAGAAGTGAAAAGATATGTCCACACAGAATTTTGTACGTAAATGTTCAAAGTAGCATTATCCATAACAGCTAACAAGTAGAAACAACCCAACTGTCCATCAACTAATGAATGAATTTAAAATATACTACATCCATACGATGGCATGTTATTTGGCAATAAAAAGGAATTTACATGCTAAAACATGAATGAAACCTTGAAAACATTATGCTAAGTGAAAGAAAACAAATGACCACATGTTACATAATTTCATTTATCAGAAATGTGCAGAATAGGTCCATAGAGACAGAAGGCTGATTAGTGGTTGGATAGGGCTGAGGAGGATAGGGAAGAATGAAGACTGATGGCTAAAGGCACAGGGTTTCTTTATGGGGCAATGAAAATATTCAAAATTGTGGTGATATCCATGGGCACAACTATGAAGCTAGTAAAAGCCACTGAATTGTAAGCTTTAAATGAGTGAACTGTATGGTATATACAAATTATATTTCAATGAAGCTGCTAAAAAGATAAACAGCATAGTGGAAGAAGGATGAAAGATAAAAACTTAGTGAGTGCCATACACTAGAATAAAAACAGAAGGCAAAAATCTGATTTGGAGTTGTGGTGACATCCATAGGGCACAACTACGAAGATACTAAAAGCCACTGAATTGTAAGCTTTATATGAGTGAACTGTACAGTATATACAAATTATATTTCAATAAAACTGCTAAAAAGATAAACTGCACAGTGGAAGAGAGGATGAAAGATGAAAACTTAGTGAGTGTCAAACCCTACAATAAAAACAGAAAGCAAAAATCTGATATGCAGTTGGGAACCACAGACCAAGAACTATTAATAGAACTTATAAAATTCCACAATTTTTGTATAAGTTATATTTGGTTTTTAAATTGTTTTAGTCCCTTCTTCTGATTCTGCATAATGACACACAGTAAAGCCTATAAAACAAAAAATGTACAACATGCTTCTTTATCAGGAAAACAAGTATGATGGCAGTCTGAAAGGTTCAGTACTACTCCACAGCCAGGCTTCAGATGAACAAAAACACAAAGTAATGTAGATGCAAAAAAAGCAGAAATGCTCAGAGTTACTAAGTGGAGAAGGAGGACTGGAGCTTTCAACAACAAAGAAAAGTTGGGATGCTGGTGTGGGCATGAGAAGAGTTATACAGTTTAATAACAGAAAGCCTACCAAGAATAAAAGAGGTAAGGGAAAACCCTGAAAAGAGTAGATGTTGCTTGTCCCAAATGCCATTTCTTCATCTTTCATTTAACTCACTGTGGGTTGAACTATGTCCTAAAAGATATGTTAGACTTCTAACCCTAGGTATCTGTGAATATGACCTTATTTTGAAACAAGGTCTCTGCAGACATAATCAAATTAATTCAATGACTAGCGTCCTTATAAGAAAAATGGAAATTTAGACACAGACACACAGAGACAGGAGAATGCATTGTGAAGACACAGACAGACACACAGGGAGGCACGTGACAACGAAGGCAGAGATCAGAATGATACATCTACAAGCTAAGGAACAGCAAGGACTGCCAGCAGCCATCAGAGGTAGAAGGGTATAGGATGCTTCCTCCTTCAGAGCCTCCAGATGGAGCTGAACTGATCTTGCTGACAGCCTAATTTCAGACTTCCAGTCTCCAGAACTGTGTGAAAACAAATTTTGGTTGTTGTAAGTCACCTAGTTTGTGGAACTTTGTTATGGCAGCTGTAGGAAACAAATACAGTCATCAAACCACTGCATTTCCCTTTATGTACTAGTCTATGGATGTGTACTCGTCATCAATCACTAAATCCAATAGCTCTATTTCATAATTCACTTGTTTTAACATGGGATACTGTCAAGAATTTCTGCCTTGGATCTGTTTTTTTCTTTGTTCCATGAATCTTTCCTGGTTATGTTATTCTCGCTCTTTAAGGTTGCCCTTTCTCAGTCTCTTTTGTTTCTCAGAATTCCATGTTTAAGGTTTCCCAAGATTTTGTTCTTGAATACTGTCTCCATATGCTCTACCTGAGGAAGTTTTTCCATTCCTATGACTTCAATTGTTTCTCATATATTAATGAAGCTCTATGCCTACAGCTCCCTACCCCATTCAAACCTCAGCTTCCGATTATCTCATGAAATTGTTTATCAAAAATTTCTGCTGAAATATCCTCTGGCACTCAAAGTATATCTTACAATCAGACCCATTTTTTAGTAGTCCACGTGTCCAAAACAAACAAATTTATCATCTTTTCTCTCCCTCAGCAAGAACAAAAACATTCTCCAATCCTGATGCCCCAGGTTGAGCTGAATGTGTTCTCTTACACACACCAGGCTCATCTCTGGAGGTAAGTTAGGACTGGCAAGACCAAACAATGCAATAGTCTAAACATCCTCAAAAACAGGACACAAATAAGAATAATATCCAAAAATCTGGGAGACAGTAGAAGCAAAAGAAATGCCTCCAACTCACACACAAAAGAGGGCAGATTCCCTGGTGCAAGCTCCTTCCCTAACAGTCCAGAGCCAGACTAGTACCACAGAATGGGAAGAATAGAATAAATGGGAGATGGGACCTTCTAGTGACATTTCAGGAAATCTTCTAGCTGTCTTTTTTCTTTAACGCAATTTAAATGATTTCATTCTCAGGACAACATGCTCTTGGACCCCTTCCTGGGCAACCTATAAAGAGTATTGGAGATTTCCCCCTATCCCTCTACACTGCAAATAAAGCTGCTCCTACCTCATTGTCAGCTCCCAAGGCATTGATTTGCTCCCATTTGTAGGTCCAATATCTGGCTTCCTCCTCTGGGATATCTATCATTAAAAAAAAAAAAAAAAGAAGAAGAAGAAAAAAGAAAAGAAATCACATCAGCAGGTAATAAATCATCAGCAGATAATACTTTATTCAGTCTAATGACTGAAGTCAGAGGGTAGTAGTGATGCACAAGTTTTAACTGGTGGTTTGGTTTTTGTCATGAACATTATCTTTACTCTTCACAAAAGCCAATACAATGTACGTTATTCCCATTGTTGTTTTGTAGATGAAGAAGCTGAAGTTCAGAGTGGTAAAATAATCTGGCCAGGGTGACAGTTTATAAAGAGATGAGCCATGATTCAAACCATGGTTTGTATGATTCCAAAAACTACATTCTTTCTATGTAACCATACTACCTTCCCCTCAGTAAGACCAAAACCATCCAAAGGATTAGCTTAGAAGAAAAGTCACATGCTGAGATATTGAGATGCTCAAAATTCAAAGGTTTTCTCCCAAAAAAATTAAAAGTAGAATTACCATGTGACACAGTTCTCCCACTTTGGATTATATATATGAAAGAGGTGAAAGCAGGATCTCAGAGATATTTGCACACCCAAGTTCCTAGTAGCATTATTCACAATAACCTAGAGTTGAAGCAACCCAAGTGTCCACTAATGGATGAAAGGATTAACAAAATGAGAGACTTGCATACGGAGCATTATTCAGCCTTAAAAGGAAGAAAATCCTGCCACAAGCCATAACATGGATAAACTTTGAGGACATTACACTAAATGAAATAAGTCCATCACAAAAAAAGACAAATACTGTATGATTTCACTTATGTAAGGTAACTAAAGTAGTCAAATTCACAGAAAAGAAAGAATGGTGGTTGCCAGTGGCTGTGGGGAGGGGGAAATGAGAAGTTGTTTGATGGGGACAGAGTTTTAGTTTTGCAAGGTGAAAAAGTTCTGGATATCTGCTGCACAACAATGTGAATGTACTTAACACTAGTGAACTGTACACTTAAAAATGGTTAAGATGCTAAATGTTCAGTTATGTCTCTTACCACAATTTTAAAAATTTTTAAAAGAAGCCATTAAAAAATACTCCATAGCTTTTATGCCTGGAAAGTATTAGATGATCAAATATTTGCTAAGTGAGTCACTAATTGAAAATATTTGAATTCTTAAAAAATAATGGTATAATGGTATATCCTCATTTCTAAATATTTCAAATTGACTATAACAACTTATCCCGAAAACTCACCTTTTAAAAACATCAAGTATGACCATATTACCAGCAGTAAAGAGAAACACTCAGGCAATATATGGATCATATCAACTTCAGAGACATTTAAACAGATACACTTTCTAGTAGCCCACATGAATAAAGCAAATATAGCCCTTACCTTTGTCCTTTGTTACCTGTCCAAAACTTCAGTTCCTTCCCTTCAACTAGCTCTTTAACAATTGGTAGCAATATTTCAAAGTCTTATTTAAAAACACACACACTCACCTTCAAATAGTCTACAACGTAATTTGTATAGTGCTTTCTCATACATATGGTACATCCATAAAATGGTATACTATGCACCTATTACAAAGAAGGAGAGTGGGAGGTGCAAGGTGGAAGAGGAGCTGCTGCTGCTGCCGGTCTATATGCTCTGATGTGGGATGATTTACCAAGATATATTAAATGCAAAACAGCAAGGAACAGGGAATGTGTTAGAATATGCTACTATTTGCGTTTTAAAAAGAAGATGGTGGGGGTGGGTGTGTGTGTGTGTGTGTGTGTGTGTGTGTGTGTGTGTGTGCGCGCGCGCGCTTATATTCAGAAACTGACTCTGGAAAGATACACAAGAAAGTATTAGTAGTGGTAGCCTATAGGAAGAAAATGGATTTCTGAAGGGACTTTTCACTGGATAACTTCTTAAACCATTGTAAATTTATTCCTGCCTCACTCCACAAAAATAGTTTTAAGGAGAAAAAATATAGAGAGATACAAGCATGTTTATCGCAGTACTATTTGTAACAGTATAAACTTCAAACAATCAAAATACCCAACAAGAAGTAGTTAAATGTATTATACAAATAGTTAAAATTAAAAGCCCCAGCTCTAGAGTCAGACCATGGCCAAAATACTTAAATACTCTCTGTCTTAGTTTGCTTATCTCTAAAGTGGGGAATAATAGTTGGGTCTGCCTCAAAGAACTGAAATGAGGATTAACTGAGCTAACATATGTGAATACTTAGTGACATGTCCACCAGCACACAATAATTCACCATAAATGTTATTTTGTTATTATTGAATCTTTTTTTTTCTTTTTTTTTTGAGACAGAGTCTCGCTCTATCACCCAGGCTGGAGTGCAGTGGCGCAATCTCGGCTCACTGCAACCTCCATGCCTCCTGGGTTCAAGCGATTCTCCTGCCTCAGCCTCCTGAGTAGCTTAGATTACAGGCGCACGATACCATGCCCAGCTAATTTTTTCTATTTTTAGTAGAGATGGGGTTTCACCATGTTGGTCAGACTGGTCTCGAACTCCTGACTTCATGATCCGCCCACCTCAGCATCCCAAAATGTTGGGATTACAGGTGTGAGTCACTGTGCCCGGCCCTGATTTTTAAATAAAATCAACCACTAAAAGTAGAAGAATAATGCCTATTTTATATAATATTTGTAACTATGTAATTAGTGAGTGAAATCAGTCAAAAAGTAATACAACATTGGCCGGGCGCGGTGGCTCAAGCCTGTAATCCCAGCACTTTGGGAGGCCAAGACGGGTGGATCGCAAGGTCAGGAGATCGAGACCATCCTGGCTAACACGGTGAAACCCCGTCTCTACTGAAAAATACGAAAAACTAGCCGGGCGAGGTGGCGGGCACCTGTAGTCCCAGCTACTCGGGAGGCTGAGGCAGGAGAATGGCGTGAACCTGGGAGGCGGAGCTTGCAGTGAGCTGAGATCCGGCCACTGCACTCCAGCCTGGGCGACAGAGCGAGACTCCGTCTCAAAAAAAAAAAAAAAGTAATACAACATTAAAAATACAACCATTTAAAGTCTCTGGAAATGGTCCTAAGTGCATACATCAAACAAAAAAACATTTATTCAAGAATATCTACTAAAATTTGGTGAAAATGGACAGTATCTGTGGTATTTGAACCAACACCCACTCCCTCCAGTTGATTTTCCCTTCACTTGCAGCTTGGTCTACGTCCCACAAGAAAGACTTCCTTTCCATTTTTCTGAAATAATAGTTGTTCTGAGTTTAGTTCTTTCCGAGTTAGCTGGAAAATCATGTCATTTTTGCTTAAATCACCACAGGATACAAGATACAAATACACTGAGATCATAAAACAACAGCAATAACAACAGGATATGCAAATATCAATCATATGAATGGGAAAAAATTAAAATAAAACTAACGGAAATCAACTAAACTAAAACAAGACACCATACAAAATAATCAAATAAAGATTAATTAGGAAATACAAAAGACTGCCAAGGATGTGCAGAAACAGGCACTCCTCAGATATAATTTATAAGAGTATAAATTGGTATAACCTTTTGGACAAGGAACTTAGTAGATTCCATAAAAAGTAATTGTGTACATACCCTTTGATCCAGCAATTCTACTTTAAGAAATTTATTCTAGGCTCAAAATGGGCAAAGATATACAGAGTTGTTAGTTAGCAGTACATAACATCAAAAAAAAAACTGAAAAAACCTACATGTCAATCAATAAAGGAGTACTTAAATAAATTATGGTAGGCTGGGCGTGGTGGCTCACACTTGTAATTCCAGCACTTTAGGAAGCCGGGGCGGGCGGATCATTTGAGGTCAGGAGTTTGAGACCAGCCTGACCAACATGGTGAAACCCTGTCTCTACTAAAAAATACAAAAAATTAACCAGATGTGGTAGCAGAAGCCTGTAATCTCAGTGACTCGGGAAGCTGAGGCATGAGAATTACTTGAACCCAGGAGGCAGAGGTTGCAGTGAGCCAAGATCGTGCTGCTGCCCTAAAGCCTAGGCAGAGCAAGACTCCATCTCAAAAAAATGAAAAAAAACAAAAACAAAAAACACAAACACAAAAACAAAAAAAAAGATAAATTACGGTAGAGGCATCTGTTCAAATGAACAAGATAGATCTTAAAGTATAACATGGAGTGATGTCCAGGATAAATGTCTCAGTAGTTTGTAAAACACTATATATCAGTATATACATATTATATAGAGTATGATCCAAATTTTGCCAAAATAAGTTTTTAGAAAGTAAGTATCATGTGTCTAAACCAAAATACAAGAATGTTAACAGTGGTTTCACACTGGGAAATGCAAAGAAGGTTAAAGGAACTGGGAAAATAAACTTTTAACTTTATCCATGTACATTTTCTTACTATTTTAATTTTTATCATGAGCATGTATTGTGATTTAATTTACATTTTAAATTGTTATTCTATTTATCAGTGCTATTTCTTAAATTAACAAATCAGAAGGTATATATAGTGACTTCAAGACAATAAATGTTTATTTTCAAAATAATAAATCTAACAAGCAAATATTTCGTAAGTCATTATAATAAATAGTCACAGAAAATTAGATGAGTTGAAGATAATGCTTTTTAGTGTAGATTCTTTAAAGCGCACCATTCTATATTCTACTTTGCACCATTCCCTGGGTGAAGTGTTATAAGAAAGAGAGTGAATGAAGACAGAATATCCTCAAAAGAGATGGTTGAGGTGACAAAATATACATTAATGAAACAACTAGCAAACAATTCCAAACAATATGGTAAAAATTATTAAATAGTTTTAAAATTTTAATCAAATAGACTCACCAAAAGGCAACTCAAATCTTGTATCAAGCAAAATTTTATGAGGAGTTGGGTTTCTAGTTCCACAGATCTCATCATCTTTCATTAACGTCTCTGCCTCCAACGTGGACCATTCCCCAGGCCCTTCCTAGGACACAAAGATCTAAGATTAAAGTTTAATCTTTCTTGGCTCCCTCTTAGTTCAAGAGTCAAGTTTTTTTCTCTGAAGTTCCGTGCTTGAGCTTCTGAGGGCCATTCACATCCTGATAAGGCAAGCACATCACTGTCACCACCTGCCTCCACTGCATGTGGCTTCTGTTTTCCCTCTTTGGTGGGGAAGCAGCTTTCAGTGCTCAGCTCTGCAGGTCTAATGAGGACAAAATGTCTCGAGTAGCATACTCTAAAACTAAGCACCTCTGTGGATCAATATTTAACCTGCACAGTTCTTAATGACTGTGTCACTGTTTCTAGTCAGTAAAAAGCTACTAACATTGCTGGCTAAATAGGACTGAACTGGGGTTGCAATGAAAATGAACTGCCCATCTGCCTGGGGGAGTAGAGACTTAGCTAGAACTAAAAGAAATACGGAAAATAGAGGCAACTTCAACTTCCCCACTCCCAGAGAAAACTCATGGTCTATGTTAACACCAAATAGGAATATAACAGATTTTGTCCAGGTGCAAATTGGGGAAATAATGCTCAGTTATGGTCTAGTCTAGGAAAGTGAGGCAAGAGTTCAATCCTAGAAAAAACGTATAGACAGTGTGAATATAAATTGCCAAACCTGGTAGTTCCTTAAACTCTGTTAGGGTTACATGCAGAAGAAGGGCACTGAAAATCAGTTCCTTGGAGATTGGTAACTCAAAGAAACAAAGCAGAGAATAGCCAGCCAGCTGGCTAAGGAAGTTTAATGGGACTCCTCCCAGGGCAGTGACTTAGAGGAGAACATAGAAACCACAAGTACCCTAAGTAAACACACACACACAGACACACACATACCTCAGAAGGGACTATCTACCTGATAAGGCTGAAGAGGTGCTCTGGAGCCTGTGAGTTCAGTCACAGGACACAGGGTAGGCCAGACTTAAATAAAATCATCTGAACCTTCAGGTGAAGTTAGGAACAGGCAGGTTGCATGCCCTCTAATTAGAAAGGGAGAAGAATAATCCAAGATGCATGGATGAATATTAGCTAAAGTGGAGCTAGCATGGGGAGAAGCAAGGGCTGGGAACCATACTTCCAAACAGGCAATGCAATGACTGACCTCATCCGACTGACGAATAGTCTTCAGTGCAATCCACACAGTCCCCACCATGGTGTCCCAGATCAGTCCTTTGTTCCATACCTCCACACTGAGACCCAGGTCCAGGCGACTAATCTCACTAAGAGAAAGAGGAAAGCCTTTTGAGGAAAGCTAGACAATATGAAAGAAACAACTACATCTCCTGTTTTGCTAAACTTTGAATGCTTTCTCACCAGAGTCCCGTCTTCAGGGAAGATCAAAATTTCCCAGAATGCCGTGACCATTTTTAGGCTCCACGAAACCTATGTAAGGTGTTCACAGAAAACTGTCTTTGTTACAGTTAAATAAGTTCCAGAGACCTGCTGCTGTACCACATAGTGCCTCCAGTTAACAATGAGGTATTGTGCAACTCAAAATTTAAGAGGGTAGATTTCATATTAAATGTTCTTAACACACGCATACAACAAAAACAGGAGACACAAGTAAACTTTTAGAGTTGATAAATATATTTATTACCTTGATTATGGTGATGGTAACACAAGTGTATACATGTCTAAATTGTATACATTAATTATGTACAGTTTTTTATATACCATTTAAACCTCAGTGGGGATGGGGGAAAAAAGAAAGAAAAATGCCTTTGTCTATCCATTCTTTCCACTTTGGAGATATAATCATGATTAGACTAATGCAGTTTCACACAATATGAGGCCAAGTAATGAGGACATTACTGCCAGGCCTGCCTGCCAATTTCCACCCATAGGCAACAGTTTCATATGTTTTATTGTCAACTAACACTGCTTCAACTTAAACTACACATTGTATACAGGAAACTTTTAGGAAAGGTAAGTCTACTTTACAAGATTTATGAGGCTAGGCATGGTGGCTCAAGCCTGTAATCCCAGCACTTTGGGAGGCGCACGGATCACCTGAGGTCAAGAGTTTGAGACCAGCTTGGCCAACGTGGCAAAATGCTGTCTCTACTAAAAATACAAAAAATTAGCTGGGCATGGGGGCGCACGCCTGTAATCCCAGCTACTTGGGAGGCTGAGACACAAGAATCACTTGAACCCAGGAGGCAGAGCCAAGATCATGCCATTGCACTCCAGCCTGGGTGACAGAGCCAGACTCCATCCCCACCAAAAAAGCTGGGGGGAAAGGGGGATTTATGAAAGGGAGTCCAGGTAGAAGTAGGGTCCCTGAGAACATGTCAGTTTGACAGGAACATGTGGTCACAGGCAAGTGAGGGGCGCTACAGTGTGCTAGTTCACACCACTCAGTCCCTGGAAACTCATTAATCATTATTAAGTTAGGCACTGTCACTTATAAGCAAAATTATTACCATGGGATAATGATAAATATAATGATTTTCCTATAATAATAACCAGGGGGAAAAAATTGAAAAGAAATCATTCCATAAAGAGCCAGATAAGTACTATTTAAAAGCAGTGTCTGGGCCGGGCGCGGTGGCTCAAGCCTGTAATCCCAGCACTTTGGGAGGCCGAGACGGGCGGATCACGAGGTCAGGAGATCGAGACCATCCTGGCTAACCCGGTGAAACCCCGTCTCTACTAAAAAAATACAAAAAACTAGCCGGGCAAGGTGGCGGGCGCCTGTAGTCCCAGCTACTCGGGAGGCTGAGGCAGGAGAATGGCGTGAACCCGGGAGGCGGAGCTTGCAGTGAGCAGAGATCCGGCCACTGCACTCCAGCCCGGGCGACAGAGCCAGACTCCGTCTCAAAAAAAAAAAAAAAAAAAAAAAAAAAAAAATAAAAGCAGTGTCATACATGGTTGAATATCTGTTTGGAAGGACTAACTCAAACATAATCCCAGTCTTAAACTAGAATATGCAAATAGTACTTGTGTTAATGCTAAAAATGTTCTCCAGAAAGCTCTTATTGAAACACAAGGCTACTTGAGGGGTAGTCCAAGAAAGATGAGAAAAGACCAATTCCAGCAGAGAGAGCAGAAAAGCATTCTTAGGAAAACAACAGCTATTTATCACAAGTAGAAGTTTCAAGTTTGTACTTGGGTTCCCTGTTGGGCTATAAAATAAATGTCCTCAGATTCACAAGTTTGAGATATAGAATGACAGCCATAGAATTAATGTCAGGTGTTGAAAATGAATAAAGCAAAGAAAATTTATCCCTTTTATATAAATATAATACAGCATAGAATGTACTGAGTTAATTTATTCATTTAATTAGCATTTCCTGAGCACTTACAAGACATATGACTAGGTGCTTTGGAGAAGAAACATAATATAGGACTCAATTTTTTTGTGTGTCCGAAAACTTCTAAGCTATCTGGAGAGCTGTTCAGAGCCACAAAGTAGATGAATAAGCCTAGCCACTAAGTTACAGTGTTCACAGTGGAGAAACTAAGCTTTCTGTCACATAATTTAATTCAGCCTAATTAACCAATTAGTCTTGGAAAATATAGGTGACATCCTCAAATCCATTGGACTTATCCATCATTTGAATATGGAATCGAAAAATTGCTTGGGCCAGGTGCAATGGCTCATGCTTGTAATCCCAGTATGTTGGGAGGCTGAGGTGGAAAGATCACTTGAGCCCAGGAGTTAGAGACCAGCCTGGGCAACATGGCAAAACCTAGTGTCTCCAAAAAAAATTTTTTTAATTAGCTAGATATGGTGGCGTGTGTCTGTAGTCCCAGCTACTCAGGAGGCTGAAGCTGGAAAACCGCTTAAGCCCAGGAAATCAAGGCTGAAGTGAGCCAAGATGGTGCCACTGCACTCCAGCCTGGTCAACAGAGTGAGATCCTGTCTCACAAGATAAAGAAAAAAAGAAAAATTGCTTGGGGATACATATATAATATTCCCAAATCAACTCCCAAATAGTATCTCAGCCAACAGACAGAAGAAATGGCCAGAGGTCTTTAACAGCTTGACTTGAACAGATAAAGAAGAAAATCTGTTCTTCAGAGAACTCTCTGGGGAGAAGGCCCAAACAATGAGTATATATTCTGTAAGAAGCTTCTCATCTCACCTACATTTGCTCAGCAGGTCCAGCTAAGAGAGGTCTGAGAGCTCTACTTATGCTTCATACCCAGGACCCTAGGGAAGTTTCTTTTCTGTTAATTAATTCAATCAACAATATACATAAACATGTGTATAGAAGACTTGGGATACACAAATTCACACAAATAGTGAAGATGCCCACCTTACCCTTAAGAAATGAACAATCTAGTCCTAAAAACAAGATATGAAAAACGTTAAAAACAAATAATATAAGAAATACCAAAATGGATATTAGATACTGCCACATAATACATCATGGAGAAGGAAAAAGGAGAACGGGAGAGAGAAAACCAACACTGGAGTTTCCGGTGACAAAAGGATAGGGTAGTAGACTAAATTCTGCAAGGAGTGAACCAAAAAAAAAAAATAAGTAAATAAATAAAATAGGACAGGATAGGAAAAATAAGGAGTAGGAAGAGCAGAAAAGTAAAGAAAGTAGCTAATAAAACCCAAGTGGAAAAGAAGAGATGGCAAAATTCACACAGCATCTCAATGTGGGAGACAGGTAGAAAATTCACACATATCACAGCAGGGTAGAAAGGGGAAGTGCTATGGGAAACTGGAAAATAAACACATAAGAATAATGCTAGCTATGCTGATGAGAGGCTGCAGAAGATCACTGTGCCTCACATAATGGGAACAGTTATAACTGGAAGTGATGGTTATAGCCAACTGGAAGTGCTAGGTTTATAAACCATAGCCAGGATTATGGCTAACACACTGGTATGGAAAGAGACTTGCATAAACCATTTGTAGCTGACTCTATACACTGCATGTGTAAAGAAGGAAACAGGTGCTTTCAGTCTCATATCACTGTCACTGTAAGAGGGAATAAATGAGGCTTATATAATCTTGAGAGAGAGGCAACCAGTGAGAAAGAAACATGACACTATTGGCCTCCTTCTGTTTGAAGCCCAGTTCTCCCTCAGCTTCCAAGACACCATTATATCCTGGCTCTTCTACTTCTCTGTTTAATCCTTTTTAGTCCCCTCTGGCCCCTCATTTAAATGCTGTCACTCTCCAGCTTCTACCCCAGTCCCTTTTCTCACCACACACATTTTATCCCTAAGCTTTCTCCTCTTCACCTATGGCTTCAACTGACCAAAATATTTCTCCAAAGCAGACTTCTTCCCTGAGTGCCGGCTCCAGGTTTCTAACTATCTTCTGTACCTCTCCTCCTTCCTATCTGTCCTATAAGAATCTCAAATATAAGACGGTCCATAACTTATATTAATCCTCATCCTACTGAATGGCATACCACGCACCCCATCGTCCAAGCAAATCTTTTGGTTCTACTTCCTGAACACCCTCTATTCATCCTTTTCTATGTATTCTGCTATTGTCCTAGCCCCAAACCTCATAATCTTTGCCTTTAACTATCACAATAATGGTCCTATAGGAAGCAATATAGGCTGACTGCAGTGGCTCACACCTGTAATCCCACAACTTTGGGAGGCCAAGGCGGGAAGATTGCTTGAGCCCAGGAGTTTGAGATTAGCCTGGGCAACATAGCGAAAACCCCATCTTTACAAAAAATAAGAACATTAACCAAGGTGTGGTGGTACATGCTTGTAGTTTCCACTACTCAGGAGGCTAAGGCAAGAAGATCACTCGAGCCCAGGAGTTAGAGGCTGCAGTAAACTATGACCATACCACCGTGCTCCAGCATGGTTGACAAAGTGAGATCCTGCCTCAAAAAAAAAAAAAAGAAGCAATATACTAAGAGCCCAGAGGATTGGAAATGTCTCCCCACAAAAATAATAACCATCCCTATGTCCCTCTAAACTGCACTATAAAACATGCAAATCGATTTCAGTTCCGTTTCAAATCTCACAGCAAATTTCAGTGCGTTTTCTCATTCAGCCCCTTCATGTCCACCTCTACCTTCCAAAAAAACAAGCATAATCTTCTGAGAAAGGAAGACCTTTACAGATAAGGAAACTAGTGCCCTATGAAGCTAAATGATTTGCCTAGTCCTTCGATATATTCTATACTTTTCTCCCCTTTTCTAGAACAGGAACACAAAATTCCTGAAACTTAAGGAGACAAAAGAAAGAAATATCAAGTTTTTAAAGCCAAAGTTTAATTAAAATCATAATATACTAAACTTTGTCATACACGAGAAACTCTACTAATATTTATTCATTTTAATTAATTGAATATAGGACATTTTACTCCATAAAGCAAAAGGATTATAAGCACAGAAATCTTCAGCCTCTGAAACAGATGACTTAGGCACACACGAAGATACAGTCTCTCACATGCATGGCCACATTCCTTCAAAGAGCCTTCTGAGAATCAAAGAAAGATGAAGTTTAATGTCATGCTAAGTCTGCTGTACTCTATTCTAATTTTGACCATTGAGAAAATCTGCCTATGTAGTATTTGCACCAACACAAATCAATTGGGAGTTTACCTGCATTATCATTCATCTCCAAGAACAAATTACAAATCCATGAGAAAACAAAACTGCACTTGTGCTTCACGTACCATGAACCTCACTTATTTCTGTAACTCCTCAGTTTTCAAAAGAGTATTTAACAGTGCCAGTACATTTTATAAATCTCAAAAATACACAAAGTCTTCTAATTGTTTCATCCAATGCAATTCCCTTTAAAAGATTATGAAATATGTAGGCACACTGCTGCTGCAAAATACTTACAACATGAAATCCTGTTCCCAGGAAGGCTGATCACCACGAACTGCTACAGTTGTGCTCTTCACATTCTGTACTTTCAGGGTCACATATGTGTTAAATTTATCTTTGAAAAAATACAAAATGGAGACAGAATACTTAGTGCTCAGATTGTTACCCAATCTCACAGAGTCCTTGGAATTAGGCAGTATAGAAATTAAAGTATTACATGTGCAGGAAAAAAATAAGCTATATATTGTATAATATAGCTTCATTCAAGACACAGTAGAGTTGCCAAAATTATAAAACTACATACTATCTTCAAGAGCATAATCTAAAATACTGTTTTTTAAATTTTAAGAAATTTTATGTATGACCCAACAAATATGCATACACACACACTCAAACTGAAACAGATTCATGAATGCCAAGATATGATACATTGATATTTCCTATTCTAATTTATTTAATCTATTACAATGTTAATCCTAACCTACTAAGTTAATTACATAGCCTACTTGCCATCTGGGGGGAAAAATCCAAATCTAATTGATCTGCTAGGAAAGATAAGGTACATAAATTTAATAAAATGTAGAAAGAGATTAGTACCAGAAGGAAAAAAGAAAAAAGTGATAAAGAACTGCAGAGCTATTAATAAGGACAAAATTTAAGGAAAAATCTTCACAAAGAAATTAGATTTCAATCTCGATCTATTCAGTTTGGCCTAAAGCACAAATTACATAAAAATAAATCTTTTTTTTTTTTTTTTTTTTTTTTTTTTTGAGACAGAGTCTTGCTGTGTCACCCAAACTGGAGTGCAGTGGCATGATCTTGGCTCACTGCAACCTCCACCTACCAGGTTCAAGCAATTCTCATGCCTCAGCTACCCAAATAGCTGGGATTATAGGTGTGCGCCACCACGCCCAGCTAACTTTTTTATTTTTTGTAGAGCCAAGGTTTCACCACGTTGGCCAGGCTGGTCTCGAACGCCTGACTTCAAGTGATCTACCCATCTCGGCCTCCAAAAGTGCTGGGATTACAAGGATGAGCCACCACACCCAGTCAAAAAATGAAATATTATCAGAATTGAGAAAAGGAAATTCTCTAACCTGAGAGTTGAGTACTAAACAAGTTGATTACTAAACAAAGGTGGTGGGCTGAAACTTCAGACTCAGGCGTCTCACCTAATTCTTACTACAGCACATTTGGCACTCGCCTCACTACATCCACATCAGCCATGATTAGGGGCACTGAATTGAGGGTTTGCTTTTCTATGTAAGAAATTAATCCTAATTTTATACAATGAAAAAATAGCAAACTATCACTTTGACTCATCGAACTGGCAAACATTGCTTAACATGATTACCTAATGTTAGAGAAAATATAAGAAAATGGGACCCATTATACACTTTCAGCTGAAGGTAAATCTTTCTTTTAAATATCATTTAAAATGGTGTAGTTTTATACTTTATCAACATGGAAAATTTACAATTATATTAAAGATATATGAGGATAAAAGCCTATACAAGGAGAATCTCCATCCATATCTACTAGTGGTAGTGCAGTAGGCCACTGAGCTATGTTTTATATCACATTGTTTTGTACTCCACCCCAACATCCAATCACACATAGCTGACCAGACCAAGAGTAAATAACCCAAGAGCAGCCAATCCATGAGCTGGCCAAAAGCTGAAACAAACCTGATTCCCTCTCAAAAGATATTAAATAGGGTAAAAGGATAAATACTGACAACTGGTGGTTGGTGCTGAAGCTAGAAGGAAGAGTTATAAATTCCATTGAGGCAGCTATTACGGGTGCAAGATGGGTAAGCATAGACAACCAGCTGGGAGAGAAACAACAGAGCAGATTCTCAGAAAAAAAGAGCCAGCAGACAGAGAAAGGTAACAACCTTTAAAACAAGAAACTGCTCAGAAACTGCTTTCATTACTGTTGTACCCAAGGTCCAGTTTTTCAGGTTTTCCTGGGTTCTCAAGCATATTCACACATTTCCAGTAATCCTCCAGCTCCCCTCCCTTCTTCCCCAGCAGTAACCAGAGGAAATCTTCCTAATGTGACAATCAAAATTGAGGAAATGCATATTAAAATAAGGAAATACCATTTTAAATCTTCAGACAGACAAAGATTTTAAAGTTTCATATCGAATGTTGATAAGGATTTGGGAAAATAAATGTTCATAAACTTTTGGTCTCAGTATATACAGTAAAAATTTGCAGAAGAAAAATTTGGCAGGAGTTATCAAATTTTAAAAATATACATATATACTTTTGACCCAGCAATTCTACTTCTGAATCTAGTACATAGACACATTTGCAAAAGCAAGCAATGAGAAGTGCACATGAACATTTATTCTTTATAATGGCAAAAAGTTGGGAACCTAAATATTAATCAAGTATTAATCAATCAGGGACCTATTAATCCGGGTACAAATCTACAACAAAATTCTGTACAGCACCTTAAAAAAATGAACCAGACACACACATACACACACACTCTTTCATGATGTGTTGCTGGGGGGGAAAAGCAGGTTGCATAAGATATGTTTCACATAGTCTATTTGTATATTTTAAATTTTATACGACCCAATAGATACATATACAGACACTCTTTTTTTTTTTTTTTTGAGACGGAGTCTGGCTCTGTCACCCAGGCTGGAGTGCAGTGGCGCGATCTCGGCTCACTGCAAGCTCCGCCTCCCGGGTTCCCGCCATTCTCCTGGCTCAGCCTCCGGAGCAGCTGGGACTACAGGCGCCCGCAACCGCGCCCGGCTAATATTTTTAGTAGAGACGGGGTTTCACCGTGGTCTCGATCTCCTGACCTTGTGATCCGCCCGCCTCGGCCTCCCAAAGTGCTGGGATTACAGGCGTGAGCCACCGCGCCCGGCTACACACACTCTTAAGCTGAAACAGGTTCATGAACTGCAAGACATGATACACTGATATTTCAATATTTATCCATTACATACCAGGGCCTGTCGTGGGGTGGTGGGCTGGGGGAGGGATAGCATTAGGAGAAATATCTAATGTAAATGACGAGTTAATGGGTGCAGCAAACCAACATGGCACATGTATACCTATGTAACAAACCTGCACGTTGTGCACATGTACCCTAGAACTTAATTTTTTTTCCACTAATTGTCAATATTTATCCTTTTATACTATTTCAGACTTTTTTCTGAGAAAAAGTCAGAAAAGGTATATCAAAACCTCTAAATATATAATTATTATTGAGAAGTAGAATTGGGTTAGCCAAGAGGTAAGAAAACTAATTTTTCACTAGATTAATGGTTTCATGAATTAATTTAGTGAAGTAATGAATTAAATTACTGAATTTGATCAATGAATTAATAACTTTTTAAAATTGCTTTGAAATAACAGCAAATACAAGAGGAAAAGACATAATAGAAGGCTGGCCTTACCTGGTGAACCCTGGAATTTGGCCCTTTTAACTGCAAGAGAAAAAAGAGGATACCATGAATGTTTCCAAGTTCATTTTACTTAAGCAACATTTATTAGGCATTATGTACCAATGTTCATGTTAGGTTTAGACTGTTAAATCTAAAACTGGAGAAAAAAAGCTGAGACTTCTGATTAAAGCTTGAAAGGCAGAGAGTCAGATGAGCCCTTAAAAGTCTATCTAATCTCATATCCAATGCAAAAATCTCTGTTCCAGGTTCCTGACAACAAGGTGGAGAGATCTAAGTTACTCCTGCAGAGGCAGCCAGTTTCATGTGAGGTATCTTCTGAAGGTTTAAGTTACAAATGTTCCTTATTTAAAACCCATCACCTTACACCTGTGCTTTGCCAGGGGCTCTTGGGCCTTTGACCACAGACTGAAGGCTGCACTGTCGGCTTCTCTACTTTTGAGGTTTTGGAACTCGGACTGCCTTCCTGGCTCCTCGGTTTGCAGATGGCCTAGTGTGGGACACCTTGTGATGATATGAGTCAATTCTCCTAAAAAACTCTCCTTCATACACACACACACACACACACACACACACACACACACACACACACACATATATATATATCTCCTATCAGTTCTGTCCCTTTAGAGAACCTTGACTAATACAGGTTCTTTCTGGGGCAGGAGGAACCTTGCAATCTACCAAGGCAGTGGAATTTCAAGCTTGAGCATACATTAAAATCACCTGAGGGCTGTTAAAGCACAGAATGCTGGGCCACATCACCTTGGTTTCTAGACTCAGTGGAGTGCAGCAGGACCTGTGAAACTGTATTTCTAACAAGTTCCCATGTGATGTTACTGGCATTTACTGGCTAAAGAACAGGGATGCTGGTAAACATTCTACAGTCTGCAGGACAGTTCTCCAGAGCAAAACCTAGCCTATCCTGCCACCAGTGCCACCCACCACTGCATGCCACCTGGAGGTCTAGAGACTAGCCTATCAAGCCTGCTGCCACCACTAAAAGCCACACATGCTGCTGAGTGGTGCAAGGACTGACACACCACTGCTACCACCGTCAACTCCTCACACGTCACCCAGGGGATCCAAGGACCCATCCACATGGTCAGCCACTGGCACTGCCAGCACCCAAGCATACCACCTGGAGGCCCAAGGGAGCCCAAAGACTGGCATTCCTAGAATGCCACTGCTACTACTGATTCCAGAGGACCAGCCCATCTGGCATATCAGTCCCCAGCAAAGTCTTGTCACAGCCTCCACTAACAATTGCAGCCTACACCACTGAAGAGCCAGGAAACTAGTCTGAATAGAAGTGAAGAAATCATACAGAGACTACACTACTGCACCCACCCAGAAAGCCAAAGCACCTTCTCCCAGCAACAATATAGATACATCTACAGAAAAAAAAGTCTTTCCCTAAAAAAGCCAATCCATAACATTAAAAGAAGGAATTATTACAACACATACACAAATATCAATAGAAGAAGAAAAGAAACATTCAGCCGGGCATGGTGGCTCACACCTATAATCCCAGCACTTTGGGAGGCCAAGGTGGGTGGATCACTTAAGGAGTTCCAGACCAGCCTGGCCAACATGGGAAATCCCATCTCTACTAAAAATACAAAAATTAGCTGGGTGTAGTGGCGCATGCCTGTCATCCTAGCTACTTGGGAGGCTGGGGTGAGAGACTCGCTTGAGCCCGGGAGGCAGAGGTTGAAGTGAGCTAAGATAGCACCACTGCACTCCAGCCTGGGTGACAGAGTGAGACCTGTCTCAAAACAACAACAACAACAAAAAACAAGAACACAAGAAACTTGTGCTCTTCTTGTCTTTTTCCAGTTCTTAGAGGAAAGGCTTTCAGCTTTTCCCCATTCAGGAGGATGTAAGCCATGGGTTTGTCACATATGGTCTTTACTATGTTGAGGTATGTTCCTTTAATGTGTAATTTTTTGAGAGATTTTTTTTTTTTTATGATGAAGGGATGCTGAATTTTATCAAATGCCTTTTCTATGTCTATTGAGATGATCTTACAGTTTTTGTCCTTCATTCTGTTGAGGTGATGTATCATATTTATTGATTTGTATATGTGGAACCATCATTGCATCCCTGGGATAAATCCCACTTGATCATGGTATATTATCTTTTTGATATATTACTTGATTTGGTTTGCTAGTATCTTGTTGACGATTTTTGCATCTGTGTTTATCAGGAGTATTTGCCTGTAGTTTTTTTTTTGTTTTTTTTGTTTTGTTTTGTTTTGTTTTGTTTTTTGCTCTGCCATTGTCTGGCCTAGTAGAAATGCCCCACTTTCACAACTCTCATTCAACTTAGTACTGGGAGTCCTAGCCAAAGCAATCAGGCAAGAGAAAGAAATCCAAGGCAACCACACTGGAAAAGAGGAAGCCAAATTGTCCCTCTTTGCACATGACATGATCTTATATATAGAAAAACCTAAAGACTCCAATGTGTGTTTTTAACTCTTAGATCTGATCAATAAATTCAGTGAAGTTGAAGAATACAAAATCAACTGCAAAAATCAGTAATAATAACTAGCTGAAAAATGAATCAAAAAAGTAATCACATTTACAATTGTTACAAAAAATATTCAATACCTGGGAATAAATTTAACCAAGGGTGAAAGACCTCTACAACAAAAATGACAAAACACTGATGACAGAAATTGAAGAGAACACAAACAAATGGAAAAACATACTATGCAAATAGGTTCTAAGAATATTGTTAAAATGACTGTATTATCCAAAGCAATCTACAGATTAAATGCAATCCCTATCAAAATACCAATGCTATTCTTCACATGAATAGAAACAACAATCCTAAAATTCATATAAACCACAAAAGACCCTGGATAGCCAAAGTAATGCTGAGTAAAATGGACAAAGCTGGAGGTATCATGCTATCTGACTTCAAAATACACCATAAAGCTATAGTAACCGAAACAGGTTACTACTGGTATAAAAACTGAGACACAAGCCAATGGAATAGAATAGAGAACCCAGAAATAAATCCATGTCTTTACAGCCAATCGATTTTTCAACAAAAGTACCAGAAAAACACAGAGGAAAGAATATCTTCAATAAATGGTGTTAGGAAAACTGAATATTACAGAAGAATGAAACTGGGCACCTATCACAAAAATCAACTCAAAATGAATTCGAGAGTTAAACATAAGACCCAAAACATTAAAACTACTAGAAGAAAACATAAGGGAAACACTTCAGGACATTAGTCTGGGCAAAGATTTTATGGCTAAGACTTCAAATGCATAGAAATAAATAAAAATAGACAAATGGTACCCTATAAAACTAAAAAGCCTTTGCACAGCAAAAGTAACAATCAATAAAGAGACAACCTACAGAATGGGAGACAATATTTGCAAACTATTCATCCAACAAGGGACTAATATCCAGAATATATAAGGAACTCAAATCAAGAGCAAAAAAAAAAAAAAAAAAAAAAAAAAAACCATTAAAAAGTGGACAAAGGGGCCGGGCGCGGTGGCTCAAGCCTGTAATCCCAGCACTTTGGGAGGCCGAGACGGGCGGATCACGAGGTCAGGAGATCGAGACCATCCTGGCGAACACGGTGAAACCCCGTCTCTACTAAAAAATACAAAAAACTAGCCGGGCGAGGCGGCGGGCGCCTGTAGTCCCAGCTACTCGGGAGGCTGAGGCAGGAGAATGGCGGGAACCCGGGAGGCGGAGCTTGCAGTGAGCTGCGATCCGGCCACTGCACTCCAGCCTGGGCGACAGAGCGAGACTCCGTCTCAAAAAAAAAAAAAAAAAAAAAAGTGGACAAAGGATCTGAAGAGACATTTCTCAAAAGAATGGCCAACATGTATATGAAAAAAATGCTCAGAGTACTAATCATCAGGAAAATTGAAATCAAAACCACAGTGAGCTATCATCTCAACCCAATTAGAATGGCTATCACCAAAACCACAAAATATATGCTGGCATGGATGGAGAGAAAAGAGAACTCACATACACTGTGGACAGGAATGTAAATTAGTACAGTCCTTATGGAAACCAGTATGGAGGTTTCCCAAAAAACCTAAAAACAGGCCGGGCGCGGTGGCTCAAGCCTGTAATCCCAGCACTTTGGGAGGCTGAGACGGGCGGATCACGAGGTCAGGAGACCGAGACCATCCTGGCTAACACGGTGAAACCCCGTCTCTACTAAAAAATACAAAAAACTAGCCGGGCGAGGTGGCGGGCGCCTGTAGTCTCAGCTACACAGGAGGCTGAGGCAGGAGAATGGCGTAAACCCGGGAGGCGGAGCTTGCAGTGAGCTGAGATCCAGCCACTGCACTCCAGACTGGGCGACAGAGCGAGACTCCGTCTCAAAAAAAAAAAAAAAACCCACTAAAAACAGAACTACCACGTGATCCAGCAATCCCATTACTGGATATTTATCCAAAGGAAAGGATGTCAGTATATCAAAGGGATATTAGCATCCCCATGTTTACTGCAGCACTATTCATGATAGCCAAGCTATAGAATCAACCTAAGTGTCAATCAACAAATGAATGAAGAAAATTTGGTATATACACACAATGGAATACTATTCAACCATTAAAAAAAGAATGAAACCCTGTCATTTGCAGCAACATGGATGGAACTGGACAGCATCATGTTAAGTGAAATAAGCTAGGCATAGAAAGACAAATTTTGCATGTTCTCACTCATGTGAGAGCTAAAATAAAGGAGATCTCCTAGAGGCAGAGAGTAGAATGATGGCTACCAGATGCTGGGAAGGGGGAGAAGGGCGGTGAAGACAGGTTGGTTAATGCGTACATATAGTCATATTGAAGGAATATGTTGTAGTGTGTGATCACAGACTGGGGTGACTATAGTTATCAATAATTTGCATATTTCAAAATAGCTAGAAGAAAAGATTTGAAATGTTCCCAACACAAATAAGTGATAAATATTTTAGGTGATGGATATCCTAAATACCCTGGGTTGAGCATTATACATTGTATGCAGGTACAGAAATATCACATGTACCTCATAAATATGTACAGTTATTATGTATCCAAAAAATGGCCTTCCCATCTGGCCCCCAAAAGATGGTATAGAAGCATGAACCATCTTATCCTTCTCTGAGTATTTATATCTTGCTTGACTCCCATGCGCACATGTGCATGTAATAACAATATTTATATGTATTTTTTCCTGTTTAAAAAATGCTATTTACAACAGCATCCCCCCAAAATATTAAATTGTTGGAACAGATTTAACAGAAGAAATGTAAGGCCTGTAAGTTAAAAACTACAAACACTGGCCGGGCGCGGTGGCTCAAGCCTGTAATCCCAGCACTTTGGGAGGCCGAGACGGGCGGATCACGAGGTCAGGAGATCGAGACCATCCTGGCTAACACGGTGAAACCCCGTCTCTACTAAAAAATACAAAAGACTAGCCAGGCGAGGTGGCGGGCACCTGTAGTCCCAGCTACTCGGGAGGCTGACGCAGGAGAATGGCGGGAACCCGGGAGATGGAGATTGCAGTGAGCTCAGATCCGGCCACTGCACTCCAGCCTGGGTGACAGAGCGAGACTCCGTCTCAAAAAAAAAAAAAAAAAAAAAAAAAAAACTACAAACACTGAGGAGAGAAATCAAAGAACTAACTAAATGAAGAGATATACCATGGTCAATGTTTGGAAGACTCACTATTGTTAAAGTGACAATTCTCCCCATATTAATCTACATATTCAAGACAAACCCAATCAAAATTCTAGCAGACATTTTTTTTAGATACTGACAAGCTGGTTTTAAAATTTATATGAAAACGCAAAGGAACAGAAGAGCCAAAAAACATTTTGGGGGAAAAAGGGTGTTGCAGTAATTATATTACCTGATCTCAAGTTATATTATAAAGATACAGGAATTAAGACAGTGTGGCAGTGGCATAAAAAGACATAATGATCAATGAAAGAAAATAGAAAGTTCAGAAACAGACCCACACACATATGGGTCAACTGATTTTCAACAAAATTGTCAAGGCAATTCAACTGAGGGAAAAGATAATCTCTTTAACAATGGTACTGAAAAATTTGATATTCATATGCAAGTGCATATACATATTTGCTTATTTTATCCTTACTGTACACAACATGCAAAACTTGAAATGAGGAATAGGAATAGAACTAACTGTGAGAGATACAACTATCAAATATCTGGAAGAAGACATAGGAGAAAATCTTAGTGACCCTGGGTTAGATTTCTTAAATTGTATGCAAAATGCATGAAGTTTAAAAGAAAAAAAATTGTACAAACTAGTGCTATGATTTGAATGTGCTATGATCTGAATACCCCATGACAATCAAAACAAAAATGGACTAATGGGATCACATCAAGTTAAATATCTTCAGCACAGCAAAGGAAACAATCAACAAAGTGAAGAAACAACCAACAGAATGGGAAAAAGTAATTTGCAAACTATTCTTCTGACAAGTGATTAATAACCAGAATATATAAGGAGCTCAAACAAGTCAATAGGAAAAAAATCTAATAATCCAATTTAAAAACAGACAAAAGACTTGAATAGATATTTCTCAAAACAAGATGGACAGGCCAGGCATGGTGGCTCATGCCTGTAATCCCAGCACTATGAGAGGCCGAGGAAGGCGGATTGCTTGAGCTCAGGAATTCCAGACCAGCCTGGGCAATGTGGTGAAACCTCGTCTCTACCAAAAATACACAAAATTAGCCGGGTGAAGTGGCATGCACCTGTGGTCCCAGCTACTCAGGAGGCTGAGGTAGGAGGATCACTTGAGACTGGGAGGCAGAGGTTGCAGTGAGCTGAATTTGCTCCACTGCACTCCAGCCTGGATGACAGAGTAAGATTCTGTCTCAAAATAAATAAATAAATAAAAACTTAAAAGACAGACACACAAATGGCAAACAAGTACATGAAAAGGTGTTAAACATCAATGATCATCAGTGAAATGCAAATCAAAACTACAATGAGGTATCATCTCACCCCAGTTAAAATGGCTTTTACCCAAAAGACAAGCAATAAGAAATGCTGGCAAAGATGTGGAGAAAGGGAACCCTTGTACATGGTTGGTAGGAATATAATTATTAGAGCCACTATAGAGAACAGTTGGAGGTTTCTCAAAAGACTAAAAATAGACCTACCATATGATCCAGCAATACCAATGCTAGGTATATACCCCAAAAAAGGAAATCAGTAAATCAGCACTCCCATGTTTACTGAAGCACCATTTAACAATAGCCAAGATTTGGAAGCAACTTAAGTGTTCATCATAACAAAAATGTGCTATATATACACAATGGAGTACTATTCAGCCATAAAAAAGAATGACATCCTGTCACTTGCAACAACATGGATGGAACTGGAGGTCATTGTGTTATGTGAACTACACCAGGCACAGAAAGACAAACTTCATATGTTCTCGCTTATTTGTGGGAGCTAAAAATTAAAACTATTGAACTCATGGAAACAGCAGAACTACTGATAACAGAAGCTACTGGAAAGAGTAGTTGGGGGGAAAGTGGGGATGATTAATGGGTATAAAAATATAGTTAGAATAAATAAGATCTAGTATGTGACAGCACAACACGGGGACTACAGTCAATAATAATTTATTGTACATTTTAAAATAACTAAAAGTATGTAATTAGATTGTTTGTTAAACAAATAAAGGATAAATGGTTGAGGTGATAGATACCCCATTTACCCTGATGTGATAAAGCACTGTATACTTTTATCAAAATATCTCATGTACCCTATAAGTATATACAAGTATTATGTACCCTAAAATTAAAAATTAAAGAATACAAAGGGGAGAACGAATAAAAATATATATTCAAATTTGCTTATACCTGCATAAACAAACTCTGCTAAAGACAAAACTAGTAATGATGAGTTATTCATACAAAAAGACAAAATTAAGCCCTTACCTCATGCTAACACAATTATGAATTATAAATGGATTAAATATCTAAATGTGACACTAAAGCTTTAAAACATTCAAAAAAATAAGAGAATGAATATCTGCACGATAGACAAATAGACAAATACACACATTTTAGAATAATAATAATCCTAAAAGGAAGGAATGCACACCAGCTTTGAGAGTGACTACAACTTGGGAGAGATTGAGACAATAAAGAAAATTTCAACTTTATCCACTGTACACTATTTTTTAAAATCTTGATTAATGTAACAAATCATTAACATTTGGTTTTTTTTTTTTTTTGAGACGGAGTCTTGCTCTGTAGCCCGGACTGGAGTGCAGTGGCCGGATCTCAGCTCACTGCAAGCTCCGCCTCGCGGGTTTACGCCATTCTCCTGCCTCAGCCTCCGGAGTAGCTGGGACTACAGGCGCCCGCCACCTCGCCCGGCTAGTTTTTTGTATTTTTTAGTAGAGACGGGGTTTCACCGTGTTTGCCAGGATGGTCTCGATCTCCTGACCTCGTGATCCGCCCGTCTCGGCCTCCCAAAGTGCCGGGATTACAGGCTTGAGCCACTGCGCCCGGCCTATCATTAACATTTGTTAAATCAAGGTGGCAAGTACATGAGTATGCAATATATTATTCTCTGTTCTTTTTTATAAGTTTGAAAATTTACAGAAAACAATGTCTTCACTTTTTTTTTTTTTTTGGAGACAAGGTCTTGCTCTGTCACCCAGGCTGGCATGCAGTGGTACAATCATGGCTCACTGCAGCCTTGACCGGCAGGGTTCAAGCAATCCTCCCGCCTTAGCCTCCCAAGTAGCTAGGACCATAGGTGTATGACACCACACCTGGCTAATTTACTACATCTTAATGTCTTAATTTAACACTTAATTTACAAGAGCTAAATAATTAAACATGAGGCCAAAGTACATAAGAAAGCGGCAGCCTTTTATTGCAAATATGCACACACTCTCGGGTGAGGTTCTCCGGTCCTCAGGTATGGGGCCAGGGAAGTCACGCTGGCCTCTGCTGGCGGCGGACTTTTATGCATTAGTACTGGAAGGTGATGGGGGGGGGCAGTGGGCGGAATAAGAGCGTGATAGGGGCGTCTCCGTAGGCCTGGCCCGGTAAGTTTCGGTTTTCTCAGATCGACGTCAGGTGGCGCATGCTCAGTTGGTCTGCACTTTCCCTGGCACGGGAAAGTTGGTGATGAAGAACCCGGAAGCAACAAGGACTCTGCCATCTTGTTCACCTTCCTCCATCTTGTCCCTTCTCCCTCACCCAAACACTTAATATTCAAATACCCACTGTTAGAAAACAATTTTTGTCTATACTTTACTGTTTATACACTGGTTTTCTACAAATGTAGCAAGGTACTGAAACTGATATACTATCTGCCAGCCATGAGTCAAGTGGCTTCTCCTAATGGTGAAAGCAGGGAACAACCAGGGCAAAGGCTCTGCACTCAAGGGACCAAAGAAGGGACCCCCATCTGGTACCACCAGCCATTCCACTGCCAATGAGGTTTCTCCCCAATGTCAAGTGTACGGAAATCTAAGGCCATCAGCCTAACACACACTAAACATATTTGTTCTATAGAATTTTTTTAATTTAACCATGAAGAAAAATCTAAACTCTCCTCCAAATTTTGGTTCTCACTCAGTTCCCTGATGCTATGAAAAATAAACACGAATACTGGCTGGGCACAGTGGCTCACACCTGTAATCCCAGCACTTTGGGAGGCCGAGGCAGGCATATTACCTGAGGTCTTGAGTTTGAGGCCAGCCTGACCAATGTGGGGAAAAGAAAAGGAAGATCAGACTGTTACTGTGTCTATATAGAAAGAAGTAGACATAAGAGACTCCATTTTGTTCTGTATTTGAGATGCTGTTAATCTGTGACCCTACCCCCAACCTTGTCCTTGCAAGAGACATGTGCTGTGGTGACTCAAGGTTTAACGGATTTTGGGCTGTGCAGGGTGTGCTTTGTTAAACAAGTGCCTGAAGGCAGTATGCTTGTGAAAAGTCATCAACATTCTCTTAATCTCAAGTACCCAGGGACACGTACAATGCCAAAGGTCGCAGGGACGTCTGCCTAGGAAAGCTAGGTATTGTCCAAGGTTTCTCCCCATGTGATAGTCTGAAATATGGCCTCCTGGGAAGGGAAAGACCGGATCATCCCCTAGCCTGACACCCGTGAAGGGTCTGTGCTGAGAACGACTAGTGTAAGAGGAAAGAAGCCTCTTGGCAGTTGAGATAGAGAAAAGCATCTGCCTCCTGCCCATCCCTGGGCAATGGAACATCTCGGTGTAAAACCCGATTGTATGTTCTGTTTACTGAGAAAGGAGAAAACCGCCTTAGGGCGAAAGGTGGGACTTGCTAGCGCAATGCTGCTCTTTATGCACTAAAAAGGTTTATGGAGATGTTTGCATATGCATATCAAGGCACAGCACTTTTCCTTAAACTTATGTCACAGAGATCTTTATTCATATGTCTTACTGCTGACCTTCTCCCTAGGATGATCCTATTATCCTACCACATCCCTTTTTCTAAGATGGTAAAGATAATTATCAATAAATACTAAGGGAACTCAGAGATCGGTGCCGGCATGGGTCCTCTGTATGCTGAGTGCCGGTCCCCTGGGCTCACTTTTTTTTTCTCTATACTCTCTCTCTGTGTCTCATTTCTTTTCTCAAAAGTCTCTCGTTCTACCTAACGAGAAACGCCCACAGGTGTGGAGGGACAGGCCACCCCTTCAGACCAACATGGAGAAACCCCATCTCTACTAAAAATACAAAATTAGCCAGGTGTGGTGGTGCATGCCTGTAATCCCAGCTACTCAGGAAACTGAGATATGAGAATCACTTGAACCTGGGAAGCGGAGGCTGCAGTGAGCCAAGATCACACCATTGCACTCCAGCCTGGGCAACAAAAGCAAACCTCCGTTTCAAAAAAAAAAAAGAAAGAAAGAAAAAGAAAAACAAAACAAAGACGAACATTAACTCTGCACATTTCTAAATTGACCACTTAACCAGACATGGTGGCTCACACCTATAATCCCAATACTTTTCAAGGTCAAGGTGAGAGAACGCCTTCAGGCCAGGAGCCTGAGATGAGCCTGGGAAACATAATGAGGCCCTGTCTCTACAAATAAATAAATAAATACATAATAATTAATTTAAAAAATAATAAATAAATAAATAAAAATGGAGCCTGGGAGGCAGAGGTTGCAGTGAGCCTTGATCACGCCACTGCACTCTAGTCTAGGTGACAGAGCCAGACCCTGTCTCAAAATTAATAAATAAATGTATTGAGCTGTATGAATCAGATCAGCTTGGACACCCATATGTCCTTTTTCACAGGTGACCTTCTAACAGATCTAGACTCACATAATTAAGAGTTTTGAAGAGTAAAATTAAAATAATAATAAAATAATAATAGTAGCTGCCTGTCAACTACAATCCTATGTTGCTTCTTGCCATCCCATGAAGTATATTTTTCATTGATAAGTCTTCTAGTCTTCTAGTGTGTGGACATGTTACCGTTTTTGTTACTTCTTTGGCCTTGGCTCTTAGGACTAGAAATCATCTATTTCAGAGAAAACCTGGTAAGAGAAAGAGCCTATCTCACAATATATAACAGAAAGTAAAAATGCCAGATACTCATTGCCCAGACTCCCTTACAGATTACAATTTTTTCTTTCTTTCCATACCTAAAATCTTGGGGTTTTTTTTTTTTTTGAGGATCTTGCTGTGTCACCCAGGCTGAAGCGCAGTGGTGCAAACACAGCTCACTGCAGCCTCCACCTCCAGGGCTCAGGCTCCTGAGTAGCTAAGACTAGGTACCTGCCACCACGCCTGGCTAATTTTTTTATTTTTTATAGAAACAAGGTCTCATTATATTGCTCAGGCTGGTCTCAAACTTTCAAGCTCAAGTGATCCTCCCTTCTCAGCCTCCGAAAGTGCTGGGATTACAGGTGTGAGCCACCGCACCCAGCCTTAACTATTTTCTGATCTTATTGCATAGGCTAGGACTGTCTGTAAACTATTGAATGTAAGTAATGATAGTAGGCATCCTTGTATTGTTCCTGACTTTAAAGAAAATACTTTTAATAAATCAATATTGACTATGATGTTTGCTATGTTTCTTTAAAGCTTATTTTGAAATAATCAGAGAGAGTTGCAAAAATAGTACAGAGAGGTCCTACGAACCCTTCACCTAGTTTCCATCAATAGTTAAGTCTTACATAACTATAGTACAATATCAAAAAGAAAAAACCTGATGTGTGTGCATAGTGTCTGTGCTATTTATCACATATGTAGACCCATGTTACTATTGCCACAATCAAGATGTAAAATATTCCACCACGAAGATCTCCCTCCTGCTACCACTTTATAGTCATACCTACACCCTCCCTCATCATCCCGAACCACTGGAACCATTAATCTGTTCTCCATCTCCATCATTTTGTCATTTGCAAAATATTATATACATAGAATCATACAGAATATGACCTTATGAGATTGGTTTTTTCCACTCAGCATAATGCCAAGTTGTTGAATGTGTGTCACTCACGTAGTTGGATGTTTTTATATCCACGCTGCCAATTGTCTTTAAATTTTTGTGTTTAGACTATTTACATTTAACGTAATTATTAAAATATTAGAGCTTAAGTCTGACATTTTATTTTCTGCTTTCTTTTCCTTGCCTTCCTGTGGATTAAATATTTTTCAAATTTCTAGTTTATCTATCATTAATAGCGGCTAACAGGAGTTAATAAAGGGGAGCAGCTATGGTCTTTCCATGGCATGTGGCTAGAGTAGAGTGGTTATTGTCCAAAAGTTTCTGTCTTGCTAGGTTTCCTCTTTCCCCATCTTTTAAAGGGAAAGGCTGTTCTTGGCTTTCTTGGGGTGTATATTCCCATTGTCATTTCTGACTAAGTTGCCAGTTGATCCAACACCCATGATATATGAGGCAAACGAACAAGCAAGCAAGCCCAGGGAACTCACTGCTATGTCATTCCATGGGTTGTGAAACCCCTAGCTGGTCTGTCATCTTCTCTTTACCTTTCAAACTCTTCTTGTGTTTGTTTTACGTACAGTGTCCAGGGTTTTGAGCTATACTTAGCAGGAGCAATACAGAACAATCCATCCTGGTCCAGAAAAGAAAGCTCCCTTTTGAATTTACCATGAATTTTTATCATGAATGCTGACTGAATTTTATCAAATGCTTTTTCTGCATCTGTTGAGATGATCCCAGGATGTTTCCTCTTTAGTCTGTTAATGTTATGGATTTTAGATGATTAATAGATGCATTAACAGATTTTCAGATGATAAACCACTCTTTTATTCCTAAAATCAACTTAACTTGATAATGCTGTATTATTGGTTTATATAAAGCTAGATACATTTTAACAATGTCTTTAAGACTTTTGGTCCTTTATTTAGGCTTGAAAATGGCCTTAGTATTTCTTTACAAAAATATTATTGTCTGGTGATAGTAATATTAAATTACTATCATCATAAAATAAGTTAGGTAAAGTTCCCTCTATTACTATTAAAACTCAGGCTCACAGACACCAGGAATCAGAAGATGCTAACAGGCCAATGCTGACTTTAGCACCTGCTCATCTGTTTTCTTATTGTTTCTGGCCTTCCAAGAATTCAACTATGTAGGAAAAAAATTGTTTCAGTTTGTCCCTGTCAATAGTGTATTCAGGTGTACTAGAATGAGAATAGTCTCCTCAGAAAACTAGCTTGTCATAGTCCAGAAAATAAAAACCCTACCCTTGAAATTATTACATCTGAATTTTAACTAAACCACATCTCTAAATTCTTCCCAGAAAAAAAAAAAACACAACCTTAGACTACTTTAACTACAATCTCTACTTTCTGCTTTACATCCTATTGTTGTCAGGAACTTTATTTTCATCTTGCTTGTAAAACTGTAATATATTAGACACAATTAAAATTATAGTAGTTTTATAAAGTATATTTATTTATTTTTGGTTTGTTTTTGAGACAGTCTCACGCTGTCACCCAGGCTGGAGTACAGTGGTGAGATCATGGCTAACTGCAGTCTTGACCTCCTAGGCTCAAATACTCCTCCCACCTCAGACTCCCCAGTAGCTGGGATTACAGGCGTGTGCCACCACACCTAGCTAATATTTAAAATTTTTTGTAGAAACAGGGTCTCACTATGTTGCCCAGGGTGGTCTCAAACTCTTGATCTCAAGCGATCCTCCCACCCCAGGCTTCCAAAGTGTTGGGATGATAGGCATGAGCCACCATTAAAGTACATTTATTTACATTTACTCAGGTTTAACAACTGTTTTACTCAATAGTCTTTCTTGTATCTCAATCCTTCCTTCTCATTTCAATTTCCCTCTTCCAGAAGCAACTGCGATAGACTGTTCAAAATTTTTCACTTATTCAACAAATACTTACTAAATGCCTACTATGTGTCAAGGATTGTTCAAGTTACTAGAAATAGAGCAGTGGAGAAACAAAAATCCCTTTCATCACTGAGCTTACTTTCTCACATTTTTGTCTGAAATGTCTATTTTACTTTCAATTTTGAATAATTTAGCTAGTAAAAAATTTCTAGATAGACAGTAATTTCTCTCAGGATCTCTACTGTTACTATTACAGTCTTAAATCAATCCGTCATTCCTTTGGGGATAATCTGTCTTTTCTTCTAATTAACTTTACGAAGTCCAGCCATTTCTCATTAAATATTGCCTCTCCTCTCTTCTCCTTTTTCTCTCCCTAAAGAACTTCTATTAACTATGTTGGACTTTCTCATTTTATCTGCAATGTCACTCAGCCTTTCTCTTTCTCCCTCTGTTACATAATGGGCAATTTCTTTCTAGTATACATTCAAAAATTCAGTAATACTCTTAACTTGTTTAACTTTTCCCTTGAGTTTTTAACTTTAATGAAATTTTTTCTATTAGTATTTTTTCTTTTTAGTTCTTTTCCAAATATACCTAGGTTTTTTTTGTTTTGTTTTGTTGTTGTTTGTCTGTTTTGAGACAGAGTCTTGTTCTGTTGCCTAGGCTGGAGTACAGTGGTGCAATCTCTACTCACTGCAACCTCTGCCTCCTAGGTTCAAGTGATTCTCCTGCCTCAGCCTCCTCAGTAGCTGGGATTACAGGCATGCACCACCACGCCCAGTTAATTTTTGTATTTTTAGAAGAAAGGGGGTTTTATTGTGTTGGTCAGGCTGGTCACAAACTACTGACCTCAGGTGATTCACCCATCTCCACCTCCCAAAGTGCTGAGATTATATGCGTCAGCCACCGTGCCCAGCTGGTCTTTTTTCTAAATATAGTATCCTTACTTTTTCAATTCCTTTTTAAACGTCTATAATCATTTCATACTCATTTTGATTTATATGCAGCTGGCTATCACCAGTTAATGAAGGTCTGATTATGTTCTATGTCATGTATCATGGCACTCTGGTTGATTTTTTTTTGTAGGTTTTATAATTTTGCATTATGAACTCATATAAAGTGTAGCTCTATCCACAGAAATTTGTGTAACCTGATGTGAGAGTGTGGCCCAAAGTTGTTTTCTAGCTTTGGACTGTCTTTTTGGGGTAGCTTCTTGGCTTAGGGATTGCTGAACCATGTAAATCAAACAAATTTGAATCTCAGACTTTTATGAGAACAAGTCTATGGTTATGAATACTCAAGTCAGACATTTTTTCCCCCATCCACCCAGAACTCAGACTACAATGAATAAACTTGCTTTTCATCTTCCCGTGAATATCTTCTAGGCCAGGCTTTAACTGAGCGTATGACCCTTTGAGAATCCTAGCTTTATGGAAACAAGGATCTTATTTTCAGCTATCTGACTCATCACCTTGTCTCTTGTCACCAGGAAGCCATTATAACCTATGTCTTTATGGTAAGAATGCCTTTGCTGCCTTATGTATTAGGTCAGGCTGCCTTAATAAGACACCATAGATTGAATGGCTTAAACAACAAGAATTTACTTCTCACAGTTCTGGGGGCTGTGAAGTCCAAGATCAAGATGCCAGCCCATTTTGTCCCTCAGTAAGGGCTCATACTTCCCGGCTTGCAGATGGCTGCCCTCTCACTGTGTCCTGATACCAGATGCAGGGGAGACAGGGAAAGGAGCACAAAAGGCCTGGTGCTGTTCTTATAAGGGTACTAACCCCATCATGAAGGCCCTACCCTCATGACCTCATCTAAACCAAATGACCTCCAAAAGGCCTCATCTACAAATACCATAACATTGGGAGCTGGGGCTTCAACACAGGGATGTGGTGGAGGGCATCACAATTCAGTCCAGCTTATGAAGAGAAGTGAATTTATACACACCACTTAGGGCACTGTCCTGGAACACAGCACTCAATATATAGTGTGTTATTTCCATTTAACTTAACCTATGCAGCCACTAGAAAAGGTGGGTACTATCATTTCCCCATTTTGCAGGTGAGAAACCTGGAATTCAAAGAGGCCTTACCCAAGGTCCCACAGCTCAAGGTCTGGAACTCAAATCTAGGTGTAATGGCATAAATTAGCTGGGCTATTTCTTAGGGGGTGGGAGGCTATTCCACTAGGAGTAACAGGTCATTAACAACTGCTCCTCCACCATCTCCCATGTTCTTAAAGCATTAGTTCTTTAATTCTTTTCCATTTTAGCCCACGGGAGAGCTGCCTTACTTTCTTGGGAGCTAAATTATATCCTTGATGGGATATTTAATATATTTGGTTAGTATCTCTAAGCTTTTGCAGTACAAGGATTTGAGGTCATGTAGTTTATAATATTCTGCGTTTCATGTTTTCATATCTCATGTGGCTTTATTCTTTACTATTTTATTTTTTTTGAGACAAAGTCTCACTGTGTCACCCAGGATGGAGAGCAGTGGCACAATCTCAGCTCACTGCAATCTCCACCTCCTGGGTTGAGGCGATTTTTGTGCCTTAGCCTCCTGAGTGGCTGGGACTATAGGCACACACAAAAAATTAAAAATAATTTTTGTATTTTTAGTGGAGACAGGTTTTCACCATGTTGGCGAGGCTAGTCTCCAACTCCTAGCCTCAAGTGATCCGCTAGCCTCCGCCTCCCCAAAGTGCTGGGATTACAGGCGTGAGCCAGCATGCCTGGCCTATTCTTAGATATTTTATACTTCTGTGCTACTGTGGATGGGATTTTTTTTCTCTTACTTTTTGTGACAACTTATTACTAATGCATAGAAAAGTTATTCTTACAGATTGCTCTGATTACCTTAGGGTCTAACTTTATGCAAAAGTGAAGCAGTCTTCCAACTAAGCTCAGGTTTTTTAGTAGTACATGTTAGCTCAGATATTTTTATCCAAAGCATACAGATAAGGTTTTAACTCAGAATAGTTATACTCAAAGCTCTTAATTTATTTCCATTATAGAAAGTACATTACTGGCTGGGTACAGTGGCTGATGCCTGTAATCCCCCCACTTGAGAGGCCAAGGCAGAACGATCACTTGAGCCCCGGAGTTCAAGGCCAGCCTGGGCAACATAGTGCAGCCTCAACCTCCCAGGCTCAAGCCATCCTTCCACCTCAGCCTCTGGAGTAGCTGGGACTTCAGACATGCACTACCACACCCAGCCAAAATTTAATAAAATAAACTTTTTATTACAATCTTTAATAATACTGCTCTACAATGAGTTTTACAATAAGCTGTAATGATGAAGGACAGAGAAACAGACATTCTCATACACTGCAGGTAAACGTGTAATTTGGAAGACTCTAGGGAGGGCAATTTGGCAGAATCTATCAAAAGTCCTAAAAAGCACTGACCTGTGCTCTCCCAGTACTACTACTCACATTGCTATACTTGCACATTTGCAAAAAATAAAGATACTCATTGTAATCTATTTGGCAATAGTAAAATGTTAGAATCAGCCTAAATATTCAATAGAAGATGAGTAGATAAGTTCAAATACACCTACATAATGACATACTATGCAATAAAAATAAGGCAGATTTACGAGTACCCACATGGAATAATTTCCAAAATACATTAATGTGAAAACACAAATCATACAGACTTAAGACCTGACACACACACACACGATAAAAGGTGTGCATAGGATGCTACCACTTACATTTTCCAAAGTGAAGACAGGCACACATATGCTTATAAGATAAAAACTCTAGAAGAACATATAGCAAGAACCTTGTTTCAGTACATGCCTCTCTCCAAGGACAACTGAGAGGAAGACATGAGAAGATTTACTTTTCACTGTATATCCTTTATTCTTGCTTAAAATTATCATGTGAATATATTATGTGTTTAAAACATAAATAGGATGCTGACTTAAAATATTTCAGCTTAAAATGACTTTTATATTTGCCACACAAAACTGCCAAAAACAATTTTAAAACTTCTCCCAAGCACAGTATTGCACTCCTGTAGTCCCAGCTACTTGGAAGGCTGAGGCAGGAGGATTCACTGAGCCCAGGAGTCAGTACAGCCTAAGCAACATAGAGAGACTCCATCTCTTCAAACAAACAAAGAAACAAACAAAACACTTCTATGGGGCATTGCAAGACTTCTGCAACAATGACCACTAACAAGAGTCCATCAAAGGTAAGTTTATACGCCAGACGCAGTGGCTCACACCTGTAATCCCGGCGCTTTGGGAGGCCAGTGTGGGCAGATCACTTGAGGTCAACACCAGCCTGGCCAACATGGTAAAACCCCATCTCTACTAAAAATACAAAAATTAGCCAGGCATGGTGGCACATGCCTGTAGTCCCAGCTACTCAAGAGGCTAAGGCATGAGAATCGCTTGAACCCAGGAAGCAGAGGCTGCAGTGAGCTGAGATCGTGCCACTACACTCCAGCCTGGGTGACAGAGTAAGACTCTGTCTCAAAAAAAAAAAAAAAAAAAAAAAAAGATAAGTTTGTAAAACAGGGAATGGTTTACAATAATTTCAAATGTCAGCCCCACGAGTAGGAATAAGTCAAACAGTGTAGCAGTGCCACTAAATAAAACTTTCTGTGATGATGAAGGAATTCTGTGTCTGCACTGTCAACTATAGTACCCACCAGATTTATGTGGCTAATGAGCATGTGAAATGTGGCTAGTGTAACTGAGAAAATGAATTTTTAAATTCATTTAATTTTAACAAATTTACATTTAAATACCCACAGGTAGCTAGTGAAAACTATACTGGACAGGAAACTATATACAAATTGAGTTGAGGAAATGGTAAGCAAGTGTGCATGGATATAAGTCAATTGCTCAAAAAATGGAATAAGGTCAATTTTAAACGTTTATTAGGAAGTACTTGTTCTTGAAATGCATAAGGTAACCAAATGCTTTTTAGAGGAAAAAAAAAAAAATTTTTTTTTTAGCAACTGAGTCTTACTTTGTTGCCCAAGCTGGTCTTGAACTCCTGGGCTCAAGCGATCCACTCACCTTGGCCTCCCAAAGTGGTGAGATTACAGGCATGAGCCACCATGACTGGCTGAGAAAACTGTTCTTGTTGCCGTGTGCTTAAAGGAAGGGTAAGGTACCTAAGGAAAGTATTAGTCCACTAGAAGGGAAAGATAACACTAAAAATAAGGTTTTCTTACTGTTAGCTCAAATGTTAGTCTGGGAATAATTAAATAAGTAACAAAATTTGTCATGTAAAATGGAAATAGAATAAAGAATGATGTAGGGAAAAGAAGCGGGTAGAAAAGGGAATAAAAACAGCGGCAATGTATAGAACTATATCATTGCCAAGTTTTCTCAAGATTCCTCATTTGGCTGGGCATGTGGCCCATGCCTAAAATCCCAACACTTTGGAAGGCCGAGGTAGGTGGATCACTTGAAGTCAGGAGTTCAAGACCAGCCGGGCCAACATGGTGAAACCCCATCTCTACTAAAAATGCAAAAATTAGCCGGGTGTGGTGGTGCATACCTGTAACTCCAGCTGTTCCTGAGGCTGAGGCAGGAGAACTGCTTGAATCTGGGAGGTGGAGGCTGCAGTGAGCCAAAATCACACCACTGCACTCCAACCTGGGCGACAGAGCAAGACTCTATTTAGAAAATAATAATAATAACTAAAGTGGAAGGGAGGCTGGGCATGGTAGCTCATGCCTGTAATCCCAGCACTTTGGGAGACTGAGGCAGGCAGATCACTTGAGGTCAGGAGATCAAGACCAGCTTGGCCAACATGGTAAAACCCCGTCTCTACTAGAAATACAAAAATTAGCCGGATGCAGTGGTATATGTCCATAATCCCAGCTACTCGGGAGGCTGAGGCAGGAGAATCGTTTGAACCCATGAGGCGGAGACTGCAGTGAGCCGAGTTTGCACCACTGCACTCCAGCCTGGGTAATGCAACAAGACCCTGTCTCAAATAAAAAACAAACAAACAAACAAAGTAAAGTATGTCAGGGAGACATACTGTTAAGTGAGAAAGTTATAGATAATTTTCATCATTTTGTGAAATACGACACTTTTATTAATCGCAAGGTGGATAAACAGTGAGAAACAGATTTTGTAAGAGAATTCCAAGTAGTAAAGTCAGTAAGGATCATAAATTGGAAAGTCAACGAAAAGCAACAAAAATATTCCTTGAAACTATCAGTGATATGGTTTGGATTTGTGTACCCACCCAAATCTCATGTCTAATTGCAATCCCCATTGTTGGAGGTGGGGCCTGGTGGGAGGTGACTGGATCATGGGGGTGGAGTTCTCATGAAAGCTTTAGCCTTTAGCACCATCCCCTTGGTGCCATTCTGGTGATGGCAAGTGAGTGAGGAGTTATGAAATCTGGTTGTTTTAAAAGTGTGTAGCACCTCCCAACTCTTGCTCTTGCTCCTGCCATGTAAGATGTGTCTGCTTCCCTTTCACCTTCCACCATGATTGTAAGTTTCCTGGGGCTTCCCCAGAAGCATAAGTGCCACCATGCTTCCTGTACAGCCTGCAGAACTGTGAGCCAATTAAACCTCTTTTCTTTATAAATTACCCAGTCTCAGGTATTTCTTTACAGCAGTACGAGAACAGACTAATACACAGAGTAAGAGTCTGAAGAGTATGAAAGGGCAGATCTATTTCAGATTGTGCCGCCTCCCTAGTTGCATTTTATTATATGAATTCCAAAGAGTAACTGAATGTTCCAAGAAGGGTATTATTTCATCTCAAAATTAGATGGGTGCCTTATTAAAATGGAATAAACCTTTATAAAATGGAATAAAACAGAATAAAGAACAAACAGCAGGGATGGCAGGTACACTTGCAGGAGTCTTGTTCCAGAAAGGGGAGTTTACAAATTGGCCAAGTGACACCCTATTTTATCCACAGACTTAAAAACGACAGTTATCTACGGGCTGACAGAGATATCCAAGACATATTTTAAGTAAAAATGCATAATACATTCTGTAAAAGCAAACCAAAAACCTCAAATCACATACAAAAATTAACTTAAAAATGTATCAAAGACCTAATATAATAGCTGAAAGTATACAAACTCTTGCAATGGTTTCTTAGCTATAATGATGAAGACACAAGCAACAAAAGAAAAAATATGTAGATAAATTAGGCTTCATCAAAATTAAAACTTTTGCACTTTAAAAGATACTATTAAGAAAGTGAAAAGCACAGAATGGGAGACAATGCTTGCAAATAATATATCTAATAAAAGTTTTGTATCTAGCATATATATAAAGAACTCATACAATTCAATAAAAAGACAAATAATCCAATTTTTAAATGGGCAAAGTATCTGAATAAATATTCCCCCAAAGAAGATATACAAATGGCCAATGAGGCCGGACATAGTGGCTTACACCTGTAATCCCAGCACTTTGGGTGGCCTAGGCAGGAGGATCACTTGGGCCCAGGAGTTTGTGACTAGCCTGGGTAACACAGGGAGATCCCCATCTCCACAAAAAAAAAAAAAAAACAGTTTCTTCTCTGCAGAGTTCATAGAAAAAAAATTATATATATAATTTTTTTTTTTTTTTTTTTGGAGGAGTCTCACTCTGTCACCCAGGCTGGAGTGCAGTGGCGTGATCTCGGCTCACTGTAAACTCCGCCTCCTGGGTTCAAGTGATTCCCCTGCTTCTGCCCCCCGAGTAGATGGGACTACAGGTGTGCACCACCACACCCGGCTAATTATTGTACTTTTAGTAGAGACGGGGTTTCATCATGTTGGCCAGGCTGGTCTTGATCTCTTGACCTCATGATCTGCCCGCCTCGGCCTCCCAAAGTGCTGGGATTACAGGAGTAAGCCACTGCGCCGCGCCCAGCCTACGCTATGGTATTACTCAGCCATTAAAAAGAATGACATACTGATACATACCACCATATGGATGAACCCTAAAACATGCTAAGTGAAAAAAGCCAGTCACAAGAACCATAAATTATATGATACCTTTTATATGATATATCCAAAACTGCAAAATCCATAGAGACAGAAGACAGATTAGTGGTTACCAGGGAACAGAGGGAGAGGGAGCAATAATTTAATGTGTATGGGTATTTTTCTTGGGATGAAAAAATTTTGGAAGTAGAGAGACACAGTAATTGCACTACACTGTGAACATACTAAAAGCCACTGAATTGCACACTTTCAAATAGTTAATTGTATGTTATGTGAATATCACCTCAATTTTTAATTTTTTTTAATTTTTATTTTTGAGACAGGGTCTCCCTCTGTCGCCCACTCAAGCCTAGACAACAGAGGGAGTGGCACAATCTCAGCTCACTGCAACCTCTGCCTCCCAGGCTTAGTGATCTTCCTACCTCCCAGCCTCCAAGTAGCTGGGACTAGAGGCATGCGCCACTACGCCCAGCTAATTTTTGCATTTTTTTTTTGAGATGGGGGTTTCACCATGTTGTCCAACCTGGTCTCAAACTCCTGGGCTCAAGCAATCCACCCACCTAAGCCTCCCAAAGTACTGAGATTACAAGCATGAGTCACTGTGCCTAGCCTAACCTCAAGTCTTTAAAAGTCTATAAAATCTTATACACAAGTGTTCATACCAGCATTATTCATTACAGTCCAAAAGTGGAAACAACCCAAATGTCCATCAACTGATGAATGAATAAACAAATTATAGTATACCCATACAATGGAATATTATTCAGGCATAAAAAGGAACAATGTACTGATACACACTACAACTTGGATGAACCTAAAAAACGTTATGTTAAGTGAAAGAAAGCAGCTACAAAAGATTATATATTGTATTATTCCATTCATAAAAAATGTCCAGAATGGGTAATTCTACAAGGACAGAAAGCAGATTCGTGGTTTCCTAGTTGGAGGAACCTCCCTAGTGGGAGGTTGGAGAAAATGGAAATGATTGCTAGTGGGTAAGAGGTTTCTTTTTTACAGTGATAATAATATTCTAAAATTTATTGTGGTGACAGTTACACAACTCTGTGAATACATTAAAAACCACTGGATTGGCCGGGCGCGGTGGCTCAAGCCTGTAATCCCAGCACTTTGGGAGGCCGAGACGGGCAGATCACGAGGTCAGGAGATCGAGACCATCCTGGCTAACATGGTGAAACCCCGGCTCTACTAAAAAATACAAAAAACTAGCCGGGCGAGGTGGCGGGCACCTGTAGTCCCAGCTACTCGGGAGGCTGAGGCAGGAGAATGGCGTAAACCCAGGAGGCGGAGCTTGCAGAGAGCTGAGATCTGGCCACTGCACTCCAGCCCGGCCGACAGAGTGAGACTCCGTCTCAAAAAAAACAAACAAAAAAAAAAAACCACTGGATTTATACTTTAAAGGGAAGAATTGCATGGTATGTAAACTACACCTCAATAAAGCTATTTTTTTTTTAATTTAAACCAAAAGGGCATGTATATATGTGTCTGTGTTTGTGTGTGTGTATTAGTCCATTCTTACATTGCCATAAATACCTGAAACTTGGTGATTTATTTTTAAAAAGAGGTTTAATTGGCTCACAGTTCCACAGGCTGTACAGGAAGCACAGCTGGGGAAAGCCTCAGGAAACTTACAATCAAGGTAGAAGGTGAAGGGAGATATAGCACTTTACATGGCCAGAGCAGGAGGAAGAGAGTGAGGGGTGAAGTGTTACACACTTTTAAATAACCAGATCTCATGGGAACTATCACAAGAATAGCACCAAGGGATGGTGCTAACCCATTCATTATCCATCACCTCCCATTAGGCCCCACCTCCAACACTGGGGATTACAATTCAACATGAGATTTGTGGGAGGCATAGAGGCAAACCATACAATTCTGCCCCTGGCCTCTCCAATCTCATGTCCTTCTCACATTGCAAAATACAATCATGCCTTCCCAACAGTCTCCCAAAGTCTTAAAACATTCCAGCATTAACTCAAAGGTCCAAAATCCAAAGTGTCATCTGAGACAAGGCAAGTCCCTTCCAGCTATGAGACTGTAAAATCAAATATGTTAGTTACTTTCAAGATACAATGGGGGTACAGGCATTGGGTATATACTCCGCTTTGAAAGGAAGAAATTGGGCAAAAGAAAAGGGCGATAGGCCTTATGAAAGTCCCAAACCTGCCGGGCGCGGTGGCTCAAGCCTGTAATCCCAGCACTTTGGGAGGCCGAGACGGGCGGATCACGAGGTCAGGAGATCGAGACCATCCTGGCTAACACGGTGAAACCCCGTCTCTACTAAAAAATACAAAAAACTAGCCGGGCGTGGTGGCGGCGCCTGTGGTCCCAGCTACTCGGGAGGCTGAGGCAGGAGAATGGCGTAAACCCGGGAGGCGGAGCTTGCAGTGAGCTGAGATCCGGCCACTGCACTCCAGCCTGGGCGACAGGGCCAGACTCTGTCTCAAAAAAAAAAAAAAAAAAAAAAAGAAAGTCCCAAACCCATTAGGCAGTCATTAAATCTTAAATCTCCAAAATAATCTCCTTTGACTCCATGTCTCACATCCAGGGCACACTGATGCAAAGAGTGGGCTCCCAAGGCCTTGGGCAGTTCCAAACCTTTTCAGGGTTCAGCCTTCAGAGTTACTTTCACAGGCTGGTGTTGAGTGCCTGTGGCTTTTCCAGGCACAGTGTGCAAGTTGCCAGTGGATCTACCATTCTAGGGTCTCGAGGACAGTGGCCCTCTTCTCACAGCTCCACTAGGCAGTGCCCCAGTGCAGACTCTGTATGGGGGCTCCCACCCCACATTTCCACTCTGCACTGCCCTAGTAGAGGTTCTCTGTGAGGGCTCGACCCCTGCAGTAGGCTTTTGCCTGGACATCCAGGCTTTTTCATACATCCTCTGAAATCCAGATGGAGGCTCCCAAGCCTCAACTCCTACACTCTGTGCATCCGCAGGCTTAACACCACATGGAAACTACCAAGGCTTACAGTTTACACTCTCTGAAGCAACCAAGCTGTACCTGGGCCCTTTTGAGCCCAGCTGGAGCTGGAGATGCCAGGATGCAGGGAGCAGTGTTCCAAGGCTGTGCAGTGCAGCAAGGCCCTGGGCCTGGCCCAGGAAACCATTCTTCCTTTCTAGGCCTCTGGGCCTGTGATGGGAGAGGCTGCCACAAAGTTCTCTGAAATGCCTTCAAGGCCTTTTCCCCATTGTCTTGAAAATTAGCACTTGGCTCCTCTTTACTTAGGCAGATTTCTGTAGCCTGACTGAATTCCTCCACTGAAAATGGGGTTTTTCTTTTCTACCACATGGCTAGGCTGCAAATTTCCCAAACTTTTATGCTCCGCTTCCCTTTTAAATAAGTTCCAGTTTCAGGTCATTTCCTTGCTAATGCATATGAGTGCAGGCTGTTAGAAGCAGCCAGGCAACATCTTGAACGTTCTGCTGCTTAGAAATTTCTTCCACCACATACCCTAAATCATCTCTCTCAAGTTCGAAGTTCCACAGATCCCTAGGGCAGAGACACAATGCCTCCAACCTCTTTGCTAACACATAACAAAACTGACTTTGATCCAGTTCCCAATAAGTTTCTCATCTCCATTTGAGAACTCCTCAGCCTGGCCTTCACTGTCCATATCACTATCAACATTTTGGTCACAACAATTTAATAAGTCTCTAAGATGTTCCAATTTTTCCCTCATCTTCTTGTCTTCTTCTGAGCCCTCCACACTCGTCCAACCTCTGCCCATTACTCAGTTCTGAAGTCACTGTCACATTTTCGGGTATCTTTATAGCAATGCTTCACTCCTTGATACCAATTTTCTGTTTTAGTCTGTTCTCATACTGCTATAAAGAAACACCTGAGACTACATACTGTATAAAGAAAAGAGATTTAATCAGCCCACAGTTCTGCAGGCTGTACAGGAAGCATGACAGCATCTGCTTCAGGAAACTTATGATCATGGCAGAAGGCCAAGGAGAAGCAGGTACATATTACATGGCCAGAGCAAGAGGAACAGAGAATGGGAGAAGATACCACACACCTTGAAAAAATAAGATCTCCAGAGAACGAACTTACTCACTAACAGGAGAAAAGCACCAAGGGGATGGTGCTGACCTATTCATGAGAACTCTGCTCCATGATCCAATCACCTACTACCAGGCCCCACCTCCAAAACTGGGGATTACAATTTGACATGAGATTTGGTAGAGACACAGATCCGAACCATATCAATATGCTTGTACATTTGTTATGAATAGGAAGATAAGTATGGAAAGATACACACCAAGTAGGGTGTTAACATTATTACCTTAATTGATAAGATGGAGACAGATGTGTAGATATATTTTTTAAAGTTTTTAAATCCTTATACATCTTCTAATGGCTCGTATATTGTATTAGTCTGTTCTCACATTGCTATAAAGAACTACTTGAGACTGAGTAATTTATTTTAAAGAGGTTTCACAGTTCCACAGGCTGTACAGGAAGCATGACAGGGGATGCCTCAGAAAACTTATGATCATGGCGGAAGGCGAAGGGGAAGCAGGCCATCTTACATGGGTGGAGCAGGAGGCAGAGAAGGTGGGAGAGGTGCTACGCATTTAAACAACGAGATCTCATGAGAACTCATTCACTGTCACAAGAATAGCAAGGGGGAAGTTCGCCCCCATGGTCCATCACCTCCCACCAGGCCCCTCCTCCAACATTAGGGATTACAATACAATTCAGCATGAGATTTGGGCGGGGACACAAATCCAAACCATATCACATATTTAAAAAAGCAGGTGTTTTGAAAAATGGCTGGGTGTAGTGGCTCTGGCCTGTAATCCCAGCACTTTGGGAGGCTGAGGCAGATCACTTGAGGCCAGGAGTTCAAAACCAGCCTGGCCAACACGGCGAAATCCCATCTCTACTAAAATTACAAAAACTAGCCGGGTGTGGTGGCACACACCTGTAGTTCCAGCTACTCAGGAGACTGAGGTGGGAGGATCGCTTGAACCTGGAAGGCAGAGGCTATAGTAAGCCAAGATCACACCACTGCCCTCCAGCCTGGGCGAGAGAGCGAGACTCTGTCTTAAAAATAAAAAATAAAAAAATTAAATATTTAAATAAGAAAGCACTATATTGCTCAATCAATATCAACAACTTCCTCAAGACTGTTAAAAAAATACCAGATTGAATAAACTTGATATTCATCTAATTATGAAGCTAATTTAAAAGAAATATTTAGGCCATGTTCAGTAGCTTAAGCCTGTAATCGCAACATTTTGGGAGACTGAGGCAGGAGGAATGCTTGAGCACAGGAGCTCAAGACCAGCCTGAGCAACATAAGGAGATCCTGTCTCTACAAAAAAATTGAAAATTAGCTGGGCATGGTGGCACATGCCTGCAGTCTCAGCTTCTCTGGAGGCTGAGGTGGGAGGATTGCTTGAGCCTAGGAGGTCAAGGATGCAGTGAGCCATGATCGTGCTACTGCCTGGGCAACAGAGCAAGACCATGCCTCAAAAAAAGAAAATAAATAAATAAATAAATAGATTTTTTAAAAGTAGTATTTTCAGAGTCAAAGCTGGGAGGTACTTTAGCACACAATTCCTACCTCATCCATATTACTACTATAATATGTAAAAAACAAAAAGATGTGTGGAAAAGAACTATTCATTACAAAACACTGAGGTTCTTATAAAACTCCAGCCAATATGAAAACCCTGGAAGTCAGGGCTAAAAAGAAAATGTCTGGGCAGCGCATTCTCCCCAAGATCCTTACAAGTAAAGACAGAAATAGGAGAATATACAAGAACTGTACCTAACCCTCAAAAAATTTGTAACTTTAGCTCCTGAGTCTCTCTGACCTTGATATAGAACCAAAGCTACCACAGGCACCCTTGAGATTATGGGAAATAATCCTATTCACACTGACTCTGCAGCCAGTGACCTGGTTCCTCAGGCACAGGGAATGGCTAACTTGCCTTCTTCTAGCCAGTTCTATGCACGGAACAATTTCCAAAGCATTGCGGCACTAGTTCCCGTGTTTGTAACCCATTTATTTCAGAATCTAGAAGTAAAAAGGGGTGTCACCTCCCAAATACAATAACCACCATTTCTTATGTAAAACTTAACATTTTAAAAGATAGAAATGAAAAAAACAAAAGATAGGAATAATACATAATCACACTGCCCTGTATATATATGTATGCATATATATGTGTATATGCATTAGCATGGTTACAATAATTAATTTGTATATTCAGCTATATTTTTACATTTGTCAAATATTTGGACATAAAAATGGACCGTGACATCCAACTGACCAGTTGACTCAGCTGTTCTGACTGCCTAGCAAGATGTTCATGAAGGAGGAGCAAGAAAAAAAACAACTCTAACAAAGCTGAATATTCCGTCTGCGCAGACAGATCTAGCTTTTTAAAACAGAATCACCAAGACTAACTTTAAAAAGTATTTTTCAGGGCCAGTATGGCCCTCTGAGAATTATGAAAAAGTGTATCTGAGACCTTATGAACGCCCTTTTCTTGGAAAGAAAAGGCTAAAATCATAAATAAGATAAAAAAGACTAAAATCAGGGACAAGATTTAACAAAATATAACCCATGAGGATGTAAACAAAAAAGTATCTGAGACAGATCTCAATCAATTTAGAGGTTACTTTTGCCAAGGTTAAGGACCATGGCCTGTGACACAGCCTCAAGAAGTCCTGAGAACATGTGCCCAAGGTGATTGGGTTACAGATTGGTTTTATACATTTTAAGGCAAGGACAAAAATTGATACATACTAAGTATAAGTTGGTTTGGCCCGGAAAGGGGGCACATTGATACAGGTGTTACGAAGAAATTACTTAGGCAGATAGTAAGGGTACAGAAGTCCTTGGTAAGGTTTTGTTTTTAATAAGAAACAGCCCCAAATCATTTTTTAACAAAGAACAGCCTGTAAAATCAAGCTGCAGACATAGATGCTGGCAGGTGTGCCAATCATGTTCAAAATAGTGGCTCCATCTTCCCTTCTCTGCCAGCCATGTGTATAGAAAGGAGCAAACAAAATGGCATCAGTCAAGGGGAAAGTTCATTTGCACAAAAAGATGAGGGTGGGGTGGCCAGTACTATGTAAATGTCATACCTGATTGAACCAATTTGTGAGCCCTATGTAAATCAGACACTGCTTCCTTAAGACAAAAGGCACCACCAGCCCGCCTTTTGCTCTCAGAAGTCCCCTCTCTTCCACTAGAGAGAGAGCTGTTTTCCTTTCTCTTTTTCTCTTACCTATTAAACCTGCATTCCCAAACTCCTCATATGTGTCCATGTCCTAAATCTTCCTGGCACGAGATGACGGACCCTGGGTATTTACCCTAGACCATGTAGCCAATTCATATCAGGGCGCTCACTCAGGATACCAAGGTACAACATTCACCAAAATGGTGAGTAGAGGAGTGGACTCCAACTCTTTCCTTTCATTTTGGGGCTGTTGACCTCCATTTTAGAACTAAATCAAATCAATAATGGGCATCTGTTAGCCAGTTAAAAACACGGTTAGCATGGCTGCCATTTTTAAGGACTCGGATGTGAGATTTACTGGGAAGAACACAGAGAATCCCCCAGCACCCATGGGTTGCTGGGCATGTTGGTCATGTTTAAACCAACTTCCTTTCATGGAGGACTTAGCCATTGTGTGGTGCTGTAAGAGGTTCTAGAGCAACTGAGGATTTCTGGCCAGGGCTACCTTCAGGTGTTATCCAAAGGCTTCTGGACTGATCCCAGCCTCCGACCGCCTGATAGGGTGTTGGCAACAGGATCTCCAACTTCTCTATCATAATTTCCTCCTTTCCTGTCTGCGACTGTCGTATCTCCTCTTCTCTCTGTGTATGCTATATGAGGGAAGTTTTACAGTTCAGTTAAGTAATCTTGTTTGGCAAGATCAGAAAATGTTGTAGGGGATATAGCTCAAGGGAAGGTGCCTTTGTGATTTTCTAGAAACAGAGGGTTCCCCCCAACAGTGAGCATCACTCTCTGCCCTCGGTCTGAAGAGCATATGGCATTTGCAGGTCTCTCTCTGCCTTTGGTCTAGAGAGCAAACGCAACTTCCAAGTCACTCTGCCCTTGGTCTGGAGAGCACATGGCATATCCAGGCCTCTCTCTGACCTAGGACTGGAGAGGACATGGCATGTCAAGGTCACTCTGCCCTTGGTCTGGAGAGCACATGGCATTTCAAGGTCAACAGTACCATCTAGTGGAATAGGGATCCTCTCCATGAGGCATATTGTCAGTCCTTTACCAAAAACAGCCTAGCTTCCCAATTCTCTTCCCTTTTTGAGCCTCTCTCCTACAAACCAGGCTTCATGCTGCTTCTGTAAAAGGGAAAATTCTGGCTTCAACAACTAGGAATAAAATATCCTCTGAAGCCAAATTTTATTCTTGATACTGCCCCATCAACATGAAAACAGCCATTTAGTCCCTACAATCCTTTTTTTTTTTTTTTTTTTTGAAACGGAGTCTCACTCTGTCACCCAGGCTGGAGTGCAATGGCGCAATCTCGGCTCAATGCAACCTCCGCCTCCTGGGTTCAAGTGATTCTCCTGCCTCAGCCTCCTCAGTAGCTGGGATTACAGACACAGGTGGATTACATGCTACCACGCCCAGCTAATTTTCATATTTTTAGTATTGACAGGGTTTCACCATGTTGGTCAGGCTGGTCTCAAACTCCTCACCTCATGAACCACCTGCCTACCAAAGTGCTGGGATTACAGGCATGAGCCACCACACCCAGCCCCTACGATCTTTTAAGGAACCTATTCTGCCTCCAATCAGAATAGTACTTAATTAGTAAGGGGATTTTTAAGTTCAGAAGTTAACCAGAACCATTCTCTGAGGATAAACACTTTGGCATGGACTGTAACAGCAGGATATAGAGCTCAAACCAGCACACTTTCTCGATTAAGGAGGGAAGTGCAACAGTTGCCCAAATGCAGCTGTCACATAGTCTCTCCCAAGATCCATTTTTCAGAGAGCCAGGCAGGTCACACAAGTCAGGAAGTCAAAGGGAAATCACAGGCAGAGGACTTGAGTTGCATGAATGAGCGTGACTAATTCCAATCACTTAGTTCCTCTGGTTCCATGGCTGGGGGTCACACCTGCAACTATGGGTGGCACATTCAACAAGGTGCCAGGACCCGGAAACCATGGAGGGAAAACAGCAGGAGGGACATCCTCACTGTTTTCCTCTCCACCCCGGGTCATACCAAAAGGAAGGTGAAAACAAGAGATGCCTTTTTTATTGCTTCTCTTTCTAGATGGGTAACAGATCATCTTCAGCTTGCACCCCTCTGGAGTACATTCTGAAGCACAAGGACTCCTTTGACTCTAATAATTTAAAGAAAAATCAGCTTTTTTTTTTTTTTTTTTGCACAAGGGCATGAACTTACTAGACCTTTGCAGGTGTTACAAAATCAACCCAGCTATTTTAGTAGTCATATCAGGCGGGCCTATAGCAAATGATTCTCCAAAGTTAGAGAAGTAACTTCCAGGGGAACAATCTAAGGATCTCCCTTATTCAGGGGCCCTTCAAGTTCCCTTTTCATTACAGTACTTTAGGCAAACAAAGGGAGACTTAGGCCAAGCCTCCAACGAGGCTGATAGGTATATAGAAACTTTCTGAAATTTAACTCAGGTGTTTGACCTCTCATGAAGGGATGTTATGCTGCTTCTAAGCCAAACCCTAACTGCAGCTGAAAAACAGGCAGTTCTGCAGGAGGCAGAGAATTTGGGAGATGTATGTCTCCTACAATAAGCAAAAAGGGAAAAGAGAAAATAGAGAAGGTAAAGAAATAGAGGAAACACCATTGTCAATAGGAAGGGAAGTAGTACCTCTTATAACTCTAATTGGAACCCCCAGACTTTTCTACGGTATTTTTCCTTCTTTTACAGCTTAAAATGGCTCCTATATGCTTTTATAATGTTCTTCCAACCTGGGAAAAGTGAATTTTCCAAACCTTAAAAATGCTTGGCTTAGAGGTGAGCTAGGGGGAAGGGAACTAGAAGCCTGACATCCTGGCAAAAGGGTAAAATTTTCTTACCAGTCAGGCTTTTGGCTTCTCTCTCCCTGTCCAAACTGGCAAAAAGGGTAAGGATTATTGTTTATATTTGTGCTAAAGTTTTAATCAATGAAAAAGGATTTGTGAGGTTGGTATTAAACTGTAAACAACCTGGTGTGCTTCGTGTGTCTTTCTGAATGGTTCTGTCCAAAGAAAGGGTGCTTTAGGTTAAGATGCAGACCCAGGACTCTATAAGCCTGCTGTTCAACCCAGTCGAACAAAATGGTCAGTAACAAACTTGGCTACAGGCCTCCATCTTGTTTCATGTACCTGGAAACCTGACCTGTAACCACGTGGCAATACTTTGTGTTAGTCTCTGCCATTTTACAATGGTGGCTGTCTTCTTGTGCTAAGTCAGTTCCTGGGGGTGGGCCACAAAATCAGATAAGCCAGTTTATCAATCTAGGCAGGGCCAGCAGATCCATCAAGGACAGAGTTTACACAATATCTTGCCGGGCGCGGTGGCTCACGCCTGTAATCCCAGCACTTTGGGAGGCCGAGGCGGGTGGATCATGAGGTCAGGAGATCGAGACCATCCTGGCTAACACGGTGAAACCCCGTCTCTACTAAAAATACAAAAAAAAATTAGCCGGGCTTGGTCGCGGGGGGCCTGTAGTCCCAGCTACTCGGGAGGCTGAGGCAGGAGAATGGCGTGAACCCGAGAGGCGGAGCTTGCAGTGAGCTGAGATCCAGCCACTGCACTCCAGCCTGGGCGACAGAGCAAGACTCTGTCTCAAAAAAATAAATAAATAAATAAAAGCAGATCATTTCCTCTCAAACTCAAGGGCTCTGTTTTGCATTGTGTTACCTGATAGTTTTGAGTTTTGGGGATGTCAGATTACTTCACATTATGAGAGAGCTTTGGTGTGTAATAACTAGGTAGGAAATATACTTTAAGGGATGGCTAATCGTAGTTATGGAGGGATACTTAACGCTTTGCACATTTGAATCAGAGAAGCCATGCTCTTGGCCACCTAAAAGATATGGAAACATCCCCATCCCCTACTGAGAGATGAGACTCCCATGAGGGATGGGCCAATTACAAAATAAGCCAATTGGTTTTGGGTTGCCTTGAAATGAAATGCACAGTAGAAGCACTGCACTGTCTTCTTCCACAGTATCTCCCTCCTTTGGGGGATCAAGATCCAGTATAAAATGGCACCATTAATTTTGCGGATCTGTCTTTGCCTTCAGCTGTGCCTGCTTCTTAGGCCCTAAAAGGCCTGCTATCCTGGCGCTGTTCCCCAAAGGCTCCATCCTAAAACCAGTAATCCAATTAAGAAACTGGCAGGCCAAACGTGGTGGCTCATGCCTGTAATCCCAGCACTTTGGGAGGCCAAGGTGGGCGGATCACCTGAGGTTGGGAGTTCAAGACCATCCTGACCAACATGGAGAAACCCCGTCTCTACTAAAAATATAAAAAAGTAGCCGGGCATGGTGGTGCATGCCTGTAATCCCAGCTACTCAGGAGGCTGAGGCAGGAGAATCGCTTGAACCCAGGAGGCAGAGGTTGCGGTGAGCCGAGATCGCGTCATTGCACTCCAGCCTAGGCAACAAGAGTGAAACTCCATCTCAAAAAACAGAAGAAACGAAACTGGCAAATGAAAAATACTACAAGTGCTGAATCTTCTATTTGTGTTGCTATATACGTGTTGTGTGTAATGTCTATAAAAAGAGCTTTAATTGATTGGCTTAAAGAAAAATAAGCACTTAAATATTTTTTAGTTCACATGACTGTAATCTTTAATAAATAAAAATAGTCTGAAGGAATATTGGTAAAATGCAATATAAGTGTCGTCAAAATGCAACTAGATGGTCTAAATCATACAACTTAGATACTAGGTTTGCTAAATGTTCCAAATTGCCTGCTTTACAGATAGGTAAGTCCTGGGACACATGAAAGTTAGATGCTGAAGAGACACCTGATCTGCACTTCTGTCTGGGTCCTAGGCTCCACACCTGGTACATAATTAAAATCACTTACTAAATAGGTTATTCACCAAAAGTAAAAGTTGCTAAGAGTTAACAGTGCAACACATATTTGAGGTCACTAAACAGTTTTACATGCAAGGCATATAAAAACAGTAAAATGTGTTTTTTAGTAAAAGATTATAAGAATGCATGGAAATGTAAATTTTGCCCAGGGATGAGGGATTATCTTAAATTTGATAAGATAATGCTAGAGGTTTAAGCAAGTTACAGAAAGACTATAAAAGTTAATCTTGCAAACAATATGTAAACATTAAATTCAAAAGGGCATTATACGGTCTTTTCATAAATTGAATATCGAAATAAAAGCATAGCAAGGTTGTCTAAAGATGCTAATCTGCCCTTTATTAAAAGGGTTTACAAAAGGTTTGTAAAGATTTCACCTCATGGTCAAATTGGTTAAAATTAGATGGAATCATCTATAAGGTTTCATTTAAACAAATTGGGGTTAACATTAATAAACTAATGCAAGGGTAAATTTTGGCTTTGAATAGGATTTTCATGTAATAGTGAAGGTTAATAAAAGGTTTTTGCCTTTTGAGTCATTTTGGCAAATAAGTAATTTACGGCAACCTGAAATTCTATTTCATAACATCAAGTATTTTAAACCTCTGACAATTAACAGGTGTCCCAAAATCAAACTTCAAGTTTCAGAATTGTCTTTCCTGATGCCTGGCTTTCTGGATGGTTCAGAGGGCCCTTGAAAAATCCAGAGAAGAGGTAAACAGGATTATCTGGCATGTTTAGTCACATAAGATTGTCAAAATGATGTCCAATTTTCTTTAAGTTATATTTTGGTGAATACTAATATATGTTCCAAAATTGCATGTGACTTCTAAAATTCTAATGTCTAAGTATATGCTATCAATTATAATTATGGTTAGAGTTATTGAAAATCACAGAGATAACTAAACTTCTTTGTCAGTCATGTTTTTAACTATAACTACCCTGGAAATTTTGTCATTCTCAGACAATTGTTGTCTTGCTTTATTCTTTCTCAAAAGATGGTTTATAATAAAGCTATAGGACTTTAACAGGTGTTCTCAAATGTAGGTTTTTAATAGCTTTAAAAATTATAACATGGAATAAAGAAAAAAAGTACAGGACTACAAAGAACTAAACTGTTCACGTATATCAAGCAAAGTAAGAGTTAACTTATTGGAATGCACTCACAAAGCTAAAGCAACCTTTCTGACTTTTGCTTGGAATATTGCTCATCCTTGTTTTTTCAGAGTCAATGAAACTTATTTTGAACTATTTATGGCCTTTAATAATTAAGATACACTCTTGTGAACAAAATTTGGAGCATGTTTGTTTCTCTCTGCCTAGTTCCTCTAGAATTTGGAAACTATTTAAGGAGTCGATCTAGACTTGCAAAGCCAATAAAAGCCCCATGAGAGGAACTGGCCTCACACCCTTACCTACACAGTCCCCATACAGGGTTCCTGACCTGTAGTCAGTAAAGAATGTCACTGTCTAACAGATCCGGGAGCTCCACGTTTATCTTGGGACCTTAAAAGGAGGGGATCACCCAACTCACAGGTATTTGAGGATATAAACCCATAGCTGGACTCAGCTCTAAGAGGTTTTATCTAAAATTCCTTGTGGAACAGAGTTCCATCAAAGCCAATTCAAAAGGCCTATGTAGAAATTATTCTTTCTGCACCTTATGCAAATTATCAGGCCAAGTATAAGACTAAAGTCTATCATACAAACAACACGGTCCTATCATAATTTGTTTTTGCCTAAAATAAAGCCTGGAGAGAGAAAAATTATGCCCCAAAGCTTATCATCCATTTGTCACTAAATTCTTGTCTCAACGATTATTTTTTAAGTTTTTTTGACTACATTTTAGACTAATCCTGCTTATTCCTGTGAATCAAGTGGTGATCTCCTGAGGCTTGGAAGAAACAAAAAGGGATGGGTAATGTAAAAAGCTGGATCAATATGCTAGTTCTGGGCAATTATCCTGCAACATCTGCCAGGTAATGAACGTGAATAGGGTGCCCATAACCCAGATGTTTCTTTGTTTGGGAAAATGAAACCAGGGAACTTCATAGATCCCCAAAGGGAAATTCTACCTATTGGCAAGTAAAATTTTAGATGGAAATTATCTACTACACCACACTTGCAGGAATTGCTATACTCACTCTACTCTTTGCAGTAAGACTATAGATGGTAGCATCTTCTAACTGGAATATCAAACAGAATTTCCATTGCTGTAGTATTTTGCTTAATTATTATCCTAATAGCAGAGATAATAGTTCCCAACAAAAAGGAAGCATTAAAGTTTTACTATCACTGAGTCTGCTAAAACTTCTTACTGGGTTTGGCAATATGTCACACCCTGGCTATGCAAAGAAGGTTATAAAGGAAAGAGTTTTTATATAAGAAAGCATCTTGTGGCCGGGCGCAGTGTTTCCTTCTCTGCCAGCCATGTGTACAGTAAGGAGCAGACAAGATGGCACCAGCCAAGGGGAAAGTTCATTTGCATAATAAGATTAGGGTGGGGTGGCCAGCGTTCCCCACGTGCTATGTAAACATCATACTTGATTGAACCAATCTGTGAGCCCTATGTAAATCAGACACCGCCTCCTCAAGACTGACTAAAATCCAGCACATCTGCCACCAGTTGACTTTTTCCTCTTGGAAGTCCCCTCTCTCACACTAGAGAGAGAACTGTTTTCCTTTCTCTTTGTTTCTCTTTCTCTTGCCTATTAAATTCTGCTCCTAAACTCGTGTGTATCTGTGTCCTAAATTTTCCTGGTGCAAGATGACAAACCCCAGGTATTCACCCCAGACAACACAGATTCTTCAACATCTCAAAGTGGGACAGGGGTGGGAGGACCTTCCAGGTCATAAGTGGATTGAAAGATTTCCTGGTTGACAAATGGTTGGAAGTTAAGCCCTATCTGAGGAGTTGAATTCAGCATAAAGAAAATGCTTGAGTTTAGATAAGGGAGCTGTGAAAGCCAAGATTGTCATCATGTAGATGAAACCTCCAGGTAGCAGGCTTCAGAGAGAATAGGAGATGAATGTCTCTTATCAGACCTTAAGAGATGTCAGATCTAGTAGGGTCTACACGTAGTAGGATGCTACAAAGAGTCATGTTTTGTCAGTCTTAAGATCTCTATTTTAATGTTAATGCTGGTCAGCTGTGTCTAAACTCCAAAGGGAACACTGTATGATGAGGCATATCAGATGCCCCTTCTCATGCCCTGAAGTAGTTTTTCAGGTTTCTTTGGGTTTCCCTTGGCCAAGGGGGAGGTCCATTCAGCCGGCTGGAGGGTTTAGAGTTTTATTTTATTGTTTGTTTTTTTCTTTTTTTGAGACACAGTCTCGCTCTGTCGCCCAGGCTGGAGTGCAGTGGCATGATCTCAGCTCACTGCAACCTCCACATCTAGGGCTTAAGCAATCCTTCCTCCTCAGCCTCCCAAGTAGCTGGGAATACAGGCATGTGCCACCATACCCAGCTAATTTTTTTTTTTTTTTTTTTTTTTTTTTTTTTTTTTTTTTTTTTTTTTTGTATTTTAATAGAGAGGGGGTTTCATCATGTTAGGCCAGGCTGGTCTCGAACTCCTGGCCTCAAGTAATCTCTGCCCACCTCGGCCCCCCAAAGTGCTGGGATTATAGGCATGAGCCAGCATGCCCAGGGTAGAATTTTATTTTCAGATTATAGAGAGTTCTTTTAACAGTTGCAAACTAGCAGGATTTGAGAAAAACTGTGGCAAGAGCCCAAAGTGAAGCTTGGGGTTGGAAGAACATTCTTGCTAAATAAATCAGGGGGATTCTCTTTGGATGCAATGAGGCGCAACACCCAGAGAACAACTTGGCAGAATTTGAGAGCAACTGTCCTGCAAGACATAGGACATAGTAGTTGGTTGCACTAGTGGCAGACCATTTTCTAGTGTACCAAAGGAAGCTACACAGAGCTGACACATACTCCAGGAGGAAGCAGGACTATTCTAGTGCAAGGGAACGATGTGGCCACACCAGATCTTAACTTGGCATAGCATCTTAGTCAACTACAAATAATATCCTCCACAAAGAGAAGTTTCTCTAAAAGGGTCATTTGCAGCCAGGACTTCCTCCTCATTGTCGTGAGGCACTTAACTGGCAATCTGAGCCCTTTTTGTTAAAATCTAAGAGGATCCTTCTTGCTACAACAAAAGTACCTTTGGAAAAGTAAATAAATAAAATCTAAGAGGAGGCTTCTAATAGGAAACAGAAAGTGAGATCATCTAAGAATACTCAATATGTTTGAGGTGGGAGGAAGGGAACCCCCATATGAAGGAATATCTTATTATTCATGAGAGGAAAAAATATTTTATTATTTTGAAGACCAAGAAAAGATTATAAAACAATGTAAGAACATAGGACTCAAAGGTAAAGAAACACTTTTAAAATTTTGTGTTACAAAAATAAATTTTAATCAGCATTGGTTTCACAGCTTCTAAATTTTAAAAAGAGGGGGGTCACAGAAGCAAAAGATGAAAAGCAAAAGACTAAGGAACACTGCTGAGAGGCAGATAAAAATCAAAAGGAAGCTCCATGAGAAAGAACATTAACTTAAACATGAGAAAAAGTATAAAAATGCACTAGAAGCAGCAATAGAGTCAACTTTCAAGAAAACTGGTAATTTTATAATTTTTAAAGGGGAGAAGTAGGAAGATATAATGAGAGTTAGCAGAGCTCTAACACACAGATTTTGGAGTTACTGAAAATGATATAGGAACAAATGGAAAAGAAGTAGTATTCAAAAATAAAGGCCAGTAGGGCTGGTAATCCTATAATCACTCCATAGGTTCTTCCTGCCCACTGCACAAACAAAACCAGTTCACCAAGACCATGGCATTGCAGTAAAGAAAGAGTTTAACTGATGCAGGTCCAGCCATCCACACAGGAGATGGAGTTATTACTAAAATCAACCTCTCCAACGACTCAGAATTTAGGGTTTTTCAAGGATAGTTTGGTGGGCAGATCTATCTTTATTTTTATGTATTTTATTGTTTGTTTGTTTGAGACAGACTGTCACCCAGGTTAGAGTGCAGTGGCCGATCTGGCCTCACTGCAACCTCCACCTCCCAGGTTCAAGCAGTTCTGCCTCAGCCTCCTGAGTAGCTGGGACTATAGGCTTTTAGTAAAGACAGGGTTTCACCATGTTGGCCAGGCTGGTCTTGAACTCCTGACCTCAAATGGTCCGCCCACCTCAGCCTCCCAAAGTGCTGGTATTAGAGGCATGAGCCACTGCACCTGGCCAAATCGATCTTCGTTGACATAAAAAGTTGTCCAGGCCAGGCGTGGTGGCTCATGCCTATAATTCCAGCAATTTGGGAAGCCAAGGAAGGAGGATCACTTCAGGCCAGGAGTTCAAGACCAGCCAAAGCAACATAATGAGACTCTGTCTCTACAAAAAATACAAAAATTAGCTGGGCATGGTGGCACAGGCCTGTAGTCCCGGCTGCTGAGTGGACTAAGGTGGAAGGATTGCTTGAGCCTGGGAAGTGGAGGCTACAGCGGTCTGTGATCACGCCACTGCACTCCAGCCTTGGCAACAGAGTGAGATCCTGTCTCAAAATAAAACAGAAAATAAAAGTTGTCCAAAGCTAAGCGAAAAATCAAGAAAAGGCCGGCCAGGCGTGGTGGCTCAAGCCTGTAATCCCAGCACTTTGGGAGGTTGAGACGGGCGGATCACGAGGTCAGGAGATCGAGACCATCCTGGCTAACACGGTGAAACCCCATCTCTACTAAAAAATACAAAAAACTAGCCAGGCGATGTGGCGGGCGCCTGTAGTCCCAGCTACTCGGGAGGCTGAGGCAGGAGAATGGCACAAACCCGGGAGGCGGAGCTTGCAGTGAGCTGAGATCCGGCCACTGCACTTCAGCCTGGGCGACAGAGTGAGACTCCGTCTCAAAAAAAAAAAAAAAAAGAAAATCAAGAAAAGCACATATATCATTTATGTTTTATATATGTTTGTTGACATGTATAGAAAGCTGTCAGATAAGAGAGCTAAACTTTTCTGCATGATAAATAATAAGAAGTATATATTTACTGAGTGCTTCTATTGGCAAGGTCCCATCCTAAGTGTGTTATATGTGTTTTGTCATTTATTCCTTATTAGGAATATTAGTACCTATAAGATAGGTACTAATATTATCTCCATTTTATAGGTGAGAAACATGAGGAACAGATTGAATAAATTCCAGGTCACATCTAAGTTACTATATGTCAATAAAACACAGCTTCTAAATCACTGAGACAGAGCAATACCAAAAGACATTAACTCAATTTTTTTAGAAAACAGAATCCAACAACTTGCTCTAACAGACTTGCTTAAAATCATGAAACATAGAAAAACAAAGATAAAGGATTTTAAGATTAGTTACATCTATGAAATAAGAAAAATAAGGGTCCCTATCAAGGCACTAGAGAAAATTTTTTGAATGAAAATAAAAGAGAAAAAGTCAGGACACTAATACGGAAAGAAATGCCTATTACATTTTTTTAAATTAAGTTTTGTTTTTGTGTTTTGTTTTGTTTTGTTTTTTGAGACAGCGTCTCACTCTGTTGCCCAGGCTGGAGTGCAGTGGTGTGATCATGCCTCACTGCAGCCTTCACTTTCCAGGCTCAAGTGATCCTCCCATCTCAGCCTCCTGAGTAGCTGGGACTACAGGTACCTGCCAAAACAGATCCAGCTTTTTTTTTTTTTTTAAAGACAGTGTCTCAATATGCTTACCAGGCTGGTCTGGAACTCCTGGGTTCAGGCAATCCCACCTTGGCTTCCCAAAGTCCTGGGATTATAGGTGTAAACCACTCCGCCTGCCCAAAACTCTGTGTCTTTTTCCCCTAAGGCTGGTCACCCACTTAATTGATTTCAAATCTAATGAACAAAAGCAAAAACAAAAACAAACACTGCTACAATTTTTAAAAACACTGTTGTAGAGTGTGTCATTTACGATTTACAGATTAAAACTCAGAAAGGCTAAGTACCCCAAGTCTGGCTTACTTAAACAGTGCAGTATGAAATTGAAACATATTCAAAAGCCCATAATTTTTTAAGTCCACAGCTCTTTCCCTGCAGTACTGATACCAAATTCACACTGACTGAAATAACTAATGCTCCAATTTATGCTCACATGAACTAAGTAAAAATAAATAAATAAATAAATTTTATTAAAATATGGTGGTATGGATAGAATAATAAGCAAAACTAAACTTGCAAAGCAGCCATATATCTTTAGTTTCATTCATTCACAAACATTTCTCAAAAGTCTTAGATATCACTACTGGGCTTCCACTTTACTTCACAGTGACTTATCACAACTTAAAAAGAATACAGATGAAATATACATAAATACGCTACCCTGTCCTTGAAAAAAATAACTTAATTTCTCCAAGAATCAATAAAATTTACTCCCTATAAGGTCTCTCTCAAACCAAAAGACAAACAAGTACTTACATCAAACCTCAACTAACAAAACCAATGACTAATTATAAAGTAAACATAGTTCAGGTTATAATTGAGCATGTACAAGTGTTCAAGTGTATCTTTTTAAATGTTTTCTAAATAAATAAACCTCAATTGGAATAGAGTTTACATTAATACACAGATTTCTATGGTTACTGTTTATCAGAAATAACCCAAGTTTGATTATACACAGACAAGACAAGGTCATTCTAGCCACCCATCTACCTAATTCTTACATTAGGCAACTGACTCTTACAGTCTATAGTGAAGTGTAAAGGAAAACTAGGATGTTACCCAATTAACTCAACTTAATGCTTTAACTTTACCTAGAACTAAAACCATTAAAGTATGCCTCTATTTTTTTTTTTCTTCTCTTTTTTTTTTGAAACAGAGTCTCACTCTGTCCCCCAGGCTGGGCTAGAGCACAGTGGTGTGATCACAGCTCACTGCAGCCTCAACCTCCCAGGCTCAAGCAATCCTCCCACCTCAGCCTTCCAAAGAGCTGGGACTGCAGGCATGCACCACCACACCCAGCTAATTTTTATATTTTTTGTAGAGATAGGGTTTCATCATGTTGCCCAGGCTGGTCTCAAAATCCTGGGCTCAAGCTATGCACATGCCTCAGTCTTCCAAAGTGCTGGGATTACAGGCGTGAGCCACTGTACCTGGCCAGAAGATGATTCTCAGTGAAGATGATTCTTAGTGAAGTTAAGAAACTTACTTATAGGCCGGGCGCGGTGGCTCAAGCCTGTAATCCCAGCACTTTGGGAGGCCGAGACGGGTGGATCACGAGGTCAGGAGATCGAGACCATCCTGGCTAACACGGTGAAACCCCGTCTCTACTAAGAAATACAAAAAACTAGCCGGGCGAGGTGGCAGACGCCTGTAGTCCCAGCTACTCGGGAGGCTGAGGCGGGAGAATGGCGTGAACCCGGGAGGCGGAGCTTGCAGTGAGCTGAGATCTGGCCACTGCACTCCAGCCTGGGCTACAGAGCGAGACTCCGTCTCAAAAAAAAAAAAAAAAAAAAAAAAGAAACTTACTTATAGACACAATTTTAGTAACTACCTAGTGAGATTCAAAACAGAGTTCTCTGGAATCCCAAATTTTCCATTATATCACACTCCCTCCCAAGAAAAAAAAGGGACTTTATTAAACTCCCTTTATTTTTTTTTCAAATATTAAACTAGAGCCATAATAAACTCTCCAGTCTATGAAACACCTGCTATAATGCTGTCCATGAATATATCCTAAGCAAACAGAAACCACAGCTATAGTGGGACTCTGATTCACAGCCAACAATGCATAATAGCCATCTTTCCCTAAATACTTTTATTAAAAAAAAAAAAAAAGATTTTATTCATGTTCCAAAGCACTACCCTGTATAATTAATTTGGTATTGTATAGTTAAGAGTAAAGCAAAAAAAGTAAATTCAGCTTTTCAGTATGTAAAAGGACAAACTTCGGTAGGCCAGTGCCCTCATTTATAAAATGAGGATAACAAGGTTATTACAAGAATTAAATGATTAATCCTTACCTGCTTATTAGCAAAAGCTTGGCAAAGAGTAAAGACTCACTAAATGTTAGCTTCAGTATTTCATTGATTCTAAGATGGTGAGACATTGTCTTTTTTTTTTTTTTTTGGAGATAGTCTCACTCTGTCACCCAGGCTGGAGTGCAGTGGTTCAATCTTAGTTCACGGCAACCTCTGCCTCCCAAGATCAAGCAATTCTGTCTCAGCCTTCAGAGTAGTTGGGAATCCAGGCATGCACCACCACACCCAGTTAATTTTAGTATTTTTAGTAGAGACAGGGTTTCACCATGTTGGCCATGCTGGTCTCAAACTCCTAACCTCAAGTGATCCACACGCCTCAGCCTCCCAAAGTGCTGGGATTACATGTGTGAGCCATTACATCTGGCCTATTTTCTCATATTTAACCACTCTGAAATTGAAATGAATCTTACAATCAATGACATGTCATAGAGCAATCAACTGTGTGTGTGTGTATATATATGTGTGTGTGTGTGTGTGTGTGTATACATATATATATAAATTTTTTTTTTTTTTTTTTTTTTTTTGGAAACAGGGTCTTGCTCTGTCCTCCAGACTGGAGTACAGTGGTGGATCTCAGCTCACTGCAACCTCTGCCTCCCGGGTTAAGCAATCCTCCCACCTCAGCCTCCCAAGTATTAGGGACTACAGGCATGTGCCACCATGCCTGACTAATTTTTGTAGAGACAGGGTTTTGCCATTTTGCCCAGAGTGGTCTTGAACCCCTGGACTCAAGTGATCTACCTGTCTTGGCCTCCCAATAGTGCTGAGATTACAGGCATGAGCCACTGTGCCCAGCAATAGTATTTTTTAAATGATATAAAAGAATGATGTCTCTTACAATCCATGGCATCATATAGTGGATGAAATGGAGTTTATTATAATGATGATGCTGAGTATATGTTTATCCTGTCACCATGCCTCCACACAACAGATCCACAAAGAACAGACCAAATCTACTCTAACCCTGATCTCCCGAGTCATGTTTCCAACCTTAACACATGGACTGCCAACTCTTCAAATTCAACACAACCAATACCCAAAACATCTCCCCAGAAGCTGTTATTCTTTCTTTCTATGCTTCCTATCCCAATTAATGAGTGACATCATAATGGAAAACTTGACTTTTTCTACAGTTCTTCCCTGTCCCTGAGTTGAAATTTCTATAATCCATTATATTTTTCTGTTTTAGAAATTATCCATTTATGTCTTGTATCATGCTTAGTTGTACACATGGTTGTCACCCCTTCTTTGCCCTCAATTTCTTGAGGGCAAGGCCCATTTCTTACTCATTTTTATATACCCAGGGTGACTAGTTCAATGCCTCACCCATAGTTAAGTGCTCAATAAATGTTTATGGAAGTGATCACATCCTGTTTGTTTATAAGTTTCAAAACAGTTAAGTCTCTACAAACGAGATAAAAAGGACTGAGAGTAAAAGTTACTATACAATAGAATTTCAAACACATGATCTTAGAGTTTAATTATCATCAACTTTATGAAGGTACATGGGGCAGATATTAACACTTCCATTTTAAAATTGTGGCTTGGTAGTCAAGAGGCTTGCCAAAAGCTTTCACTGGTAGAAAAAGAATTCAAACAAATCTAAGTACAAACCCAGTGCTTTCAGTTTATAAACTTCTATACTTCTGCCCCTTCCTTGGTCTTATTCCCGCTAACTTTCCACCTTATGTTGCCTACAAGGCCCTATAGTTTTGTTTTTTTGGTTTTTTTGTTTTGTTTTTGAGACGGAGTTTCACTCTTTCACCCAGGCTGGAGTGAGATGGTGCAATCTTGGCTCACTGAAACCTCCGCCCCCTGGGTTCAAGAGATTCTCCTGTCTCAGCAGGATCCCGAGTAGCTGGGATTATTGGCACCCACCACCACCATGTCCGGCTATTTTTATTTTTTTATTTTTACTAGAGACGGAGTTTCGCCATGTTGGCCAGGCTGCACTGTGGCTCACAGCTGTAATTCTAGCACTGTGGGAGGCCGAGGCGGGTAGATCACCTGAGATCAGGAGCCCCAGCTTCATCTTAATCCACGTTTTCCCTTTCTCTTGGAATATCAGCTATACTTGCCTTCTCTCAGATCCTTCTCCCACTGCAAGGCCTTTGCACAAACTATTTCCTCTGCCTAGAATATTCTTCTCCTTCTCTCGATAGTATTCTCTTCTTCTAGATCTCAGTTCAATCTTCACTTCATTTGGAGGACCTCTCTGATCTGTGTAGGTAACTTTCCTTAACACATGTTCTCATAACAACATGTACTCTCATTTATAGCACAAATCAGTTGTATTTTTTCCTACTCACTATTTTATATTAATTTGTATGATTCTTCCTTGTTTAATGTCTAACTCCTCCGTAGTCCTACTAGTCTATATAAACTTCCAAGAGGGAAAGGGGTTTTTTCCTCACTATTCCTCCCAAGTGACTAGCACAACAATTGTGGGGTTTTTTTTGTTTTTGTTTGTTGGTTTGTTTGTTTGAGACTTGCTCTGTCTCCCAGGCTGGAGTGCAGTGATGCAATTTCAGCTCACTGCAACCTCTGCCTCCTGGGTTCAAGCAATTCTCATGCCTCAGAGTCCTGAGTAGCTGGGATTATAGGTGCCCGCCACCACACCCAGCTAATTTTTATATTTTTAGTAGAGACAGGGTTTTGCCACATTGGCCACGCTCTTCTCAAACTCCTAACTTCAAGTGATCTGCCTGCCTCGGCCTCCCAAAGTGCTGGGATTATAGATGTGAGCCACCACACCCAGCCCAATAGTTGTTGAAAGAATAAATGAATGAAACCTTTGCACTTTCCTGAAGCTCTCTAAATCATCCCCACCACCTCACTACCAGCTGATAATTTTGCATCCTACTTTACAAAGAAATCAGTTATTTTCTCTTCCTTCCCCATCTCATCTTGACTTTCCCCTTCTTACACATTCCTTCCCTTCAAGCTACAAATACTCAAATTTCTTAAGACTACTCTTTTTTTTTTTTTTTTTTTTGAGACGGAGTCTTACTTTGTCTGTCACCCAGGTTGGAGTGCAATGGTGTGATCTTGGGTCACTGCAACCTCTGCTTTCTGGGTTCAAGCGATTCTCCTGCCTTGGCCTCCCAAATAGCTGGGATTATAGGCATGCACCACAATGCCTGGCTAATTTTTTTTTTTTTTTTTTTTTTTTGTATTTTTAGTAGAGACGGGATTTCACCATGTTGGCCAGGCTGGCCTGTAACTCTTGACCTCAAGTGATCCACCCGCCTTGGCCTCCCAAAGTGCTGGGAGATTACAGGTGTTAGCCACCACGCCTGGCCTATAAGACTACTCTTAACCCTTCTCTTCGCTACAGAACTTCTGAATGTGTAGCCTACACTTGCTCATTCCCCTTCTTTACTGCCCAAATACTCATCAACTACTATAATACACTGCCTGCCCTCACATTACCCGAATGAAACTGTTCTTGTTTTCAAATCCAATGATTTCTTCATTTTTCCTAATTCTCATCGAGTCTCCTTCACCTCTATCATCTGATCATTCCTTCTTGAAACTCCCTCTACTCTAGGCTACAGACCCTAACACAACACTCTCCATTTTTCTGCAGTTCTGACCACATCTGTCAACTCCTCTTCTGCCCATTCCTATACACTGGAGTTCCTCGGCTGGACCATCAGCCCCTTTTTCTCCTTTCTGACCCTCCATAAGCATTTTAATTCAAGCTAATGTCTTTATTACCAAATACCTGCAACTTCCAAATATTTATCTCTAACAGATTTCTCTACCAACCTACAAACCTACATTTGGGGTACCATTTTCTTTTTATTTTTGTCTTTTGTTTTTTTCCTTTTTGTGGAGAACGGGGTCTCGCTATATTACCCAGGTAGGTCTCGAACTCCTGGGCTCAAGCTATCCTCCCACCTCTGCCTCCCTGAGAGCTGGGATTACAGGCGTGAGCCACCGCATCCAGCAAGGGGTACCATTTTCAAGGATCATCTGCAATGAGACTGATACATTCAATTCAATATATCTCACATGCAACTTATCTCACAGATCCCATAAACTCAACTGAACCCAACTTTCCTCCCTCTTTGTATTTTCTTCCTCAATTGAGAAGTCTAGGCTGGACACAGGCACTCATGCCTGTAATCCCAGCACTTTGAGAGGCTGAAGCAGACAGATTGCTTGAGTCCCAGGAGTTCGAGACGAGCCTCAGCCACATGGCAAAACCTTGTCTCTACAAAAATGGTGGGGCACGGTGGCTCATGCCTATAATCCCAGCACTTTGGGAGGCTGAGGTGTGTGGATCACCTGAGGTCAGGAGTTCAAAACCAGCCTGGCCAACATGGCGAAACCCCATCTCTACTAAAAATACAAGAAATTAGCCGAGCATGGTGGCACACACCTGTAGTCCCAGTTATTGGGGAGGCTGAGGCAAAAGAATCGCTTGAACCCGGGAGGCAGAAGTTGCAGTGAGCCAAGATCGCACCACTGCACTACAGCCTGGGCACTACAGCCTGGGGGACAGAGGGAGACCCTACACACACACACACAAAAAAAAATTAGCTGAATGTAGTGGCACATACCTGTAGTCCCAGGTACTCAGGAAGCTAAGGTAGGAGAATCACTTGAGCCCTGGAAGTTGAGGCTGCAGTGAGCTGTGATCAAATCACTACACTCCAGTTTGGGAAACAGAGTGAGAATGTCTCAAAAAAAGGTGAGATCCTGTCTCAAAAAAAGAGAGCGAGATCTAGGAAGACTTTCAGCTCCCTGTCTTCGATGAATAGATATCATAAAGCTGGATGAAGAATATTAATACTGTTTTATATTAAAATAAGTACTCATTCTATGTCTTCTATGTCTGGGACAGTGCTAATCACTTTCACAATAATTATGTCAGCAATACTTTGCTATAGGTATTTTTACCATCACTGGTACTATTACCCTAACAAATATATGAATTTTAAAGATGTGGAAATTAAGGGTCAATGAGATGAGGTAACACATGGAAAGGCAGACAACTCATAGTATTGGAGCTGATATATTCACCAAGCCATGTCTGTCTAAAACCAAAGCTTTTAACATCTAGCTTATATCACAGTGGTTAAAGCACAGCAAGAGTAAAAGCTGTAAAAGAATACGATCAGATAGATTCTGGCCAGGCGCAGTGGCTCATGCCTGTAATCCTAACACTTTGGGAGGCTGAGGCGGGCGAATCACCTGAGCTCACAAGTTTGAGACCAGCCTGGGCAACATGGCGAAACCCCATCTCTACCAAAAATTAAAAAATTAGCTGGGCATGATGGTGAGTGCCTGTAATCCCAACTACTTGGGAGGCTGAGGCACGAGAATCGCTTGAACCAGGGAGGTGGAGGTTGCAGTGAGCCGAGATCGCGCCACCACACTCCAGCCTGAGCTACAAAGTGAGACACCGTCTCAAAAAAAAAAAGATAGATTCTGAAAATTAAGATTACAAAAGGAGAGCACCATTCCAAAGAATGACATGCTCTCTGGTATAATTGTGGGAATGGAGGGCTGAAGTGAAGTAGACATACAGGTTTATATCTATCGTTTACCCTCCTTTCCTTGGCAAGGAGATTTCCTCTATCCTTTTGCAGACAAAGTCTCTAAAATTTGCTTCATAACTAATTTGGCTCATGTAAGTAATCTAGCCTTTTGAATCATCTCTGCCCTAACTCTAATTATATAAAAGCAATTATCTTCCCACTGTCCAACTGCCAGCCCCTTCTTGGTTGCTAGGCAGATCTCCCTCCCTGCCCTCTAACCTCTTCTCAACATCATTTACAAAGAAACGCTATAGAAATCAATAAAGCAAACAGTTGCAAGAGAAAATTAACAGCCCAACACAGTCCACAGGCCTGTCTTCTACAGCTCTAAAGAAGTACTTACCATGATAAAAGAGAGAACCGAGCAGCAACAGGAAAGCAACACTCTTCTTTCTGGAAACCTATATTCCTAATAACTAAGAATTGCTTCTCCCTATTTATAGGATAAAAGTAGTTCACACAAATACACCTTAGCACAAACTTCCTCTTGTCACATTGTTACCAAATATTTTATCACTGCAGGATTCATCAGCACAAAAAAAAAAAGACTTCATGATTCTTTTTCCTTTGATTCTATTGGCCTTTCTCACACACCCAGTGGACAATTATTTCTGGACATCACAGTTGAGAAAGTACATTTCATTTTTACTAAAGATAACAAAAGAATTATTTTAATATACTTTATAAAGCTGAACACAACATTTTAACCATATGCTTACATTTTTATTCCATTTCCCAATAATCAAAGAAAAGACTGCAACAAAACAGGAAATGCAAAGCTGCTTATCTAACCTTCCTCATCCAGAGCAGTTACACCTTAGTATACGAAAGGAAACAGGAGAAGGAGGATTAAGAAAGGTTGATTAAAGATTACAAAAATACAGTTGGATAAATGGAATAAGATCTAGTATTCGATAGTTCAGTAGGATGATTATAGTTAATGAAAATCTATCGTACATTTCCAAATAGCCAGAAGAGAATTTCAGTGTTCCCAGTATGAAAGATGCTTGAGGTGACAGATATCCTAATTGCCCTGAATTGATCATTACACATTATATGAATTTATCTAAATATGACATATATCTCCAAAATACGTACATCTACGACATATCAATTAAAAGAAAAAAAAAAACAAAGGGGCCAGGCATGGTAGCTCACACCTGTAATCCCAGCACTTTGGGAAGCAGAGGCAGGAAGAGGCCTTGAGCCCAGGAGTTTGAGAACTGCCTGGACAGCATAGTGAGACCCCATCTCTACAAAAAAAAAAATTAATAAAATTTTAAATGAAGGAAATAGGGCTTATTTTTGAAGAGCCCTAGAAAAATAAATTTCACAGTTTTTCTGTGGCAGTTCAAATTTCATCCAGAAATTTTAATTTCTATTTAATCTAAATCACTCCTGCTATAATTCAAGTGCCTACAATTTCTCCCCTACATAATCTAATCTACACTGTCATGAGATTAAGAAATACATTAAATAAATAATGGTGTATTCATCTAACAAGATACTACATAGCAACGAAAATCAATGAACTACCTGCCACACACATCAAGTGGCAGAATCTGACAAACATGTTAATCAAAATAAACTAGCCTGGGGTGGGGAACAGTGGCTCATGTGTGTCACCTCAGAACTTTGGGAGTCCTGGAGAGAAGGAATGCTTGAAGCCAAGAGTTTGATACCAGCGTAGGCAACATAGGGAGACCCATCTCTACAAAAAACTTTCCAAAAATTAGCCAGGTGTGGGGGCACATGCTTGTAGTCCCAACTACTTGGGAGACTGAAACAGGAGGATCTCTTGAGTTGAGGAGTTTGAGGATACAGTGAGCTATGATCACATCACTGCACTCCAGTCCGGTCAACAGAATGAGACTTCTTTCTTTAAAAAACTATACTTGAGACCAGGCATGGTGGCTCACACCTGTAATCCCAGCACTTTGGGAGGCTGAGGTAGGTGGATCACCTGAGGTCAGGAGTTTGAGACCAGCCTGGCCAACATGGTGAAACGCTGTCTCTACTGAAAATACAAAAATTAGCTGGGCATGGTGGTGGGTGCCTGTAATCCCAGCTACTCGGGAGGCTGAAGCAGGCGAATCTCTTGAACCTGCAAGATAGAGGGTACAGTAGGCCAAGATTCAGCCACTGCACTCCAGCCTGGGTAAAAGAATGAGACTCCATCTCAAAAAAAAGGAGCCAGGCACGGTGGTTCATGCCTGTAAACCCAGCACTTTGGGAGGCTGAGGCGGGCAGACCACTTGACCTCACAGGTTCAAGATTAACCTGGGTAAAGTGACAAAACTCTGTCTCTACAAAAACTACAAAAATTAGCCAGGCGTGGTGGCACAAGCATACAGTCCCAGCTACTCAGGAGACTGAGGTGGAAGAATCAGCTGAGCGCAGCAAGATTGAGGCTGCAGTGAGCCCTGATTAGCACCATGGCACTCCAGCCTGAGCAACAGAATGAGACCCTGTCTCAAAAAAAAAGAAGGTATATATAGAATACTCCCCAAACTCAAAAACTCTTACTTTAAATGCTAAAGATGGTGGCTCATGATTATAATCCCAGCATTTTAGGAGGCTGAGGCAGAAGGATTGCTTGAGCCCAAGAGTTCAAGACCAGCCTGGGCAACATAGCAAGAACCCATCTCTAAAAAAAAAAAATTTTTTTTTTTAATTAGCCAAGCATGGTAGTTCATGCCTATAGTCCCAGGTACTCAGAAGGCTGAAATGAGCATATCACTTGATCCCAGGAGATCGAGGCTGCAGAGAGCCATGTTTGCACCATTGTACTCCAGCCTGGGCAACAAAGCAAGATCCAGTCTCAAAAAACTAATAATAAAATAAGGCTGGGCATGGTGGCTCACACCTGTAATCCCAACACTTTGGGAGGCCGAGGTGGGCAGATCACTTGAGGTCAGGAGTTAGAGACCAGCCTGGCCAACATGGTGAAACCCCGTCTCTACTAAAAATACAAAAATTAGCCAGGAGTGGAGGTGGATGCCTGTAGTCCCAGCTACTCAGGAGACTGAGGCAGGAGAATCGCTTGAACCTGGGAGGCAGAGGTTGCAAGTGAGCTGAGATTGCACCACTGCACTCCAGCCTGGGCAACAGAACGAGACTCCATCTCAAAAACAAAACAAAAAAACAGTAATAATAAAAATAACAATGTGAAAATAAATGTTAGAACAAGACAGTGCAGTTATTTCCCTACTCAAGGAAGAACTTAATTTATCCTGCTTATTCCAAATCAGACCTAATAATCCTAATGGATTCTCTCAGTTTATGTAAGAACACTGTATAACAGACATTTTAAAACCTATCTAGATTCCATGGCCTTTTATCTACAATACAGATTTGTGTCATAAACATGCACAGAGAAAGTATTCAACAAATATTTACTAATGATACACAGCCCAAACTGTAAACAAACTCATTAAAGTCTGAAATACACAGCACAGGTAAATAGGATACAAATTAAGCTTATTGGCCTAAAGAGCCCAACTATTAGAAACCGCACTTTTAGAAACTAAATTACAGAATACACTACTTACAAGGAACAGAACAGTTTATAACAATAGCATAGCAGAGGAAATTGGTCCTTTCCCCCATCACTGCCTGGCTCACACAAAGCATAGTCAACTTCCTGAGGCCCTAAGTGAAAGGAACACAGTCACAGCTCTGCTCTAAGGGCAGGGACTACTAGAACCATGATCGATGGAAGCCCAGCAAAAAGGAGTTAGCTGAGGCAGATGACAATAACATTCAGCGGCAGGTGGCGGGTGGGGAAGGAGATGAGAAGTATCTGACCAACCTATCCTTATGTCTGCAAACTCTAATATCATTACCATTCCTACTTTCCACAATGGCTGTAAACCGAAATATATTTTCGGACTCTCCCTAGAGTAGAATCAATGCACAATCAACATGTCTAGTTAGATGGATGATTAATGATAAGCCATGAACTTTTTTTTTGAGATGGCTCTGTCACCCAGGATAGAGTGCAGTGGCATGAACATGGTTCACTACACCCTTACCTCTTGGACTCAAGTCATCCTCCTGCCTCGCCTCCCAAGTAGCTGAGACTACTGGCATGCATCAACACGTACAGCTAATTTTTGAATATTTTTTTGGTAGGAATGGAGTCTTGTTATGTTGCCCAGGCTGGTCTCAAACTCCTGGACGCAAGTGATTCTCTTGACTCAGCCTCCCAAAGTACTAGAATTACAGGCATGAGCCACCTCACCTGTGCAGTAATGAGTTTTTTAAAGGGCAAATCACAATATAAATCAACTTGGTCCTGTTACCATCACCAGTGACATTGTTTTGTTCTGTTTTAAAGATGCAGTCGGGCACAGTGGTTCACACCTGTTATCCCAACACTTTGGGAGGCTGAGACAGGCAGATTGCTTGAGCCCAGGAGTTCAAGACCACCCTGGGAAATATAGTAAAGCCCTGTCTCTACAAGAAAGCCTGTAGTTCTAGCTACTCAGGGGTCTAAGGTGAGAGCATCACCTGAGCCCAGGGAGGTCAAGGCTGCACTGCCACTGCACTCCAGCCTGGGCAACAGAGCGAGACCGTGTATCAAAAAAAAAAAAAAAGCAAGTAATACATGTTCATATGGAAAATAAAATACAAATAAGAAAGAAAAGTACATGGAAATCACAGGTCAAACTTACTTACAAGAGCAGAGTCTTTGGTCATTTCAATAGGCATAGAAAAATATTACCTGTTGATGAAGGATCTGCCTTTAATAGAGGATGTTGATCTGAGACACCGAGGCATCTGGTTCAACTGAGTATAATTATATGCCAAAGAAAACAGCAACGAGCAAATCACACACAAAGTCCAGGTGGAAAGCTAACTGGAGATCTCCAAACATATAACAAAAATCATCTATGCAGTGGGAGGAGAGTAAGGACTGAAAACTACCTATTTGGGTATTATGCTGATCACTGGGTGACAAAATTATCTGCATATCAAACCCCTGCAATATGGCACAATGCAATTTACCCATGTAACAAACCTGCAATATGCAACCTTTGAACTTAAAATAAAAAAGTTGGAAAGAGAAAAATTAATAATTAAAAAAAATGGTCAGGTGCAGTAGCTCACACCTGTAATCCTAGCATTTTGGGAGGCCGAGCTGGGCAGATCACTTGAGTGCACAAGTTCCAGACCAGCCTGGGCAAAATAGGGAAATTCCATCCTACAAAAAGCAGAAAAATTAATCAGGCATGGTGGCATGCCCTTGTAGTCCCAGCTACTCAGGAGGCTGAGATGGGAGGATAGATTGAGCCCAGGAGTTTGAGGATGCAGTGAGCCATGATTGTACTACTGTACTCCAGCCTAGGTGACAGTGCAAGACCCTGTCTCAAAAATAAAAACAAATGTTTAAAACCCATCTACAGGCTGGGCGTGGTGGCTCACACCTGTAATCCCAGCACTTTGGGAGGCTGAGGAGGGCAGATCACAAGGTCAGGAGTTCAACACCAGCCTGGCCAACATAGTGAAACCCCTTCTCTACTAAAAATACAAAAAAAAAAAAAAAAAATTAGCCAGGCATGGTGGCAGGTGCCTGTAATCCCAGCTACTCAGAAGGCTGAGGCAGGAGAATTGCTTGAACCCAGAATGTGGAGGTTGCAGCGAGTGGAGATGGCGCCACTGCATGCCAGCCTGAGCGACAGTGTGAGACTCTATTTCAAAAAAAAAAAAAATCTACAAAGATGTTCATTGTAGCACTGTTTGTAATGGTGAAAAGAAAAATATCCTGAATATCATCAATATAAAACTGTTTAAATTATGTATGCTTATATAACAGAATACTCTGCAGCCACTCAAAAGAATGGTATAGACCAGGGTGTCCAACCTTTTGGCTTCCCTGGGCCACACGGGAAGAAGAATAATTATCTTGGGCCATGCATAAAATACACTAACACTGGCCAGGCACGGTGGCTCACGCCTGTAATCTCAGGACTTTGCAAGGCCAAGGCAGGTGGATCATGAGGTCAGCAGACTGAGACCATCCTGGCTAACATGGTGAATCCCCGTCTCTACTAAAAATACAAACAATTAGCTGGGCGTGGTGATGGGCGCCTGTAATCCCAGCTACTCAGGAGGCTGAGGCAGGAGAATCGCTTGAACCCAGGAGGCAGAGGTTGCAGTGAGCTGAGATCACGCCACTGCACTCCAGCCTGGGCAACAGAGCGAGACTCTGTCTCAAAAAATAAAAATTAGGCCGGGCGCGGTGGCTCAAGCCTGTAATCCCAGCACTTTGGGAGGCCGAGACGGGTGGATCACGAGGTCAGGAGATCGAGACCATCCTGGCTAACACGGTGAAACCCCGTCTCTACTAAAAAATACAAAAAACTAGCCGGGCGAGGTGGCGGGCGCCTGTAGTCCCAGCTACTCGGGAGGCTGAGGCAGGAGAATGGCGTAAACCCGGGAGGCGGAGCTTGCAGTGAGCTGAGATCTGGCCAGTGCACTCCAGCCTGGGCGACAGAGCCAGACTCCATCTCAAAAAAAAAAAAAAAAATACACTAACACTAATGATAGCTGACAAATCTCATAATGTTTTAAGAAAGTTTACAAATTTGTGTTAGGCCACATTCAAAGCCGTCATGGGCCACATGCAGCCCACGTGCCACAGGTTGGACAAGCTGGGTATAGACTCACGAGATCTGACAGGAAAATACATCATTGAGGTTAAAAAAAAAAAAAAGCTGAAGAACGCTGTACACATTCAACTGCAGAACCTATATACTTATCTGTAATGAAAATTTCCAGAAGGATAGGTAAGAGACAGTAAACGGTAGTTAGCTCTGGGAAGTAAAAATACAGAATGGGGACAGGAGAACTTTTCCTTCTACTTCACACTCTAAACTGTTTCAACTTCTTATCTGCATATTTATCACCTTATAATAAAAACAAAATGAAAACAATGAATTAAAAAGTTAACAATAGTTGGGTCTGGTGTTATGTTCCTTGTAGTCCCAGTTACTTGTGATGCAGACAAGAGTCACTTGAGCCCAAGAGTTCAAATCCAGCCTAGGCAACATAGTGAGATCCCATCTTTAAAAAAAAAAATTAAATTATAAAAAGTTAGCAGTGGTATTGGCAGGTGGTGGGCCCATGAAAATTTTTCTTTTTTTGTACTTTTCTACATTTTCTTAATTTTCTATAATTAGCAACGTATTACCATATACATTTTTTTTTTGATACAGAGTCCTGCTTTGTCACCTAAAGCGTGCAGTGGTATGATCTCGCCTCACTGTAACCTCTGCCTCCTGGGTTCAAGCAATTCTCACACCTCAGCCTCCCAAGTAGCTAGGATTCCAGGTGCGCACCAGCACACCTGGCTAATTTTTGTATTTTTAGTAGAGACAGGGTTTCACCATGTTGGCCAGGCTGTTCTCAAACTCCTGGCCTCAAGTGATCCTCCCATCTCAGCCTTCCAAAGTGCTAGGATTACAGGTAAGAGCCACCACGCCTGGCCTGCATGTATTACTTTTGGGGGTAAAAAAACCCATAAATTATCTAACTAAGCACTGTTATAAACACTGGGAATTACAAAGAAATACTATGGAAAGATCTGATTCTAAAAATGCTTTATAATTTGCTCGGAGAAACTTGGTCATGAATATCAAGACAATAAAAGTCAAACAAAACCCTTCATTTAGTTTATTGGAGTTGTTCATGTGGCACTGGTTCCTATGGAAGCCCAAAAAAAGTATCAGTGTTATAAGTAAAGCTGTGCCAAAACATGTTAAAGACTTATATTTCTTTATACTTAAGGAAATATTTAAAGAAAGACTAAGTGAATTATATAAAAGAGTGGTTTCTTAAAAATTCAAGTCTAGGCCAGTTGCAGTGGCCCACACCTGTAATCCCAGCACTTTGGGAGGCCAAGGTGGGCAGATTACGAGGTCAGGCATTTGAGGCCGGCCTGGCCAACATGGTGAAACCCTGTCTCTACTAAAAATACAAAAAATTAGCCGGGCATGGTGGCAAGCGCCTGTAATCCCAGCTACCCCAGAAGCTGAGGCAGGAGAATTGCTTGAACCTGGGAGGCAGAGGTTGCAGTGAGCTGAGATCATGCCACTGCACTCCAGCCTGGGCAACAGAGCAAGACTCCGTCTCAAAAAATTAAAAAAAAAAAAAAAAAAAAAAGTTCAAGTCAAATCTCCCACTCAATGGTCAATATCCCCTTTAGAACATCCTTACCACTCATTCAATTTCTGTTTAGTGTCAAAAAATCTAACTAGCCCATTTCATTTGTTATGAACAACCCAACTGTTCTTATGTTAAGCTAAAATCCAATTTCCTGTCATTTTCAACCACTGATCCACACTTGTCCCAGTTCTGTCCTCTGGAATGACAAAAAAAAGATGATATAACTTCTGTTTTTTTTTTTTTTTTTTTTTTGAGACGGAGTCTTGCTTTGTCGCCCAGGGTGGAGTGCAGTGGCCGGATCTCAGCTCACTGCAAGCTCCGCCTCCCGGGTTTACGCCATTCTCCTGCCTCAGCCTCCCGAGTAGCTGGGACTACAGGCGCCCGCCACCTCGCCTGGCTAGTTTTTTGTATTTTTTGGTAGAGACGGGGTTTCACCGAGTTAGCCAGGATGGTCTCGATCTCCTGACCTCGTGATCCGCCCGTCTCGGCCTCCCAAAGTGCTGGGATTACAGGCTTGAGCCACCGCGCCCGGCAGATGATATAACTTCTATAAGACAGTTTTTTAAAGTCTTCATGTACTATTATGATCCTCTTCCTCTTAAATCTTCTAGAACTAAATTTCCCATATTCTTCAAATGGTTCAGTTCCTATGTGTTTCATTATTCTAATCATTCCCCTCTTAAGATAATCTAGCTTCTCAATATGCCTCTTAGAAGGAAATACCACAGCTGAACACAAAATTCCAGATCTGATCTGACCAATGCTGTTACTTCCTTTGTCTGGGTCACCATAAGCACCACAATACAAGACCAGTTGCAGGCAGCATATGATTCATTTCCAAATTAGTGGCACTGTTCAGACCACAAGTGCTCTGAGGGTTTAAAGGAAAAAGAGATCACTGTGGACTGGGGACCTCAAGAAATTTTCAACAACAAAAAAGTAAACTGTTAGCTGGGAAAGGAAGAATACATTTTAGATAAGCAGAAAATACAGAATGAGTATTTCAGGGGGCACAAGTGCAGAACAGAGGAGAGGAATAAACAGAGTTAGTGCTAGAGCAAAGTCTGCATACAGATAGGCAAGAATAGAAGGCCATTTTTTTTAAGGAGGGCTGGCGCCAGAGTATTGAGAGCCTTAAAACCTGCAGGCAATAAGGCATGATTAAAAGGTAAGACAAAAGAACTGACTTCTTGAATGAAATGCTTAGGAATGATTAAATCAATACCAGTTTGCCAATTTCTATATCAAGTTAACTACTTTTTGAACTCTGACTGCATAGGAAGCTTCTAATTGATTCTACTCCAAGATAAATTGAAATTGAGTTGTAATAAATATCACTACATAGGCTGCTTTCAGAATATAACATTCCTACTGCCAAAATATAATGCAAGGAAAGTCATTTTAGAAAGATGTATTTTGTGCTGGGTGCGGTGGCTTATGCCTCTAATCCCAGCACTTTGGGAGGCCGAGACAGGTGGATCACTTGAGGTCAGGAGTTCAAGATCAGCCTAGCCAACATAGTGAAACCCTGTCTCTACAAAAAATACAAAAATTAGCTGGGCCTGGTGGTTCATGCCTGTAATCCCAGCACTTTGGGAGGCCGAGACAGGTGGATCACTTGAGGTCAGGAGTTCAAGATCAGCCTAGCCAACATAGTGAAACCCTGTCTCTACAAAAAATACAAAAATTAGCTGGGCCTGGTGGTTCATGCCTGTAATCCCAGCTGCTCTGGAGGCTGAGGCATGAGAATCGCTTGAACCCAGGAGGCGGAGGTTGCAGTGAGCCGAGATCGCGCCCCTGCACTCCAGCCTGGGTGACAGAGTGAGACTCTGTCTCAAAAAAAGAAAAAGAAATGAAAAGAAAGATGTATTTCAATTCATTTCTGTAAGTTTTCCCAGAATGAATACCTTGCCATTCATTATGAATATCTGCATATAAGGTACCTGTTTGTTTCAGTAATTAAAATCTTCTGGATCTCTATTCAAAAAGACAATGACCTGCTGATCTCTGTTTATCCAGATTCAAAATAGAAGAAACTCCACTAATGTAACATTAAAAAGGAAAGAAGTTAGCTAAATAGCAGAATTTCTACACAATGAAACCTGTCTGCTATTCAAACAAATGAAAACACCAGTAGTAATTTAAATTCAGTCAGATAGGAATTTCTGATTTACAAGTGCTCCTGCCTAAAGGGTCTTTCATAAGGACCAGCTCTGTAATACAGCGTGGCAGTAGAGAATTAAACTGTCAAAGAGACACAGCAAAGCCCAACCTCTCCCAAATCCTGCTACTCAGCAGCAGGGATCTAAAGGAATAAATACATTCCCAGCTGCTGAGAGAAATGTCTTACTAAAAGCAAAGCAAAATTCTCATTAATGAAAAATCAACCATGAAAAACTCTATGTCTCATAATCCCCGGAAATGGCCAAATCCATTTTGGGTTAATGCAGATTTAACAGAACAGTGGAAGAGAACAGAGCAAAGCAGTTCCATTTGCCAGCAGCTGGGGTAAACACCGTTACTGGAGAAATCACAAACAACAACAATGCTTCTAATCTGTAGAGCCAAAAGAAATATGAACTCTATCCAGTAAAAGGTATCAGGAAAAGGCTCTAGTGAAGGCTCTAGTTGATAAATGCTCTCATTTACAATCAAGACACATCAGATATGATAGGCTGTAACTTGAATTTCCCGAGATCAAATTAAATGGCTAATCCAAACCCTGTGTTTTTCTGATCAGATAATCTCTCTGAAGTCACAGTACTTGCATTCATTCAAAACCAGCATTAAGCTTCTACTACGTCAGACACTAGGAATACAAAAACTAATAAGAAACAGTCTCTACCCACATGGAGCTTAGTTTGCATACCACGCCTCATCTTAAACCCCAAAGCTCTTGCTTTAAGATATCTTCTTAGATGGGTCAAGTGTCCTCAGGGGAAAAGCAATGATGGCCCTTCACCTTGAGTTACTGTGAGGCAAGCAAAAATAAAAATAAATCATACCTCTTATCCTCAAAAGCAGTCACCACATCCTCCCAAGTGGAACAGAATAATCATCTTAGCCTATACTACAGGTTAGTGTTCAGGGAAGTGGCAGGGCACAAGACAAGCAATAGAAGGGATGTGACAGCTGTACCACTAACGCATTCAAAGTGTGATAAAAAGAACCTGCTACTAAGCATACTGTAGTGTTACGGTGCAAGGAGGAGGAGGAAAAGAATGAGAGGCGGCCCACCATTCACAGGCACCAACCATCCGCGGTCTCCTAACTCGTCCACTCTCACTAGAGAACCTCAGTCACTGTTTAATAGGATCTGAGCCTGCCGGCCAACAACGTTGTCACATGGCTACCAGAATGGGGAAATAATCTTCCCTTGCAGGAACGTGGGGGAAAACAAGAAAGAGTGGAAAGAACTCAAGCGTTTATACGTGATTGTCAACATAATCGTCCCCCAAAGCACGGACGGGATGTAAAGTTTGGGAGAGACGGTCACCGGACGCCCACTGGAAGGGTGCGGGGACCTCTACGCCGACACCCCGCCTCCCCGCCCCAGTTCGCGCACTCACCGCGCACGCAGAGCAGTGACATGGCCGAGGCGCGGGCAAGCCTCTACCGTGCCCCAGCTGCGCCGCGGCGCCGGGCCGCTCCCTCTTTCCGCTCAGCAGGTGCCGCGACTGCTCCCGTTACCGGCCCTATGGGTCTGGCCGCTCCTCATGGTCCCGGTCGCAGGTAGCGTCCCGCCGCTGCCTCGGACCCGCCCCAAATCTCACCGTCTGAGCGACCTCCGGGTAGCAGTGAGTACCGACGGGCAGGCTGGGGACTGGGCGCGGCACCGCGACGCCATCGCTGGGAGGTAGGAGCGGCCGGGACTCCCTCCCGTCATTCCACCCGGGATCCGCGCGAGCGCCTGGGCAGAGCCAACCCGTGGCGCCCCGCCCCCCAGCCAATTAACTCACGCCCAGTCCACCGACCCCGCCCCCCCCCCGCGAGCACGTAGGAGGCGGGGTTCCCTTCCTCTTTTTGAGATCCTGAAGTCAGCTGCGCCCACTAATCAGGCTTACAGTAGGGAGTAAGGGGCTGACCCTCACCTGTGTGAGGCGGGAATGGAAGCCCTCTGTTCCTCCTGCATGGGCGGGGCTTCCACCCAAGAACAGATTCTTTTCATTGAAGGATTTCCACTGGACTTTCTTACGGTCTAGCCCTCATAGCTGACAGCCTGTAATTTTAAGTTAATGAGGTCGCACTGCACCGCAAAGTAAGTTTTAATTAGCAACTAGGGCAAAAGACAAAACTGAGTGGGTGTGAAGTATGTCTGGAGACCTCAGTTCTTATCTAGACCGTTTTTCATGCTCATCATTGTATCTCCAATGTCTGGAATAGTGCCTAATGTATGGTAACCAGTCCGTAAATATTTACTGAATGAAGTGTCTCACGTGACCGTGTGAAGAGACCACCAAACAGGCTTTGTGTGAGCAACATGGCTGTTTATCATGGGGACATGATGGCTTAGCTTGGGCTCAGAGGCCTGACATGAAGGATGGTTACCACGGAGGGATTCTGAGTGGAGATACCTCTGATCTTTGACAAATCTTCTATCGGTGCTTGGTACCAACATGAGCTAACTTCATGGCTCAAACCAACAGACAATTTGCTAAGGTCTGGGAGCACCCCCTCCAGAGAATCCCTGACCTCCCAAAATGTGGTCAAGATCTAAAGTTTATTTTGTTGTACAGCTCCCTTTTATTATTATTATTATTATTATGGAGTTTTACTTGCTTCCGACAAGGAAGGTAAATTTTCCTGCTTCCATGACTCCTTTATGGAGTTTGAGCTCACTTCCAACAGGGAAGATGAGGGGTTTTTTTTTTCCTGTTTCTAGGATGGTAGAGAGCCATTTTCAGCCTGAGACTCACTCCTAGATAAGTAGCTGAATAGGGATTTTGTCTTAGCTAAAGTTAACAACCAGCTGGTCTTAATTTCTCCTTACCATTAGAGTGCTCAGTGATCATATTGTTGGGTTTTTTTGTTTTTGTCTTTTTCCCACTGACCAACACTGCCTCACTTGGTCAAATCCAAGTGAGAATTCCGAATTATGGGTAACAAGGCCTCTCTAATTTGACAAAAATTCCTCACAACTGCAAAAGAAAAAAAGAAACAGAAAACAAAAAACCGTGTATTTGGTTTCTGTGTTTGCTTCGTGGTCTTAAAAATTCACCTGTTCTTAGGCTGGGCACGGTGGCTCACGCCTATAATCCCAGCACCTTGGGAGACTGAGGCTCATGCGGATCATGAGGTCAGGAATTCAACACCAGCCTGGTCAACACAGTGAAACCCTGTCTCTACTGAAAATACAAACAAAAATTAGCTGGGCATACAAAAAAAATTAGCTGGGCATGGTGGTGGGTGCCTGTAATCCCAGCTACTAGGGAGGCTGAGGCAGGAGAATCGCTTGAACCAGGAGGCAGAGGTTGCAGTGAGTGGAGATCGCGCCACTGTACTCCAGTCTGGGCGACAGTGTGAGACTCTGTCTCAAATTTAAAAAAAAAAAAAAAAATTCAACCGTTCTTTTGTTTACTTTTCTTCCACCCTATACCTCCTTCACCCTTTGCCATCTGCATTGCCAAAAAATCGTGACAAGGCTTCTAATGACTTGAACCTCCTTATAGAATTTAGAACAAAGGTGCCACTCACCCCCTTTTGGGGTATTCTCTTGTCTTTGTGGGATTTCAAGAGTCATGGGCGGATTCTTTTTTTTTTTTTTTTTTTAAAGACGGAGTCTCCCTCTGTCACCCAGGCTGGAGTGCAGTGGCGCCATCTGGGCTCACTGCAAGCTCCACCTCTCGAGTTCATCCCATTCTCCTGCCTCAGCCTCCCGAATAGCTGGGACTACAGATGCCTGCCACCACGCCCGGCTAATTTTTTTGTATTTGTAGTAGAGACGGGGTTTCACTGTGTTAGCCAGGATGGTCCTTATCTCCTGACCTCGTGATCTACCCACCTTGGCCTCCCAAAGTGCTGGGATTATAGGCATAAGCCACCACGCCCGGCTGGGCAGATTCCCTTAGGTCTAAAGCTCTGTTTTCCTCTATTGTATGACATGACCTCTTTGGCTTTGGGTGCCAGAGATGACCTTGCACTTTAAGAGGATTTGACCTTGGTGTGTATAATGTTGTACAAAAGTTACAAAGTTACCAGAGGCTGAGCACAGTGCGGTGGTTCACGCCTGTAATCCCAGCACTTTGAGAGGCTGAGGCCAGTGGACCACTTGACCCCACAAGTTCAAGATTAGCCAGGCATGGTGGTGTGCACCTGTAATCCCATCTACTTGGAAGGCTGAGGTAGGGCAATTGCTTGAACCAGGGAGGTGGAGGCTGCACTGTGCCAAGATCACGCCACTGCACTCCAGCCTGGGCGACAGAGCAAGACTCTCTCTCAAAAAAAAAAAAAAAGAATCCTAATTCTAGTTTGGAGATGCATTCTGAAGGATCCTCTCTATTGCTTTTTCTCCCAACATTAATCTCAATTTCGTTTGTCTGTGTGTATTTGCGTGAGGAACTGAACTGTTGCTTTCATAGGTTTATGAGAGACTGAATTTTCTCAGCTCCAAAAAGAAAGGGCATTTGCTCCTCCCAGCTGATAGGTGCTCCTGAGTGACTGGGGACTTTATGGGAGTGTCTGGAAGTTTGACCCCCTACGATGTGCAGCAAGCAGTCCTGTAGGGAAATCCACAACAAAAATTAATTTAGGCCAGGTGCTGTCACACACACGTAATCCTAGCATTTCGGGAGGCCGAGGCAGGCAGATCACTTGAGGTCACGAGTTCAAGACCAAGCCTGACAAACATAACAAAACCCCATCTCTTCTAATAATACAAAAATTATTCAGGTGTAGTGGTGTGTGCCTGTAACTCCAGTTACTTAGGAGACTGAGATGTAAGAATTGCCCGAACTCAGGAAGTGGAGGTTGCAGTGAACCAAGATTATGCCACTGCACTCCAGCCTGGGCAACAGAGTAAGACCCTGTCTCAAAAAAAAAAAAAAAAATTTAATTTAAAAACTGGCTCATCCAGGAAACACATTGAAGGGCTGATCACCCAGTGTTTTGAGCCCTCTCAGAAGTCATAAACCTCTGGAGAGAGAAACTGAGACATGTAAGAGGGTGGAAGCAATTCAGTGGTGACACATTGTGGAGTCCTGCCCACAAGCAGCACACAATAATCCACCACACAAAAACTCTAGGCCAAGTTCAGTTTCTCCTTTTAAGAAAAAAAGAAGTGGAAAACAAATAATCTAAGAATGAGAAGAAAACAAAGAGAATGACCCTCTTTTGAGCACTCTGTAGGTTTTATGGCACCTATACTTCCGAAGTTTATGTAGAATGGAAATAATATGGTCTTTGTGCACATTTACTTTAAGGAAAAAGAGCCCTAAGGTCGACCTACAAACTATAGAGTTCCTAAGACCTCTTTTCTCTATTCTTCTTTTCTGCCTGCTCTAAATCTGCCATTATTTTCTATTAAGATAAAAACCACAGTTTTGATCCAACAAGTTCTTTTTGCAAACCGGTAAATTTGTATTTATCTCATGACTAAAAGTTCTGAAGGAAAAGCTATAGGTTGTGTGTGTGTTTGTGTGTGTGTGTGTGTGTATTTAAAAGACTTTTATAATTTCTATAATTTTATGTTTAATTGGCAATTAAATCTGTTTTAATTTCCTTCTAGCACACCAGACTTTTTCTGTCCACACTTTATAATGTAAATTTTGCCATTTGGAGTTCACCTGAGTTGTTTTCTTTAATATGCAAATTTAAGGCTATTTAGCTGACAACTTCCTAGGGTTGTGAAACAGGTTATCAAGAATCTGAAAGTAGGGGAGAGTGGGGAGGGGAAAAAGAAGAATCTGAAAGCGTAAGGGAAAAAAAAGTTTTTTATGAATCTATAAGAGTTACCTCTAGGCCAGGTGCGGTGGCTCACACCTGTAATCACAACACTTTAGGAGGCCGAGGTGGGCGGATCACCTAAGGTCATGAGTTTGAGACCAGCCTGACCAACATGGTAAAATCTGTCTCTACTAAAAATACAAAAATAACCAGGTGTAGTAGCACATGCCTGTAGTCCCAGCTACTCGGGAGGCTGAGGCAGAAGTATCACTTGAACCCAGGGGTGGAGGTTGCAGTGAGCTGAGATCATGCCATTGCAATCCAGCCTGGGTGACAAGAGAAACCCTCTGGTTCAAAAAAAAAAAAAAATGTACCTCTATCAGCATGCCTAATGTGTCTATGTATTTATGTGTTGTGTACACAATGTTTCAATACTGAAAATATATAAAAGAGCTCTAATTAATTGGCTTAAGAAAATAAAACTGCTTAAATCAAACAATCAGGAAAAAATAAAATAGTCAAATACTTTTTCAAGTTTACATAAGTAAAATCTTTACTAATGTTGATGGAAAGAGTCAAACTCTGTAAAATATTTGAAGAGATTTATTCTGAGCCAAACGTGAGTAACCATGGCCCATGACACAGCCCTCAGGAGGTCTTGAGAACATGTGCCCCAGGTGGTTGGGGTGCAGCTTGGTTTCATACATTTTTGGGAGGCATGAGACATCAACCAAATACATTTAAGAAATACATTGGTTTGGGCCGGGCGTGGTGGCGCAAGCCTGTAATCCCAGCACTTTGGGAGGCCGAGACGGGCAGATCACGAGGTCAGGAGATCGAGACCATCCTGGCTAACACGGTGAAACCCCGTCTCTACTAAAAAATACAAAAAACTAGCCGGGCGAGGTGGCGGGCGCCTGTAGTCCCAGCTACTCGGGAGGCTGAGGCAGGAGAATGGCGTAAACCCGGGAGGTGGAGCTTGCAGTGAGCTGAGATCCGGCCACTGCACTCCAGCCTAGGCGACAGAGCGAGACTCCGTCTCAAAAAAAAAAAAGAAATACATTGGTTTGGTCCAGAAAGATGGAACAACTCAAAGGGGGGCTTCCAGGTTATAGGTAAATTGAAACATTTTCTGGTTGAAAATTGGTTGAGTTTGTCTAAAGACCAGGGATCATAGAAAAGAAATGTTTAGGTTAAGAAAAAACACTGTAGAGACCAAGGTTCTTTTGAAGTCTTATAGTGGCTGCCCTTAGAGACAACAGACGTCAAATATTTCCAGTTCAGATCTTCAAAGGGTGCTAGACTTTTAGTTAATCTCTTTAGGATTGGGAGGGCCTGGAAGAAAAAGATCTAGCTATGTTAATAGAGATTCTTTACATATGCACATTTTCGCCCACAAAGGACACCTTTGCAGGGCCATTTCAATAAATGGCAAAGAAGCATGATTTAAGGTAAAATATTTTGTTTTGCTTCCTTGTCTCATAATGTTATGCCAGAGTCAGGTTGGAAAGTAAGTCACAATATATAGGGTTAAGTAAAAACCAGTTTATTATTTGTAGGGCACGACTACCCAGACCCCTTACATAGAAATTTGAGCAAGATATAAAATCAGAATTTAGTCCTCACTAAGCCAGGTTTAAAATTATCGGTACGTTAATGTTAGAAATGTCTTAGGAATTGCCAGCATTTATTTTTGTTTGTGTCAGGCCTCTGAGCCCAAGCCTGCACCTGTACATCCAGATGGCCTGAGGCAACTGAAGAGCCACAAAAAAAGTGAAAATGGCCAATTCCTGCCTTGACTGATGACATTACCTTGTGAAATTCCTTCTCCTGGACAATGAGTCTCAGAAGTTCCCCCACTGAGCATCTTGTGACCCCCGCCCCTGCCCACAAGAGAATAACCCCCTTTGACTGTAATTTTCCACTACCTACCCAAATCCTGTAAAACTGCCCCACCCCTAACTCCCTTTGCTAACTCTCTTTCTGGACTCAGCCCGCCTGCACCCAGGTAATTAAAAAGCTTTATTGCTCACACAAAGCCTGTTTGTTGGTCTCTTCACACGGGCACACTTGACATTTGGTGCCGAAGACGTGGGACAGGGGACTCCTTCGGAAGACTGGTCCCCTGTCCTCGCCATCACTCTGTGAGGAGATCCACCTAACACCTCAGGTCCTCAGACCAGCCCAAGGAACATCTCACCAACTTCAAATCAGGTAAGCGGTCTTTTCACTGCCTTCTCCAGCCTCTCTCTACCCTTCAATCTCCCTCTCTACCCTTCAATCTCCCTCTATTGCTACCCTTCAATCTCCCTGTCCTTCCAATTCCAGTTCTTTTTCCTCTCTAGTAGAGACAAAGGAGACACATTTTATGCCTGGACCCAAAACACTGATGCTGGTCACAGACTTGGGAAGACAGTCTTCCTTTGGTGTTTGATCATCGCAGGGACGCTTGCCCTGATCATTCACCCACATTCCATTGGTGTCTGATCACCGTGGGGATGCCTGCTTTGGTCATTCACCCACATTCCCTTGGTGGCAAGTCAATTGCAGGGATGCCTGCTTTGGCTGCTCACCCACATTACAATCCAGGGCTGCTCACCCCCTCACCCCACTTCTCCGAGTCTCTACCTTTCTATGGGCAACATTCTGCCCTCCATTCCCCCTTCTCCCTTAGCCTGTGTTCTAAAGAACTTAAAACCTTGGCCGGGCGCGGTGGCTCAAGCCTGTAATCCCAGCACTTAGGGAGGCCGAGACGGGTGGATCACGAGGTCAGGAGATCGAGACCATCCTGGCTAACACGGTGAAACCCCGTCTCTACTAAAAATACAAAAAACTAGCCGGGCGAGGTGGCAGGCGCCTGTAGTCCCAGCTACTGCGGAGGCTGAGGCAGGAGAATGGCTTGAACCCGGGAGGCGGAGTTTGCAGTGAGCTGAGATCCGGCCACTGCACTCCAGTCCGGGCTACAGAGCAAGACTCCGTCTCAAAAAAAAAAAAAAAAAGAACTTAAAACCTCTTCAACTCACACCTGACCTAAAAACCTATGCGCCTTATTTTCTTCTGCAATACCACTTGGCCCCAATACAAACTTAACAATGGTTTTAAATGGCCAGAAAATGACAGTTTCAATTTCTCCATCCTACAAGATCTAGATAATTTTTGTTGTAAAATTAGGCAAATGGTCTGAGGTGCCTGACGTCCAGGCATTCTTTTAGACATCCGTCCCTCCCTAGTCTGTGCTCCCAATGTGACTCGTCCCAAATCTTTCTTCTTTCTCTCCTGTCTGTTCCTTCAGTCTCCACCCCAGCTCTAAGGCCTTTAAATCCTCCTTTTCTACGGACCCATCTGACCTCTCCCCTCCTCTCCCCTCCTCTCTAGGCTGCTCCTTGCCAGGCTGAGCCAGGTCCCAATTCTTCCTCAGCCTCCACTCCCTGACCCTATAATCCTTCTATCACCTCCCCTCCTGACACCCAGCCTGGCTTACAGTTTTGTTCCACAACTAGCCTTCCCCCACCTGCCCAGCAATTTCCTCTCAGAGGGGTGGCTGGAGCTGAAGGCATAGTCAAGGTTAATGCTCCTTTTTCTTAGCTGACCTCTCCCAAATCAGTTAGCATTTAGGCTGTTTTTCATCAAATATAAAAACCCAGCCCAGTTCATGGCCCATTTGGCAAAAACCCTTAGATGCTTTACTGCCTTAGACCCAGAGGGGCCAGAAGGCCATCTTATTCTCTTTTTTTTTTTTTTTTTTTTTTGAGATGGAGTCTCGATGTGTCACCCGGGCTGGAGTGCAGTGGCCGGATCTCAGCTCACTGCAAGCTCTGCCTCCTGTGTTTTTACGCCATTCTCCTGCCTCAGCCTCCCGAGTAGCTGGGACTACAGGCGCCCGCCACCTCGCCCAGCTAGTTTTTTGTATTTTTAGTAGAGATGGGGTTTCACCGTGTTAGCCAGGATGGTCTCGATCTCCTGACCTCGTGATCCGCCCGTCTCGGCCTCCCGAAGTGCTGGGATTACAGGCGTGAGCCACCGCGCCCGGGGGCCGTCTTATTCTCAATATGCATTTTATTACCCAATCCTCTCCTGACATTAGAAAAAGCTCCAAAAATTAGATTCTGGCCCTTAAACCCCACAACAGTACTTAATTAACCTTGCCTTCCTGGTGTACAATAATAGAAAAGAGTTGCAGTTACTTGCCTCCACTGTGAGAGAAACCTCAGTCACATCTCCAGCACACAAGAACTTCAAAACACCTAAACTGCAGAGGCCAGGCCTTACTATAGGACCTCCTCCCTAAGGATCTTGCTTCAAGTGCTGGAAATCTGGCCACTGGGCCAAGGAATGCCCGCAGACTGGGATTCCTCCTAAGCTATGTCCCATCTGTGCGAGACCCCACTGGAAATTGGACTGTCCAACTTGCCCGGCAGCCACTCCCAGAGCCCCTGGAACTGTGGCCCAAGGCTCTCTGACTGACTCCTTCCCAGATCTTCTCAGCTTAGCAGCTGAAGACTGATGCTGCCCGATTGCCTCATAAGCCCCCTGGTCCATCACAGGCACTTTGGATAACTCTTACAGTGAAGGGTAAGTCCGTCCCCTTCTTAATCAATACAGAGGCTACCCACTCCACATTACCTTATTTTCAAGGGCCTGTTTCCCTTGCCTCCATAACTGTTGTGGGTATTGACGGCCAGGCTTCTAAACCTCTTAAAACTCCCCAACTCTGGTGCCAACTTGGACAATATTCTTTCATGTACTCCTTAGTTATCCCCACCTGCACAACTCCCTTATTAGGTTGAGACATTTTTACCAAATTATCTGCTTCCCTGACTATTCCTAGGCTACAGCCATACCTCATTGCCACCCTTTTCCCCAGTTCAAAGCCTCTCTTTGCTTTCACTTGGGCTGACCCTGACACCCATCAGTCTCAGCAACTTACCTGGGCTGTACTGCTGCAAGGCTTCATGGACAGCCCCCATTACTTCAGTCAAGCCCTTTCTCATTATATACTTTCTTTCCATCCATCTGCTTCTCACCTTATTGAATATTTTGACGACCTTCTATGTTATAGCCTCTCCTACAAATCTTCCCAACAGGACACCCTCCTGCTCCTCCAACATCTATTCTCAAAAGGACATTGTGCGTTCCCCTCCAAAGCCCAAATTTCTTCCTCATCTGTTACCTATCTTGACATAATTCTTCATAAAAACACACATGCTCTCCCTGCTGATCATGTCCGGCTGATCTCCCAAACCCTAACCCCTTCTACAAAGCAACAACTCCTTTCCTTCCTAGGCATGATTAGGTGCTTTCGCCTTTGGATACCTGATTTTGCCATCCTTACTAAGCCATTATATAAACTCACAAAAGAAAACCTAGCTGACCCAATGGATCCTAAATCCTTTCCCCACTCCTCTTTCCGTTCCTTAAAAACAGCCCTAGAAGCTGCTCCCATGCTAGCTCTCCCTAACTCATCCCAACCCTTTTTTATTACACACAGCCAAAGTGCAGAGCTGTGTGGTTGGAATTCTTACACAAGGACTGGCACTGTGCCCTATAGCTCCTCTATCACTCCCAACTATTCTTCTTATGAAAACCTGCTGTACCAGGTTTCATAATTTTTGTTTTACTTTGTGGAAAATTCATTCTGCCTGCCTCACAAGCCCAGTCTATTCTCTCTTCCCTTCATGATCATTTCCATGTAGGATATAAGCCTCTGGCTCACCTCCTACAACCCCTCATTTCTTTCCCATCATGGAAATCCATCCTTAAAACCATCACCTCTCAATGCTCTGCCTGCCATGCCACCAACCCCCAAGGTTTTCTCAGGGCTCCTCCTTTTACTATGCATCAGGCTCATGGATTTACTCCAACACAAGATTGGCAGATTGACTTTACTCATATGCCCTGGTGTCCATCAGACAGCCAGCCTGATCTCTCCTCTTCCTCCTAGAAGTCACAGGTACTCTCCCCTACTTCCCTTAAACTCAATTGCATTTCTGAAGAACAGTAATAACACTTATGAGCCTAATACATCCCTTCATTCTATTAGGTCTATTCATCCTTATCCTACTTTTTGCAACAGGGCTTTATGCAATCACCCCCACTACTTGAACTGTGCCCAAAAAACTTGTCATCCCTACTATCTTCTATCTAGTCATACTCCTATTCACCATTCTCAACTACTTATAAATGCCCTGCTCTTGTTTACACTGCCAGTTTATACTGTTTCTACAAGATATCACAGCTGATATCTCCTGGTGCTATCCCCAAACCACCACTCTTGACTCCTTCTTGGAGTGAATAGATGATCTTTGCTGGCAGGGCACCTTCCAATACTTTCACCCTGATGAAGTTCTATTCTTTACTTTTGTACTCACTCTTATTCTCATTCCCATTCTTATGCTACCCTCTACCTCTCCCCAGCTATCTCCACCACACTATCAGTTTCACTCATTCTCTCCTAGCCATTTCTAATCCTTCTTTAACAAACAATTGCTGGCTTTGCATTTCTGTTTCCTCCAAAACCACTCAGGCCTTGACTTACTCACTGCTGAAAAAGGAGGACTCTGCATATTTCTAAATGAAGAATATTGTTTTTACCTAAATCAATCTGGCCTGGTATATGACAACATTAAAAAAGAAAAGAAAAGAAAAGAAAAGAAAAACTCGAGGATAGAGCCCAAAACTCACCAACCAAGCAAATAATCACGCTGAACCCCCTTGGGCACTCTCTAATTGGATGTCCCGGGTCCTCCCAATTGTTAGTCCTATAATACCTGTTTTTCTCCTTCTCTTATTCAGACCTTGTGTCTTCCGTTTAATTTCTCAATTCACAGAAAACCACATCCAGGCCATCACCAATCATTCTATACGACAAATGCTCTTTCTAACAACCCCACAGTATCAGCCCTTGGCCCAAAATCTTTCTTCAGTTTAATTTCTCCCACTCTAGGTTCCCATACTGCCCCAATCCTGCTCAAAGCAGCCCTGAGAAATATCGCCCATTATCCCTCCATACCACCCCCAAAAATTTTCACCACCCCAATGCTTCACCACTATTTTGTTTTGTTTTTCTTATTAATATAAAAAGACAGGAATGTCAGGCCTCTGAGCCCAAGCCTGCACCTGTACATCCAGATGGCCTGAGGCAACTAAAGAACCACAAAAATAGTGAAAATGGTCAGTTCCTGCCTTAACTGATGACATTACCTTGTGAAATTCCTTCTCCTGGACAATAAGTCTCAGAACCTCCCCCACTGAGCACCTTGTGACCCCCGCCCCTGCCCACAAGAGAATAACCCCCTTTGACTGTAATTTTCCACTACCTACCCAAATCCTGTAAAACTGCCCCACCCCTAATTCCCTTTGCTAACTCTCTTTTTGGACTCAGTCCGCCTGCACCCAGGTGATTAGAAAGCTTTATTGCTCACACAAAGCCTGTTTGGTGGTCTCTTCACAGTGATGCACTTGACAGTTTGCATTTATTAATCAAAGAATTTCAGACTTATCCCTGCCAAATACTGTAAGGTGTCAAAATTTGGCATAGGGGTTACAAAAGTATAAACCTAGCCCAAAATAGAATAATCTTTGCTTCTGTGGCCAGGCACGGTGGCGCATGCCTGTAATCGCAGCACTTGGGGAGGCTGAGGTGGGTGGATCACCTGAGGTCAGGAATTCGAGACCAGCTTTGCCAATATAGCAAAACTCCATCTCTACTTAAAATACAAAAATTAGCCAGGCTTGGTAGTGGGTGCCTGTAATACCAGCTACTTGGGAAGCTGAAGTAGGAGAATCTCTTGAACCCAGGTTGTGGATGTTGCAGTCAGTCGAGATTGAGATTGAGATTGAGCAGTGCTTGTAAAGCTGGAGCCCTGGCTTTGCAGCTGTGGTTTGGGCAGCTGCAGCAGACTGGGGAGCTCCCATTCCAGCTCAGAAGGTCAGGGCTCCCACTGGCTCCATGGAGTGTGCAGCCCCAGCCGTGCTTCCCTGCTGCAGCCAGCATGATGGCAGCAGCCACTGCCATCATTCCCTGCTCTGAAGAGGTATACCTAACTGCTGTTAGTAGAGGGACGATGGTCACTCTTAACCGCTTCATGCTGAGAAGGCATGTTGTTTTGGGAAAATGACAGTCAGTTCTCTCTCTCAGAGGCCTATCTAAGGGTCCCCAGTACAAAGGAATCATTGTCCGAGGCTCCATTTTTATGACCGTTTGGAGTTTGATGACCCATCCCTTGTTTCTTCTGAGCTAGTCCGAGATCACTGGTTGGTTCACCCTACAGTTGTTAAAAGCTACAAATAGTTCAAAAGAAAAATTTCCTTGATTATAAAAAACAGAACATAAAAATCAGCAGTGTTCTAAGCAAAAAGCAAAAAGTCAAAAAAGATTAGTCTTCCATTAGTACGGTTCACCCAGTCAATTCCCAATCACAATCTCCGTTATCAGAAACCTGCACTCGAGGGTTATAATCCATCTTTTAAAGAGGATCAAACAAAACAATTGTCTATGAATGTCAAAATATCCTGTGGTAATTACAGTCAAAAACACAATTGACAAAAAAAAAATTTGGTCACCTCTGTGATTTATAATAATCTAATACAATAACCCTAATTATGATTGATAACACAAACTGAGACATCAGAACTCTAGAAATCCCATACAATATTGGAACACACATTTAACATTTTTCACTAAAATATAACCTGAAGATCAACCACCACCTTATTTCAACAATCCTATGTAACAAAACAACAAAACATGTCAAATAATCCTGTTTACCTCTCCTCTGGATGCTCCAGGGGCCTCTGTAGTATCCAAAAGTCAGGGATTAGGAGAGAGAATTTTGAAGCTATAAAGGCTTAAAACACTTAATAGAAGTTCCGGTTGCCATAAGTCATCCATTTAAATAACTCAATTTTTTTTTTAAAGCAAAAGACTTTACTCATCAAGTGTGAAGATATAGTTTTCCAAACAATCTGTCCCTTGTCCTTCACCTATTTTTTTAATAGTTTATTCACAAGCCAAACAAAAATCTTTTTCAAGAGAGAGAAAGCCAAATTTCACCCTTGCATTACTCTACCTTTTTTTTTTTTTTCCAGACAGAGTCTCTGTTGCCCAGGCTGGAGTCCAGTGGCATGATCTCGGCTCACTGCAAGCTCCGCCTCGTAGGTTCACACCATTCTCCTGCCTCAGCCTCCAAAGTAGCTGGGGCTACAGGTGCCCGCCACCATGCCCAGCTGATTTTTTGTATTTTTAGTAGGGACGGGGGTTTCACTGTATTAGCCAGGATAGTCTTGATCTCCTGACCTCATGATCTGCCCACCTCAGCCTCCGAACCAAAGTGCTGGGATTATAGGTGTGAGCCACCATGCCTGGACTATTTTTTTTTTTTTTTTTTAAATGATGGAGTCTCTTTCTGTCACCAAGCTGGAGTGCAGTGGTGTGATCTTGGCTCACTGCAACCTCCACCTCCCAGGTTCAAGCAATTCTCCTACCTCAGCCTCCCTAGTAGCTGGGACTACAGGCACGTGCCACCACGCCCAGCTAATTTTTGTATTTTTAGTAGAGACAGGGTTTCACCATGTTGGCCAGGATGGTCTTGATCTCTTGACCTCATGATCCGCCCGACTCGGCCTCCCAAAGTGCTGGAATTACAGGCGTGAGCCACTGTGCCCGGCCTACAAATTTTTGTTAAAGAGCATGTCAGTGCTTCAAGAAAACCATGTTGTGCTTTTATTCCAGTGTTCAATTTATGGAAAAAACAAATAATACCCCTTTGAATTTAGTCAATATGTTCACATACAAGATTCCTTTTACAAGATTAATTTTTATAAACCTTCCATAACTTGTTTGAACTTTTAGCTTTATCTTATCTAACTTAGACAATTCTTTAACCCTTTAAACTAGGCAAAAATTTACATTCCCATGCCTTCTTATATTCTTTTACTAAAGACACATTTTACTTTCCTTACACCTTGGATGCAAATCTATTTTCAGTAGTCTCCATTACATGTTATAATGGCAGACAAATATAAAATCTAGAAAAAATGTATGCTGACAATTTTGAAAGACTTCTCTAATTTATGAGCCCTCTTTTACTTAAATCCTTATAACAATAAGTGTATATACAAATAAACACATCTAGACATGTATTTACACATACAAACTAAGATTCAATAGCTTAGTTTGGATCCGTGGAACCCTAACCATGAGATAGCAATACAAGCTCACCAGTTTTACTTTGTTTGCCCTAGTAGATAATCCAATGAAAGCTGTGAACCAAAATTTCGGGTAAAGCAGTTTCCATGGCAATTTGATTTAAAGGCCAAACCTCCCCAGACTCCAAAGAACTCTGGGGCCAAACAGCACCAAAGAACATCACACTTTAACCAGGCCCCCTGCTTAGAACAATGGCACAAAAACCCGGATACATACAATGCCATCCCACTTTCCCATTCAACAGTAACTTTCAGATTCCACACAATACTGGGGGCCAAGCAGTATTGCAACTGTGAGAGAAAAGTCTAAGGAAGATTCAGTACTAGACCTCAGAATCTCTGCGAAGGGCATCCTCTTTGGAGACGTTGACGTCTGGAGGATCCCCTGGGGCATCCCCCTTTGGGATCCAATCTTGGAGTGTCAAATATCTCTGACCTTAGGTGGGCACTAGTGCCACTTTATGTTTTCCCCCCAGAGGCAATGGCCTAACTATGAGCCTTACAAGGCCACACTTTCCCGTGCATTCCATTCCACTAGAGTGATAGCCATGAACTAAAAGGCATTACAGCTTTACTATTCTTTCAAAATATTTGATCTAAGTGCTATTTTTCTTTCTTTCTTTCTTTCTTTCTTTCTTTCTTTCTTTCTTTCTTTCTTTCTTTCTTTCTTTCTTTTTTTGAGACAGAGTCTCACTCTGTCACTCAGGGTGGAGTGCGGTGGCACAATCTCGGCTCACTGCAACCTCTGCCTCGTGGATTCAAGTGATTCTCGTGTCTCAGCCTCCCAAGTAGCTGGTACTACAGGCACAAGCCATCACACTTAGCTAATTTTTTGTATCTTTGGTAGAGACAGGGTTTCACCATGTTGGCCAGGCTTGTTTCGAACTCCTGACCTCAGGTGATCTGTTCGCCTCAGCCTCCCAGTGTTGGGATTACAGGCGTGAGCCACTGTACCAAGCCTAAACACTATTTTTTTTTTTTTTTTTTTTTGAGACAGAGTCTCACTTTGTCACCCAGGCTGGAGTGCAGTGCCATGATCTTGGCTCACTGAAACCTCTGCCTCCTGGGTTCAAGTGATTCTCATGCCTCAGCCTCCCGACTTGCTGGGAGTACAGGTGTGAGCCACCACACCAGGCTAATTTTTTGTATTTTTAGTAGAGACGGGGTTTCACCATGTTGGCCAGGCTGGTCTCAAACTCCTGACCTCAGGTGATCCACCCGCCTCAGCCTCCCAAAGTGCTGGGAGTACAGGCATGAACCATTGTGCCCAACAGTGCTATTTTTCTTTAAGCCAATCAGTTAGAGATCTTTTATATAAACATCACACATGATGCATGTATATCTACACAGACAAACAGATGGAGATCCAGTAGTTGTAAGATTTTTCATATGCCAATCTGTTTTGTTGTTTTGTTGTTGTTTTTGTTTTGTTTTGTTTTTTTGAGACGGAGTCTCACTCTGTCACCCAGGCTAGAGCGCAGTGGCGTGATCTCGGCTCACTGCAAGCTCCGCCTCCTGGGCTCACACCATTCTCCTGCCTCAGCCTCCCAAGTAACTGGGACTACAGGCACCCACCACCATGCCTAGCTAATTTTTTTGTATTTTTAGTAGAGACGGAGTTTCACCGTGTTAGCCAGGATGGTCTCGATCTCCTGACCTTGTGATCCACCCGCCTTAGCCTCCCAAAGTGCTGGGATTATAGGCATGAGCCACCATGGCTGGCCTCATGTGCCAATCTCTTAATTGCATTGCTGGCCCTGGGGTGGAGCCCTTCAAGAACCAGGGCCAGGAAAACATATAGTTTCTATGGTCTAATAAGTAGACATATATGGAAGATAAAAAAACAATGTTGAGAGGGATCCATCCACCTCTAATCTCTGAGGCTCCATGAGGAAAACAGAGGTTTTTCGCAAAAACAGGTCAGTGGCACCTCCTCCATTTTCCCAAGGAGTCCCAGGCCATCAGAGGTTAAGTTGGGGCCCCTCACATTGCACATAAAGAGTGGCAAGACACATATGGAGAATTGAGTCAACTGAGAAGAAAAAACCTTTTCCTGAAATCAAGATCCACGAAGAGAAAAGACATAAAGGCCTTTTACATATACCTATAGCTCAGATATCCATGGACATCTACTTTTAATTAAGCTGACTTAACTAACACTCCTTTCTTAAGAAGTCCTAAGTCTCTTATTACCCAACTTCAGCCCTTCCAAAATGGCTAATAATTCTGGCTTTTGAACTCATGGAGAGGTAGATAATATAGTGATTTTTATCATTCCTGCAACCAGTTTGCACACAGAGAAGCCAGAAGTCTAACTGGTAAGAATTTTTACTCTTTTGCCAGCATTCAGACTTCTGGGTTCCCTTCCCCCAAGCCATGGAGCCCTATTGACTCTGGAGGATTGTTCAGTGATTTAGTATGCACCCGAGGAGTGCAGGCTGAAAAAGATTGGTTGGTTACCCATCTGGAAAGCAGGGGAAAAGGCATCCCTTTGTTCCTCTCTCTATCTAGTGAATACCCAGGGTATGTGACACAGAGCAGAAAAGGCATTCCTCTTTCTTTTTCCAAGCTTATATACCTGAGTCCTGGCAACCTGTTCAGGTGCCAACCATGGGTGCGAGTGTGACCTACATCCATGAAGCGGAAGGCATAGCCAACAGGAATATTCATACTCACTTGAGCAGAGCCTAAGCCTTCCACTGTCAGTAACCTTTGAGTTCCCTGGACCTTATCTATGCCATGGATGTGAGCATGACCTTCATCCATGAAGTGGGAGGACCTAACTGGCAAGAATTAGCCATACTCACCTGCACTGTGCCCTTCAACTCCCACTGTCATCTACCTCAGGTCTAGTGTTCCATTCCAGGGTTTCAAACTGAAGCTTGGGACAAAAAGGTGCCTCAGGAGGGTAGATGAATCCTTTAAATTAGTCCCAGATGGTCCTCACCAAATTGCAGCTAGCAACTGCTACGGGCTGCTCCTCTGTTGCCTCCCTATCAACAGCAGGTGAAGCTGTGGGGCCAGGTCCTCCTCAAACAAGGGAGATAAAGGGAGTCCCAGGAATTGGGGGCCTAGCCTAAGAAGGTGACAATTAAGAGGCTGGGCTTTTCCTGAGATGACCCTCACTGTCATGCTAACAGAGGAGGGGGCCTATATTGGAGAAGAGAACTGAATGGCCTGCTCAAGTCCCGGAGGAAGTCCATCCGTCCATCCTCCCTCCCTCAATCCCCCAAATCACCCAGGGCTCCAAGATGGCAATAGCAGTGTGAATCACCAAAGCAAGGGAAAGGAACCCTGGGACCCATCAGCCCATTTGGGAGACCAGCCCTGGACCTGGCAGCCCATGTCTCAGGGACAGCTAGCCCTCCAGTGATTTACATTTACAGCAGTCAACAGGTACAGCTTAGGAATTCTGGGATTTGTGCAAGGTGGCTATTAGAGCCTTTGCCTTTTTCTTGTGTCTTCTTGCTCTCTCTTGGGCTTCCTGATCTCTATTATAAAAGACCAAGGTGGCCACTTTCAGGAGGTCCTCTAAAGTATTACCTGGTCTTATGGCCTTTTCTGCAGTTTCCTCCTGCTATCAGGGGCTGCATAAGTAATAAACTCATCCCCTAGGACCAGCTGTCACCCTGTTGAATCAAGAGATAGGTGTGTTTTACCAAGACCCCTCTTAGCCTTTCTAGGGAGGCAGTGGGACTCCCATCCAATCCTTGATTTACCATGGATAGTAAAGTGCAATTGAGAGGCCTAGGCTCATTCCCAGGCAAGCCCACCAATATGCATGCCTGAAAGGGTTTCTTCCTCCATTCTCCCATTTCATCATCAGGGTCCCATTTAGGGTCCTCCAATGCTACTGCTATTCTTCCAACTAGATAAGGCTCCTCCCCTTCTCTGGCCATATACAAGATGTAAAACTCATTCCCAAAATTTTTTGCCGCTTACCAAGAATGGCCTGCTTTTCAGCATTGGTCAGGGTTTGATTCAAAAGTAACATGGTGATCCTTCCAGGAGAGCTCAAATACTTGGGTTAAGCTCTGGAAGGCCTATATATACCCTTAAGGGCCATCTGAAATCCTGCCAAGATCCCCCTTAATTTGCAATAAGTCCTGAAAAGAAAGGGGGACTTGGATCTTAATGGGGCCATATTCACCAGGCATCTGTTGTGGGAGCAGTTAAGACTGGGACCTGCCTAAAACCAAGATTCCTAGGCTGGGGTAAGCTTGAGAGAACCTGGATAGGAAGGAGTGGAGGGGGTTGATTCCCCTGCTGGTGGTAACTTTGGGGTTTTCTTCCCCACTTCCCTGGGATTACCCCTTGCAGTCTCTCCTAAAATGGCCACTGGGAGGGCTGAATCAATGCTACAGTGTTGGTAAAAGTCTGGGTTACCTTGCAAGGGAAAGAAGGTCTGCACATAAGGGACCTTGAATCATTTGCCCTCGTGTTTACAGAAAAGCTTCCTTCCTAAGGCAGCGCTTCTTTTCTGTGCCTCAAGGTGCTAAGTTGGCAACCAAGTAAATTACAAGAACATTTTCACCTCAAATTTACTTACAGATACTAAGGCACACTTTGCTTCGTCTGTGCTACTCTAAACCTTCCACTTTATACTTTTGATGACTAAGCAAAATGTTCATTCTGCCCAGTAATATTTCTGGTTTGCAACATTTTAAACATTTAACATTGTGTATAAAATAGGAACCCCAAAGAAAGAAAGAATGATAGGAAAGACTGGAGGTCTTAGTGCCAACACCCTAATGGGTGGTCAGGGACTGGAGTTAGTCCAGGAGCGTTTGGATAACACCGAGGTGTAGCCTCAGCCAGATACCCTCAGTTGCCCCCACGGCCTCCTTCTGGTCCCACACAACAGCTAGACCTCTGTGAAGGGAAACTATGTTGGAATAAAAGCCAACATTCCCACGACTGAAGGTGATGGGGGATTGACAGTGTCCTCCCCAGCAAGCCTGTCCTCCATGTCTTAAATCCATCAGCCACACTAGTCACTTTTAAGTGGCTGACAGAGGCCCAGTATTTTTCTTTCATTTTGACTATTGTGGAGTTTAGAGACTCCAAAAAAAAAGAACAGAAAGATTTGCTTTTATTCACCCATCTGCAGACCCCAGACAGCCCCCAAAATTTTACAGAAACTGTAGGGTATCAATTTTTCTGGCTGGAAAGTCTTTGGCTGTGGTGTCTTTGCCTGAGTTCTTGTCCTGCATACAGAAAGAATGAGGTATACAGATAAGTGAAGGGTGAATAAGAAGAAGAGTTTTATTTAGTGTTGGAACAGCTCAGAGGAATGAGTAGCTGCTCTCTATAGGCAGGTCGTCCTGACGAGTGTTCAGCTCTCAGCAAAGGCGAGGCCCTGGAACAGGTGGTTCCTCTTTGCAGGCAAGCCATTTGGATGTCTCTGAAAGTCTCTGAAGCTCTCAGCAGAGACAGTAGCTCCTCTCTGCAGCAGGTTCTCCCATCCTATTGTCTCTCTGCCCTCTTTGTCCTCTGGCAGTCCTCTACCCTGCTCTGGCTGAACCCAGGGCTTTTATGGACCTCAGAGGGGAGGAAATGCCTGCCAATTGGTCCATAGGTGACCATGAGCGGCCATGGCTGGCCCAGAAATGGCACCATGTGTCCCCCCTCTGGTCTGTGGGACTGGTGGCATGGCCCCCAGTTTTCAGGTTCTCCCTGGTCAGAAGGTAGGGCCTTACTAGGGACCTGTCCCCTTCCACTCAGTTATCAATCTGCCTCCCACTACCATTCATGGACCCAGGGCTCGACCCCAACCCCCACTCTGAGATGGGAGCAGGCACCAGGAGGGGAGAGAGGCCAGGAAATGGGAGCAGAAACCCCCGAACCCACAAAGATGGGGGTCCTTCCTGGGGCCCCCGGCGGTGCAGACTACAGAGACATCCAGGTCCTCTGCCTGAGAGGGCAGCAACAGCCACACCGGGAGCTCGTGCCCTGCCCACTTGGAAGGGCAGAGCTGCCACTAGTCGCCAGCTCCTGCCTGCTTCTTGGAACAGGAGGCCCAGGTCTGCAGCCCCGGGTGCAATGGCTACAGCTGCACCAGGGAGGGCCAATCCTGCCTATTACCGCCTCCCCCAAGAGCACAGGAACGTTCAGATCCACAGCGGCAGTTTGGGTGGCTGTAGCCCCGCCCAGAAGGGCTTGACTCCTGCCTGCTTCATAGAACAGGAGGCCTAGCTCTGCAGCTGTGGTTTGGACGGCTGCAGCAGACCACGGAGCTCCCATTCCAACTCAGAAGGGGAAGGGCGGCTGGGCGCGGTGGCTCACGCCTGTAATCCCAGCACTTTGGGAGGCCGAGGCAGATGGATCACGAGGTCAGGAGATTGAGACCATCCTGACTAACACAGTGAAACCCCGCCTCTATTAAAAATATAAAAAATCAACTGGGCGTGGTGGCATGCGCCTGTAGTCCCAGCTACTGAGGAGGATGAGACAGGAAAATCGTTTGAGCCCAGGAGGCGGAGGTTGCCGTGAGCCAAGATCATGCCACTGCACTCCAGCCTTGGCGACAGAGGGAGACTCTGTCTCAAAAAAAAAAAAAAAAAAAAGAAGAAGAGGCAGGGCTCCCACTGGCTCCACAGAGTGTGCAGCCCCAGCCACTGCGCTTCCCTGCTGCAGCCAGCATGATGGCACCAGCCACTGCCGTCACTTGCTACTAAGGATGGTGAGGCAGGAGGATGCTTGAGCCCAGGAAGTTGAGAATACAATGAACTGTGATCATGCCACTGCACTCCAGCCTGGGTGACAGAGCAAGACCCTGTCTCAAAAAAAAAAAAAAAAAAGACTGCTCTGTCTACGGATTAGCCATTCTTTTATTCCTCTACTTTCTTAATAAACTTGCTTTCACTTTGCATTGCATACTCACTCTGAACTCTTTCTTGCACGAGATCCAAGAACCCTCTCTTGGGGTCTGGATCGCGACCCCCTTCCAGTAACATACTTCTGGTGACCACAGAGGGGACTATCGTGCAGAAACCGTGATCCAAGGGCTACCTTTGGGTAAGTGTTGGCGTCCTGTGACAGCTTTCTGGTGAACCACAAAAAGGACAATACTGAGGAGACCCCCAACCCAAAGGAAATAGACTGCAACACTGATTGGATGACTTTGGCTAAGTGGTGGGGTACCACGGTAAAGAATAGGTTTGAGTTAGAGGCTCAACTTAGAGGAGTTAGAGTCTTTTCTTGGACAGAGTGGGTTAGAGGCCCCTCTTAATAAAAGGCAAGGATTCTTGACCAACCTCAGGTTAGAAGCCCGATTTAGGAGGGTTAGAGTCCCTTCTAAGATTTAAGGGGTTAGAGGCCCCTCTCGGTAAAGTCCCTCTCGGCACTATGGGATGTTAACTGCTATTCTCTTTGGATTAATCTGCCTTGCACTTTTTACTGGTGGCTGTGGGTGACAGGGTTAGGCATGTACAGGATTGTGGGACATGCAGAGCTTTTTGCTGTCCTTCACAACAGCAACCACAGCCACCTGAACTTTTCAGTGTTGCTGCAGTGGGTGGGTCTTTCTCCGGCCTCCCTGAGCATTTCGCCTTCCCCACCAATCCACCAACAAAGCCTTTCTCTCTCCTTTCCCTTTCATATCTTTTCTGTTACTCAGGGCAACCATCTTGCCCAGAGACCACATGTTGAAACTCCAAGTCGGGAATTGGATTAAAGATGATGGGGCCCATCTAGGGGCAAACTTAAGCCTTGCCAGTTTGATATTGGGTGCTAAGCAGAGTGGCCAAAGTCTATGTTTTATCACTCGTATTTTGCTCTAGCTAGATTTAAAAAAAATATATTTCCTTTATGATGCAACTTGGCCCCAGGGCAATGGCATCCCAAGCTAAATCACTAGGGCCGCTCAGAGAAAGGGAATCCAGAAGCCTGGCATGCCGGCAAAAGGGTAAGAATTTCTTAACAGTCAGATTTCTGGCTTCTCTCTCTGTGTAGACTGTCGAATGAATGGTTAAAAAAAAATGCAGGGCCGGGTGCAGTGGTTCACACCTGTAATCCCAGCAATTTGGGAGGCCAAGGCGGATGGATCACGAGATCAGGAGATCGAGACCATCCTGCCTAACACAATGAAACCCTGTCTCTACTAAAAATACAAACAATTAGCTGGGCATGGTGGCACGTGCCTGTAGTCTCAGCTACTTGGGAGACTGAGGCAGGAGAATTGCTTGAACCTGGGAGGCAGAGGTTGCAGCGAGCCAAGATAGTGCCATTGCACTCCAGCCTGGGCAACTGAGCAAGACTCCATCTCAAAAAACAAAAAGAATCAGTGTTTATCTCCTCTGTAAAGTTTGGATTAATGGAAAAAAGAATTATAAGGCTAGTCTTAAGCTGGTGTATTTTGTGCTATAAATTCGTTTTTCTGTGTCAAGGGGTACTTTAGGATAAAACACAGGCTTAAAATTCATCTTTTCAAGATGAGCCAGCAAGCTGGTCAGTAACACACTTAGCTGCAGTTCCCTGGAACAAATAAAAAACTGGATGAAGTCTTCACCCTGTCTTATGTCCTTGGGAGCTTGACCTTTTAACCATGTGGCGATACTTTCTTTTGGTTTCCACCTTCAGGGAGCAAGAATTTTAGGGTTCATGTCATAGCCCTAAAAATCATATTAAATAGTCAAAAGCCTTTGCAAGTTCAAACTTAACTACTGTAGGCTTCTTCTGGGAAAGAAAGTGGTCACTGCCTCTTTATGTAGCTCAGTGGTCAAGATTTTGCACTTTCATAGTGGCAGTCTGGGTTCAGTTCCCCACCTAGGAAGTAAGTAATTTCTGGTTTAATATCTGCATGACCTTGTCTATTCTCTTCTCTTCCGTGGACTATCAAATTTTCCCTTCTGTAAGTACCTATGAGGTTACTTTTGGTAAAGTTAAAAAGCTAGAAATATCAGCTCACTGCATCCTCTGCCTCCTGAGTTCAAGTGATTCTACTGCCTCAGAGCCCTGAGTAGCTGGGATTACATGCCTGTGCCATTACATCTGGCTAATTTTTGTATTTTTAGTAGAGTCAGGGTTTAACCATGTTAGCCAGGCTGGTCTGGTCCTCAAGTGATCCACCTGCCTAGGCCTCCCAAAGTGCTAGGATTACACATGTGAGCCCCCACACTCAACCACATTTTAAAAAATAAATAGAGATGGGGTCTCACTACATTGTTCAGGCTGGTCTCCAATACCTGGTCTTGAGTTTTCTTAGGCAAGCACTTTAAGAGGGGATAGGGTTATCCTAAGGATGTGGACTTGAGCTGTTAGAAATTATGTTATTGCCTGTAATCCTAATACTTTGGGAGGCTGAGGCAGGAGGATTGCTTGAACCCAGGAGTTTAACACCAGCACCAGCAGCATAGCAAGATGCTGTCAAAAAATATATATGCATATACAAAAATAAAATAAAAATTAGCTAGGTGTGGTGGTACATGCCTTTAGTACCAGCTACTTGGGAGGCTGCAGTGGGAGGACAGCTACAGCCCAGGAGGTCGAGGCTGCAGTGAGCCATGATTGTGCTTCTGCACTCCAGCCTGGGTGACAGAATGAGATCCTGTTTCTAAAAAACAAAACAACAACAACAACAACAAACAGCAGATATGAAAGCATGAATGATGAAACGCTTCGCAAACAATATCCTTGGAACCTGAGCACAAACTCACGATAGAGGCAGGAGGCAAACATGATGTGTAGTCTGGGTTCTGTCAGTCATCTTCCTATAGCACACTTCTTATCTTGGTCTAGCCACACTGACAGGATTTATTTTCCTCAAAAGTATGAATCCATTTCCCCCCCAAAATGAGTCCTGCTTTTTTTCCTCCCCAAAAATGAGTCCTGCTCTGTCGCCCAGGCTGGAATGCAGTGGTGCAATCTCTTCTCACTGCAACCTCCACCTCCCAGGTTCAAGCAATTCTCTTACCTCAGTCTCCCGAGTAGCTGGGATTATAGGTGCCCACCACCACACTCGGCTAATTTTTGTATTTTTAGTAGAGACGGGGTTTTCCCATGTTGGCCAGGCTGGTCTCTAACACCTGACCTTGTTATCCACCCACCTCGGCCTCCCAAAGTGCTGGGATTATAGGTGTGAGCCACTGCACCTGGCCCCATTCCTGCTTTTAAGATCTCTGCACTTATTATTCCCAATGCTGGAAAAATTTGCCCCAAGATCTTTGCCCATGTGGCTTCTATCATTCGGGTTAAACTCTCAGGTACCTCCTCAGTAATGCCCTCCCTGGCCATCCAAACTAATTGGGTCCCCGTTACTCTCTCTTACATTATCTTGTTTTCATTAAGGCACGCCCTGAGTTATCTATTAATTTATCCATTTTTGTTTATTGCCTGGCTCCCTCATCCAGAACTGCAACCTCTGCCTCCTGGGTTCAAGTGATTCTCCTGCCTCAGCCTCCCAAGTAGCTGGGACCAGAGGTGTACACCACCACAGCCAGCTACTTTTTGTATTTTCAGTAGAGACAGGTTTCACCATGTTGGTCAGGCCGGTCTTGAAGTCCTGGCCGCAAGTGATCTGCCTGCCTTGGCCTTAGGGGCATGTGCTACTACGCCCAGCCTGGAATGTTATCAATTTTTAAATTGTTTCCTCTCTTGTTATATAAATTTGAAATTTGTTTCCTCTCTTGTTATATAACTACCTACATAATAATGTGCCCCTGACAGAGCCTGAGGAAGTCTGGATGACATGTGTCCAAGGTGGTCAGGGCACAGCTTGGTATTATATATTTTAGGGAAACATGAGAAAGGTGAGGACAACTCGAAGCAGGGAGAGGGCTAGCAGATCACAGGTAGATGAGAGAAAAATGGTTGCATTCTTATGAGTTTCTGATGAGCCTTTCCAAAGGTGGCAATCAGAATATGTATCTATTTCAGTGAGCAGAGGGATGACTTTGAACAGAATGGGAGGTGGATTTGCCCTGAGCAGTTCCCAGCTAGAATTTTTCCTTTAGCTTAGTGATTTTGGGCGCCCAAGATATTTTCCTTTCACATTTTCCCACTTTTCTTTTTAAAAATCTTTTGGAGAAAGCATTTTAAAAGAAAATGAGTGTCTGCTCTTAGGTTTCTTCTGAATAGGATAGTTTATTTCCAGACAGGTAGATCCCAAAAGCTCATTTTTAGCAGGTTTTGAAGACTCGTGTCCTATGAAAAGAAAATAGGCAGAGAAAGGGAGAAAAAGAGCAATCGTGCAAAATCAATATAGGTCACATTACTCTTAAGTCTATACATCAGTAGGCAGATATGAAAGAGGCTTATGTATGTAAGTAATTGCTGTTATTTTCTTCTGAAGTTTAAGTTGTCTGGTTTCAGTTCGCAGGGCTTTAAGAAAGTACAGCTTATTTTTCAGTGACTCCAGATTAGAAAAAATATGGGGAAAAAAAGAAGGAAAAAACAAGAAAAATTGAAAACATTATTTTGAAGATTTGTAGAAATTTTGAAGAAAAAATTAGAATTCAACCCCAACTGTAGAAAATTATAAAAACTGAAAAACATTAGGCAAGACTAGACTCTAACAACAGATGTATTATAGTTTTTGAAACATAATTTTTCTCTCTCTCATTTTCCAATTTTACTAAGGACAAATTATGGTAGGACTGATTTGCTTTATTATACTTGGCCAGATTATTTGTATAAAATGCAGCAAGAATAATTACTTTTCACATAGGCTTGTTCTTTTAATTGGCTTTGATGGAACTTTGTTTCGTAGAAGGAAACTCAGATATGACTTTTTTTGAAGCTGAGCCCAGTCATGGATTTGTGCCATCAAATACCTATGAATTTGGTGATCCTCTCCTCTTGAGGTTCCAAGATAAACCTGGGGCTCCCTGGCCTGTTAGAAAGTGACAAAGTTTACCTATCACAGGTTAGGAACCCTGTACAGGGAAGGTGTGGGGCCAGTTTCACCATGGGGCTTTATTTGCTCCATAAGTCAAGTTTAGTTCCTTAAAGGAAAACACACCATTCCAGTCAAAGCCCTGGTGAAATAACCAGTTCCTCCCACTACATCCTGTTACAAATGAAAACAGATTCTTTTTTTCTTTCTTTTTTTTTTTTGAAATGGAGTCTCACTCTATCACCCAGGCTGGATTGCAGTGGCATGATATTGGCTCACTGCAAGCTCCGCTTCCTGGGTTCATGCCATTCTCCTGCCTCAGCCTCCCAAGTAGCTGGGACTACAGGTGCCTACCACCATGCCCAGCTAATTTTTTTTTGTATTTTTAGTGTAGACGGGGTTTCACCATTTTAGCCAGGATGGTCTCAATCTCCTGACTTCGTGATCGCCTGTCTCCATCTCCCAAAGTGCTGGGATTACAGGCGAGAGCCACTGCGCCTGGCCAAAAACAGATTCTTATTGTAATTATGCAAATAACTGCATTGCCGTAAGTTAAGAATACTCACAAATAGTTTCCAAATTTTGGAGAAATCAGGTAGAGAGAAATATATATGCTCCAAATTTTGTTCACAGGAGTATAGTACATTGTTAAAAGCTGTCAATAGCTCAAAAGAAAAGTTCCAAGGCTCTGAAAAACAAAACAAAGGATTAGCAACATTTAAAGCAAAAGTTAGAAAGATTACTTCAGTTTTTTATCAGTTCAGTTTATGCAATTAACTCCTGTTCTGTGTTCTGCTTGCTATTTGTTAACATTTTAGCTCTCCATCCATGAGAGTCTAAAAAGGTTTTTTCCCTCTATTCTAATGTCACAATCTCCAAAGGTATCAGAAATCGACATTTAAGAACTCCTGTTAGAGTTCTGTGGCTGGTTACAGAACCACCTTCTAAAGAGGACCAAAACAAGACAACAATTGTCCATGAATGACAGAAAGGTTTTGGGCAGCCATTGTCAAAGACAGAATTGACAAGGAAATTTGTTACCTCATAGCATACAATAATTTAACATAATAATTATAATTATTACTAATAATGTACACTAAGTTATGTCAGAATTATAGGAGTTTCCCTTAATTTTGGAACACATATCAATTAGATATTTATACAAATACAGCCCAAAGAAAACCAAACACCCTTTCATATTTGACAATCTTTCCTGTATAATTTTTGTACCAAATAAGCCAAATTATGTCATATTTAGACTTTAGGAAACTTATATCTTAAAGGATTAATTAGGTCAGAAAAAAACATAATTTATAGTTTGATTTTGGAAAGTGTGTCAAATATCAAAGGTTTTAAACACTTGCTATTACAAAATAGGATCACAAGTTATTGTAAAATAAGTCATTCATTTAACCAAAGTGATAACTCAAGGATTTTTTTTAAAGGTGAAACCATTCATTCTCTGAGAGAGGAGATTTACTTTTCCAAACAATAAGCCCTAATAAAAAATTGAATGAAGCCAATTAAATTTGTTTTTCAAAGTTTTGTAAACAATCTATAAAATTTTAACCTTGACCATAAGATATAGCTTCCGTAAGCCTTTTATAACCTTTGTAACTATTATTAAGGAGTCAGTTAATGCTTTAAGAAAAGCTTGTTAATCTGACACAGTGGCCCATACACTAGTCTTCCATCCGTGTGCCTTTGATGTTAATGATTAATTTATAGAGAAACTGAAATTATTTTACCTTTCAAAATCAGCCCTTACAATTTTATGTGCCCACCTTTTCCGTGATAGTCCTTGGGCCTTGAGTTGAATAGCCTTCATTTCTTACCCTGTGTCTTAGGAATGCAGTTTATTTTGATTGGCATCTTCTACAGGGCATGAAGATGAGGCTTTAATTGCTGTCAGTGTTTAAGATTTAGCAGGACTTAGTGTCCTTTTTAGGCCCAGGAGTCAAAGCCCTGTAACCCAATGTCACAAGGACTTTAAAAGAACATACAGGAAGATACATAGATGTAATAACCTTAATTTTTAAAAAAAATTTTTTCTTAGTTTTTTTTCCCTAAGCAAACCAATACTTACTATGACAACTTAAACATATAAAAGTTTTTTTTTTAATATAAATCCTCTTATTGTGACTTACACTGACCGTTCATGACATGCTTGGACTTTCTGGGTTGTCCTGAACATCCCTCCTTAAACAACCAGTCATTTTATTTTAGGACTAAATTTACCATACAAGATTGTTTCTCATATAAAATTATTTCTCTTTAAGCTTTCTTACAAAAAACAAAGCAAAACAAAACAAAAACAAAAACAAAAAAATCACCTTTTTATTTTTATAACTTTCTTTATGTCTCTTTTATTTCCTGGTTCCTTTTACCTTGTTCTATACATAACCTTTAAATAAGCTTTGATTAGACAAAACTTGTTCATCTTTTTTAAAAAGGACACACTTTTTTTTTTTTTTTAGCAAGAATGTTTTCCTACAATATGTATTTATTGGAAAATACCCAAATAATGAAATATCTATTATTTAATTATTTTTTGTTTAGACAGAGTTTCACTTGTTGCCCAGGCTGGACTGCAATGGCACTACCTCGGCTCACTGCAACTTCTGCCTCCCAGGTTCAAGCAATTCTTCTGCCTCAGCCTCCCGAGTAGCTGGGATTACAGGTGCCCACAACCACGCCAACGAATTGTTTGTATTTTTAGTAGAGATGGGGTTTCACCATGTTAGCCTGGCTGGTCTCTAACTCCTGACCTCAGGTGATCCACCCACCTCAGCCTCCCAGAGTGCTGGGATTACAAGTGTTATAAGTTTGAGCCACTGTGCCTGGCCTATCATTTAATTTAATATAACTTAAGATTCTAAATTATGACAAGTTTGTTTACAAGTGTTCATTCCATTACATTCACCTAATTATTTTAATTGTTTACTTAGATTATTTATGAAAACTAAAATAGTCATGATTTAAAGTTATGAAATCACCATTGCAAAATTATGACTGAGACAGTGAAAAAGATATGACCTAGCTGACTTCATCTTGCTTCTAATCTCCAAGCTGTCCTTGTGCATTCCTGGACTTTGGGAGGAACTTAATTTATAGTTTAGGTTTGAAACAAAGGTAGTTACAGTCCTTTCCCAAAACAAACGTCCTTAAGGCCCACAGACTAGACTGCCTAAAGGCAGAAGATTAGAAGTCATGGTAATTTTACTAAATAATTCAAAATGTAGTTATTTTCATTAAACCAATATTAATGTTTTATTAAAAGTTATACAAGCAAAAACATAGATCATTCTGTTTTGAGCTGGGTTTATAGTTTTGTAACCCCTATGCCAAATTTTGACACCTTATAGTATTTGATAGGGGTAAGTTTTGCTTGAAATTGCTTGATTCATAAATGCAAACAAAAATGTATCCTGGCCATTCTTAAGACATTTCTAATATTACTTTACCAATAATTTTAAAGCTAGCTTATTTATTAAAGATTTTATTTTGGCTCAAGCCTGTAAGGAGGCCGAGACGGGTGGATCACGAGGTCAGGAGATTGAAACCATCCTTGCTAACCCGGTGAAACCCCGTCTCTACTAAAAAATACAAAAAAACTAGCCGGGCGAGGTGGCGGGCGCCTGTAGTCCTAGCTGCTCAGGAGGCTGAGGCAGGAGAATGGCGTGAACCCGGGAGGCGGAGCTTGCAGTGAGCTGAGATCCGGCCACTGCACTCCAGCCTGGGTGACAGAGCGAGACTCCGTCTCAAAAAAAAAAAAAAAAAAAAGATTTTATTTAAGTGACATAAACTGGAAAAAGCATTTGACCTGTCTTTTCTTTTTTCCTGATAATGCATTTGATTTAGGCACTTTTATTTTTCTTTAAGCCAATTAATTAGAGCTCTTTTATACATTTTTAGTAGTGAAACATTGTGTATGTGACACATAAACACATAGACATATTTATAGATTCATAAAGACCTTCTTTTTTTCTATCTTAGACTTGCAGGTTTTTGATTACCTGTTTCACAACCCTAAGCAGTGTCAGCTAAATAGTCTTAAATTTGCGTATTAAAGAAAACAACTTAGGTGAAAATTAAATAGCAAAATTTACATCATAAAATCCAGAGAGAAAAAGTCTAGTGGTGCTAGAGGGAGACACTTTTATTTTTCTTTGAGCCAGATGAAACATAAAATTATGAAAATTTATCATAAGATTGTCTAAGGAGACCAATTTTATTTAGATAGGGACTACCTATCTTTTAACTGAATCTCTGAGCCCCCGGCAGAGTCCACACTCAAACCTAGTTCTCTAATAAAAGGGAGAAAACTCTGTTGCAACTATTTTAGTAAAAACAAAACAAAACAAAAAAAATCAGGTGAAAACAGAATTCAGTCAACTAAGAAGAAAGAAAGAAAAAAAAAACTGCTCAAAAAAAAAAAAAAAGACAAAGTCCTAAGAGAGAAAAACAAGAAGCAAACAAACAAAAACATAAAGGCCGTTTAAATACAAACAGGCACACATGCACACACATTTTTGGATGTTAACCTTTTAATTAAGCTGACTTTTAACCACTGAGCTCCTTGAAAAAAGTTTTTTTATTACCATAGTTCAGCTAGGACATAATGCTGCTATTTCAGAAGTACAGCCATTACTCTTTCAGTTTGGTCTGGCTGGCAAGAAAGGTTGCCTCATTATGTAAATAAAGCCCCTTTAGTAGTCAACATTAAAAATCTTTCCTCCTTTTTTTTTTCCTTTTGTTGGCTCTTTTCTTCCCACTTCAGAGGCCTTGTTCCCCATAATTTAGAGTTGATTTGACCAAGTCGGGACGTGTGTCAGATCCAAAATGTGCTGCTTGCAGGCCTAGCTTTTCAGGGCCCTTACCCCCTGAACTGGTTCAGTCCACCCGGGTCTCGGCTACCTGGCCCAGTGTGTCAGGGGCTCAAGGTTTGGGAGAGGTCAGCTCCTTATATGCACCTGCTGGCTGAGATTAGACCCTAAGCATGTTCTTCTGAATGGGAAACACATTTAGAGCCGCTGCACGTCTTAGGGAGTAATCCTCCTAGACACCCTCACATGGTCCTCAGTTGCCTGAGAATGCCCTGAAAGGCTGAGGGGAGCAAGGTGCTCTTATTTCTTCAGCGTGGAAGATTCCACACTCATTAATTAGAAGGTTTGGGGTTAGTCCAATTCAATAAGGGAAAGGACCAACACACACACACACACACACACACACACACGCCCAACAAGACATAAACAAACAACAAAACAGTTAAGCAAAACTAACAATGATCACAAAAATTATATGATTTCTTTTTTTTTTTTTTTTTTTTGAGACGGAGTCTCGCTTTGTCGCCCAGGCTGGAGTGCAGTGGCGCAATCTTGGCTCACTGCAAGCTCCACCTCCCGGGTTCACACCATTCTCCTGCCTCCAGCCTCCGAGTAGCTGGGACTACAGGCGTGCACTACCACACCCGGCTAATTTTTTGTATTTTTAGTAGAGACGGGGTTTCACCGCGTTAGCCAGGATGGTCTCAATCTCCTGACCTCGTGATCTGCCCGCCTTGGCCTCCCAAAGTGCTGGGATTACAGGCATAAGCCACCGCGCCTGGCCAAATTATATGATTTCTGAGCGCTCTAAGTGTAAGCAGAAATTAACACCAACTGGTTGTTAATGCTAACTTTAGTTTTTTAAAAAGAATTTGCAAGACAAAATCCTAAATCAGTTATCTTACATAGTGATGGGGCCCAAGCTGAAAACTGCTCTCTGCCAGTGGAGAAACAGGCAGGCTCATCTTCCTTGATGGAAGTGAGTCGAAACTCCCTCCAAAAAAGGAGATTTTATTAATGGCAATTAAATCTCAGACCCCCAGCTGAAAAACATTGGAAGATCAGGGATTCCTGAAGGAAAGGGGTCCCAGACTTCAGCAATCATCCTATCAGTTTGGGCTAAAAGGTGCCCAAGCGAGTACCAAGCACCAATAGGCAAGCTGCTACAGGCTGGGTCACCTTCACTCAGGATCCCTCTGTGGCTACCAGATGTCAATTGAGAATAACGACGAGACAAGTCCCACTCATTTTAGGAGGTTTATTTGCCAATGTTAAGGACATGTTCCCATGACAGAGCTCAGGAAGTCCTGATGACATATGCCCAAGGTGGTCAGAACACAGCTTGGCTTTATACATTTTAAGGAGATGTGAGACATCAATCAATATACATAAGAAGTACACTGGTTCTGTCTAGAAAGGTGGGGACAACTTGAAGCAGGGAGAGGGCTTCCAGGTCACAGGTAGGTGAGAGAAAAATGGTTGCATTCTTTTGAGTTTCTGATGAACCTTTCCAAAGGAGGCAAACAGAATATGTGTCTATCTCAGTGAGCAAAGGGATGACTTGGATAGAGTGGGAGGCAGATTTGCCCTGAGCAGTTCCCAGCTGGAAATTTTCCTTTAGCTTAGTGATTTTGGGGGCCCAAGATATTTTCCTTTCACAACATTAAACACATTACAATTTAAGAAGCCTTGCAAATTTTTTGAACCAAAAATTTTTCTGCTCTGCATATATTTTGCCACCATCAGTTGTAACACAATTTAATAGATTCCACTTCTGGTTATACTGAACTAGTGTTTTCTCAACTTCTTTGAAAATATTTTCACCTGTAATTGTTTCATGCAGACTACTCAGAGGATAATTTACTTACTTCATATTCGTCATTGAATTGTGGAATAAAAAACAACTGAATAGTACTGGTAACATGCATTCATCAAGAGCAAGGAAATCCACTTCAGATCATTTGCTTTTTTTTTTTTTGAGATGGAGTGTCGCTCACTCTATCACCCAAGTTGGAGTGCAATCGCAGGATTTCAGCTCACTGCAACCTCCACCTCCCGGATTCAAGTGATTCTCCTGCCTCAGCCTCCTGAGTAGCTGGGATTACAGGTGCCCACCACCATGCCTGGCTAATTTTTGTATTTTTAGTAGAGACAGGGTTTCACCATGTTGGCCAGGCTGGTCTCCCACTCCTGACCTCAAGTGATCCACCTGTCTCAGCCTCCCAAAGTGCTGGGATTACAGGTGCCTTCTTTTTTAATGAACAATTGTGTTGCTCTTGGGGAAATGAAATAATCTTGCTGCAAGAAGATTCTTCCCTGTCAATATAAATGAGTAAGAGAATGTAATTTCTTATTGACTAAGCAATAACAGGTTACATGCATGTAAGGTAGCCTGAAAATGACTACAAGGTTAAGACAAAGTTTCACATAACTTATACAGCAAAGCAGAAGAGCGAGCAATTATCTCCTCAAGAGACAAAGGACTGCGCCTCCTGAAAATCTCCTGTACGTCCTTCAAGAGACTCTTGTTTACATATCTAGAGGTCATTTGGCACACAACCTTGGAGTTACATCCGTATTGTAAAAGCTGGAGTCTAGGTTTAATCCCCAGGGAAATTCCAAATATTAAAGTAAGGACCCAAATTTATTTTGTATCCAAGGAGTAACTCTAAGAACTCTAAAGGAGGAGTCTGAGTGCAGTGGCTCAGGCCTGTAATCCCAACACTTTGGGAGACTGAGCCCAGGAGTTTGAGACCAGTCCTGGGCAACATGGTGAGACCCCATCTCTACAATTTTTTTTTTTTTTTTCCTGAGATGAAGTCTCAGTCTGTTACCCAGGCTAGAGTGTAGTGGTACGATCGCAGCTCACTGCAACCTCCGCCTCCTGGGTTCAAGTGATTCCCCTGCCTCAGCCTCCCAAGTAGCTGGGATTACAGGCACGCACCATCATGCCCAGCTAATTTTTGTATTTTTAGTAGAGATGGGGTTTTACCATGTTAGCCAGGCTGGTCTCAAACTCCTGATTTCAAGTGATCTGCCTGCCTTGGCCTCCCAAAGTGTTGCTATTACAGGCAGGAACCACTGCACCCAGCCAAAAAAAAAATATATATATATATAGATATATAAAATATATATATATAATATATATTAAAAATATATATAAATATATATAAAATATATAAAATATATAAAAATATATAAAATATATATATAAATATATATATATATTTTTTTAATTAGCTGGGCGTAGTAGCACAGGGCTATCATCCCAGTTATTATACTCAGGAAGCCAAGCCAAGTGGATCCCTTGAACCTGGGAGATCGAGGCTGCAATAAGCCATGATTGTGCCACTGCACTCCAGTCTGGATGACAGAGCAGTACCCTGTCTCAAAAAAAAAAAAAAAAAAAAAGAAAAAAGAAAGAAAAGGAGAAAAAAATGAAAGAGGGGAAATGGTTTACATGCCCTTTATAAATGGAGAAAATAACTTGTTTATCCTTACACTCCCAGTGTCCTCAGCTCTACAAGCAACTGTTATCACCAAAAGGCAAATTGTCTTAAGCAAGCTTATTTTCCTTGGACACATTTTTTTGGCTGCTACAATCAATAATGTATTTGGGGCTGGGGTACCAACAAGCATTAAGATGGGATTCTTCAATTGCTCAAATCATTCTGGATGCTAAACTGGTGTTCACTGGGGTTTGGAATGAACAGATACAAAGGGTATGCTTGTACTTTGCAGCCTGGTGCCTGTAGGCTAGTGGCCTGTAATTCCAAATCATGAGAGGGTGCAACAGGGCAGGTATCAGGTGTTCTCATGCCTTTTGCAGCCTCTCCTGAGGCAAAATTGAGGCCTCTCCTTAGTGACACACATTTATAATTCTGCTCCATTTGAAATACAGCCTCCCAAGTAGATGGGACTACAGGCACAGGCAACCATGCAGCTAATTTTTAAAATTTTTTATAGAGACGAGGTCTCACTATATTGCCCAAGCTGGTCTCAAACTTGTGGGCTCAGGTGACCCTCCCACTTCGGCCTCCCAAAGTGCTAGGATTACAGGCATGAACCACCCTGCCCAGCAAAAGTGACCCTTTTTGATATGCAAATATAACTCCTAGAAGAAATGTGTGTGGAGAAATTACTTGGTGTGACTGAGAACTGGGAATAGAGAGATGTGGGTGAGAATAATAAGAAAAGGGGTAAAAAATATTAAAACTGGCCAGGCGTGGTGGCTCAAGCCTGTAATCCCAGCACTTTGGGAGGCCGAGACGGGCAGATCATGAGGTCAGGAGATCGAGACCATCCTGGCTAACACAGTGAAACCCCGTCTCTACTAAAAAATACAAAAAACTAGCCGGGCGAGGTGGCGGGCGCCTGTAGTCCCAGCTACTCGGGAGGCTGAGGCAGGAGAATGGCGTAAACCCGGGAGGCGGAGTTTGCAGTGAGCTGAGATCCGGCCACTGCACTCCAGCGCAGGCGACAGACCAAGACTCCGTCTCAAAAAAAAAAAAAAAAAAAAAAAAAAATTAAAACTGCCTTTGCAAAATTATGATATATATTGAAAGAGATCGAACTTAACCGACTCCATCTTGCTTCTAACCTCCAAGCTGTCCTTGTTCATTCCTGGGTGTAGGCTGAATTACCTTTGAGAGAAACTTAGTCTATAGTTTAAAACAAAGACGATAACAGCCCTTTCCCAAAGCAGACCTCCTTCTTGCCTGGGGACTAGATTGCCTTTGTAGGACTAACATTAGCCACAAGATTAGAAATTATGGTTTAGGAGTCATGCAGCTGGAGGTTAAAAGATTCTGACCCCCCCTAAACTGCTCCTAAGATCAGTGCTTGAGATATTTTGCAGACCCTGCACTTGATGGATCAGCTGGCACCACCCAGATGGATAAACTGGCTCATCTGATCTTGTGGCCCCACCCAGGAACTGACTCAGTGCAAGAAGACAGCTTTGACTACCTGTGATTTCATCCCTGACCAATCAGCACTCCCAGCTCACTGGCTTCCCCTACCCACCAAGTTATCCTTAAAACTCTGCTCCCAGAACGTTGGGGAGACTGATTTGAATAATAATAAAACTCCAGTCTCCCACACAGCTGGCTCTGTGTGAATTACTCTTTCTCTATTGCAGTTCCTCTGTTTTGAGAAATCCACTCTGTCTAGGCAGCAGGCAAGGTGAACCTCTTGGGCAGTTATAATATTATGGGATGGCTGAAGGACCTTTTAAAATATTTAAAGAGGCTGGGCGCCATGGCTCATGCCTATAATCCCAGCACTTTGGGAGGCCAAGGCAGGCAGATCATGAGGTCAGGAGTTCGAGACCAACCTGGCTAACATGGTGAAACCCCGTCTCTATTAAAAATACAAAAAGTAGCTGGGCGTGGTGGCAGGCACCTGTAATCCTAGCTACTTGGGAGGCTGAGGCAGAAGAATTGCCTGAACCCGGGAGCTGGAGGTTGCAGTGAACCTAGATCATGCCACTGCACTCCAGCCTGGGTGACAGAGTGAGACTGTCTCAGAAAACAAACAAACAAACAAACAAAAAATATTCAAAAAATGGCCGAGTGCAATGGCTCACGCCTGTAATCCTAGCACTTTGAGAGGTCGAGGTGGGCAGAACACTTGAGGTCAGGAGTTCGAGACCAGCCTGGCCAACATGGCGAAACCCCATCTCTGCTAAAAATACAAAAAATTAGCCAGATGTGGTGGTGTGCACCTGTAATCCCATCTACTCAGAAGGCTGAGGCAGGAGAATCACTTGAACCCAGAAGGCAGAGGTTGCAGCAAGCTGGACTGCACTCCAACCTAGGCACTCCAACCTACGCAACAGAGCGTGACTCTGTCTCAAAAGAAAAATGTATTTTATATATATATACACACACACACATATATATATATGCATATATGTGTATATATATGTGTGTGTGTATGTGTATATATATACATACACACACACATATTTAAAGAACATTGCTGTCCAAATATTCAATTTTGAGTTGTTTATATAGGTATATTTTTTTCCTTATATTACCCCCAAATATTCGGCAATGCCCGCTACTCATACAGATGCCTTCCATAAGAAGTTTGGGGAGGATAGGAAATAAAAAAATAATTCTGTTTCTAGGTTAGAGAGAGAAAAAAAAGAAAGGGGCCAGGTGTAGTGGCTCACACCTGTCATCTCAGCATTTGGGTAGGCAGAGGCAAGAGCATCATTTGTGGCCAGGAGTTCAAGACCAGCTTGGCCAATATAGTGAGACCTCATTTATACAAAAAAACAGAAAAACTTAGCAGGGCATGATGGTACATGTCTGTTATCCCACCTAGTTGGGAGGTGGTGGTGGGAAGATCACTTGAGCCCCGGAATTCAAGGCTGTGGTGAGCCATGATTGTGCCACTGCACTCCAGCCTAGGTGACAGAGCAAGACCCTGACTCAAAAAATCAAAAAGAAAGAGAGAAAGAACAGCTGCACGGGGTGAAACCAGTGAGTCGTCAATTCAGCAGGGGGCCAGCAAGAATGGTCAACAGTCAAGAGGAATCAAGCTCCTTCTCAATCCTAGAATTCACAAAAGGATCTATGATGACACTGGACTTCCCATTTAATGTGAGGTAAAACATTATATGCAATTTTATTTAATCTCAAAAAGAAAGGGTGACCCCAACTGACATTTTAGTTACAATATGTGAAAATAAGTAATTCAAAATCTAAGTGTCTCACACATCCATGTGAAGAGACCACCAAACAGGCTTTGTATGAGCAACAAGGCTGTTTATTTCACCTGGGTGCAGGCGGGCTGAGTCCGAAAGAAAAAGGAGTCAGCAAAGGGTGGTAGGATTATCATTAGTTCTATAGGTTTTGGGATAGGCAGTGGAGTTAGGAGCAAGGTTTTGCGGGCAGGAGGTGGATCTCACAAAGTACATTCTTAAGGGTGGGGAGAATTACAAAGAACATTCTTAAGAGTCGGGGAGATTACAAAGTACATTGATGAGTTAGGGTGGGGCAGAAACAAATTGCAATGGTGGAGTGTCATCAGTTAAGGTTATTTTCACTTCTTTGTGGATCTTCAGTTGCTTCAGGCAATCTGGATGTATACATGCAGGTCACAGGGGATATGATGGCTTAGCTTGGGCTCAGAGGCCTGACAGTAACAATCTCTTTGGAAAACATATTGGCAATATCTACTGAAGCTAAACATACACATGACTAGGAGTTCAGCAATTCGATTCCCAGGTATATACCCAGTAGAAATACATGTACATCAATCATAGTTGTTGTTTTTTGTTTTTGTTTTGTTTTGTTTTTGAGATGAAGTCTCGCTCTTGTCCACCAGGCTGGAGTGCGATGGTGCGATCTCGGCTCACTGCAACCTCTGCCTCCTGGGTTCAAGCAATTCTCCTGCCTTGGCCCCGCCTCCCAGAGTAGCTGGGATTACAGGTGCCTGTCACCACACCCGGCTAATTTTTGTATTTATTTCAGTAGAGGTGGGGTTTCACCATGTTGACCAGGCTGGTCTATAACTACTGACCTCAGGTGATCCACCCGCCTCGGCCTCCCAAAGTGCTGGGATTATAGGCGTGAGCCACCGTGCGGCCTAGTTTTCTTTTTTAATAGGAAAAATAAATACCATTTTGGGATAGTGGTCAACTCTGGAAACAAAAGGGAATGAGATTAGGGAGGAGTATGTAAGGGCTATAACTTTATTTGAAATACTAATTTCTTTAACAGAGAACTTGAAGCAAATGTAAAATATTAAGATTTGCTAAAGCTATGTGATAAAAGTATGGTTTTTGTTTGTTTTTTTTGGAAACAGGGTCTCGCTCTGTTACCCAGGCTGGAGTGCAGTGGAGCAATCTCGGCTCACAGCAATTTCTGCCTCCCAGGCTTAACCAATTCTCGCACCTCAGCCTCCCGAGTAGCTGGGACTACAGGGATGTATCACGACACCCGGCTAATTTTTGTCTTTTTAGTAGAGATGGGGTTTCACCATGTTGGCCAGGCTGGTCTCAAACTTCTGACCACAAGTGATCCACCTGCCAGATGGATATTTGTTATGATATTCTTTAGAGCTTCCTGTATGCCTCAAGTATTTCATAAAGAAGTTCTAAAAATCTTGTAGAAAAATAGACTCAGACTGCTTAGCTACCACTGTTGTTGTTTTTTTTTAAACTGCAATATGAGGCCAGGTGCTCTGGCTCACACTTGTAGCCAAAAAAAAACAAAAAACAAACAAACAAAAAGGCCGGGCACAGTGGCTTATGCCTGTAATCCCAACAGTTTGGGAGGCCGAGGTGGGTGGGTCACAAGGTCAGAATATCAAGACCATCCTGGGCAACATGGTGAAACTCTGTCTCTACGAAAAATACAAGAATTAGCTAGGCATGGTGGCATGAGCCTGTAGTCCCATCTATTCAGGAGAATCGCTTGAACCCAGGAGGCAGAAGTTGCAGTGAGCCGAGATAGCACCACTGCACTCCAGCCTGGGCAAAAGAGCAAGACTCTGTCTCAAAGTAAAACAAAACAAAACAAAAACTGTTAAGGTCATCAAAAACAAGGAAGTTTGAGAAACTGTCACAGCCAAGAGGAGCCAAAAGAGACATGATGTCTAAATGTAATGTGCCAGCTTGGATCAGATCTTGGAACAGGAAAAGGACATGAGGGAAAAACTAAGAAAATCAGAATAGGCTGGGCACAGTGGCTCATGCCTCTAATTCCAGCACTTTGAGAGGCCGAGGCGGGCCGATCACCTGAGGTCGGGAGTTCAAGACCAGCCTGACCAACAAGGAGAAACTTCATCTCTACTAAAAATACAAAATTAGCCAGGAGTGATGGCACATGCCTGTAATCCCAGCTACTCAGGAGGCTGAGGCAGGAGAATCTCTTGCAACCAGAAGGCAGCGGTTGCAGTGAACCGAGATCACACCACCGCACTCCAGCCTGGGTGAAAGAGCGACAACTCCGTCTCAAAAAAACAAAAGGAAAATCAGAATAAAGTGCAGATTTTAGTTATTGTTAATGTATCAATATTGGCTCATTAATTGTAATAAATGAACCATATAAGGAAAGATGTTAATAATAGGAGAAACTAGGTATAGCGTACATCTGAAAACTCTCTGCACTATTTTTACAAGTTTTCTGTAAATCTAAAATTGTTCTACAATTAATTTTTTTAAAGTCAAGTAATTTACCCAAATCTATACAGCTAGTAAATACTCAAAGGTATGAGACAAACTCATAAGTTGAACCCATAAGTTGAAGTTTGAAGTTTAAGTTGAAGAAGTTTAGATGACTTCAAACTCTGTGCTTTTCCCACTACACAAAACCTTTCTTAGTTTACCCTTCTGGGATTATGTAGGCATTTGTATCACTGTCTAAACAATACGTTCCTTATGGGCAGAGAAAATACTTTCTTCTTTTTTTTGCGCCTTCCACACCATTGACGTGGAGTAAACCAGTTTAAGTTAACTACTTGCATAAAGTCACAGAGCCTTGAGAATCTTTGTCCACCAGGCTGGAGTGTGATGGTGCGATCTCAGCTCACTGCAGCCTCTGCCTCCTGGATTCAAGCGATTCTCCTGCCTTGGTCCCCCCTCCCAGAGTAGCTGGGATTACAGCGCCTGTAATTTGGCGGGTGCTGTGGCTCACGCCAGTAATCCCAGCACTTTGGGCACCGAGGAGGGTGGATCGCTTGAGATCAGGAGTTTGAGACCAGCCTGGCCAACATGGTGAAACCTGTCTCTACCAAAAATACAAAAATTATTCCAGCCTAGTGGCGCACGACTGTAATCCCAGCTACTCCGAAGGCTGAGGCAGGAAAATTGCTTGAACCCAGTAGGCGGAGGCTGCAGTGACCGAGATCGCACCACTGCACTCCAGTTTGGGCGAAAGAGCGAGACGCCGTCTCAAAACAAATAAAAAAGAATGTGACTTTTGGAGAACTTGATCAAATCAGACCCAAACGGTCCGCTCCTCAGAGAGGCCACAGATTGGCGCTGAGCTGGGCTCTCTCAGTTCTGCAAGTGTCCTGTACTGCCATCTACCGGTGTCTGGAAAGCGTCGCCCTCCCTTATTGTATCTCATGGGGAGAGGTTGGAGAGAAGAGACTCGAGCGCCACTTAAATTGCAGAACATATATATGTAACTGTAATGCAGTTCATTCGACACCTGTACAAGGGAAAGGCCTCACTTTTCTCCAGCAATTGCAGTGTAAATAACTCCATATTAACACTCATCTCGTAAAATTCACAGATCTCCTCGCTGACCTGCCTCAATAGGTACAGATCTGACTCCACACCAACACTCATCTCGTAAAATTCACAATCTCCTCGCTGACCTGCCTCAATAGGTACAGATCTGACTCCTACTGTCCATCCCAGAACCCACACCCGCCTGCACAGCGTAGGCTTCAGAAACTGCTCAACCTCGCAAACCTGAACCCCACCGCCCAGATTCCCTTATTTTCACAGACCCCTGAGATTCCTTGCACTACCTTGCAAACCCTACGGACCTCCCGTATTAGTGCAAATGCACGCGCCAACCCAGACATCCCTACAAAGAGGCTCGAGTTTCGCAGGCAGCTCACACCGGCGCGAAAGCAGCGAGAGCCCCAACCCGGCTCAGAGCCCTCAGGCTTGTGGCTTTGGCCCTGGCTCCGGCTCCTCACCCCTCCCTGATCCGCTCCGCTCAGGCTAGCAGCCTGTCGACCGAAGCCCCGCCCCTCTAGACCTGTCATCACAGAAGCCGCACGTGGCCGGGGTGGGACCTCAGGCGACCTGTGGCCATCACTTTGTCTCCTCCGTCATCCATTGGGGCTGCCACCACCAATCAGAGCCAGCGGATCCTGGTTGGATCGCGACCGCCCGGGTGAGGCGTGAGGGAGAAGGGGCGGAAGGAGGAGAGGCTCTGAGATGGGAGGGGGATTGTGGTGGAAGGGGGCCTGGCGTGACTTCTGCCAGGCTGGAATCCGAGGGGGCGGGTCCCGGTGAAAGGCGGAGAGACCAAGAGGAGGCGGGGATCGCGGGTGGGGCCTGGGAAAAGCTGAGGATCCTGGGGAAATGCAAAGAAAACGCGAAAGTGGCGCGGGGACAGAAGGGGGCGGGGCCCGGGCTACAGGGGAGGAGCTCGAGAAATTAAACGAGGAAAGGGACAAGTCCGGAGAAGGTGGAAGGTGGGACAAGGGAGACGGTGGGCCTGGGCGTTGCGGGGGCGGGGCTCGAACCGAAGGGGCGAGGTTTGCAGGCCGAGACTACAGATAGGACTGCTCAGTAATTGCCCCAACCACTACCACCTACCCGAGTGCAACGGGATCCACGGAACTACAGGTGTGGGGCGGGGTGAGCGTGGAAGAAGGGACGCGGATGGGGGTGCGCTTTGCAGACAATCTGGAGACTGCTGTATGTTGAGGGAAGACACGGAGTCGGGGGAGCAGTTGGGGACTCAATGTGTGGGCAACAAGGTGCATTCTCTAGGGGCCTCTATGGGGGAAGGGCGGGAGCGCTTTGTTGTGGGTAGGGGGGTGTTTCGAGGTACACTGTGAGGGGGCTGTGTCGCTGTCTGATGTGGGGGGTTGGAGGAGGTACATGAGGGGAGGGGACTTGGAGGCGCTTTGAAGGAAGGGGGGACTGTTTAATGGAGAAGGGCTGGTGGTCCAGAGTGTAGCGGTGTTGGAGGGTCTGTGGGCACTATCTAGGGGAAGGGGTTGTAGGCCCCAGTTGAGGCGGGAGAACAGAACCCCCAGTACTTTGAGAAAGTTCCAGTTTAGGTCATTGTAGTAACTCCAGGAAGATATTGTGTTCTGGGTTCTAGGAGCAAGGGTGATGGAGTTAGTTGGGTGAAGAGGCCAATCTGTTGCACTCCTGTCTGCTCAGCTTTTAACTTCACCTCCTGGCCTGAGCACTCAGAGAGGAGTCGGACCCTGCTTGTCACCAGGGCTTGTGTGACTGTCTCCTCAGTCTATTTTGGATCTGTCCAGCTGACACTGGGGTTTCTTCCCCTAGCTGATGTCCCGGGGGACCCTTCCCCCACTGGGTTCCTGTCAACCCCCCATCCTAGTTCCTGTTCCTCCCAGAGCCAGCCTTGTCTCTGTCTCCCCCTCCCCCTCCCTGCCCTGCCCTTACGCTCTGGGTGTGCTCATTTCCCACTTCCTTCCTTGCCCCAGGGCCTGGCCTGGCCCTTGCCCATCTAGGAGCCATGCCCTTCCCGGGACTTTGTGCTCAATGACCAGAGACCATGGTAACCAGCAGCAGGGCTCAGACCCCACCCCCGCCACTACCACCCAGGTCTCTCGCCTAGACCCCCAAGTGACTGGTAGCCACATTTAACCACTTGACACAAACTGATTTTCCCCACCCTTATCCTTCCCCTGGGTGGGAAACCCTAGGGCTTCTGTGGGAGGGGGGAAGTGGTGAGGAGTATTGAGGATCTTCCGTCTGTTTTGAGAGGTGGGCTATGACTGTAAGCTGAACCCAGTAAGGGTTGTGAGGTTCCAGCCTCAGGGAAGGAAGAGGGAGTAGCTCCCCACACTCCAGGCTTGGAAGCACTATCAGAACCGAGACTAGGACCTAGTTCTCTTGAGAGCTCCTCTGCTTCCCTGAGGGGATTTGATGGAGTGCTAGAGTTCCTTTTGCCCCTAGGCTGGCTGGGAGAGGGTGGGAAAGGCTTGAGTTCCACACAGTGGCTGAATGAGTGTGACAGTGTTGCTAAAAGGGGCCCCAAGCCAGCCTCCTCACACAACCACCCAGGAGCTGAGAGACTGGCTGGGGAGGGGGGGATTGTGCTGAGGACAGACAAAGCCCTGGGGTAGGGTGGGGTAAAAAAGGGCAGGCTGAAGCCTTTTGAGGAGGAGCTGATTGCTATGGCAACACTGCTTCCCAGACAGTCTCTCAGAGAGGGCGGGCCTAGGGCAGACTCTCTCTAGCTTCCTCAGGACTGGGGTGGTTTGTGTGAGTGGGTGGGGCATGAAGAGAAAGGGCATCAGTTTGCTGTGCTGAGACTGGAGGATATAGCCTTTCTGCTTTGGTACAAGGCAGCAGGGCGTTCGAATGCCTGGAGCTATCCTCTGATATGGATATGAGTGAACAACAGTCATCAGAATTATAGAGCTGCAGAGGCCCTCAGCAGTAATTGTTTATACAAACCCCTTATTTTACAGTTTTGGAAATTTATGGCTAAAGAGACTGTGATTCCCCAGATGTCACAGTGAAAGGGCAGAAGATAGGATCCAGATCGCCTGATTGCTGTTCACTCAGCCCAGGGCCTGTTGTTTTCTTCAGTCAATGTTTATTGAACATTGCCAGGGACTCATGTTGGCTCTGTGAATATGAGCACAAATGAAACAAAGTTGCTGCTCTCATGGAGCTTCTATTCTAATAAGGGGAGAAAGAAATCATATAGGGGGAGGGAGAAGTCAGGTAGTGATAACTGCCATAAAAAAAAAAAAAAAAAAAAAAAAGCATGGTAAATTTAGGGCAGGAAGGTAAGGCCTCTTTTTTTTTTTTTTTTTTTTTTGAGACACAGTCTCAGTCTGTCGCCCAGGCTGGAGTACAGTGGCATGATCTCAGCTCACTGCAACCTCCGCCTCCTGGGTTCAAGCGATTCTCCAGCCTCAGCCTCCTGAGTAGCTGGGATTACAGTTGCGCGCCACCACACCCAGCTAATTTTTGTATTTTTAGTAGAGATGGGGTTTCACCATGTTAGTCAGGCTGGTCTCGAACTCCTGACTTTGTGATCTACCCACCTTGGCCTCCCAAAATGCTGGGATTACAGGCATGAGCCACCGTGCCCAGTAGTAAGGCCTCTTGGTTGTACCCTGCTGCTTTCCCAGGGTGTATTGAGGCCTGGAACATCTTTGATCCTTCACCCTGAACTATTGTCCTCTGACCTTTGTAGGTAACTAAGGCCTGGCCTATGGTAGTGGCAGAAAGATAGGATAAGGTGGGGTTGCTAAGGGATATTTTTTTTCCTACAGTGTTCTATGTCTCTGTTTTCCTAGTAAGTTTTTATTAAGGCAAGTAGGCTCTTACATTGATACACTGTAATTTTGACAAGGGCATTGAAAATTTCCTTAATCCTGTTCTTTACACTAGGGAACCAGCAAGGAAGTCAGTCCTCTTGAAAAAGATGGTCTAGGGTGAGGTAAAGAGAAGGGAGCTTAGAGGGACTGTTACTTGCTTGTGTCTCCTAAGTCTAGGAATGAGGGACTGGGGGGAAGAGGAAGGAGCCTCTTTTTACCATCTAGTAATAGAATCTCAGGACCCTGGGGGGTCCACAACACAGGCAAGGCAGAAACAAGGACCTTGGTCTCTCTGTAGCCTCTGAACTGCAGAAGAATGGACTTTCCCTCTTTGGCTCTGATGTTTGCCTCCTACTTCTATGAAGGACCGGGAGAAAAAGCTTCCTAAGACCCAAATTATCTGACTTGCTGACAAGTGCAGAGGGCAGGGGAGACAGGACTATTGATTTTCTTAGGTTGCCTCTAGAGTACCCTCTAGAAAGTGTCTTTGAATGCTCAATCCTTGCAAAGGTTTCCATCCTGGTCATTTAAAGAGTAGGAGGACAAGGGTTAGGGATGCTGGTTCTGCTGCCATTTGATTTGACTGGGTCTGAACTGGGCTGGGGCCCAGTGACTCAGTGGGAGGGTGGATAGTTTTGAGGGAGCTGTGAGTCATGGGGTTAAGCTCTATCACAAAAGTTGGGCTCATTTCCCACATTCTGGGCAGAAGCCCTCCTATCCCACTTCCCTGTGTGCTCTGTCTCTTTGAACATGGGCCTGTGAGTAGAAAGAGTGCTAGCAGAAGGGATGGGGCAGCCTGATCTCAGAAAGGGAGTTTACAGGCACAAAGAATAATGTCCCTGAAATTAAAATGTATCCCTATCTTAGGAATCCGGGGGCTCCTCTAAAGAAGGCAGAGTAAGAGTGGGAAAAATACCACTTCTTAGCATGGAAGGAGATAGGGTCTCACCTCAGGCCTTTTTCGTCTCTGGCATGAAGGAAGCTTCCTGGGCTTCACTAGTTCTCCAGCTCTTAAGCTCTGGTTTGGAAGGTGGGGAAAGACAAATGGGAGTGAGGATATTTGGGGTCTGAGGTCTGGTATAGACAGCAGGCAGACTTTGAGGGTTGTCAAACTGTGTCTTTAAAGCCCTCGGGCTTCCTATTAATCGGCCTGGAAGGAGGAAGGGCGGGGGAGTAGGGTGGAGGGGTAAGATGTGGGAGGCCTACGCCTTTGAAAGGGTTAAATGGCGGGGCAGGGTGTTGCTTTGGACTCCAGCAGCTGACGGGTTAAAGAGACAGGCGGAGCGACCTTGGGTAGGCCTACCCCCTTGTGGGCCAATAGGCGTGTGCCTCTTGGAGGGGGCGTGCCTCGCACTTGAGGTTGCGAGGAGGCTGGCTTCCTATAGACCAATGAGCATGGTCGCTTTCCAGGGAGGGCGTAGCCTAAGGGGGGCGTGGCGGCCGTGGCTGCCGCGGCGCGGGTGGTGGGGCGCTGGGCGGGGCGGGCGGCCCCATCAGCTGGTAGGAAATGGCCTGTGAGTCAGAGGGGCAGCGGAGTCGGCGGCGCGGAGCCGGGGCGGCCCCGGGGAGGGACCGTCGCAGGGAGGGGCGCGGCAGCGGCTGGGGGTCTGCGGGCGCCAGGGCCCGCTAGTGTTGCACACGAAGCTGAGCAGCGAAGAGCCTAGCAGAGCAGGGCTCAGCCTGAGCCACCCTTTGTCTGGGTTGGGGGCCCGTGGAAGGGAGGACCGGGGATCCAAGGGGAGGGACCGGGACGGGACGGAAGGGCCCGGAGCAGCGGCCACCTCAGCGGAGCCGATTTGGGAGCGGGGTGAGTGTGCTAGAGGGAAAGAGCAAATCTCCGAAGCTCCAGTACAGTATGGGGCCTGTCCCAGGCTGTGGGGAGGAGAGGAGTGAGAAAGGACCTGGGAGGCTGCGCAGGGGGTAAGGGATCGTCCAGAACAAGGAGTCCAGGAGTCAGGTGAGTCTGCCCGGCTTAGTTTAGAGAAGCTGCTAAGATCTCCTCCCTCCCCTCTGAGGGTAGAGGGCTCTAGGCTGGGGGCCGAGGGGTTGCTAAGAGAATAAGGTCGACCTTCCTACCCACAGTGGTGGCCTGTGGGAACAGCCCCCCTAGCTTGTGTGGATGTATGTAGGGACAAAATAGAGAGCAGCTGGCAGCAGTTCTCTCCGCACAGGATGAGGGTGGAAAGCACATGGATAGGAATTCTTCCTGTCACTCTCCTTGATCATGGCATGGTAGAAATGGAAATCTTTAATACTGAAGGGAAGGGGAGAATGAGCCTCGAAGTTGATACCTATACCAATACCCACCTCACCCACCTCCCAGGCCTCAAAAGTGTCTGAAGGTACAGACGTATTCTGGGACTTGTTGTTTTTGCTGGCCTTGCTCCCTTGGCATGTTGGGAGCTGTAGTCCTTGCCAGCCACAGCCTGGCACAGCTGTTTGATGCCAGTTGCTGCCCACCCCCTGCACAAAGAGTGAGGTTTGGCTTACTCTGCCCTGCCCCCCTCCCCTGCAGTCCTGCCCCATGAGTCAGCTTGAAGCCATGGTCTAGAGCCAGACTGGCTGGGTGGCAGGGGAGTGAATCTTAGAGCGTCTTGTTGACAGGGTGGGAACTGAGAGGGCTCTGGGATTAATGAGCAGATGCCAGGTATGCTGGGGTCAAGTAGGGCATCATGTCATCCCCTGGCTTCCTCAGGGCAAGGGGTCAAGAGGGCAGCTGGGATGACCTGGAAGTGGTGGTGCTAAGGAAAAGGCCCTTCCTGAATCTGTGTGACTTGGGTGGAGGAAAGAAGGGGTAGAAATTAGTGCAGGTTGTACCTTCTGACAAAGTTGGTTACAGATAGGTTAGTGCAGGTTGCCATTGGTGTTCTGCCCTTTCCAGCCATCCCACCCACCACAGGGAACCAGGATTTTCTTGGGGATCCCAATTCTTAGGAGAATTTGGTGAAATGGGATAGTGGGGTACAATGATGGGAACTTGGTGTAGGACAGTTTTTCAGTCCCTAGGTACAAATCTCTCCTTTCTGCCTGCCCTCCCCCCTACCCCCCACCGCACCTCCACCTCTCTTCCTGATTCTCTCTTGTACAATTAATTCTCTATTTCTCTCATCTGGGAAATTTTTCTCTCCACTGTCAGGACTGCTGCCCAGATTTCTGGGACTTACATTCTACTTTTTTTGAGCCCTGCTGTGTGCTTACCCCTGTACTTGGGGTTGCATGGAGGGGTGAGACACAGATCTGTCCTCAGGAACTCTATGATCAGTCTAGAAGATGCCTTACCCACAGGAGTGAGCAGAACTGTTATTGAGTTTATAGGAAGTAGTAACACTGCCATAGGTGAGGTCTCAGAGGAGGGAGAGATGCTTATGGTCTGGGGTGGACAGAGCAGACTTTCTGGAGGAGATGGCATTTGGCCTATCCAAGGAGGAAGAGTCTTGGGTAGGCATTCAAAGGGTACTCCTTGAAGGGGAAAGGGCTCTGTGAATGTCAGACAACATAGGCTAATGTGCAAAGGAGAAGGCTGACCCTGGGGGCAGTTGGCTTTCAACTTGACATTCCCCTCACCCTAGTATGGGCTGGAATAGTTAGTGAAGACCATGTTATGCACCAGTGGTTTGGGGTTTTGGTGTTGGGTGTGTGAGCACTGGGGGAGGGGCGTGGAGAGGTACTCCCTAGTTGCTTCCAGCTGACTGACTGCTGAGGCCTTATCTCTAGTTTGCAGGGCCTTGCAGGAGGGCCCTGGAAAGTGCCTTCTGGCAGTGACCCATTCCCCTTCCCCCTCTTGTTTTTGGTCGGATTTGTTGCCTCTTGTTAAAGAGACAGGCTGCTTGCTGGAGGTAATTTGGAGTTCAGGGCTGAAGGGCCGGCTTTGAACTGACTTGAGGTTTGTACCTCTGAGGACCGCTGATGGGGTGTAACTGTGTGTGAGACCTCTGCCCTTAGTGCCCTAGGATGGCACTTGTCTCTTTGGAGATAGACATATAAGAAGCAGTTGTGCAATTTGGTGGCTTTGAGTACGACAGCTGAATTCTTCCCCTGGCCACCTCTTAGCTGGCATGGTCTTTTGGATCTTGGGGGTCTCTCATCCCTTCCTCCATGTAGGGCAGGAGTCCCCAAATGGTGGCCCTGACAAGTAGTTATTCTACATCAACTCACTTGTCACATCTTTATTATACTGAGCCAAGACCTGCCTCTCTGGCTCCTTAGATAGCCCAACTCTGCCATCTGGGCCCTGGACCCCAAACTTACCCTTTCTGTTCCTGAAGAGCCTCTCATATGGGAGAAGGATGTCCTGGGGTATACTATATTAGCCTACAATTGGTGACAGGCCTTACTGCTGGCTCCAGTGATCCTGGCTTATGTCTGTTCTTCCCTCCTCAGGGTCCTGCTGAGCTCAGGAGCTGCACGGAATGGTGGCAGTCACCTTGCCAGTGCAGCAGGCATGGATCAGACTGCAAGCTAGGGGCACAAGGCATCAGTTGGGAAGAGGGAACGCACAGCTAGGCTCGAGGCCTCTTCATCGGGGTAAGTACCAGGGAGAAGGTGGGGAAGAAGCCTGAGCTAAACCTGTCACCCTCTCAGGAGTTCTGAGAGTGGTCTCTATATTCCATTAGTCCATCCAGGGATTTGTACACATTCATCCCTGGGAACCCATCAAAGTCACCCCTTCAGGCAAGGAGAGGGTCTGAAACTCAGCTGGAAGGAAGAATACTCATTGATTCCCCTGACCACCTTTTCTTCTCTTCTCTTACACAGATGTCCCCAGCCCAGGCCCAGCATAAAGGCCGTGTTGGGGGGCCCCCCTGACCCAAGGGGGGCTTCATGCGCCACGTGCAGGCGGAGCCGTCTCCATCCTCAGAGCCAGAGGCTGGCCCTTCACAGCCTCCAGTCAGGCAGGGGGCCCTCCAGGGTGGCCTGCTCATGGGCTACAGCCCAGCAGGGGGGGCGACATCCCCCGGGGTCTACCAGGTATCCATCTTTTCCCCTCCGGCTGGTACCTCTGAGCCTCATAGGGCCCTGAAACGACAAGCCCCACCCACTGAGGGTCCCCGGGAGCTGAAGAGAGGCCCTGGGCTGGGGGCCAGAGAGGGACTACCCCCTGAAGAACCATCTACTGTGGGGCTCTTGGGCCCAGAGGGACTGGGGCTGGGACTAGGTGTGGCCAGCCAGCATTTCTCCCACCGTGGCCTCTGTGTTGTGGAACAGAGAAGTAGTGTCACCTCATCTTGGACTTTAGGGACCTGGAGTCCCCCCTGCCCCCCATCAAATGCTTCCTGCAATACTTTGCACACCAGAGACTGGGCCTCCCCAGATCCAGGGGGACAGGGGTCCCTGGGGGAGTCCCCAGGGCCAGCCCCTCCAGGCCAGCTGCACACACTTGACACTGATTTGCACAGTCTTGCACAAATAGGGGGCAAGAGCCCAGTGGCTGGGGTGGGCAATGGGGGTAGCCTCTGGCCTAGGGAGTCCCCTGGCACTGCCAATGGGCACAGTCCCGAGCACACACCCCCTGGCCCTGGACCTCCAGGCCCCTGCCCCACCAAGCGAAGGCTGCTTCCTGCTGGAGAAGCCCCAGATGTCAGCTCTGAGGAAGAGGGGCCAGCCCCCCAGAGGCGCCGGGGATCCCTGGGCCACCCTACTGCTGCCAACAGTTCTGATGCCAAAGCCACATCCTTCTGGAGCCACCTGCTGCCTGGGCCCAAAGAGCCTGTTTTGGTAAGCCAATAAAGGAGTTCATTTACTTTTTTTTTTTTTTTTTGAGATGGGGTCTCACTCCATCATTGCTGGAGTGCAGTGGCACAATCTCAGCTCAATCTCAGCTCACTGCAACCTCCTTCTCCCAGGCTCAAGCAATCCTCCAACTTCAGCTTCTCGAATATTTGGGACCACAGGCACATGACATTGCACCCAGCTAATTTTTGGTAGAAATGGGGTTTCGCCATGTTGCCCAGGCTGGTCTCAAACTCCTGAGCTCAAGTGATCCACCCACCTCGGCCTTCCAAAGTGCTGTGATTACAGGTGTGAGCCATTGCGCCTGTCCTTCATGTACTCTTACGTGGATATTTGTGTGGGTAAAGGTAGAGGCCCAGGGGGCGGGGTGTTCCTTTGAGAGTTTGTGATGAGCTTCTGCCCCAAAACATACGTGGCTTTCACCCTGTCTCTTTTCCCAATCATTTCTCTCCATAGGACCCAACAGACTGCAGTCCCATGGGGCGGAGGCTGAAAGGAGCCCGTCGCCTGAAGCTGTAAGTGACCAGCTTTTTGCTCTACCCTGTCCCTGAGAATGGGGACAGAAGTCTGTAATCTTTCCAGCATTGGAGTAGGGGACCCCAGGGCAGAAGCCCTAGATAGTGGCAAAGGGTGGAGTTCAAGGACATGAGCAGAAATCCCAGAATACCTCAAGCCAACCCCCTGTGTGTCCCTTCCTCTACCAGGAGCCCCCTTCGAAGCCTCCGGAAGGGGCCAGGCCTGCTGAGCCCCCCCAGTGCCTCCCCTGTTCCTACCCCTGCTGTCAGCCGTACCCTGCTGGGCAACTTTGAGGTAGATCCCCTCGGGCTTTGTGATTGTGGGGGTCCTGGGAGAGGTGGGATGGTGGAACGTGGCTTGGATGGATAAGGAAAAGAATTGGCATCTCTCTCATAATGTGTTTTCCCTACCCTGATCCCAGGAATCATTGCTGCGAGGACGTTTTGCACCATCTGGCCACATTGAGGGCTTCACAGCAGAAATTGGAGCTAGTGGGTCATACTGCCCCCAGCATGTCACGCTGCCTGTCACTGTCACATTCTTTGATGTTTCTGAGCAAAATGCCCCGGCTCCCTTCCTGGTATGCCTTGACTCCAACCCCAAAGTCAGCTCATCAGGAGGATAAGGAATTGGGGCGGGGCTGGGGGCAAGAGGTATTTTTTACTTACTCCTCACCTAGGAGTGAGTCAGGGCCAGGTGAGGAGAACTCTAGTGTAGGGCAGGGGCAGGTTCAGGGTGAGAGACTGTGGAGAGGGACATGTATTTAGGGCTCAGAGTTTTCCTAGTCCCCACCTTGACTGATGGCTCCCTGGCCTTCCCAGGGCATCGTGGATCTGAACCCCCTGGGGAGGAAGGGTTACAGCGTGCCCAAGGTGGGCACCGTCCAAGTGGTGAGTTTGCCCTGAGGGAGTGGGAGTGGGGAGAGAGGAAAGCAGCCCTCAGGCTGTACCAACCTTGACTGTCCTGTCCCCAGACCTTATTTAACCCCAACCAGACTGTGGTAAAGATGTTCCTCGTGACCTTTGACTTCTCGGACATGCCTGCTGCCCACATGACCTTCCTGCGCCATCGCCTCTTTTTGGTGCCTGTGGGTGAGGAGGGAAATGCTAACCCCACCCACCGCCTCCTCTGCTACTTGCTGCACCTCAGGTGAGGAGAGGGCTCAGGGATGGCTGGGGAGGCCCAGGTATCCCTTCCCTGAAGAGGATCTCTCCTTGCTTCGATACTGTTTGGATTCTTGCTTGGTTTATTTTTAAATTTTTATGTATGTGTGTATATATATGTATATATTTATTTATTTATTTATTTTTAGAGACAGAGTCTTGCTATGTTGCTCAGGCTGGTCTCCAACTCCTGGGCTCAAGCTGTCCTCCCACCTGGACCTCCCAAAGCACTGGAATTACAGGCATGAGCCACTGCGCCCAGCCTGGATTCTTACTTTGATAACATTGTCCTCCTCCAGGTTCCGGAGCTCCCGCTCAGGCCGCTTAAGCCTGCATGGAGATATCCGCCTGCTTTTTTCCCGCCGGAGCCTGGAGCTGGACACAGGGCTCCCTTACGAACTGCAGGCTGTGACCGAGGCCCCTCATAATCCACGTTATTCACCTTTGCCCTGATTGCCAGCACTCTGAATCCATGCGGCCTAACGACCTGCCCATCCTGCTCCATCTTAGAGAACACATATGGAGAGACAGCAAGAGACCCTTCAGGCTTGAATTAAAGCCCTCACCATGCTCTTGCCCAAACGGATTATTTGGGTGTTTAAAGCTTCTGATCCTTACTACACCCTGCCCTACTCGGGTACTCCATGTGCCTGTCCCCTCCCTTGGGTTTCCCAGGCCAGCTTAGGTAGGGAGGAACCAGAGCTACCCTGAGGTTGTCCCAAGTTCCCAGGCAAGTTATGCCAGCCTTGCCTCCCCATCCTGGGCAGGGGCCACTTATTATTTTATTTATTTTTAATTTATAATTTATTCAAATTGGATTGCCTTGGTAACCTCCCACACCTGATAATTGGCATCACTCCCCTCCCTTCCCACTCTCAGATATTGCTCCAACCTCAAGAGTTGAAGAGGCTTACGCCGGGGGTAGGAGGAGAACTGCTCTCCCTCAGCTGAGGGAAGAGGGGCTATTCCAGAGGGACTGAGTCAGTAGCCAAAGACTCAGCTTCCCCTGTCCTTCCCCTAGTCCCTTCACTTCCCCTACCCTCTGACCTATCTCTGAAAGCCAAGTTATGCGTTTGTGTGTGTACACAGGCTTGTCTTTGTGTGGTGTGTGTGTGTGAGAGAGTGTACATGTATGCACACACACAGGGGTTAACCACCCCTCACCTAGGGCTCCAGACTCCAGTTGTCCCTCTCCTCCTGCCTGTGTCTCCTTGCTTTGGGGTCCTGACTGAAGAAGGTGTCCAGGGGGCAGAGTCAGGGCCAAGCACTGGGGTGCCTCCACTCACCTGGCCAGACTCTGACCCACCTACCTCAGCTGGGGTGAGGGGCACCCCTCAAACTCAGTCATGTGGTTCCAAACTACCCCATTCCCCACTCCAGACTCTGACCCAGCCTCAGTCCTGACTCCTGAGGCTGGGCTGAGGGGAACAAGCATTTGCTGAAACTTGAAAAAACAAAGCAAATCAGAAACAGGAAAAAATTGTACCTGGTACTTTTTTTTAGAAAAAAAAAGATTAAAAAAGAAAGAATAAATTCTTGTTTGGAAACTTGAACTAAGCTCTACTTTTGTTGTTGTTGTTGTTGTTGTTGGGGAGAGGGTGCGAAGGGGGATAGAGGGCCTTCCTGGAGCTGGGACTCAGCCCTTTCTACCAGAGAGGAGGCAACAGGCCTGGGCCCATGAGGTCTTAGGCTAGTCCCTGCTGATTCCTGGGGCCTGGTCTTGCTCCTTTCGGAGGGGTTGGTGGGTAAAGTTGAGTCGTAGAAGCTGAATTCTGAATTGTAGATCAGGATTCTGATACTGGTTCTGTTAATGACTTTAGCCCTTCAGAACTTCAGTGCCCTCATATGTAAAATGGAGGGGACTACGGAGGTCTCTTGACTACCAGAACGTCAGGGATGTGTGCAAGGTGACGTGCTCCAGACAAGGTTGAACGCTGAGGCTGTTTGCTGGACTCGGTATTTAAGACCGGGGATACCAAACCTTGCTTGGAAAGAGAGGGAACGAGCTGTAGTGTCTTTGAGGAAAGAGGGGAGGGGAAAATCTCGTCCCAATCGCCAGGCAATGTTAGGCCCAGTTTCCATGGCAACGGGATTGGGGTCAGTCCCCAGTGGGAGTCCTGGGCACAACACCGCGGGACTACTATAGAATGTCACTATGGCAACCATGGCAACGAGTCAGCTCAATCCACTAGTCACTATGGTGACGGATGGGGGCGATTCTACGCTCTGGTGGGCAAACTGAGTCTCGGGTGAGGGTGAAGAATTCAGTGCGTGGTGTCCGAGTGATATGCACGCGAAAAATGGTTTGGCCATCAGGCCGGGGATCTTGGTCGCGAACAGCTAAACCCAGAGCAACCGCAGCCTTCGGCCTTCTCTTCAAGGTCTGTGTTTCCCAGGGAACAACTTGATGCGCTGTTCGACCAGGTAACGCTGATTGGGTGAGTGTTGAAAGGAGTAGGGAACGGCCGGAAGTACATTCGGGGGAGCGGAACTGCAAGAGGAAAGGCTCGGGTAGGCTTCTGGGAGCGACCGCTCCGCTCGTCTCGTTGGTTCCGGAGGTCGCTGCGGCGGTGGGAAATGCTGGCGCGCGCGGCGCGGGGCACTGGGGCCCTTTTGCTGAGGGTGAGAGCGAGGCAACCTATCCAGAGGGTCGGGACAGAGATCACCTGGGTCCTCCGCTGGGAAAGAGCGAACTTCCAACTTTCGGAGAGGACTGGGGTCAGAGGTCATGGTCCCCATGTGATTCTCTCTCCGAGGATCCAGAGGGTCGTGGTTTATGGAGATACCTTCAGGACCGAGGGGCGGCGTGTTTGGCCAGATGGGATCTCTGCTCACCCTCTTCTTTCTTTCAGGGCTCTCTGCAGGCTTCTGGTCGCGCTCCGCGCCGCGCCTCCTCTGGATTGCCCCGAAACACCGTGGTACTGTTCGTGCCGCAGCAGGAGGCCTGGGTGGTGGAGCGAATGGGCCGATTCCACCGGATCCTGGAGCCTGTGAGAACCTCTTCTGCCCATCCTGGGCCAGCCAGATGACCAATCCCTCACGACATGGAGTGTCAGGAGGACCTCTTTTGGGCCTGCCCGCACTGTTAGCTCCCGACTCTGTAGGCCAGACCTGACAGGGCCGAGGCTGCTGACCATCATCCCCATGTTACCACCTTTTCCTATGCATCTCACAGTCCCCATTCTTGGGAATCTCCTCTGCCCACTCAGCCCTACCTCTCAGTCTGCATTGAGATGGCTATTCTGCCGGCTCCGATTCTCATGACTCTCCCTTCCATTCGGGGGCCTAGTCTTGCATTCCTATTCTCTTGGGTTTTCTTACCAGTGACACTTCAGCCTTATGAGGACTTATTTCTTGGTAGCAGCTGCTGCTTTTCTGGGCATGTTCCATGTGTTGACTCCCTACATACTCCAGGACTAGCTTAGGTCTCAACCCAATAGTTCCCATCCTTCTGAGGACCCATGACTCCTCTTCCCAGGGTTTGAACATCCTCATCCCTGTGTTAGACCGGATCCGATATGTGCAGAGTCTCAAGGAAATTGTCATCAACGTGCCTGAGCAGTCGGCTGTGACTCTCGGTGAGGGGTTCAGGGTGACATGGGTGCTCTGAGGCTATTAGGATGTGGTTGCTGTAGAGCCAAAGCTTAGGAGAGAGAACTGGTTGGGACCTAGAGGCCTGACTTTCCTCCTTTTCTCTCCTGGTTCTACAGACAATGTAACTCTGCAAATTGATGGAGTCCTTTACCTGCGCATCATGGACCCTTACAAGGTATCTGCCCCCTACTTTATCTAGCCTTTTCAGTTGCCCTCTTCACTAAAATCTTGTGCCCAAGCTTCTTACACTATCCGTGTCCGTTTCAGGCAAGCTATGGTGTGGAGGACCCTGAGTATGCCGTCACCCAGCTAGCTCAAACAACCATGAGATCAGAGCTCGGCAAACTCTCTCTGGACAAAGTCTTCCGGGTAAGCAGATCTGAGCCAGAGTTAGGGTTTGAAGACACAAACCTGACACTCAATCTTTTCTGAAGGTCAAGATCAGTCCCAGGCCCTTCTCAGTGTAGGCCCTTGATAGGTAAGTTGAAGCTGTGGGGCTTATACCTCTGTTTTTCCAGGAACGGGAGTCCCTGAATGCCAGCATTGTGGATGCCATCAACCAAGCTGCTGACTGCTGGGGTATCCGTTGCCTCCGTTATGAGATCAAGGATATCCATGTGCCACCCCGGGTGAAAGAGTCTATGCAGATGCAGGTGGGAGCCAAGGAGGGGTAGGAAAAGGACCTCAGGGTGCTCCAGTCCCAGGAGGATCCAGACTTCCCTCCTGTTATGATGGGTAGAGTTGCAGGTCTGTATAACTTTCCCTTGGCTTGTTGATTGGGATTGTTGCGGGCTTCCAGGTGGAGGCAGAGCGGCGGAAACGGGCCACAGTTCTAGAGTCTGAGGGGACCCGAGAGTCGGCCATCAATGTGGCAGAGGGGAAGAAACAGGCCCAGATCCTGGCCTCCGAAGCAGAAAAGGCTGAACAGATAAATCAGGCAGCAGGTCAGGAGAGGGTAGAGGCTGAGGGAGGAGCAAGGCGTGGGCCTTTGAAGATTGGTGCTGGGGCAGAATCTTTGGGTACTTTGACTTCATGGGTCAAGCAAGCTCTGTCCCTTCTCTTGCAGGAGAGGCCAGTGCAGTTCTGGCGAAGGCCAAGGCTAAAGCTGAAGCTATTCGAATCCTGGCTGCAGCTCTGACACAACATGTGAGAGGCCCCTGGGTGGGAATGGGGGACAGGAATTGACAGTGGAAGGGGTTCTCTTATCTATGCCTAAGGAGAGTTCCTGCCTCTGTGGGCTCTGTTGAACCAGATTACATAGTCCTTTTTATTGTGAACTGCTTTCTTCATTCCCCATCCACCCCTTCTTCTCCGTATCTATAATCTCTGATTTTTATCCCCCTGTGGTCACAGAATGGAGATGCAGCAGCTTCACTGACTGTGGCCGAGCAGTATGTCAGCGCGTTCTCCAAACTGGCCAAGGACTCCAACACTATCCTACTGCCTTCCAATCCCGGCGATGTCACCAGCATGGTGGCTCAGGTTAGAGCTCTCTGAGGACCCAGCACAGAGCACCTGTGCCAGGGACGGAACTGAGACCCCACCACCGTCATCAACACTTAGATACCGTAAAGGTCTTCAGAATGCCTTGGCCCTAGACATCCCTTCATTCTTTGTGGAGATGGAATCTAAGAATGAAACATCTCCACTCAGTCCTGCAAATATGGAAGTTCTTGAGATACCTTTTTTTTGTAGATACCTGTGCTGGTATTCTGAGAGTCACTTTACTCTGATGGTTTGTAAGATTCCTAAAATCAACCCCAGAGCTTACAAGACAGGTTTGAGAGAGGGAGAAAGGAAAACTAACTCACTGGCCTCCATGCCATCTTTTCCCTTTTAGCCATTGGTGGGCTGGGCTGCACCTCTGTCAAGTGTCCTCATGGTACTCTCTCTGTTCCTCTCCTCAGGCCATGGGTGTCTATGGAGCCCTCACCAAACCCCCAGTGCCAGGGACTCCAGACTCGGTCTCCAGTGGGAACAGCAGAGATGTCCAGGGTACAGATGCAAGTCTTGATGAGGAACTTGATCGAGTCAAGATGAGTTAGTGGAGCTGGGCTTGGCCAGGGAGTCTGGGGATAAGGAAGCAGATTTTCCTGATTCTGGCTCTAGCTTCCCTGCCAAGATTTTGTTTTTTATTTTTTTATTTGAACTTTAGTCATGTAATAAACTCACCAGTGGCAAACCAAAACCTGTCCTCTTTGATTGGGGAATGAAGTTGGTAAAGTCACTAGCATTTTCCTTGGATCCAGTCCTGTCAGCATGATGCCTCCATGAACAAGAGTGAACTTCTTGTAAAGTGAAACTATATTTTTTGTCTTCAAGAGAAACTGTGGGATAGGGTGGAAGAGTTAAACCACATGTTCACTGAACTGCTGGCTGGGAAGTGAAGTCCCCTTCCTGCTAAGTGTGGGGCTGTACGTTTGAGGCAGGTGTGTGGGGTTTTTTCATGGGAAAGTACTACCCTGCACTGGCATACTTAAAGGGTTTTCAGGGACTGAGGGTACTCCTCATTCATTTATTCAAAAACATTAAATGTCTACCAAGTGCCAAGCTCATTACTAGACACTGGATTACAAAAATACTTGAAACCCAGTGGTCCCTGCTTTCACAGAATAGAAGGTCAGGTAGGGAAGACAGACAGGAAGCAGTGATAGAAAGTGATAAATGTGGCTGGGCGCAGTAGCTCACGCCTGTAATCCCAGCACTTTGGGAGGCCAAGGTGGGCGGATCATGAGGTCAGGAGATTGAGACCATCCTGGCCAACATGGTGAAACCCTGTCTACTAAAAATACAAAAATTAGCTGGGCATGGTAGCATGTGCCTGTAGTCTCAGCTGCTTGGGAGGCTGAGGCAGAAGAATTGCGTGAACCTGGGAGGTGGAGGCTGCAGTGAGCCGAGATCATGCCATTGCACTCCAGCCTGGTGACAAAGTGAGACTCTCTCAAAAAAAAAAAAAAAAAAAAAAAGGCGTGGTGGCTCACACCTGTAATCCCAGCACTTTGGGAGGCCGAGGCGGGCGGATCACAAGGTTAGGAGATCAAGACCGCGGTGAAACCCCGTCTCTACTAAAAAAAAAATACAAAATATTAGCTGGGTGCGGTAGGGGGCGCCTGTAGTCCCAGCTACTCAGGAGGCTGAGGCAGGAGAATGGCATGAACCCGGGAGGCGGAGTTTGCAGTGAGCCGAAATCATGCCACTGCACTCCAGCCTGGGGGACAGAGCGAGACTCCGTCCAAAAAATAAAAAAAAGTGATAAATGCTGTGGTAGAGGAAAGTTCTGGCTGAGGGATCTTGGTGGGAGGAGCATATCAGCTTATGAATAGCAGCGTTGCTGACTGCCATTGAGCTCAGGCTGGAAGAGTTAGCAAGTTTTCACCAAGTCAGGTCCTTGACTATATACAAAGGCTCACTGCTTGAAGAAGTTGGCTGAAGGGTATAGTGTTAAGGGGGATGTGACTACATGGCTAGGGCCAAGTCACAAGGAGCGAAATTCTTGTTGAAGGGGTTGGACGTTATCGCTAGGGTAATAGGTTTTTTTTGTTTTGTTTTGTTTTTTGAGACAGTGTCTTCCTCTGTTGTCCAGGCTGGAGTGAATTGGCGCGATCTTGGCTCACTGCAACCTCCGCCTCCCGGGTTCAAATGATTCTCCTGCCTCAGTCTCCTGAGTAGCTGGGATTACAGGCATGTGCTACCATGCCCGGCTAATTTTTGTATTTTTTGTAGAGACGGTGTTTCACCATATTGGTCAGGCTGATCTCGAACTCCTGACCTCGTGATCTGCCTGCCTGAGCCTCCCAAAGTGCTGGGATTATAGGCATGAGCCACTGTGCCCAGCCTATGAAGGGTTTTTTTTCCCTTCCCATGAAGAATTTTAAGATAAAACATCACATTGGCCAGGCACAGTGACTCATACCTGTGATCCCAGCACTTTGGGAGGCTGAGGTGGGAAGATCACTTGAGCCCTGGAGTTGGAGACCAGCCTGGGCAACATGGTAAGAACCTATCTCTACAAAAAAGAAAAAAAGAAAAGTAATCACATCAATGTTTTAGTTAGAGCTGTCTTGCTGCAATGTAGCGAAGGGGTAGTAGGGAGAGAGAGGAGGCTGGGAGGACAGTGAGAAGGCTGCCTCAGTGATCCTGGAGAAGGGATGAGGCCTGAACTGAGATAAGGGGCTGTGGGGATGAAGGTGGAAGAATAACTCAACATTTTTTTGAATTAATGTATTCCTTTATTCATTTGGTCAGTATCTGAACCTCAAATCTATGCTAGGTGCTGAGGATATAGTAATGAAGAAAACAAAATTCCCTGACTTCAATGAGCTCACATTCTACTTGGAGGGGACAAACCATAAATATGTGTAGAACTTCAGATGCTGATGAGTTGTGCTATGGAAGGAATTAAGGAAGTGAGAGGGAAAATTTTTCCAGGAGTTGTGGTGGTGGGGGGTGCTGTACTAGTAAAGTAGGGGATTCCAGGAAGCCTCCCTGATGTTACAGTTGAGCTTCAATATTAAGGTGATGGAGATCTATTTCGGCATTGGGAATTGAAGCTGACAGAGGAGATGGCAAATGCAAAGGCCCTGAGGCAGAGCTGCTACAGATGGAACAGAGTTAGTGAAGCAAACAAGTGGCAGTTAGATGAATCAGAAGGTGAAGAGGCAGATAGTGTGCAGGCCCATGTAGAGCCAATGCAAGAACTTTTACTCTGAGATGTGAAACCAGTGGACAGGCTTTGTTTCATTTTGAGACGGAGTCTCGCTCTGTCACCTAGGCTGAAGTGCAGTGGCATGATCTCGGCTCACTGCAGCCTCTGCCTCCTGGCTTCAAGCAATTCTCCTGCCTCAGCCTCCTGAGTAGCTGGGACTACAGGTACATACCACCACACCTGGCTACATTTTGTAATTTTTAGTAGAGTTGGGGTTTTACCATGTTGGCCAGGCTGATCTCCAATCCCTGACCTCAACTGATTCTCCAGCCTCAGTCTCCCAAAGTGCTGGGCTTGCAGGTGTGAGTCATCGTGCCTGGCTTTTTTTTTTTTTTTTTTTTTTTGAGAGGGAGTCTTGCTCTGTTGCCCAGGGTGGAGTGTAGTGGCACAATCTTGGCTCACTACAACCTCCGCCTCCTAGGTTCAAGTGATTCTCCTGCCTCAAACTCCTGAGTAGTTGGGATTATAGGCATCCACCACCATGCCCAGCTAATTTTTGTATTTTTAGTAGAGACGGGTTTTCATCATGTTGACCAGGCTGGTCTTGAACTCCTGACCTCAGGTGATCTGCCCACCTCGGCCTCCCAAAGTGCTGGGATTATAGGCATGAGCCACTGTGCCTGGCCGGCCTTTTAAGACAGGGCCTCACTCTGGTGCCCAGACTGGAGTGCAGTGGCCTGATCAAGGCTCACTGCAGTCTCTACCTCCCAGATTAAGCCATCATCCATCTCAGCCTCTGGTGTAGCTGGAACTACAGGCTCCTGCCACCATGTCCACCTAAATTTTGTATTTTTTTGTAGAGATGGAATTTCACTACTTTGGCCTGGCTGGTCCTGAACTCCTGGACTCAGGGGATCTACCTGCTTTGGCCTCCCAAAGTGCTGGGAGTCCGTTTTGTTTTTTAATAGTGGCTTTATTGAAATATTCACACATCAGGCTGGGCATGGTGGCTCATGCCTGTAATCCCAGCACTTTGGGAGGCTGAGTCTGGAAGGTTGTTTGAGCCCAGGAGTTCGAGATATAACTTACATATCATACAATTCATTCATTTAAAATATAAACGTAGTAACCTTTAGTATATTCACAGAATTGTGCTACCACCATGATTTTAATTTTAGACTGCTTCACAGCCCCCCTCCACAATATTCCATTGTATGAACACACCATTTTTTATTTTTCCATTTGTCAGTAATGGACATTTGGGTTTCCACCTTTTGGTTATTATAAGGCTACTATTTTATTTATTTATTTTTTGAGAAAGGGTCTCACTCTGTCACCCAGGTTGGAGTGCAGTGGTGAGATCACAGCTCGCTGCAGCCTTGACCTCCCCAGGCTCAGGTGATCCTCCCACCTCAGCCTCCTGAGTAGCTGGTACTACAGGCACATGCCAGCACACCTGGGTAAATTTTGTGCTGGGATAACAGGTGTGAGCCATTTACCCAGCCACGAATAAGGCTACTATGAACATTCATGTACAAGTTTTTGTTTGGACATAAGTATTAATTCCTTTTGGGTTTATACCTAGGACTGAAATTGTTGGGTCATTTGATAATTATGTTTATCGTTTTGAATTGTCTGTTTTTACAATCCACCAGCAGTGTATAAGGGTTCCAATTCCTCCTCCTCATTGCCAACACTTGTTGATTATAGCCATACTGGTGGGTTCAAAGCAGTATCTCCAGCATTTCCTGATGGCTTATAATAAGCCTCTCTCCATGTGTGTCTATTGGCTATTTGTATATTTTCTTTGGAGAAATGTCTAGTCAAATCCTTTGCCCATTAATTGGATTGTTTTTCCCTCCTCCACTCTTTTTTTTTTTTTTTTTTTTTTTGAGACAAGGCCTTACTTTGTCGCTAAGGCTGGAATGCAGTGGTGCAATCTCGGCTCACTGCAACCTCTGCCTCCCGGGGTCGAGTGATTCTCCTGCCTCAGCCTCCCAGGTAACTGGGATCACAGGCGCCTGCCACCACGCCCGGGTAACTTTTGTATTTTCAGTAGAGATGGTGTTTCGTCATGTTGGTCGGGCTGGTCTCGAACTCCTGACCTTAGGTGATCCATCTGCCTTGGCCTTCCAAATTGCTGGGATTACAGGTGTGAGCCACTGGCGCCCAGCCTCCCCTCCTCCACTCCGAAGGATTATTTGCTTAATTATCCAGTTGTAAGATTCAGAGGCTTTGAGAGGAGAATGAAATCTCAGTTGGACTTAGCTAAGCAAAAAGGGAAAAATAAGTATTATCTCCATTTTACAGATGAGGTAATGCCTAATAATGACAATATGTGCGGCCGAGCTAGGATTCAAGTCAAGTTTGACTCCAGCAGCCGTGCTCTTAGTCGTAACCATGAATGGACAGTGGTTCCGTGAACTCTTCCTCCAGCTTGGTCCCTTGTTCCCAATTTTCAATTATTAAATCTCCCATCAAATTCTCTGGCCAGGCCCACGCTCCTGGCCAAACTTCCACTGAGATGCCGGCAGATGGCGATGGAGCCACCGGCGGGCCTCTCTGGCGCGCGCATCTCTGTGGTGCCCGGCCGCAGGCGCCGCCGCCGCCGCATTTCCGGGTGCCATTGCAGGTGAGCCAGGGTCTGCCGAGAACCTCAACCCCACATATTCCCCTCACCCTGAAACAAGGGAGTCTTCCTCTTTCCCTTAGCTCCCAACCAAGGGTGGTCAGTACCGCGGCTAGGGTGCCCAGCGGGAGGCTGGGTAGCTACCGGAGGAGGCAGAGCCGGTCGCACGCCTGGGTTCCAGCGAGGCCCAACGGACTCTCGACCCGCGCCCCAGCCTCGTTGCGTGGCGGAGGTCATGCTTCAGGTCTCCTGGCGAACCTAGCCTCCCGGAAGCGGAGCGTGACTCCTCCCCTTCGGTCCCCTCGGTGCCCGCCAGGCGGCGTCGTTGGCTGGGCCCGGGTTTCCCTGCGGCTTTGATCCCTTTCCACCCTAGTGGGTGTTGAGATTGGCGAGGGGAGAGGTGCAGAAACGACCTGTAAGAGAGCCTGGCTACCGATTGGAATAACTTTCCCTCGTGACTGTGTTTTCAGCATTAGCATTTCCTGCGTGTACATGTGAACATTCCTATGCTCTACCCCTCGAAGATCCTGATTCAGTAGATCTGGGGTGGGGCCTGGAAATAGCTTTTTAATTTTTCTGAGACGGCGTCTCCCTCTGTTGTCCAGGCTAGAGTGCAGTGGCGCAGTCTCTGCTCACTGCAACCTCCGCCTCCCCGATTCAAGCAATTGTCCTGCCTCAGCCTCCCCTATAGCTGGGACTACAGGTGCCCGCCACCAATTTTTGTATTTTTAGTAGGGACGGGGTTTCACCATGTTGGCCACGCTGGTCTCGAACTCCTGACCTCAGGTGATCCGCCCGCCTCTGCCTCCCAAAGTGCTGGGATTACAGGCGTGAGCCACCACGCCCAGCCTGGAAATAGCAGGAGAGTAATATTGCGAGGGGTTGGCTATGGGACTGTTTATCTCCAGGAAAGTTTCCGGGAGGAAGTGATTCTAGCTGGGCTTGTATTCAGGGACTAGAATATCCACTGGTTCTTTGCCCCACAGTAATGAATTTCCTTCCCCACCCCTATCAGGATGCAGAAAGCCTCAGTGCTGCTCTTCCTGGCCTGGGTCTGCTTCGTCTTCTACGCTGGCATTGCCCTCTTCACCAGTGGCTTCCTGCTCACCCGTTTGGAGCTCACCAACTATAGCAGCTGCCAAGAGCCCCCAGGCCCTGGGTCCCTGCCATGGGGGAGCCAAGGGAAACCTGGGGCCTGCTGGATGGCTTCCCGATTTTCGCGGGTTGTGTTGGTGCTAATAGATGCTCTGCGATTTGACTTTGCCCAGCCCCAGCACTCACATGTGCCTGGAGAGCCTCCTGTCTCCCTACCCTTCCTGGGCAAACTAAGCTCCTTGCAGAGGATCCTGGAGATTCAGCCCCACCATGCCCGGCTCTACCGATCTCAGGTTGACCCTCCTACCACCACCATGCAGCGCCTCAAGGCCCTCACCACTGGCTCACTGCCTACCTTTATTGATGCTGGTAGTAACTTTGCCAGCCACGCCATAGTGGAAGACAATCTCATTAAGCAGCTCACCAGTGCAGGTCAGTGTGGGCCACTTTGAAGGCCAGAAGTACCCTGGCAAATTTCTTCAAAATTTGAAGTCAGGGAGTCAGACCTTTGGGTGCCCAGATGCACATTTGACTATAGTGTAGGGGAACAGAGGAGAAGAAAGAGGCCAGGGCCCTGCTTGTGGGGAGCTTAGTTTGGGGGACAGAGGAAAAGGGATCTGGGCTTTAGTCCTATGAAGCTTCTAATCTGAATGGAGTGCAAGTTTTATTCTTGGGGACCTCTCAGTAAAAGGTAGAAGGGAAGAAGAGAAGATGTGGATCTTGGCTTGCAAGTGTGGAGAAGGAAGCAGAGAAATACAGGCCCTGTTCATTCATTGGCTTGGAAGAAGCAGGATACACCCAGGAAAAACAAATCAGTAGAGATACCCAGATACAGAACTAGCAGAGCGTTTTGTAGGAAGGGTAAGTGTGAGGTCTGGGTGGAGTATGGTTATCAGGGAAAGCTTCCTGGTGGAAAATGTTAGGCCCTGAAGGATAAAGATTGCTGTATGGAATTGCTGTACTTCTTAGGTTACATGTTTGGAACTTCTGATGGGTCTTTCAAGGACCTCTTTTCCTGTTTTCTCCTGACCCTGACGTTTGCTCAGGCTCTGACCTCTCTTTCATGTCCCTGCAGGAAGGCGTGTAGTCTTCATGGGAGATGATACCTGGAAAGACCTTTTCCCTGGTGCTTTCTCCAAAGCTTTCTTCTTCCCATCCTTCAATGTCAGAGACCTAGACACAGTGGACAATGGCATCCTGGAACACCTCTATCCCACCAGTGAGCATGGGGCCAGAGCACGTAGTTCTAAGACTGGGAGCTGGGGAGGACTGCTTTAGTCCACAAATTCCAAGCCTCCAATGGGTGTAACAGCCTGGGCTTGTATCCCTGGACATAGAGGAGTGTCAAAGCCTGGCTGAGGTTGAGGAGTGGGTCTTAGTCTTCTGTGCTCATTGTTTTCCCCTTCACAGTGGACAGTGGTGAATGGGACGTGCTGATTGCTCACTTCCTGGGTGTGGACCACTGTGGCCACAAGCATGGCCCTCACCACCCTGAAATGGCCAAGAAACTTAGCCAGATGGACCAGGTCATCCAGTGAGTGTGGGGTATTGGCTGGGGGAGTGGGTTTGTATCTGAGAATCTCAGGATATGTGGTCCCAGGAGAAGCAGCTCTTAGAGCTTCTTTCCTGGCTGAATTCTGTCTTCTCTAGGCCTTCTGCTAAAGCTAGAGGCCCCATCCATCTTGATTAACTCAATGTGTAGCTTTGTGCATCAGGATCATGGCTGAAGACATGTCTCTTTGCCAAAGGTCTAGGCCTTACTAATGGAGTTATAGCTGGGGATGAATAGGCCCCTGAGAAAAATCTTTTTTCTTTTTGAGGAAAATATTTATTCGTTTCTATTCCTGACACATTTCTTGGCCCCCAGGGGACTTGTGGAGCGTCTGGAGAATGACACACTGCTGGTAGTGGCTGGGGACCATGGGATGACCACAAATGGAGACCATGGAGGGGACAGTGAGCTGGAGGTCTCAGCTGCACTCTTTCTGTATAGCCCCACAGCACTCTTCCCCAGCACCCCACCAGAGGTGAGGCCTGGGATGTTCCTCATCTGTTCTCCCAGTAATCAGCCCATGTTACCATCACAGCATCCTCATGAATACCTCTATTATAGGCCCCCAAATCCATTATCCTGGGTATCCTCCACTCTCATTTCTTACCTAGGCCCCTATGTCTCCCATCCCAAACATTGACTTCAGCTTTGTAATGAATCTGTCGACCACTGTCATTTCCCTTTAGGAGCCAGAGGTGATTCCTCAAGTTAGCCTTGTGCCCACACTGGCCCTGCTGCTGGGCCTGCCCATCCCATTTGGAAACATTGGGGAAGTGATGGCTGAGCTATTCTCAGGGGGTGAGGACTCCCAGCCCCACTCCTCTGCTTTAGCCCAAGCTTCAGCTCTCCATCTCAATGCTCAGCAGGTAGGTAAGTGGGCTGGGTTTCCAGGTGACAGAGCGAGGGTGGGCATGAAAGAAGCATAATGAACCACTCTGTTGTCCTTTGACTAGTCTTAGTCCCACCTTCCATACCTATCCCTCTTCTGTTATCCCTCCCTTCCCCCATCCTGGGCAAAGTTTGGGTCTTTGACTTCCACGTACCCCCTTTTGTAATACCTATTCTTGCCTTTGCCCCAATTTATGTCTCTGACCCCAATTTATGTCAATTTATGTTATCCCTCCCTTCCCCCATCCTGGGCAAAGTTTGGGTCTTTGACTTCCACGTACCCCCTTTTGTAATACCTATTCTTGCCTTTGCCCCAATTTATGTCTCTGACCTGTTCCCCTTGGCCTCTGACCTTTTCTTTGCCAGGTGTCCCGATTTCTTCGTACCTACTCTGCTGCTACTCAGGACCTTCAAGCTAAGGAGCTTCATCACCTGCAGAACCTCTTCTCCAAGGCCTCTGCTGACTACCAGTGGCTTCTGCAGAGCCCTAACGGGGCTGAGGCGACACTGCCGACTGTGATTGCTGAGCTGCAGCAGTTCCTGCGGGGAGCTCGGGCCATGTGCATCGAGTCTTGGGCTCGTTTCTCTCTGGTCCGCATGGTGGGGGGTGCTGCTCTCTTGGTTGCTGCCTGCTTTATCTGCCTGCTGGCATCTCAGTGGGCAGTATCCCCAGACTTTCCATTCCGCCCTCTACTTCTGATACCCGTGGCCTGGGGCCTTGTTGGGACCATAGCGTATGCTGGACTCCTGGGAATTATTGAGCTGAAGCTAGATCTAGTGCTTCTAGGGGCTGTGGCTGCAGTGAGCTCATTCCTGCCTTTTCTGTGGAAAGCCTGGGCTGGCTGGGAGTCCAAGAGACCTCTGGCAACCCTGTTTCCGATCCCTGGGCCCGTCCTGTTACTCCTGCTCTTTCGCTTGGCTGTGTTTTTCTCTGATAGTTTTGTTGTAGCTGAGGCCAGGGCCACCCCCTTCCTTTTGGGCTCATTCATCCTGCTCCTGGTTGTCCAGCTTCACTGGGAGGGCCAGCTGCTTCCACCTAAGCTGCTCACAATGCCCCGCCTTGGCACTTCGGCCACAACAAACCCCCCACGGCACAGTGGTGCATATGCCCTTAGGCTTGGAATTGGGTTGCTTTTATGTACAAGGCTAGCTGGGCTTTTTCATCGTTGCCCTGAAGAGACACCTGTTTGCCACTCCTCTCCCTGGCTGAGTCCTCTGGCATCTATGGTGGGTGGTCGAGCCAAGAATTTGTGGTATGGAGCTTGTGTGGCAGCACTGGTGGCCCTGTTAGCTGCTGTGCGCTTGTGGCTTTGCCACTATGGTAATCTCAAGAGCCCCGAGCCACCCATGCTCTTTGTGCGCTGGGGACTGCCCCTAATGGCATTGGGTACTGCTGCCTACTGGGCATTGGCGTCAGGGGCAGATGAGGCTCCCCCCCGTCTCCGGGCCCTGGTCTCTGGGGCATCCATGGTGCTGCCTCGGGCTGTAGCGGGGCTGGCTGCTTCAGGGCTCGTGCTGCTGCTTTGGAAGCCTGTGACGGTGCTGGTGAAGGCTGGGGCAGGCGCTCCAAGGACCAGGACTGTCCTCACTCCCTTCTCAGGCCCCCCCACTTCTCAAGCTGACCTGGATTATGTGGTCCCTCAAATCTACCGACACATGCAGGAGGAGTTCCGGGGCCGGCTAGAGAGGACCAAATCTCAGGGTCCCCTGACTGTGGCTGCTTATCAGTTGGGGAGTGTCTACTCAGCTGCTATGGTCACAGCCCTCACCCTGTTGGCCTTCCCACTTCTGCTGTTGCATGCGGAGCGCATCAGCCTTGTGTTCCTGCTTCTGTTTCTGCAGAGCTTCCTTCTTCTACATCTGCTTGCTGCTGGGATACCCATCACCACCCCTGGTAAATATCTCAGCTCTGATTCACCTAAAGACAATAGTGATGTGAGTTCGGCCCCTCTTGTTTTCAAGGAGGTGTTGTTCCTGATGTTCCTGAGCTTGACAGAGGGTCCCATACCCCACACAGCTGGGAAGGTCTTGGTGTCCTCTTATCTGCCATAGCCAAGTGAATCGATCCCTCCTGTTGGTTCCCAGGGTTCATGGAGAGGGGAGACAAGGAGTCCTCTAAGATTCCTTGTGGAAATGCTGCATCCTTATGAGCACATTTCTTGATTTTCCAGTGATAGAAGTAGTGAATTGTGAATATATAATGGCACAGTGAGCTGTATGTGTTTGAGAGAAAGAAAAGAGATTGACCACAGCAGGGTTCAGATAAGCGTGATGGCGCTTTTGTACCACAGAGAGAATTAGAATAATTAGAGTGTGCACTGTGAGGATGTTGGGCTGATGGGCATGTGAGTGTGTATGAGAATTGATACTGAAGTAGTAGGAGTATATGACTATGGAGCAGTAGCCTATGGATTAGGGAATAAGAAGTGACTGTAAAGTGGCATATCTTTTCTTCCAGGTCCTTTTACTGTGCCATGGCGGGCAGTCTCGGCCTGGGCCCTCATGGCCACACAGACCTTCTACTCCACGGGCCACCAGCCTGTCTTTCCAGCCATCCATTGGCATGCAGCCTTCGTGGGATTCCCAGAGGGTCATGGCTCCTGTACTTGGCTGCCTGCTTTGCTAGTGGGAGCCAACACTTTTGCCTCCCACCTCCTCTTTGCAGGTACCCACTCCTCCTTCACTTGCTTCCATTATTTACTCTGGCTTTGTGGAAAGGAAGGAAACCCCTGGATTTGAATGGAGAGATGTGGGTTTGTTGGATCTTTGGCACCCCTTGGCCTAGGCTAATTGGAACCTGAGCCAGCCAGGGTGACCCATTGATTCCAGCCATACCCTCTCCCGAGGCAGTAGGTTGCCCACTGCTCCTGCTTTGGCCTTTCCTGTGTGAGAGTCAAGGGCTGCGGAAGAGACAGCAGCCCCCAGGGAATGAAGCTGAAGCCAGAGTCAGACCCGAGGAGGAAGAGGAGCCACTGATGGAGATGCGGCTCCGGGATGCGCCTCACCACTTCTATGCAGCACTGCTGCAGCTGGGCCTCAAGTACCTCTTTATCCTTGGTGTTCAGGTGGGTGTAGGAGAGAGATGAGGAAGTGGTGCTCTTTCTCCATGGGTGTGTATCAGTTTCTTTCAGACCTTCAAAACCATGGGAGAGAACCTTGACTGAGGTACACATAAGTGAAGTGGTTGCTCAAGCCCAGTGGCCTCAAATGGCAACTCTGAGACTTGAACCTGGGTCTCCTTAATCCTAGTCCTGGATTGTTTCCTCTCTACAACCTAGATCTGGACCCTGCTAGTTGCATTTGAGGATTACTCTATCAGTGGACAGACTGGAAAAACTGAGGTGATAGCCAGGATTTTCTTCCCAAACTGTGGTCATGGATCCTCCTCCTTTCCTCTAGAAGCAGATGTGGCACTGGTATCTTCCTCCACCCTGGGGCCAGAGCCTGAGTATTAGCATTACAGATGGATAATGACTTGCCCAAAGTCACATAGTGAGTCAGTGCTTGGGGCAGGATGGGAAGTAGGTCTCCTAACTCCTAGCCCAGGACATGCACTATTTTTTCCACTGACACGCACTATTCTCCTATTTCCATTTTTTACAGGGGCCTATAGCAACTCTCCCTTTGCCCTGCTTCCTCCTCCCCTTCACAAGTAACGTGGCCCCTCCTCTCCTCCTCTAGATTCTGGCCTGTGCCTTGGCAGCCTCCATCCTTCGCAGGCATCTCATGGTCTGGAAAGTGTTTGCCCCTAAGTGAGTAGATTTGCTTGAGAAGTAGAGGTGGTGGGGAGGGAGAAACTTGGAACAAAGTATGAAGATCCTAAACATCCAGGATGGCCAAGGTTTTGCCTCTACAGGGAAAAGGCAGTAGACCTACTCTGTTCCCTGAGATTCTCCACCTTTCTTTGCAGGTTCATTTTTGAGGCTGTGGGCTTCATTGTGAGCAGCGTGGGACTTCTCCTGGGCATAGCTTTGGTGATGAGAGTGGATGATGCTGTGAGCTCCTGGTTCAGGCAGCTATTTCTGGCCCAGCAGAGGTAGCCTAGGCTGTGGTTACTGGCACATGGCTACAGAGAGTGCTGGAGAACAGTGTAGCCTGGCCTGTACAGGTACTGGATGATCTGCAAGACAGGCTCAGCCATACCTCTTACTACCATGCAGCCAGGGGCTGCTGACTTCTAGGACTTCATTATTCTATAATTCAGGACCACAGTGGAGTATGATCCCTAACTCCTGATTTGGATGCATCTGAGGGACAAGGGGGGTGGTCTCTAAAAGTGGAATAAAATAGGCTGGGCGTGGTGGCTTACCCCTGTAATCCCAGCACTTTAGGAGGCAGAGGCGGGAGGATTGCTTGGTCCCAGGAGTTCAAGACCAGCCTGTGGAACATAGCAAGACCCCGTCTCTACTATTTAAAAAAAGTGGAATAAAATGATAATACAATTATATGTGTCTGAGATGTGGGGGAGCCCCACTGTTCTACAGGGGTTGTGAGGAGGATCAGTCTCTCTTCCCACCAGGCACAGATGAGATCAGTCATCAGATGCCTGGCTGTGCCTGAGAACCTTTAGGAAGTGGTTGGAGTTGTCTGAATTAACTGCCTCCACCTCTTCCCACATCAATCCTATTATCCCACCACGATTTTCCTTTGCCATGCAACACATTTTGTTAAGTTCCTGTTCTTTGTCTGATAAAGAGAGAAGACTGAGAAGACAAGCCCAGGCATCATGCAGCACTGACTTTAACTGTCTGAGGTCCCAAATACTGCTATGCCCCCACTCCACTGGGCCTTTTCACTATAGAGCACCCTTTGCCCTTCCCTTCTGTGGAAGCCTCCCTTGTTTCCCAACCTGTGTCACTCTTTATCAGATCTACATGCCCATCTTATGTAGCATTCCACCTTGTCCCATTCATTATTCCTGACTTGAAGTCAAAATTGTGTGAATCCACTGGTTCTCTTCTCGTGTATTTTTGTGCCCTCTGTTCACCCCACCACTCCTTTCATGTTTGAAATACTGGCGTGAAATCCTCCTAGAGATGTCCATCAAAAGAGTTGGGTAGAGGCCCTGGAGAGAAGCATCAGGACTGAGATTTGAGGTTTGACCATACCTTGAACAGGAGGAGCTGATACCACTGAAAAACAGAACAGATGTTAAAACCATGGGATAGCACCTACTTTTAATTGGTAGAAAGTAGAGAAGCTGAGTAGTAATGGTTGTGAAGTATAAACATTCACTGCTGTGGTAGGTAGCTAAGGGAAGAATTGAAATTATTTTTAATGTTATTATAATTTTAAAGACATATTTTTGCTCTGTTGCCCAGGCTGGAGGGTGGTGGTGCAATCATAGCTCCCTGTAGTTTCAAACTCCTGGGCTCAAGTAATCCATCTCAGCCTCCTCAGTATCTGGGACCATGCCTGGCTAACTTTTTAATTTTTGTAGAGACGGTCTAGCTACATTGCCCAGGCTGTTCGTAAACTCCTGGCCTCAAGCGATCCTTCCACCTTGGCCTCTCAAAGCACTAGGATTGCAGGTGTGAGCCACAGCACCTGGCTAAGTTCAAATTTTAATGGCTAGTGGTCCCTAGTGTTACAGATGCCAAATAGTAAGATGATAAAAAGTATGTTTCAGTGGGGCATGGTGCCTCATGCCTGTAATCCCAGCGCTTTGGGAAGCCAAGGTGGGTGGATTACCTGAGGTCAGGAGTTTGAGACCAGCCTGGCCAACATGGCGAAAACCCATCTCTACTAAAAATACAAAAATTAGCTGGTGTGGTGGCATGCACCTGTAATTCCAGCTACTTGGGAGGCTGAGGCAGGAGAATCGCTTGAACCTGGGAGGCAGAGGTTGCAGTGAGCCAAGATCACGCTACTGCACTCCAGCCTGGGTGACAGAGCCAGACTCCCTCTCAAAAAACAGAGAAAAAGGATAGCTTGTTGTTAACCATGGTAGAAAGAGGTTTAATAATGCAAGGGGGTGAAGTTGGCCCCAGCTGGCCTGTAAGATGAATTAGAAAAACACCTCTCCCCAAGTCTGGTGGACACAACTCCCAAGCATGGTTCGGTGAGCAAATAGTGTCTTTGTGAGAAAGGCCAAAACAAAACAAAACAAAAAAAGCCCCTTTCCTCCATCCCTAGCACCCATGGAACGATTTTAGGCCCTAGTTCCTCTACTTCTTAGCCAGGTGCCCTGCACTTTTTGCAGTAGCACTAATTTGTTCATCTGCCAACCACTGTCTATTCTTTCTCCTGGTATATCTATAAGATAAAGACATTAGTACATTGATTTAAACTATTAAAAATTCTTTCTAGCCAGGCACTATGGCATGTCCCTATAGTCCCAGCTACTTGGGAGGCAGAGGCAGGAGGATCACTTGAGGATAGCAAGACTCCATCTCTACAAAAATAAAAAAAAATAGCCAGGCATGGTCCCAGCTATGTAGGAGGCTGAGGTGGATCACTTGAGCCCAGGAGTTTGAGACCATAGTGCACAATGAATACACCTGTGAATAGCCACTGCACTCTAGCCTGAGCAACATAGTGAGACCCTGTCTCTCTTAAAAAGAAAAATTATTTCTTATCCTTGCCTTTTCCTTGAAATCAGAGTCTATTCCACACTAACTCAATGATTCTTTTTTCTTTCTTTTAATTTTTTGTAGAGATGGCATCTTGCTGTCTTGCCTAGGCTGGTCTTGAACTGGCCTCATGCCATCCTCCTGCCTCAACCTCCTAAAGTGTTGGGATTACAGGTGTGAGCCACTGCACCCAGCCCTGATTCTTTTTTAAAAAAACTTTATTGAAATACAATTTACCATAAAATTTACCCATGTAAGGTGTAAGATTTAATGGTTTTTGTGTATTTACAGAATTGTACAACCATCACCAGAATCAATTTTAGAACATTTTCATCAACCCCAAAAGAAAAATCTACTCTTTAGGTATCACCCTCCAACGCTCCCTAACCCCTGGCTACACTAATCTGCTTTCTGTCTCTCTATATATTTGCCCATTTTGGATATTTCACAGAAATGGGATCATAATAATATGTGGTCTTTTGTGACTGGCATCTTCCAGTTAGCATAATGTTTTCCAGTTTCATCTATATAGCAGCACACAGCAGTACTTCATTCTTTTTCTTTTTTAAAATTGAAGTAAAATTCATATAAAATTCACCATTTTAAAGTGTATAATTTAGTGGCCATTAGTATATTCACAACGTTGTGCAATCATCATCACTATCAATTCCAGAATGTTTTCATTACCCCAAAAAGAAACCCTATGCCCTTAAGCAGCCATTCCTTCTCTTCCCCTTAACTCCTGGTACCACTCATTTGTTTTCTGTCTGTATAGATTTGCCTGTTCTGGACATTTCATATAAATGGGCTCATACAGTAGTGCCTTTTTCTGTGTTGTTTTCCTTTACTCAGCCTACTGTTTTCAGAGTTCATCTATGTTGTAGCATGTATTGGTACTTCATTCCTCTTTATGGCCAAATAATACTTCATTGCATGGATATACCACATTTTGTTTTCCGTTCATCCATTGAAAGCCATTTGGGTTTACACATTTTGGTTATTATGTAATGTTGCTATAAACATTTGTGTATAAGTTTTTGTTGAGACGTATGTTTTAATTTCTCTTGAGTGTATACCTAGCTGTACACTGAGCAACTGCTGGGTCATAAGGTAACTCTGTTTAATCTTTCAAGGAACTGCCAGCTGGTTTTCCAAAGTTGCTATATCGTTTTACAGTCCTACCAGAAGTATATATGGGTAACGATTTCTCCACATCCATGTCAACACTTGTTACTATCTGTCTTTGATTCTAACCATCCTAGTGGGTGTGAAGTAATATCTCATTGTGGTTTTGGTGTGCATTTCCTTAATGATTAATGATGCTGAGCTGAGCATCTTTTCTTGTGCTTATTGGAAAAATGTCCATTCAGATTCTTTGACTATTTTTAATTGGATTATTATTATTCTTATTCTTGGACCAGGGTCTTGCTGTCACCCAAGCTGTAGTGCAGTGGCATGATCATGGCTCACTGAAGCCAGAACCTCCTGGGTTCAAGCAATCCTCCTGTCTCAGCTTCCTGAGTAACTGGGACTACAGGTGTGCACCACCATGGCCGACTAATTTTTTATGTTTTTGTAGAGACAGGGCCCCACTCTGTTGCCCAGGCTGGTCTTGAACTCTTGGGCTCAGGCAATCCTCCTGCTTCAGCCTCCCAAAGTGCTGGGATTACAGGTGTAAGCCAGTGTGCCTGGCCAGCATTTTTTTTTTTTTTTTTTTTTTTTGAGAAGGAGTCTTGCTCTGTTGCCTAGGCTGGAGTGCAGTGGCGCGATCTCTGCTCACTGCAAGCTCTGTCTCCCTGGTTCACACCATTCTCCTGCCTCAGCCTCCCAAGTAGCTGGGACTACAGGCACCCGCCACCATGCCCGGCTAACTTTTTGTATTTTTAGTAGAGACGGGGTTTCACCGTGTTAGCTAGGATGGTCTCGATCTCCTGACCTCATGATCCGCCCACCTCGGCCTCCCAAAGTTCTGGGATTACAGGTGTGAGCCACTGCACCCAGCCCTGGCCAGCATTCTTTATACATGCTAGATACAGGTCCCTTAACAGATATATGATGTGATATATGATTTACAAATATTTTCTCCATTCTGTGGGTTGTCTTTTCATTTTCTTGATAATATCCTTCAATGCACAAAAATTCTTTTTTTTTTTTTTCTTTTTTGTGATGGAGTCTTGCTCTGTTGCCCAGGCTGGAGTGCAGTGGCAATGTCTCGGCTCACTGCAACCTCCGCCTCCCGGGTTCAAGTGATTCTCCTGCCTCAGCCTCCCAAGTAGCTGGGACTACAGGCGCACGCCACCATACCCAGCTAAATTTTGTATTTTTATAGAGACGAAGTTTCACCATGTTGGCCAGGATGGTCTCAATCTCTTGACTTTATGATCCACTCACCTTGGCCTCCCAAAGTGCTGGGATTACAGGCGTGAGCCACTGCGCCCGGCCTACACAAAAATTCTTAATTTTGAGAAAGTCCAATTTATCCTGTTTTTTTCTTTCATTGCTTATGTTTTTGGTGTCATATGAAATAAGTTATTGCAAAATGCCACAACTTAATTTTAGAACATTTCTATCACCCCCCCCAAAATTCCCTACATTGATTCCCTAATCCCACCCCAGACCAATGATCTGTTTTCAGTCTTTCATTTATTTATTTATTTATTTAGAGATGGAGTTTCACTCTGTTGCCCAGGCTAGAGTGCAGTGGCATGATTTCTGCTCACTGCAGCCTCTGCCTCCTGGGTTCAAGTGGTTCTCCTGCCTCAGCCTCCCAAGTAGCTGGGACTATAGGCACATGCCACCACGTCTGGCTATTTTTTGTATTTTTAGTGGAGATGGGGTTTCACAATGTTAGCCAGGCTGGTTTCCCGCCCTCAGGTGATCCGCCCGCCTCAGTCTCCCAAAGTGCTGGGATTACAGGCATGAGCCACTATGCCTGGCCTGTTTTCAGTCTTTTTTTTTTTTTTTTTTTTTCCCTTTTTTTTTTGAGACAGAGTCTCTGTTGCCCAGGCTGGAGTGCAGTGGCGCAATCTTGGCTCACTGCAACCTCTGCCTCCCAGGTTCAAGGGATTCTCCTGCCTCGGCCTCCCAAGTAGCTGGGATTACAGGTGCACCATGCCCAGCTAATTTTTGTATTTTTAGTAGAGACGAGGTTTCACCATGTTGGTCAGGATGGTCTCAATGTCTTGACATCGTGATCCACCCACGTTGGCCTCCCAAAAAGCTAGGATTACAGGCATGAGCCACAGCACCCGGCCAGTTTTCAGTCTTTATAAGTTTGTAATCCCAGCATTTTGGAAGGCTGAGGCCAGTGGATTGCCTGAGCTCAGGAGTTCGAGACCAGCCTGGGCAACGTGGTGAAACCCTGTCTCTACTAAAACACAAAAAAATTAGCTGGGCGTGGTGGTGTGCGCCTGTGATCCCAGTTACTTGGGAGGCTGAGGCAGGAGAATTGCTTGAACCCAGGAGGCAGAGGTTCCAGTGAGCTGAGATCATGCCACTGCACTCCAGCCTGAGCAACAGAGCGAGACTCCGTCTCAAAAAAAAAAAAAAGTTTGTTGGTGCACTGTTTTGCCCCTTTTTATTGCTAAATCATTGGCTTTGACCAACTGATGGACATTTTGATTGTTTTCAGTTTTTAGCTATTATGAACATTTTTAGCTACAATGAATATTTGCAACAAATCTCAGTTTGGACGTATGTTTTCATTTCTCTTGGGAGTATTCTTTGGAGTGGAATTGCTGGGTCTTATGGTAAATTTATGATTGACTTTTTTTTTTTTTTTTTGAGATGGAGTCTCGCTCTGTCACCCAGGCTGGAGGGCAGCGACGGGGTCTTGGCTCACTGCAAGCTCTGCTTCCCAGGTTCATGGCATTCTCCTGCCTCAGCCTCCCGAGTAGCTGGGACTACAGGTGCATGCCACCATGCCCGGCTATTTTTTTGTATTTTTAGTAGAGACAGGGTTTCACTGTGTTAGCTAGGATGGTTTCGATAACCTAACCTCGTGATCCACCTGCCTTGGCCTCCCAAAGTGCTGGGATTACAGTCATGAGCCACCATGCCCAGCCTATGATTAACTTTTTAAGAAACTGCCAAACTTTTCCAAAGTGAGTGTACTATTTTATATTCCCACCAGCAGTGTATGAGGGTTCCTTATACACATCCTCACCAACACTTGGTGTAATCTTTTTTTATTGTAGTCATTTTATGTACGTATGTGTGTAGTGTTTTTTTTTTTTTTTTTTTTGAGACGGAGTCTCGCTCTGTCCCCCATGCTGGAGTGCAGTGGCCGGATCTCAGCTCACTGCAAGCTCCGCCTCTCGGGTTTACGCCATTCTCCTGCCTCAGCCTCCCGAGTAGCTGGGACTACAGGCGCCCACCACCTCGCCCGGCTAGTTTTTTGTATTTTTTAGTAGAGACGGGGTTTCACCGTGTTAGCCAAGATGGTCTCGATCTCCTGACCTCGTGATCCGCCCGTCTCGGCCTCCCAAAGTGCTGGGATTACAGGGTTGAGCCACCGCGCCCGGCCGTGTGTAGTGTTTTTATTTTTATTTTTATTTACTTATTTTTGAGACAGAGTCTCACTCTGTCACCCAGGCTGGAGTGTAGTGGCACAGTCTCAGCTCACTGCAACCTGTTTCCCAGATTCAAATGATTCTCGTGCCTCAGCCTCCCGAGTAGCTGGGATTACAGGTGTCTGCCACCATGCCCAGCTAATTTTTGTATTTTCAGTAGAGACAGGGTTTTGCCCTATTGGCTTGGCTGGTCTCAAACTCCTGGCCTCAAGTGATCCACCTGCCTCAGCCTCCCAAAGTGCTGGAATTAAAGGTGTGAGCCACCACGCCCAGCTGTGTATAGCGGTTTTTTGTTTTTTGAGATGAAATCTCGCAGTGTCGCCCAGGCTAGAGTACAGTGGCGTGATCTCAGCTCACTGCAACCTCCACCTTCCGGGTTCAAGCCATTCTCTCACCTCAGCTTCCCAAGTAGCTGGGATTACAGGCATGCGCCACTATGCCGGGCTAATTTTTGTATTTTTAGTAGAGACGGGGTTTCACCATGTTGGCCATGCTGGCCTCCAACTCCTGACCTCAAGTGATCCACCCACCTCGGCCTCCCAAAGGGCTGGGATTACAGGTGTAACATGGCCCGGCCCTGGCCATGTTTTTAACTGCCTTTCTCTAATAGCTAATAATGCTGAGCATCTTTTTATGTGTTTCTTAGCCATTAGTGTATCTTTTTTGGTAAAATGTCTGGTTTTTTTTTTTTTTTGGTCCATCTTAAAATTGTTTTTAGTTTTGTTTTGAGAGAGGTTCTCACTTTGTTGCCCAGGCTAGAGTGCAGTGGCACAATCATGGCTCACTGCAGCTTCGACCTCCCTGGGCTCAGGTGATCCTCCCACCTCAGTCTCCCGAGTAGATGGGACTATAGGCGTGTGTCACCATGCCCAGCTAATTTTTGTATTTTTTTGTAGAGGTGGGGTTTTGCTATGTTGCCCAGGCTGGTCTTGAACTTCTGAGGCTCAAATGATCCACCTCAGCCTCCCAAAGTGCTGGGATAACAGGCGTGAGCCACCACACCCAGCTAAAATTGTTTTAAAAATCTTTTTCTTGAGTTTTGAGAGTTTTTATGTGTTAGGGATACCAGTTCCTTATGAGGTATATAATTAGCAAGTAGTTTCTCCCACTCTGTGACTGTGACCTTTCTTTTTTTGAGGCAGGGTCTCACTCTGTTACTTAGGCTGGAGTGCAGTGGTGTGATCATGGTTCACTGCAACCTGGAACTCCTAGGCTCAAGGGCTTCTCCCACCTCAGCCTCCCAAGTAGCTGGGTCTACAGGTGTGTTATTGTGCCAGGGTTAATGTTTTGCATTTTTCGTAGAGATAATGTCTCTACAAAAGACACCATCTTTGTTGCTGAACTCCTGGCTTCAAGGAATCCTCCAGCCTCAGCCTCCCAAAGTGCTGAGATTACAGCATGAGTCACATCCAGCCTATGACTTTTCTTTTCTTTTCTTTTTTTTTTTTTTTTTTGAGACGGAGTCTCACTCTGTCGCCCAGGCTGGAGTGCAGTGGGGCGATCTCCACTCACTGCAAGCTCTGCCTCCCAGGTTCACGCCATTCTCCTGCCTCAGCCTCCCGAGTAGCCAGGACTACAGGCGCCCGCCACCGCACCTGGCTAATTTTTGTATTTTTTAGTAGAGACGGGGTTTCACCGTGTTAGCCAGGATGGTCTCGATCTCCTGACCTCGTGATCCGCCCGTCTCGGCCTCCCAAAGTGCTGGGATTACAGGCGTGAGCCACCACGCCCCGCCAACTTTTCTTAATGATACCTTTGTAGTAAAAGAGTTTTTAATTTTAATAAAGTTAACTTTTTTGTTTTATTGTTCAAGCTTCTAGTGCTGTGTCTTAAGAACTCGTTGCCATAAAGCTGTTCTCTTACCTTTTTTTTTTTTTTTTTTTTTTTGAGATGGAGTCTCACTGTGTCACCCATGTTGGAGTGCAATGGCACGATCTCGGCTGACTGCAACCTCTACCACCCTGGTTCAAACGATTCTTCCGCCTCAGCCTCCCAGGTAGCTGGGATTACAGGCGTACGAACCACGCCCGGCTAATTTTTGTATTTTTGTGAAGACGGTTTCACCATGTTGGCTAGGCTGGTTTACGTTTTCTTTTAGAAGTTTTGTATTTTTGGCTCTTATATTTAGTTTGTGATCCAGTTGATGTTATGTATGTATGTATGGTAGCGTTCTTTCCTGTCTTTTTTCTTTCTTTTTGCATATGAATATTCAATTCTAGCTCCATTTAATTTGAAAGGATTGGGCAGGTACCTTTGAGCAGTGCGAGTACAGAGCGGCACTGCCAGCAGTCAGACTACACGCGGTAGAGAGCCGACCGTGGTGAGCATGTTGGTGCTCGACAGTGAGCAGAGACACGATGGACAATTACGGAGCGCGCTCGTCTCCAGTCACCGTTTTCTGGAAATACCGTCCGCTAGGGCGGGGCTGTTCCACGCCGTGGGCGGCGGTGGGGGGGTTGTTCCACGCAGGGGCGGGGCTCTTCCATGCCGGGGCGGTACTACGACTCCCAGCATGCACCTCGCGGCCGGCCCTCAGTGGAAGCGGGAACCCAGGCGGACCTGGGAGTGTGGCAGCGAGGGAGGGGCAAGCCACGGACTGTGGAGCCGAGACTCACTCCCGCCACCCTTTCTCGAGGCTGTGGCCTCCGCGAGGGCCGAGCGGGCCGCACCGCCGGCCGTGCGACTGCTCCAGACACGGCCCCTGCTTCTAGCCCGCCTAAGCCTACCTGTTGGGGGTTGCTGACTTGTTTCCTCCCCGAGTTTCCCGCGGGAACTAACGCTTGAAGAGGACCAACCGCAGCCCAGAGCTTCGCAGGCCCTGCCAACCACAGGCGAGGTTGAGAGCCGGGCGGGCCGCGCTGAGAGAGCGTCCCATCTGTCCTGGAAAGCCTGGGCGGGTGAATTGGGACCCCGAGGGAAGCAGGGGAGCTCGGCGGGGTGCGGAAGTGCCCAGGCCCCTCCCCGCTGGGGTTGAGAGCTTGGGCGTGCCAGCTTCACCGTTCCCAAGTCCGCTTCAGGTGTCTGGGCCCAGCCTCGGCCACCATGTCCCGCCAGACCACCTCTGTGGGCTCCAACTGCCTGGACCTGTGGAGGGAAAAGAATGACCGGCTCGTTCGACAGGCCAAGGTAACACGGTTGGTGGCACCCTCGGTTTGCAGCCCCAAGATCCCTGAAAGCGGGTTTGCAGTGGATTTACCCCAACCGATGGGGAGGGGCTGAGCTTGACCAAAGAGCCAGAAATGACTGGAGAATGCATCCCTTGCCACTGCTGCAAGGGGAGAAAAAAGGATTGATCCTCAATGACAACCCCTCCCTCATGTGGCAGGTGGCTCAGAACTCCGGTCTGACTCTGAGGCGACTGCAGTTGGCTCAGGATGCACTGGAAGGGCTCAGAGGGCTCCTCCATAGTCTGCAAGGTAAGCAGGTCCTCCCCTTACCTGCTTACCTTGCAGACTATGGAGGTCAGGTAAGCAGGTAAGGGAAGTTCCCCTCCTCCATAGCCAGAGACTCATCTGCTCCTGCATTTCTGGCATCGACAAAATTACTTAGGGGGCAGGGAGTCCTGTTTAAGGCACAGAGGGGGCTGGAGTGAATCATCTTTGTACAGGCAAATTCCTCTCTCCCTTACACACAGAGTGGCATTTGAAAAATGATTTCCAGGATGGTCTGATCTGGATAACTTTTTTGCCCTTTCCAGATTCTCTGTCCAAAGGTTGGGTTCTTTTTTTTAATCCTTAGCGAATCGGCTGGAGGGTGGGTTCTTTATTTTGGCCGTTTTTGGTTGGAGTGGGGTGATCTCTGGGTTGGTATCTTATTTGGAGGATCTTCCATGGGGGAGCAGTCTGTAAGACCAACGTTGTTGCTCCAGGGCTCCCTGCCGCAGTTCCTGTTCTTCCCTTGGAGCTGACTGTCATCTGCAACTTCATTATCCTGAGGGCAAGCTTGGCCCAGGGTTTCACAGAGGATCAGGCCCAGGATATCCAGCGGGGCCTAGAGAGAGGTGAGGGCCAGAGATTGTTCCCAATTCCCCTGCCAGCTTCAGTCTGGGTTTAAGTTATTGTAGGGGGATGGGAGGATCAACAACATCTGTCACCTCCATGGAGAGAGGTGCCCTTCTCTGTGCTCCTCAGACCAGGTTGAGCTATTATTGTGACCTTTGGGGTCCTGCAGGAGAGGAAAGCCAAGAGTGTGTGGGGAGATGGAGGATGAGGTCCTACCTCAGCTGTGTGTGTCTGTGTGTGTGTGTATACTCTACAGTGCTGGAGACACAGGAGCAGCAGGGGCCCAGGTTGGAACAGGGGCTCAGGGAGCTGTGGGACTCTGCCCTTCGTGCTTCCTGCCTTCTGCCAGAGCTGCTGTCTGCCCTGCACCGCCTGGCTGGCCTGCAGGCTGCCCTCTGGTTGAGCGCTGACCGTCTTGGGGACTTGGCCTTATTGCTAGAGACCCTGAATGACAGCCAGGTAATAGGGAAAGTGACCTGAAGCTGAGGGTCTCCTCCTTCCTTCCTCCTCCTTTCTCTCCAGCTGCAGTAGCATCATCATGTACTGGACAGGCGGCTGGGTTGGTGGTCAGAAAACCTGGATTCTCTCTGGGACTCTTGGGTGACCTTGCCCTGGTTGGTCTCTCATTGTGGGGATTCTCTTAGGAGTGTTTTTTAAAAATGGGACAGGCATGGTGGCTCATACCTGTAATCTCAACACTTCGGGAGGCTGAGGTAGGAGGATCACTTGAACCCAAGAGGTGGAGGCAACAGTGAACTGTGAGCTATGATCACACCACTGCACTCCAGCCCTCTAGCCTGGGTGACAGAGGGAGACCCTGTCTCAAAAAAAATAAAATTTTTTGCGGGGGATAGGGATAGGGCTCTAGTGATCTTACTGAAGTCACTTCTCAGCCTTAGTCTCCTTACTGGTAACTCAAATATGGTCCTTGCCCTGAGTGAGGAGCCATGCTAGAATAGATCATCACTGCCCCAGGTTTTTCTTTCTTTTTTAAATCCTTGCCTCATAGCTGTCTATCTCTTAGAATTGGGGGAAACCACAGGTATTATGCATAGCTTCTTGCTTTGTAAGGGTAGCTGAGGCCTGTGTCCTCAAGGATCAAGAGGACCCTTGAGCTCAAGGTCTAGCCATGATGGAGATAGGAGAAGACAGGGAGGTTGTAGGCTTGGAGCTTCTGGTTGTCCTTCTTTCCCCAGAGTGGAGCCTCTGAGGATCTGCTGTTACTTCTGAAAACTTGGAGTCCTCCAGCTGAGGAATTAGATGCTCCATTGACCCTGCAGGATGCCCAGGGATTGAAGGATGTCCTCCTGACAGCATTTGCCTACCGCCGAGGTCAGCTAGCGACCTGACTCATCTCTTCCTCTCTTAAGTGGTCCTCCAGACTCATGCCCTCTCTCGTACCATTCAGTTCCATGGGCTTCTTAGACCCTTGTCCCCCATCATGACCCCTGCTCTATAGGCCTCTCCAAGCTCACACCCTGATTGTCCTCAGGTCTCCAGGAGTTGATCACAGGGAACCCAGATAAGGCACTAAGCAGCCTTCATGAAGTGGCCTCAGGCCTGTGTCCACGGCCTGTGTTGGTCCAGGTGTACACAGCACTGGGGTCCTGTCACCGTAAGATGGTAAAGACAGTCCTAGGGTGGATTGGGGAAACCAAAAGCATTATGTATAGCTTTTTGCTTTGTAAGGGTAGCTGAGGCCCGTGTCCTCCTATCCCTCTAGGGAAATCCACAGAGAGCACTGTTGTACTTGGTTGCAGCCCTGAAAGAGGGATCAGCCTGGGGTCCTCCGCTTCTGGAGGCCTCTAGACTCTATCGGCAACTGGGGGACACAACAGCAGAGCTGGAAAGTCTGGAGCTGCTAGTTGAGGTAGGGAATTGCCAGATGAAGATATAGGGTGGAGAATTCCTGAGGTGCTTGTGTTGGGGTGACTTGACTAGTCAAGATCCAAGTATAAGGAAGTATGGTTCCCAAAGATTATAGATACAATTTTTTTCTTTCTCTTTTAGGCCTTAAATGTCCCTTACAGTTCCAAAGCCCCACCGTTTCTCATTGAGGTAGAATTACTACTGCCACCACCTGACCTAGCCTCACCCCTTCATTGTGGCACTCAGAGCCAGGCCAAGCACGTACTAGCAAGCAGGTGCCTACAGACGGGGAGGTGAGGTTCCCCTTGCTCACCTGAGCTTCTCTTCCCACTTCTGATGCCTCCCCTGGGGTGTGACTCTGCTTTTGTTCTTGTGACTTGGGGGATGAATGAGGCAGTGGGAGGACATAGGTCACCACTACTCAGCCTCCTACCTTGCTTCTAGACCTGAACTGAGGACTCTTCACTAAGACATTAACCCCCACTATCTTTGACACTCTGAAGTCTCTTCCCCAGTCAATTCTGTAACAGGTAGATCTATACTGAGCCAGAATTGGAGCCCTAAGACCTTCCCTTCCCCTCTCCTTCTCAGGGCCCATGAGCATCCCTCTGTTAGCTAAGAGAGAACATTCTCAGGACCCTTGCAGGGCCCTGCTAGGGCCTAGGGTGAGGCTTGTGGGCTCTGACTCCTTAGGGCAGAAGACGCTGCAGAGCATTACTTGGACCTACTGGCCCTGTTGCTGGATAGCTCGGAGCCAAGGGTGAGTGTGTCTTCAAGCTTCTCTGCAGTGGGGTAGAAGGGTTGGTGTCCCCTTTGGAATAGAGGGGGATTTTGTTTTTCCCTTTTTTTTTTTTTTTTGCAATTTTTTGTTTTTCCCTCTTTTCTGTCTGTCCAGTCTGGGGGCCCAGGACTCTGCATAGTACCAGAGCCTGGTGAAGAGGTTGGGGATGGTGGCTTATGCCTTTGAAGACACTGCCTCTTCTTCCCACTCCAGTTCTCCCCGCCCCCCTCCCCTCCAGGGCCCTGTATGCCTGAGGTGTTTTTGGAAGCAGCGGTAGCACTGATCCAGGCAGGCAGAGCCCAAGATGCCTTGACTCTATGTGAGGAGTTGTTCAGCCGCACATCGTCTCTGCTACCCAAGATGTCCCGGCTGTGGGAAGATGCCAGAAAAGGAACCAAGGAACTGCCATACTGCCCACTCTGGGTCTCTGCCACCCACCTGCTTCAGGGCCAGGCCTGGGTACAACTGGGTGCCCAAAAAGTGGCAATTAGTGAATTTAGCAGGTGAGCCCGGGGTCCTAGAAGGGGTGTGGAGGGATGATTTTCTGATTGGGACCTGAGTTGGTGAGCTCCGTGTTCACCTGCTCACCCTAGAGTTTCTGAAATTGATTCCTCTTCACCCGTTCCGTGTCCTACTTCAGGTGTCTTGAGCTGCTCTTCCGGACCACACCTGAGGAAAAAGAACAAGGTGATCTAGACTTTCAGTTTTCCTCTTACCTCCTGGAAGTGGTAGTGGTGGAAGTGGGTTTGCTTTAAGGTGTCCCAGCCCACCAGGAGACTTAAGAGAAAGGGACTGTGGACACAAGAAGAAATAGAGGAGGATTTAGGGTTTTGGTGACTGTGAGGCTGGGAAGACACTTCTTGATTTTGGGAGTGGTCCCCAGGGGCAGCTTCCAACGGTGAGCAGGGATGTAAGTCAGATGTGGCACTGCAGCAGCTTCGGGCAGCCGCCCTAATTAGTCGTGGACTGGAATGGGTAGCCAGCGGCCAGGATACCAAAGCCTTACAGGACTTCCTCCTCGGTGTGCAGATGTGCCCAGGTACGTATACTTGCATGACATCAGCTATGCGTAAATGTGCAAGGACAGAGAAGCCCATGGGAAATACTTGGGCATAAGTGTACGAGTGATGTTCTCAGACAGGAGGGGTGATTTGGGTTGTGCTATATATACCTAGGGATATATCCAGGTGTTCAAACATACACTGTGTATGCAGGGCTCCCAAGAGTTCCCTGGTTTCCCCAATATCCTCAGACACAAAGACCATGACTCTGCTGGGGTGGGTTGCACAGAAGTAGGGGGCAGATGAGGGACACTGGGATGGGAATGGTTGTGAATGATCTGCCCCTGCTTCCATATGTGAGTGTAGGCAAGATACTTCCTCTCTCTAGGCCTCAGTTTCCCTTTTTATAAAACAATGCCTAAGATTATGTTAAGTTCTAAGATTCTGTACTCTGGGTTGGGGCTACAGGTAATCGAGACACTTACTTTCACCTGCTTCAGACTCTGAAGAGGCTAGATCGGAGGGATGAGGCCACTGCACTCTGGTGGAGGCTGGAGGCCCAAACTGAGGGGCCACAGGAAGATGCTACGTGGTGAGGCTCAGGCCTGCTGGCTTGGGGCTGAGGGGCAGTTGGTGTCCTAGAGTCCTTGGACCTATTGTGGGTGGTGAACACTGAAAGAGGGGGCATGGCTGCCCAGCTTTCTGCCAATGTTTCACCCTTAGGCATCATCCTTCTTGCTCTCCAGGTCTCTCCCCTTGTACCTAGAAAGCTATTTGAGCTGGATCCGCCCCTCTGATCGTGATGCCTTCCTTGAAGAGTTTCGGACATCTCTGCCAAAGTCTTGTGACCTGTAGCTGCCACGTTTCCAAGAGCTTGAGCTGGGGCCCCATTGGGCTGTCTCTCTGTGGGGAGGGCTTTCTGCTTCACCATCGTTAGGAATGTGACCATTCCTATATAATTCCTGGACTGGTGAGGTTGGTGGTAGGCCTGTGAAATTTGCCCTAATTACTACCATTCTGGTTTTGGAGGAAACAATCTCTGCCACCACCAAGTCATTGGCTTCGCTCGAGGCACCTTTTTTCCTGTTTCCTCTTTTCTTTTGTCGAGTAAAATTTCATATTTATCTCTTGTCTGCCTACTACATATACTTGGGTGGGAAGGCTCATGACCGTCTAGGTCAGTGCTAGTTGTCTATGATGCCCTTTCCTGACATCGTCTACCTTACAAACTTGAAGTCTGGGTATGAGGAAAGGGCTACAATAATCCTTACTTAGGAGGCAGTGGCTTTAGTCCTTCACATTGCCTAAATGCAGAGCCCCAAAGCCCAGGACAGTGACAATGAGTTGGGTCTGAAGGGTGGTCTAGATAGGCTTCTCAGTACAAGAGCAGGTAGCTGATAGTTAGAGACAGGCAGATTTCTCTCAGAGTGACTCTCATTCCCTTCCTAATTCCAAATTCTAGAAATTGGACTCATCTCAGTCAAATGTGTCTCTGTGGCTAGAAGTTGAAAGGTGAATTGAGTCGGCATACCACCAACAGCTGCCTGTTGACTGCAAACAGGGACCCCTGTTATTTGGGGCTTAAGGATTTTCAAGTCCCAACATATGCAGTTTTCTTGCTAATTTGGGTTCTACTGAATTGGCTGTGTGTTCTGTGGTTGTCCTTTGACTTCTCTGGATTTGAGTGCCTTATTATAATGTATTAATATTAATGACGGGAGGAAGAAAGGCACAAGCGCTGAGAAACTGCAAAGGTATGGGATTGGGGTTACCAGAGGGTGCAATGACAATGGGGTAGGAGTGGGGTGCTAGTCAGAAAGTTCAGAGTAGGGGTGGTTGGAGGCAGCGTTGGAAAGGAGCAAGAAGGGTCAGGGTGGTGATGGCATCTTAGAGGATCCCCAGGTTTTGGGAAAAGATGGATGTATAGGTTACCACAACTGGACTAGACTAATACAAGGGTTCAGTCTATTGTGCCACGTTCTTCTAGGAGGATAAACTCCGGAGCCAATGAACTGAAGCCAAGTGGGAGAGTCCGCCTCTAAGGGATTAAAGGGTCTCCTTTCACAAGTCGATCTCGCCCAATTCCTTTCGTTGATTGGCTGAGAATTCCAATCCGTCGAGGAAGCGTAGCGTTGCGGCCAATTGACGTGGCGTTACTAGGCGTGTCGCATCACTGAGGCGGGAGCCAGGCCGCAAGCGAATTTCCTGATTGGTTGCGGTCTGCGGGTTGCTGGGGAGAGGCACGGAGAGGCGGGCGAGAGTCCGCAGGGCAGACACTGATTGGCTGAGGTGGGAGCAGCTTCCCTTCCGATGATTCGGCTCTTCTCGGCTCAGTCTCAGCGAAGCGTCTGCGGCCGTCGTTTGAGTCGTCGCTGCCGGTGCCACTGCCACCTCGCGGATCAGGAGCCAGCGTTGTTCGCCCGACGCCTCGCTGCCGGTGGGAGGAAGCGAGAGGGAAGCCGCTTGCGGGTTTGTCGCCGCTGCTCGCCCACCGCCTGGGAGAGCCGAGCCCCGGCCCAGTCGGTCGCTTGCCACCGCTCGTAGCCGTTACCCGCGGGCCGCCACAGCCGCCGGCCGGGAGAGGCGCGCGCCATGGCTTCTGGAGCCGAGTGAGTGTGCGCGCGCCGTCCGCTTGCTGCGGCGGCGCGCACCGGGACCCGCGGCGCTGGGTAGGCCCGGCGGGGCCTGGCCGTGGGCGCGTCAGAGAGGTGGAGACCAGGAAAGAGGGAAGGGGAACTAGGGAGCGAGTGAGGGGCCGTGGACCCGGCAGCCCCGGCTGGGCCAGCTGCGCACCCGCGCGCCCCCTAGGCGGGGCTTGCGCTGGGCCCGGGTCGGAGCCTGGGGCCGGATCGTGCTGTGTCATGCAGGCCCCGGCCCGCCCGATTGGCTCCCTTGGAATGGCCGTCCGGGCCTGACGAGGTCTTCCGGCCCACACTGCCGGCGCGGAACCCCGGGGCCTTGGGGCGCCAGTCTGCCGTCCGGCCTACCACCCGCCGAAGGCCTTTGGTCCCTGGAGAGAGCAGGCCCCACGAGCCCGAGGCCCCAACCGGGCCCGGTGGGCGTGGACTTTGCGCCATGTGAAGGCCTCAGGAGCCCTGCCACCGAGGCGGAGGCCGGGGTCGGGGAAGGCCGGGCGAGCTCAGGGAAGCTCACAGCCGCCTTTTTGGAGCCGGGTCGGCCGGTACAAGGTGGGCATCCTGTATGTGTGATCTGAGTAGTGAGGGACTGTTAGGGAGAGGGCGAGCCCTACCTTTCGCTTCTGGTGTTCTTTCTTTAGGCCTGTTGTTCATATTAGAAAGTTTGAGCCACTTTTCCTTAATGTTATGATTCGTGGGTGGGGAGAAAAGAATTTTTCTTTAACATTTTAGGTTCTTGCTAAAGTTGGAATCTCAGTTCGTGTTTTGTGCGCCTTTCCATATTTCCAGCTTTCGTGGTGTGCAGTTTAGAGTTGCACTAACTCTTCAAAAGCAAACGTGCGCGCACCGCTTTACTCAGGTAGCTGTATTGAGAAATTATCCAGGCTATGGGGCTTTCTGACACCACCTCCATCCTTCAAGAAAGCGTCAGATAAAACTTGGCTACCTACCTCAGCCCATTCAATTTAGAATAGAGCTTTTAGAGGCTGAAAAAAAAAAAAAAAAAAAAAAACCAGCCCAAGGAAACTCTTCTATGCAAATTACCTTCCTTCCTTGAAGAGAGTAGTTTTTTGAGGTGTGTTCCTTTTTTTCAAGTTTCTGAATTGGGATAAAGTATTACTCAGTTGCTTATTTAAAAGGGTCACTTACTCTGAAAGTGTTCTTTTGGTTTATATGCAGTCAGCCTTTTGTTTTCAAAAGTAAAAATCTAAAATTCTTGGAACCTGAAATCATCAGCTGTTTCTAACTTCTTGGTCACCTTGATGACTCTTAGCTGAACCCCCTCCAAGTCCCTTGGAGTCCCCTGTGCAGTTCTGGAAAGGGATTGACTCATACAGAAGACAGTGGAGAATGGCTACAGAAGACAGTGGAGAATGGCCCCAAAGAGTGTCCAGAACTGCTGTTGGCCCATGGTCAGGCTGAATTCACTCTTTTAGAGATTAACACCTCTGATCTCACTAGATAGATGGGGAATTAGAGGCTTTACCTTAAGAAAAGGGCATACCACTCATCTCCAGAGCCAGAGTCCTGGCTATCGCCATCCTACCGGGATGGTAGGCAGAATGGAGGTTTTCCTAGGATGCAGCTTTGAGATTAAAATACAAACTGTTGGCTGGTCACAGTATCTCAGGCCTGTAATCCCAGCATTTTGGGAGGCCGAGGCAGGCAGATCACCTGAGGTCGGGAGTTCAAGACCAGCCCGGGCAACAAGGAGAAACCCCATCTCTATTAAAATGCAAAAATTAGCCAGGCGTGGTGGTGTCGTACACCTGTAGTCCCAGCCACTCTGGAGGCTGAGGCAGGAGAATCACTCGAACCCAGGGAGGCAGAGGTTACAGTGAGGGAGATTGCACCACTGCACTCCAGCCTGGGCAACAGGGAGACTGCATTTCAAAAAATAAAAAACTATGATGACTAGAGGCATCTGGCATTTTATTTTTCTCCAGTCCCAGTTCTATAAGTCAAGCAAGACGATGGCAACCCCTGAAAGAGTATTTTAATGGGACAGGATTGGGAGCGCTCATGGGTTTACATTGCTCTCAGCTGTCGCATTGAGCATGCTTGGCCTCCAGTGTGTTGATAAGCATTGGGAAAGTCTGCCTACTCAGCAGCATCGTGCCTAGAGTGGCACACTTTTGGAATGGGGGAAGCAAATTTGAGCAGAGGAAACTGTCATTAGAAACTGTCATTAGAAACTAGTTTAGAGGCAGTGGTTAAAAATGCAGCCTATGTGTGAGGGTTAGCAGAAGGCCTACCATTTTGTTCGATGAATGGGGTTTGTTTTTCTCTTGGGTGTAGCAGGACCCAGATATGTAAGAACCCCACAGCTTCCTAGCTGAGCACAGTGTCTTTTCTCTGTCTTTTGGAAATTGTGAGAATATTTCCAATGGGAATACTATTTTGTGTTGTTTTGTTGACTGCAGTATCCCCAGCCCTTAGAACAATGCCTGGCACATAATTGACACTCATGAATTTGTTGAATGAAGAAATTCCTTTTAAAAATTAATTTTCTTTGGCTTCCTTCATTGTCTAGCCTTCCTACTTTGGTTAATGCTTATGTTTTCCTGAGCCTTACTAACAGGAGGCAGCTCTTAAAAGAGAGAGAGAGTGCTGGGTTCGGTGGCTCACGCCTGTAGTCCCAGCACTTTGGGAGGCCGAGGTGGGCAGATCACCTGAGGTCAGGAGTTCGAGACCAGCCTGACCAACATGGTGAAACCCCATCTCTAGTAAAAATGCAGAATTAGCTGGGCGTGGTGGCGCGTGCCTGTAATCCCAGCTACTGGGAAGGCTGAGGCAGGAGAATCACTTGAACCTGGGAGGCGGAGCAGAGATTGCAGTTAGCTGAGATCCCTTCATGGCATTCCAGCCTGTACAACAAGAGTGAAACTCCATCTCAAAAAAAAAAAAAAGAGAGAGAGAGAGAGAACTTGAGTCTACTAAGTGACAGCTGGAGATGGGCTAGGTAATAAGTTGGTGTCACTGTCTGGTGAATGACCCTGTCTTGTAGGAAATAACAGACTGAGTATAGACCTAGTCGACTTTGATTTGGATGAGAGGGATTTGTATTTGCACAATGTTTCAGCATTTCTTGGTTTTGGTTTTTTGAGCCAACTTTATGGAATTGTGTGCTTTTGCAGAAATTACTGTGAAGTTCCTTTTGACCTTGAGCCTCTTTCTGGCGGTTTCATGTCTGTTAGTGTTGTTTCCAAATATGATGGTCTTTATGCTTGGCATTCCTTTGGTACTATGGAATGCCCTGGCATCAGTAGGTTTAGCCTATAAGGAGGGTAGCGCCAATAATTCTGCTTCATTGTCCCCAGGCTTGCTTGGTAGGACTTGAGAGCTCCCTGAGCCTCAAGGGGAGTTGTCTGGCTTACTTCATTCCCTGGAAAGTTAGCTTATGCTTTATACTGTTAATCATGGTGACCGTTAAAATCATGTGCCAGCTATTATGTTAAGCATTTTACATTCATTATCTCCCTTAAGACAATAAGCCTCTGAGGTAAGTATTATAGTCTCTCTCTTATAGAGGAGGACATCAAAGTTCAGAGGTTAGGTAACTTGCCCAAGATCACAGTTAAGCAGTGGCAGAATTGGAATTCAGACCCAATGGGTCTGACTATTATAGAGTTCCTGCTCTTAACCACTCTTCTGTAAGTCTAAGACTGTTTTTATTTCTTTAATAACTTTTCAGTCTCCATTTCTATTATGTCTTCTTGGGGCAGTATCACTCACTTGGAGCCTTATAGCTGGGACCCTGATGCTCCAAATACCAGGAGCTGCCGGAATGGGTATTGTAATATGTATGCTAGATACTGCTCCTCGTGACCTTGGCTGCCTTTCCTTCATCCGAGCTCTCTGGTCTAGGGACAGCTTCATCTATTCACTGCTTCTTTCCTAAGTATGAGTTTTAGAGACTGGTGAGGCCCTTGGGGCAGGAGTATCTACTGGGACTGACTCCGTTTCCTGCTTCTAGTTCAAAAGGTGATGACCTATCAACAGCCATTCTCAAACAGAAGAACCGTCCCAATCGGTTAATTGTTGATGAAGCCATCAATGAGGACAACAGTGTGGTGTCCTTGTCCCAGGTAAGCTGGGGCCACAGACTAGTCTTTCCTTACTGCACTTACTTGAGGGATTTGCCCAGGTTTCTTTTCTCATTTTGCAGATATTTCTATTTGCAGACTGCAGATAGAGTGGGGTTTACTGGGAATCCCAATCTCCAGGGCTGTTGCTTACTCCCCTTCTGCCCAGTGACCCAAAGGCCTTAACTTTCTTTCCTCAGCCCAAGATGGATGAATTGCAGTTGTTCCGAGGTGACACAGTGTTGCTGAAAGGAAAGAAGAGACGAGAAGCTGTTTGCATCGTCCTTTCTGATGACACTTGTTCTGATGAGAAGATTCGGATGAATAGAGTTGTTCGGAATAACCTTCGTGTACGCCTAGGGGATGTCATCAGGTGTGTGGGGTTTTTGGCTCCACAGGGATGGGAGACCAGAGATAGCCTGCATTACAGGCAGTACCCATGTATTACAGGCAGGACCAAGTTCTTGGAACCTGTCGATGCAGGAAGCCTGCTGGTCATGGGAAGACTTATGCTTCGGGATTGTCTTTAGGTTTTGGTTCTGCCTTCCTGGGACTTCAAAATCCATTTCTGCAGGTCACTTGAGACAAATTGGCTTTCCTGTAACTTTCTTGGTGCCTTTATTTTTTCCTACTAGAAGTGTAATTTATCATACTTATAGCCTAGCTTAGGATACCACTCGAGGGTGTGTATGTATCTGCCAAATAACCTCCTCACTACTCTCACTAGTATGTCCAATTAATGGCTTGTGTTGGGGTTGGAATGAGGTGGGGATATGGACATGGAAGGTGAGCTGCTAGCAGGCCTTTTAAGCCCCTAAGTGAACCCGGGAGAGAGGAATAGTTGGAGCCAGACCCAGGATAGTTCTCAATGTGAGTGATTTTGCTTGTTCTTGCATAATTTTAGGCAAGAGGTTGCCCCATCTTGGAGTCATCTCTAGCCACTCTTACCCAACCAACCATCACCTGGCCAGCATCATCTCAGGCTTTTGATTCTTTTTGATGGAGTCTAAGTTTCATGTAGCTTTCTTCTTGGGGGTGCTTAGTCACTTCCTCAAGGTGTTCTGAACACCTGGCTGAGATAATTTTGTTTTTTTCACTTCTGTTTCACTGACCCTGACAATTGTTAGCTTAAGACCTTCCCTTGTAATATTGAGTCACCAATATTAGCTAGAAGGGGATCATCCTTGGATATCTCACTGAAGACCTTGCATATCTTTGTGGGGTTTCTAAATGTGTGGCTTTTGATTTTGACTCACTGATTAGAAGTGAGTGGGGCTGTTCCTTTGCCCTCACTTCCACGGTGTTTTCCTTCCTCTCTTCACCTAAAGCCATCCTGCCTTTTCTTTTTCACTTACTATCAGCTATCTGTGCCAGACCCTTTTGGACACCCAGTGCTTGGGCCCGAAGTGTGGTTGGTAATATGGAGTCTGCTTGTCATCCTCAGCATCCAGCCATGCCCTGATGTGAAGTACGGCAAACGTATCCACGTGCTGCCCATTGATGACACGGTGGAAGGCATTACTGGTAATCTCTTTGAGGTATACCTTAAGCCGTACTTCCTGGAAGCTTATCGACCCATCCGGAAAGGTGAGAGCTAATTCTGAGCTTAAGGATTGTTGACTGTGGGGAATAAACCTTGGAACATCTTCGTCTCGTTGTTTTTTTTTTTTTTTTAATCTTTTATGCTTTTCTCCTGTATTTATTTATTTATTTTTTAAGAGATGGGGTCTGCTGGGCACCGTGGCTCACACCTGTAACCCCAGCAATTTGGGAGGCTGAGGCGGGTGGATCACTTGAGGCCAGGAGTTCGAGACCAGCCTGGCCAACATGGCAAAACCCCATTGTGGGCACCTGTAATCCCAACTACCTGGGGGGCTGAGGCACGAGAATTGCTTGAACCCAAGAAGTGGAGGTTGCAGTGAGCCAAGACCAGGCCACTGTACTCCAGCCTGGGTGACGGAGCAAGACTCTGTCTCAAAAAAAAAAAGAAATGGGGTCTCACTATGATGCCCACGCTGGTCTCAAACTGCTGGGCTCAAGTGACCCACCTGCCATGGCCTCCCAAAGTGCTGGGATTACAGGCATGAGCTGTCATGCCTAGTCTCATTTTCTTTTCTTTTTTTTTTTGAGACAGAGTCTCGCTCTGTCCCCCAGGCTGGAGTGCAATGGTCCAATCTCAGCTCACTGCAGCCTCCTCCTCCTGGGTTCAAGCAGTTCTCCTGCCTCAGCCTCCTGAGTAGCTGGGCTTATAGGCGTCTGCCATCACGCTCGGCTAATTTTTGTGTTTTTAGTAGAGATGGGGTGTCACTGTGTTGGTCAGGCTGGTCTTGAACTCGACCTCAGGTGAGCCACCGTGCCCGGCCGCTAGACTCATTTTCATATATTTGTATACACAAGCATGCAAACCCTGCACACATATTCATATGTCTTACTCTGCTCCTTTCCTCCATCCTTCCCTGGCTCCCATCTCTCCCCTTCTCTGTTCCGGGAGAGTACGCTATCTTTATGGATCTTTGAAGGAGAAGGTGGTCCATTTTGGCTGAGTCAGGGTCCAGAGTGCACAGTTCTACCATTGGTGGTTGTAGTGAAAACTAGGGCTACTTACATGGCAGAAGTCAGAACTTGATAGTCTTCTGACATGTCAGGTTTTGTTGACTGACCTCTTGAGCGTCAGAGGGACTCTTCACAGTTTACCTTTCTCCTCTTACCTGCTGCTTATTAAGACAGGTGGAGTTGGGGAGAAATAGGGCAATATCTAATGAGTTTGGCATTTTGACCCCAGGGTCTGATGAGTTCTCACTTTGTCTTGTAGTTGATGCCCCTAACTGTGCTTGTACTGCTTGCTCTCATAGGAGACATTTTTCTTGTCCGTGGTGGGATGCGTGCTGTGGAGTTCAAAGTGGTGGAAACAGATCCTAGCCCTTATTGCATTGTTGCTCCAGACACAGTGATCCACTGCGAAGGGGAGCCTATCAAACGAGAGGTGAGTTTTCTCCCTGATTCCAGTATCCAATTTCATGATTACTCAGTGTGGCATCATGTGGTAACTGTCAAGACTGGGTGCTCGGCCAGCTGCGGTGGCTCACACCTGTAATCCCAGTACTTTGGGAGGCTGAGGTGGGCAGATCACTTGAGGTCAGGTGTTCGAGACCAACCTGGGCAACATGGTGATACTCCATCTCTACTAAAAATGCAAAAATTAGCCAGGCCTGGTGGTGCACATCTGGAATCCCACTACTCGGGAGACTGAGGCAGGAGAATCGGTTGAACCCAGGAGTTGGAGGTTGCAGTGAGCTGTGTTTGTGCCACTTCTCTCCAGCCTGGTTGACAAAAAAAAAAAAAGAGACTGGGTGTTCTTTGGAGAACCAACCATCTTTCAGGGATGAGAAACCTGCCAGCTATTCATTTCTGGGCCTAATTGTTTGTTGGATGTACCTAATGTCAGGAATTTCAAAAACCTAGACTGAATCCAAAATATATAAGTGATTGAAACCATTTTTGAAGTAAAGCTGATGGTGGCTTCAGGCCTCTGCCCATTCCCAGGGTTTCCAGCTTCAGATTTTAGAGACCCTTTCTCAGTAAGACTACGAGTAATGTGAGAGGCAAAGACTGTGCTGGAAATCTTTGCCTTGGGATTTTTGTGGTTGTTCTTTGAGGCTGGATCCCTTTAGAGGAGAATCTTCTTTTTTAAATTTAATTTAATTTTTGATGAGATGGGATCTTGCTGTATTGCCCAGGAACAACTGGACTCAAGCAGTCCTCCCACCTCTGCCTTCCAAAGTGCTAGGATTACAGATATGAGCCACCGTGCTGGGTTGAGAATCTTCTTATACTCATACGCTAGGTTTTTGCACACTAGGTAGTGGAATGATTTAGAGAAACTCAACTTTTGCTGATATAATATTTTTGCCTTCTCCTTTCTTTCTCTCTTCCACATTCAGGATGAGGAAGAGTCCTTGAATGAAGTAGGGTATGATGACATTGGTGGCTGCAGAAAGCAGCTAGCTCAGATAAAGGAGATGGTAGAACTGCCCCTGAGACATCCTGCCCTCTTTAAGGCAATTGGTGTGAAGGTGAGCATCCTGGGCTCTGGGATCAAGTCTAAAGTGGTGATTAATATCCAGTGTCTAATCCTGGGATTGTTTTCATACATGGCTTTCATTATTGCCTTGGATTAGAGGGGCAATAATATATCCTTTAGTTTACCTAAGGCTCTAAATTCATTAGAGCTGATGGTCTAGACCAGAGTAGGCTAATTAAATTGTCTGTCGTGTGCGTGTGTGCACAAAACACACACACATATATGGGTTTTTTTCCCACAACTCTTAGAATATAAAAGCCATTATTGTTTCAATGGACCCCGTAAAAACAAATCTCACGATAGTTTGCCAGCCTGTCTAGAGCAATGTCACCCAATAGAAGTAAGGAAGTTAAGGAAATTTTCAGAGTGTTAAAGGGTTTTGAGTCTAAAACATTTGAGAACTATTGGTCTAGAGTGTAGCTTCCCAATCTTTTCTGTATCATGGAACACACTGAAGATGAAGTTACTCATTTTCCTAGTAGGTATCACACAAATTCATCTTCTATGTGGACAGTTTACATGTCCTGCTTGTGGATAGGGCCATAGAAAGGATAGTGTCAAAGAAGAAAATTGATGATTGTAAGAAACACCATTCCAGTGTGATAAATTCTGGAGGGCATGGTTATTGCAGTGAGTGATTCTCTGGCAATGAAGAAAATAGACCCTGCTCTCTTAAATGGCTTAGCTAGTCTTTGGCCCTTGGTCTGTCTAAAATCGAGCCCTTAGTGTAATGGCCTCTTGCCTTTCCCTAGTCATGTATCTTCAAATACATTTGGACTAGAGTTTCTCTGCCCTTAGTCTCCTATGCAAGTTACAATCATAAATATTGCCCACTTTCTAGCAATATTTTCCCTGCTAGTAATAGAAATGATTGTGGCCTAAGGTAAATCGTCTGCTTAGCATTTACTACTGAGGGCTTATTCTTAATATTGTCAGGGATGAAGCCTGGTTCTCCCCGTCTCTGGAGCCCTAGTTAAGCCATTTTAGAGTTTGGGAGAAGGTGGGAACGTAATCACACTCTGCATTGGTCCACAGCCTCCTAGAGGAATCTTGCTTTACGGACCTCCTGGAACAGGAAAGACCCTGATTGCTCGAGCTGTAGCAAATGAGACTGGAGCCTTTTTCTTCTTGATCAATGGTAAGATACTTGGTTCATCTTATGTCTGGCTAGACCCAATTTTGAACTGGGCTCATGAGCTGGAGCACTCATGGACACATCCTTTTTGCACCCATGCCCTCCTGCACCTTTATAGCATATTTCTTTTGCTTGGGTATGTTACAGACAGATGAGCAATAAAGGGAAGATATTTTACACTGGTGCTGCCTGTCCTGCCCCCCTTGAGAAAGATTGTGGACAGACTGAAGAGCAGGAGCAAGCTAGAACGAGAAATCAAAGGGTGAATGCTTAGTGATTTGAGAGAGTTTGGGGAAAATGAACTTCGATCACTGGCTCTTGGAGAATGCTATTTAGTGGTGTGCCATCTCTCCTGCTCTGGCTAGAGCGTTTGTTGTCACATTTACACTTCTAGTTCAACTGTGAGAAGAGTATACTGAGTCCCTGGGCTTGTCTCCAGCCTTGCCTGGTGGCTGTCCTGGGATAATGGCTGGTAGAGGATATGAGAAGTAGACATAGGTTACCACCTTCTCACCCAGGACCTGTCTCTGGGCCAAACAAGCAAGATAACTGATTTTTGGGGGGAATTGGGAAAGACTGTCATTTTGTTATTGCTTCCATTCTGTATCCTTTCAGGTCCTGAGATCATGAGCAAATTGGCTGGTGAGTCTGAGAGCAACCTTCGTAAAGCCTTCGAGGAGGCTGAGAAGAATGCTCCTGCCATCATCTTCATTGATGAGCTGGATGCCATCGCTCCCAAAAGAGAGAAAGTAGGAGCTTACCTGAGGGGATAGTGGGGGGTTGAAAGGCCCTGACTTCACTTCTGACCAGACATCCTGTTCTGGCAGACTCATGGTGAGGTGGAGCGGCGCATCGTATCACAGTTGTTGACCCTCATGGATGGCCTAAAGCAGAGAGCACATGTGATTGTCATGGCAGCAACCAACAGACCCAACAGCATTGACCCAGCTCTACGGCGATTTGGTAAGGACTCCAGATGCTTTTGACCATGTCCTTGCTTAGGTCCTGCCTCTCTCCTTCATCTAAGTCACCTAATCCTCTTGAAGCCCTTCACAGTGATTGGATCTGGGGTTCTTTTTCCTTTATCCTACGTCCTGTCTAGAGTGACCATCCACCCCGGTTTTCCTGAGACTGAAAGGTTTCCCAGGGTTGAGACTTTTTCATTGCTACCATTAGGACAATCCTGTGCTAGCTGAGATGGTTGGTCACCCTAGGCCTGTCTCTTACCTCTGGACTAGAAACGAGCCCTGTCTATGTTCATGCACTGTCCCACAGGTCGCTTTGACAGGGAGGTAGATATTGGAATTCCTGATGCTACGGGACGCTTAGAAATTCTTCAGATCCACACCAAGAACATGAAGCTGGCAGATGATGTGGACCTGGAACAGGTGAAGTGATGATGAGGGCTGACCAGGCGTTATAATATCTCTAGGCAGTTGCTGGGAACTGGCTAGAGACATAAGGTTTTGATGTGAGGAGATGGGTTTTTATTTCTGGACAGGGGAAAGGAGGTAATCTGAGATTAAATCCAGGAAATTGGAGTTGGCATTTTTCTCACTTGACGCTGCATTTAGAGTAAATCAGAATTGTTGGAGCAGCTTTATTTCTAGGTCCCGAGTCCAGGATTAAGTACTTAAAACCCAGCCCATAAAGGTATTGGTAGTATATGTATTCAAGGAAATTAGAGGACGCAGGGATAGCAGTCAGGGGAAGCATTCTATTGTGTCTGAGCCTCCTGCGGCAGCTGGGTCTTTGAGGCAGCACAGTAAATAGATCTTTCTCTGCAGGTAGCCAATGAGACTCACGGGCATGTGGGTGCTGACTTAGCAGCCCTGTGCTCAGAGGCTGCTCTGCAAGCCATCCGCAAGAAGATGGATCTCATTGACCTAGAGGATGAGACCATTGATGCCGAGGTCATGAACTCTTTAGCAGTTACTATGGATGACTTCCGGGTAAGGACCACACCCCTGCCTCAGGTACACACATATGTGCTTTGACCCCTCCCCTGGTAAGTTTCATCCCCAGTTTTCCCTCCTTTTCTAGTGGGCATTGAGCCAGAGTAACCCATCAGCACTGCGGGAAACCGTGGTAGAGGTGCCACAGGTAACCTGGGAAGACATCGGGGGCCTAGAGGATGTCAAACGTGAGCTTCAGGAGCTAGTCCAGGTAGGGTAACTTGGTCCAGGGTGAGTCACTGCCTCAGTACATTGTAATTGACCTTGGTGATCTTAGGGTGTCAACACGTTTGCTGCAAGAGATGTGAGAGCATGACTTAGGAACCTATTGTTCTTAGATTTGACGCACTAAGGAGTCTGCTTCTAGAGAACCTGGATCTGATACCATTGGGTACACCATGAAGTAATGGAGGGCATGCTTCTGTTTAGTTAGGTTTCTTTCACAAGGTGGAGGTAACCTTCAGCCCTCTTTCCTTTTCCTCCTAGTATCCTGTGGAACACCCAGACAAATTCCTGAAGTTTGGCATGACACCCTCCAAGGGAGTTCTGTTCTATGGACCTCCTGGCTGTGGGAAAACTTTGTTGGCCAAAGCCATTGCTAATGAATGCCAGGCCAACTTCATCTCCATCAAAGGTCCTGAGCTTCTCACCATGTGGTTTGGGGAGTCTGAGGCCAATGTCAGAGAAATCTTTGACAAGGTGAGCTACAATAGGCTGAGCTATCTATTGATTTGCCTGGGGACAAGGAATAGAGGCTGTTTTTCTTTAAGACGGTTGAAACATTCTTATTGCTGGCTGCTCAACTGGATAGCAAGTCACTTGATTTTCTTTCTGAGGTGTGAGAGAGCTGGTTTTTTTTTTTTTTCCCCTTAAATTGAGACAGGGTCTGGCTCTGTTGCCCATGCTGATTTTGGATTTCTGGCCTCAAGTGATCCTCCCACTGTGGCCTCCCAAAGTGCTGGGAATACAGGTGTGAGCCACCATGTTTGGCCGAGAGATCTAGTTTTGTTAATGCTTGAATCGGCTTCCTCCTACAGGCCCGCCAAGCTGCCCCATGTGTGCTATTCTTTGATGAGCTGGATTCGATTGCCAAGGCTCGTGGAGGTAACATTGGAGATGGTGGTGGGGCTGCTGACCGAGTCATCAACCAGATCCTGACAGAAATGGATGGCATGTCCACAAAAAAAAATGTGTTCATCATTGGCGCTACCAACCGGCCTGACATCATTGATCCTGCCATCCTCAGACCTGGCCGTCTTGATCAGCTCATCTACATCCCACTTCCTGATGAGAAGTCACGTGTTGCCATTCTCAAGGCTAACCTGCGCAAGTCCCCAGTTGCCAAGGCAGGTGCAGGATCATGGGCTGTGGGAGACTTGTATGAGTCCTCAGTCTGGTATAGAGTGCTCTTTGGGTTCTGAACAAGATTGCTTTGGGGTTAGGGTTGGTCTAAAGGGAAGGTAGAATTTTTGAGGGTATTAAGATAATCTAGAATCAGGAATAAAATGGGGTGGCCAAAGAAGGGGAAAACTAGTTGGGAGTGCTTGGATGGCCCAAAGATCTGTGTATCTCAAGAGAGAAGAGGCTAAATGCTAAGGTAGCTCTGCTGCTTCTTTTAGGATGTGGACTTGGAGTTCCTGGCTAAAATGACTAATGGCTTCTCTGGAGCTGACCTTACAGAGATTTGCCAGCGTGCTTGCAAGCTGGCCATCCGTGAATCCATCGAAAGTGAGATTAGGCGAGAACGAGAGAGGCAGACAAACCCATCAGCCATGGTGAGTCTGTATCCTTTCCCCAGATGTGCCAATCATGGGGAGCCAGGCAGCAGCCACCACCATGCCCTGGAGTTGAGAGTAGAAGTTGTTGAAAAGATCATCTGAGAAGAATGTTAATAGGGCATCAAAGATAAAGAATACTGAGGTGAATCCATTCAATTTGGAATAAGGCCAAGAAGAGATGGGCAGGCTCCATTCTCAGTCTAAACCAAGCTCCATGAGGGAAATCAAAGTATGAGAGTGCACCAAACAGAGCAAGGTTTTTGTTCTTGTTTTTGTTTTTTTTGAGACGAAGTCTTGCTCTGTTGCCCAGACCGAAGTGCAGTGGCGCGATCTCGGCTCACTGCAACCTCCGCCTCCCAGGTGCAAGCCATTCTCCTGCCTCAGCCTCCCGAGTAGCTGGGACTACAGGTGCATGCCACCACGCCCGGCTAGTTTTTTGTATTTTTTTTTTAGGAGAGATGGGGTTTCACCGTGTTAGCCAGGATGGTCTCGATCTCCTGACTTTGTGATCCGCCCGCCTTGGGCTTTCAAAGTGTTGGGATTACAGGTGTGAGCTGCAGAGCAAGGTTTTGAACTGAGATGAGACCCATATACCTATCCCTGATGGTTGGGGAAGGGTTGGGGTCCACAGACCTCCCAAAATGAAAAGACAAATTCATGTGTGTGTGAGCTCCATAAAGGTAGGATCTCTGTCATCTCACTTGTTTTCCACTATGTCCTGTGTTACCCTTAATTAATTCATTAAGTTCCAAACATGGGACTTAATGAATGAGCAAATAAATGGCTTTCTTTCTGTTTTGAAGGGTCTGTGACCTTCTCTCTCCCATAAAAGCTTAAAACTACTGATGAACTAATCCTAGGAAGCAGTCTCATAAGTCACAGCAATTGGCCTCTCAATGGAAGAGATAGGTTTTGAGCTGGGCTGTGAAGAGAGTATAATTTGAATAAAGGGAATAAGCAGCCCAAATAATGTGCTCTAGTAGTAGGATTGCCATCATTGGGAAACCCTGGGTATATTTAAGAGTATATATGTCACTGAAAGTGAGACCACTGGGTAGGATGTAATCCAAATGTGGTAAGCACTGAAAGCCATTGGCATTTCCTTTTAAAGTATTAAGCCCTAGTGATCTGTGTTTACCAACTATAGGAGGTAGAAGAGGATGATCCAGTGCCTGAGATCCGTCGAGATCACTTTGAAGAAGCCATGCGCTTTGCGCGCCGTTCTGTCAGTGACAATGACATTCGGAAGTACGAGATGTTCGCCCAGACCCTTCAGCAGAGTCGGGGCTTTGGCAGCTTCAGGTAACTTGGTTGGGAGCCTTAGACAGTGCTTAAGTTACTTTGGGGACCTACACCAAAAAGGGAATGGGAGTCCTAAGGAAGCTAGAGGGGTAGTTGTGGAAATCTTACACAGGCTCTGTCCTAACTGTCTTTTTTGGCTTTACTCTTGTACACAGATTCCCTTCAGGGAACCAGGGTGGAGCTGGCCCCAGTCAGGGCAGTGGAGGCGGCACAGGTGGCAGTGTATACACAGAAGACAATGACGATGACCTGTATGGCTAAGTGGTGGTGGCCGGCATGCAGTGAGCTGGCCTGCCCGGACCTTGTTCCCTGGGGGTGGGGGCGCTTGCCCAGGAGAGGGACCAGGGGTGCGCCCACAGCCTGCTCCATTCTTCAGTCTGAACAGTTCAGCTACAGTCTGACTCTGGACAGGGGGTTTCTGTTGCAAAAATACAAAACAAAAGCGAAAAAATAAAAGCGATTTTCATTTGGTAGGTGGAGAGTGAATTACCAACAGGGAATTGGGCCTTGGGCCTATGCCATTTCTGTTGTAGTTTGGGGCAGTGCAGGGGACCTGTGTGGGGTGTGAACCAAGGCACTACTGCCACCTGCCACAGTAAAGCATCTGCACTTGACTCAATGCTGCCCGAGCCCTCCCTTCCCCCTATCCAACCTGGGTAGGTGGGTAGGTGCCACAGTTGCTGGGTGTTTATATAGAGAGTAGGTTGATTTATTTTACATGCTTTTGAGTTAATGTTGGAAAACTAATCACAAGCAGTTTCTAAACCAAAAAATGACATGTTGTAAAAGGACAATAAACGTTGGGTCAAAATGGAGCCTGAGTCCTGGGCCCTGTGCCTGCTTCTTTTCCTGGGAAGAGCTTTGGGCTACCCACCACTCCCAAGGCATTCTTCCAAATGTGAAATCCTGGAAGTAAGATTGCACCTTCTTCCTTTCCTGATCAACATCAGTATGATGTCTCCTGTTGCCTCACCCTGTGTCTGCAGTATCACTGGATAGGACTGGTGGAAAGGGAGCAGCCTGACAGAGCTCCAAATGTGGAGAATATGGCATCCCTCTACTTATATTTGATGTGAACGGTAAGGCTAGGCCTGCAGAATCCCTTATCCTGACCAAAGACTGTGTTTAGGAGCCATTTGAAAATCATAGGGTTGCAAAAAAATACAATCTTATTTGCAGGTGGATATTCTCTATACTCCCTTTTAATGCATCTAAAAATCCCAAACATCACCTGGTTGGTGATCACTTAGCGTTGTGCCCACCTTTATTTTATGTACTTTGTTTGATTTAAAAAAAAAAAAAAAAAAAAAAAGCTTTTTGTTAATATAAGATTTTAGTATTGAATTTTTTTTTCCAAACAGAAAATAGACTGTCCTTTTCAATCACTTAGTGCTTCTGGGGTCAGTACAATGATGCCTCACCCAGAGGGAGAGTAGTGCAGAGAAAATAAATTACTAAATATATGTTGATTGGGTTTGGGACATAAAAGACAGTCCTGAACACCATAATTTTGAATAAAATACTGTAGTCTCCAAAGATCAAAATCCCTAAAGTCTAAAATTCTGAAAATCACAATCCCAAAAGGTCAAAATCCTAACATACAATTCTGGAAGAAATGCTAAACATTCTTCGAAAATTTACTTATATTTAAAAACGTGTTTATTTGAGAAACAACACGACAGAACATTTCATAGGCCACTTTACACGATAAAATAGGGAATAGTAATATTTTTGCAAGGTAAACACTCAGGTATACCAACAACAGTTGCACAGATATAACGGTGATGAGCAGATGAAACATATTCATAAAGAAATAGGTTCAGAAAGTGAAATGTGTAAATGCTTGTCACTATGCTTGGTAATTGTGGGCACCTAGCTTTATAACTGTGGTCAACTGTAATACTGTGACAGAAAACCTAAGTCTCGATGAGATGGTTCAAAAACTGTTACGGTAACCACTGCATTGTCTCCCAAAGAGACGAGGTCTTGAGAACGTTTTATTCTTCACAAATGCACGTGTACAAAAAACAGACGTTTCTTCATTTATTGAGGAACTTTCAACATTTTTATGCACACATACAATGCTCACACACACAGTCAACATTGTGGTCATGGAGTCAAATTTTTAATGTCCAAGGCACCAGAAGAAAAATCTGTCCTAGTCTGGGCGTGGTGGCTCGTGCCTGTAATCCCAGCACTTTGGGAGGCTGAGGCGGGCGGATCATCTGAGGTCAGGAGTTTGAGACCAGCCTGACCAACGTGGAGAAACCCCATCTCCACTAAAAATACAAAATTAGCCAGGCGTGGTGGCGCATGCTGTACTCCCAGCTACTTGGGAGACTGAGGCAGAGAATAGCTTGAACCCGGGACACGGAGGTTGTGGTGAGCTGAGATCGCGCCATTGCACCCCAGACTGGGCAACGAGTGAAACTCCATCTTAAGAAGGAAAATCTATCCTAGCTCTTACAGACCAATTGCCTTTTGTATTCTCTCTGGGACCCCGCCTGTTGGATAGTACCCAACAACATCGAAGGCAGGTCCTGCCCACTGAGCCCACTCAGACTTACAAACTAATCTCCAGAAACAACCTCACAGACACACCCAGATAATGCTTTGCCAGATTTCTAAATACTTAATCCAGTAAAATTGACACCTAAAATTAAGTCCACAATTCTGCTCATTGGCAACTTGGCACCCTGATGTGTCTCTTTAAACCATACTTAAGACAATAACAAGGTAATAGTTCTGTATAACATGATGCAACTATCTTGTTTACAACCAAAAACGTACTAATCCCTTCCCCAGAATTTGAAATTTTATGTTGTCCAGCTTGTGATTTTAGGGATTTTGATCTTTTGGGACTTCAACATTTGGGATTATGGTGTTTGGGATTGTGTCCTTCAGAATTATGATCAACACTGGTATTAGTCATCCTAGACTTTATAAGAGGCAAGACCAGGCTCCCTTTTGGTCTACATAGATAATCTTTAAGGATGCATGATACTTATATTGGTTGATTAAACTGGAGCAGCTCTGGAACTCATGATGCGAAATGGATATTTTTGCACTTTTGGTATTTGTTATTTCAGTAGGTTTTTAGGGAACAAGTGGTGGTTGGTTACATAAATTCTTTAGTGGTGATTTCTAAGGTTTTGGTGCACCTGTCATTTGAGCGGTGTACACCGTACTCAATGTGTAGTCTTTTATCCCTCACCCCCCTCCCACCTTTTCCCTGAGTCCCCAAAGTCCATTGTGTCATTCTTATGCCTTTGCATTCTCATAGCTTAGCTCCCATTTACAAGTGAGAACATACGATGTTTGGTTTTCCATTCCTGAGTTACTTCACTTAGAATAATGATATTCTGGTTGCTGCAAATGCCATTATTTCGTTCCTTATGGCTGAGTAATATTCCCTGGTATGTATATATACCACAAATTTTTTTTTTTTTTTTTTTTTTTGAGACGGAATCTCCCTCTGTCACCCAGGCTGGAGTGCAGTGGCATGATCTCGGCTCACTGCAACCTCTGCCTCCCGAGTTCAAGCCATTCTCCTGCCTCAGCCTTCCATGTAGGTGGGATTACAGGCACATGCCACCACACCCAGCTAGTTTTTGTATTTTTAGTAGAGACGGGGCTTCGCCATGTTGGCCAGGCTGGTCTTGAACTCCTGACCTCAGTTATACCACAATTCAATTTATCCACTCATTGATGGGCATTTGGGCTGGTTCCATTAGTTTTGCAATTGCAAATTGTGCTGCTATAAACGTGCGTTTACAAGTATCTTTTTCATATAATGACTTACTTTCCTCTGGGTAGATACCTAGTATTGGGATTGCTGGAATAAATGGTAGTTCTACTTTTAGTTCTTTAAGGACTCTCCACACTGTTTTCCATAGTGGTTGTACTAGTTTACATTCCCACCAGCAGTGTAAAGTGTTCCTGATCACCACATCCACACCAACATCTTTTATTTTTTGACTTTGATTATGGCCATTCTTACAGGAGTAAGGTGTTATCACATTGTGGGTTTGATTTGCATTTCTGTGATCATTAGTGATGTTGAGCACTTTTTAATATGTTTGTTGGCCATTTGTGTATCTTCTTTTGAGAATTGTCTATTCATGTCCTTAGAGCACTTTTTGATAGGATTGTTTTTTTCTTGCTGATTCATTTGAGTTTCTTGTAGATCCTGGATATTAGTCTTTTTTGGGTGTATAGGTTGCAAAGATTTTCTCCCACTCTATGGGTTGTCTTTTTACTCTGCTGATTGTTTCTTTTACTGTGCAGAAGCTTTTTAATTTAATTGAGTTCCATCTATTTATCTTTGTTTTTGTTGCATTTACTTTTGGGTTCTTGGGTCGTGAAGTCTTTGCTTAAGCCAATGTCTAGAAGGGTTTTTCTGATGTTCTAGAATTTTTATGGTTTCAGGTTTTAGATTTAAGTCTTTGAACCATCTGGAGTTGATTTTTTTTTTTTTTTTTTTTGAGACGGAGTCTCCCTCCGTCACCCAGCCTAGGAGTACTCCATCTCAGCTCAATGCAACCTCTGCCTCCCGGGCTCAAGTGATTCTCCTACTTCAAGCCTCCCAAGTAGCTGGGATTGCAGGCATGCACCACCACGCCTTTGGCTAATTTTTGTATTTTTAGTAGAGACGAGGTTTCACCCATGTTGGCCAGGCTGGTCTCAAACTCCTGACCTCAGGTGATCCTCCCACCTCGGCCTCCCAAAGTGCTGGGATTTCAGGCATGAGCTGCTGCACCTGGCCTCGAGTTGATTTTTGTATAAGGTGAGAGATAAGGATCCAGTTTCATTCTTCTACATGTGAGTTGCCAGTTATACCTATATAGCTGTGAACAAGGTGATAGCTCTTTTGGGGCCTCAAGTTTCTTAGTCTGATAAAATGATTGAAAAATGCTTTCTAAACTGCAGAAACCTGCATACTTAAACCAAGAGGCAAATTGTGTAGGCAGTCCATCTTTCCCCTCACATTATTCCTAGAAAGAAATTGGAATGTGATCTTACTGTAGCTGATCACTTTATAGAGGGTAAACACTGCGATTAGAGGTTGGATTTCTGACCAAGAATATGGTATCAAATAGAGGACCAGCAGTATGCCATAGAGGCAAAAACAAAGATGGAACAGTATACCTAATATCTTAAAACATGTTTACGTCTGGCCAGGCGCTGTGGCTCACACCTGTAATCCCAGCACTTTGGGAGGCCGAGGCGGGTGGACCACTAACTAGGTCAGGAGATTGAGACCATTCTGGATAACACAATGAAACCCTGTCTGCACTAAAAATACAAAAAATTAGCCGGGTGTGGTGGTGGACACCTGTAATCCCAGCTACTCGGGAGGAGAATGGCATGAACCCAGGAGGCGAAGCTTGCAGTGAGTCTAGGCGACAGAGCAAGACTCCGTCTCAAAAAAAAAAAAGCTATCTATCTATATGTATATATAGATAGATTGATCTAAGGTACTGATCCTACAAATTCCCCTGAAAGTCCAGTGGACACAATGCCCATGAACGATGCAGGTCTTCCATTTCAGCTGAACTGTGGCAAATGTCAAGTGCTTTGCTAACCCTTGCTCAGCCCTACAACCCACTAAGGGCTTTAAAATACTTAATATAGGATTTGGATTTTTTTTTTATAAAGCTACTCAGAGAAGTATGGACTCATGTTCCCATGTAAAATGGAAATTCAGAATTGCATTGTCTTTGGAGATCATAGTAGTGGGAGAGGGAAAGTACCTTTAGTTCCACCCTTGGCCAGCAGGTGGTGAGTTTGGGACTCAGACCCTATAGACAGGTTTGGGCTAAATAAGCTTTGGAACAGAACAGTGACACAAGGAAGCAGCATGTACCTTCTGACTGGTTGATTCTCAACCAAATATACAGACTAGAGGGAATATGATGGAGTGGAAAGAACACTGAATTGAGAATTTGGGCTTGACCTCAGAGAACCTCATGTTAAAGCCTTACTATCAGGAAACAGGAGTTGTCAACAAGGCACACAGTGTTTCAGTGGGACTGCAGGGAAGGCAGTACCATATAAAATACAGTTTCTAGGCCTTAAAGGAAGGTGGGAAACTTGACGTGGAGAAGTGGAGGAGAACAGTTTGAGGCACAGGTCAGAAAGTACAGCACTTGCTCATAAAGCTTAAAGTTAGACTAGCAAGAGAGTCCTGTGGTAAATTTGGAGAGATCAAGTACTATGTTGTGAAGACCCTTAAATGCCAGGACTGAACTTTCCTACAGGTGTGGGTCATCTGGAGGATTCAGGCAAGAAAGTGACTTAGATTTCGGTGTTAAAACAATTTAATTTCTTTCTTGTGGCAAAAAAAAAAAAAAAAATTCAAGTAATTCATCCAACAGTTTCCAAGTGTACAATACAATATTATCAATCACATGTCTATGGTTATGCATAGACAATTTATATTAAATAACCTTTTATTTTTATAGAAGCAGTAATGTGCATTGTAGAAATTTAGAAAAATAGGCCAGGGCATGGTGACTCACACTGGTAATCCCAGCATTTTGGGATGCCGAGGTGAGCAGATCACTTTAGCTTAGGAGTTCGAGACCAGACTGGGCAACTTGGTAAGATCTCATCTCTACAAAAAATACAAAAATTAGCTGGGTATGGTAGTGTGTGCTGGTAGTCCTAGCTACTTGGGAGGCTGAGGTGGGAAGATCACTTGAGCTCAGGAGGTAGAGGCCACAGTGAACAGTGATCATACCACTGCACTCCAGCCTGGGTGACAGAATGAGACCCTGTCTAAGAAAGAAATTGATTACAAGCAAAATTTAAAAAATATTTCTAATATCCGAAGGTTATCACTATTTTAATAACTTTAGTGCATATGTTTCTGGATCTTTTTTGTGTATGTGTCTATACATGTGGTTTTTTTTAAACCAAATTGAGATCAAACTGCATTATAACTTTTTGGTTTTGGTCAGTATCTTCTTTTTTTTTTTTTTTTTTGAGACAGAGTCTCGCTCTGTCGCCCAGGCTAGAGTCCAGTGGCGTGATCTCAGCTCACTGCAAGCTCTGCCTCCCAGGTTCACACCATTCTCCTGCCTCAGCCTCCCGAGTAGCTGGGACTACAGGCACCCGCCACCACGCCCGGCTAATTTATTTGTATTTTTAGTAGAGATGGGGTTTCACTGTGTTAGCCAAGATGGTCTCGATCTCCTGACCTTGTGATCCGCCCACTTCAGCCTCCCAAAGTGCTGGGATTACAGGCGTGAGCCACCGCCCCTGGTCTTGGTCAGTATCTGTACCTTTCCCTTTATGTAAATGTTCTTGGTTGAGCATGGTAGTGGTGGCTCATGCCTAAATCCCAGCATTTTGGGAGGTCGAGGCAGAAGGATTGGTTGAGGCCAGGAGTTTGACACCAGTCCAGGTAACAGAGTGAGTTCTCATTTCTACAAAAAATAAATTTAAAAAAAAAGTTCACTGGGCATGGTGGTACACAGCTGTAGTCCTAGCTACTCGGGGCTGAGCAGGAGGATCACTGAAGCCCAGGAGTTAGAGGCTGCAGTGAACTGTGATCACACCACTGCACCCTAGCCTGGGTGACAGAGCATGACCCTGTCTCTAAAAGCAAAATTCTAGAGGTCAAGAACCAATCTACATACCCATACCATATTCAGAGTTTCCCCCAACAGACCCAAATGTCATTCACAGCTATTTAGACCAAACCAATATCCAACTTAGGTCCACAAGTTGGTATCTGTTAGGTTCCTTTATTCAAACTTTTAAAAATTAGAGGATTTCGTTCTGTTGCTCAGGCTAGAGTGTAGTGGCTATTTACGGGTGCTATACCACTACTGATCTGTACAGGAATTTTATCTGCTCTGTTTCCTACCTGGGCCAGTTCACTCCTACTTAGGCACTAGTAGTCCCCCACTTCTGGAAGGTCACCATATTGATGCCAAACTTAACATCAGTCGGTTTACAATCGGCATAGCACACTACATCCTAGATTCAAGGGATTCTCCTGCCTCAGCCTCCCAAGTAGCTGGGATTTAGCGTGTACCACTACTCCTAGCCTTTTACTCAAACTTTATAACACTTGTTGAAGAGATGGGGCAGTTGATCTCCAGAGAATTGTAGCCATGTGCAGGATGGATTAGAAGGAATAGAGCAGCCAATTTACTGAGAAATAATGACTAAGACAATAGTGATGGTGGAAATGGAGAGGAGAAGATGGATTTGAAATACATTTCATAGGAATAATTGACAATTTTTTTTTTTTTTTTGAGATGGAGTCTTGCTCTGTGTCCAGGCTAGAGTACAGTGGCATGATCTCAGCTCACTGCATCCTCCACCTGCTGGTTCAAGTGATTCTTCTGCCTCAGCCTCCCAAGTAGCTAGGATTACAGGTGCACACCACCACCACACCTGGCTAATTTTTGTGTTTTTAATAGAGATGGGGTATCACATAGGCTGGTATCGATCTCCTGACCTCAAATGATCCTCCTGCCTCAGCCTGCCAAAGTGCTGGGATTACAGGCATGAACCACTGAGCTTGGCTGACAAGATTTGATGATGGATTAGATCAGGGAGGAAGGAGGAGTCAAAGCTTAAGTATTTAGATGGATGTCATGCCTTTTGATAGGAATGGGCATGTTGGAGGAAAAGGTTAAAGGGAAAATATGTTTTTGGACAAGTCAAATATGAGATGATGTCTGGTATGCTGTTGGATATGGGGACCTGAAGCCTAGAGATGCTTAGAAATGACTCATGTTTTTACAATACACCATATTTAATGGAATGGGCTCAAGACATTCTGTTTTTTAAAAATGGTATTGATAAATTGGACATGATTTGGGGGAAGGTTAGATTATCACTTCATACCGTAAAAATCAGTAATCTAAAACATAAATATGCAAAATTATCAAAGTGCCAGGAGAAAATGTTTTAGAAGTCATGAAGTAAAATGTTGGTAGATTTAACTACATTAAAAAAATTAACTTTGATACAGTAGAAGTCACCATAAAATTAGACAGTAAGCGACAGATTGGAAGAAAATATTTGGAACATACATAACAGATTGGGTTACTATCTCTGTAGGCAGGATCATGGCCCTCAAGATGCCCACATCGTAATCCTTGGAACCTATGTATATATTATTTCACATGGAAAGAGGCCATTAAGGTTCCAGATGGAATTAAGGTTGCTAATCAACTGACTTTATTCATTTATTTATTTAGAGACAGGGTCTTGCTCTGTCGTCAAGGCTGGAGTGCAGTGGCATGATCTTGGCAACCTCTGCCTCCTGAGTTCAAGCGATTCTCCTGCCTAAGCCTCCGGAGTAGCTGGGATTACAGGCACACACACTATGCCTGGCTAATTTTTGTATTTTTAGTAGAGATGGGGTTTTGCCATGTTGGCCAAACTGGTCTTGAACTCCTGGCCGCAAATGATCCACCTGCCGTGGCCTCCTGAAGTGTTGGGACTGTTACAGGCATGAGCCACTGCTGCGCCTGGCCATCAACTGACTTTAAATTGGAAGTGTCCTGGAGTATTCAGCTTTGCCTAGTGTAATCATAAGGATTCTTAAAAGTGGAAGAGGTAAGGTTGGGCGTGGTGACTCACGCCTGTAATCCCAGCACTTTGGGAGGCCGGGGTGGGTAGATCACCTGAGGTCAGGAGTTCGAGACCAGCCTGACCAAAATGGAGAAACCCCCCATCTCTACTAAAAATACAAAATTAGCCAGGTGTGGTGGTGCATCCCTGTAATCCCAGCTACTCGGGAGGCTGAAGCAGGAGAATCACTTGAACACAGGAGGCAGAGGTTGCAGTGAGCCGAGATTGTGCCATTGCACTGCAGCTTGGGTGATAAGAGTGAAACTCCGTCTCAAAAAAAAAAAAAAGGTGAAAGAGGGAGGCAGAAGAGGTCAGAGTGATATACTGTGAGAAGAACTTGACTTGCCTTTGCTAGCTTTAAAGATAGAAGAAGGGGATCAGTAAGCAAGGAATGTGGGCAGCCTCTAGAAACTGGGAAAGGCAAGGAGTGAATCCTACCCAGAGCCTAGAGAAAAGGATGCAGCCCCGCCAACCCCTTGATTTTGCCCTGTGAGGAATGTGTCAGACTTTTTTTTTGCCGAGAGGAGACAGGGTCTGTTGCCCAGGCTGGAATGTAGTGGTGCAGTGGCTCACTGTAGCCTTGACCTCTGGTTCAGGTGATCCTCCCACCTCACCTTGCCGAGTAGCTGGGACTATAGGCGTGCACCGCCATGCCCAGCTAATTTTTTTTTTCTTCTTTTGTAGAGACAGTGGTTTGCCATGTTGCCCAGGCTGGTCTTAAACTTCTGGGCTCAAGCTATCAGCCCATCTTGGCCTCCCAAAGCGTTGGGATTACAGATGTGAGCCACTGCACCCAGGCTCTGTGTCAGACTTCTGACAAAATAAATTTGTTTTGTGGTAATTTGTTATAGCAGCCGTAGAAAAGTGTAATACGTTGACTAATACAATATCCAAACAAATAGTGCGTTAGAAAATGGGTAGAGGATATGACCAGGTGATTATAGAAATCCAGACGGTTACTAGACATATTAAAAGGCACTTGTTTTCACGGCCTTGGAGATGGATGAACTGATCCAGGGAGAGAAAAGAGCAGAGGGCTGAGAAGAAATGGTCAGAAAGATACATGGAGAACTTATGGGTCAAATGGATGAAGAAGAGAATACCCAGGACCAAGCACAGTTGCCTAGACTCAGGCTACCTGTGCTCATGTGAATGGATGTAGTTTTTTGTCCACATGCTGTGAAGTCATTCCCTCTCAAGGGCGACTCTGGGTTATGCTGACCTGGCCTTGTAGCCTCACCCCATAGAGTAGGGATGTGTGGACTCCAGATGTGATCATCTGTGAAGATCCATAAAAGAGAGTTAAGCCTGCAGAATCCTGAGTGCTATTCTTCTGGGACTTGAACCTGAGGGGATATGGCTGCAGCAGAATTGGGAAGTGACATTTTCAGTACCCTGGATTCCAAAGAAGACATGAATGGGATTTGTCTAATTCAGCTAGTTTATTAGAATTTCCATTTCTTGTCTCCACATCCCCACCATCTCCCTGGTTTGGCTTCAGGTCTTGGCATACCAAGTGCCAGTATTACCAGCCTTTTCACTACTGACTAGATTTGGTGGGTAGGGGTCGATGGTTACCCAGGCATTTGGCTAACACCTTTTGGAAACCCCTGGTAAGGGAAGCCTTGAGGGTAGGGGAGGAGAGATGCTTCTCCATGTGGGCCCAAGGACAGTGCTTACAGTGGTGAGGGGTCAGGATGTCACTTGCTGTCAGACCTGCCTCTGGCTGATCCTGGGGACCCAAAGCTTTGGGGAGAAGCAGCTGGGGAAGAGCAGTGTGTTGAGAGCTCTGGCCCCTGTGTTGATACCTTTGAGGAAATGTGCTTACAGGGGCCTCTACTAGGCTTCTGGCCTGGGCGGGATGGTTCTTCCCTGTGACTGTGGATAACCCCAACCTTGCAGTCCCTCCTCTATGGTCTCCTGCTTTGGGTTTTCTAGGGTGCTCTCCTTTTTTGGCTGAGGATGAGGCTGAAGCCTTGTCCTTTCTCTTGTCTGAGACCAGAACCTTAGAGTTTGAGGGTTCTCCTGGGCCTGGAGATGGATAGTTCACACCAGCCTCCATGTGTACAAATGACCCTTGGAATGGGACCTGGCTCACCATCTTCCCCTTCATTTTCTCCCCTCTTTGAGATCCTTGTTCTGCCCTGCCAGACTCCTGTGACTGAATCTGGGAAGAGGATTGGGAGTGATGACAGTGGGAGGACTGGACAGGCTGAGGTACTGTGCCCTGAACTTTTTGAGGATGACAACTTGAAGAGTGGGGGCATGGATTAGGGGGATAAATCTGCTGTGGTGGGCAGGAAGGGAGTCCCCAGGAGTCTGGAATTGTGGAGCTCAGAATAGGGGAGCTGCAAAATGATTGACTTGGTCCAGGGGCTCTGGAGGCAGAGCTCTGCTGCAGTTTCTTCAGCCTGAGTTTCAACTCTCTACTCCACTGCCAGGCATGGATCCTAGGATGGGTGAGCACCTCTGGGACAGTCCCTCTCTGGGAGTGTGGGACCTCTGCCTTAACCCCTGGGCACGTCTGTCCCTTGGGTAGACCAGGATGAGTGCACTCAATCTTCACAGCTTCAGCTAGGGTGGGAGGCCAGGGCACTGGGTGTAGGGGATCCACTGCCGGAGGGCTGGGGCCTTGGGGAACTTCTCTTTGTCGCACATTTCTCCACACAAATTCAAGGTCAATGTGTGGCTCTGGTAGAGGAGTACAGAGTGACCTGGGGGCTGGGAGCTCAGTGGCCCAGTGGTTCTTTCTTTGCTCCACTGCTTCCCCATCAGGCTTACAGTTGCTTTGGTCTGCGATAGGCTCACTTATGTGGGACTTTGAAACAGAGTTTGAGGATGGATTGGAGCCCCCACCTGGGAACACAGGAACACAGTTTTCTTTTTGCTCCATTTCCCCTACAGTAGACTGAGAATCAGACAAGACTCCCAGAGGGCTGACTCCATGCAGGTCTTGGGGTGAGTTACAAACTGGGTGCTTAGAGGCCCAGGAGTTCTTTCTCTTTCGTATGTTTCCATATCTAGCTTCAGAATCAGACAGGACCCCCATGGATCTAACTCTGAGTGGCTCCAGTGCAAGAGCTGGGAGTGGGCTGAGGGCCAGAGATGGAGACCTGGAAACCCAGGAATTCCTGGAATGCTCAGTGTCTTTCCACGTAGCTTCTGATGTAGTGAGGCCTTCCCCAGGATTGACTCTGTGTGGCTCCATAAGGGAAGTTGGAGATGCGCTATGAACAGGGTCTCGGGAATCAGATGCCCAGAGGTTCTCTTTCTGCCCCATGGTCTCCCACGAAGTTTTGGATTCAGACAAGACTCCCTGGAGGCCCATTACTAGAGACTCCAGGAGAGGGACTGAGCGAAGGCCGGGAGGTGAAACTGGGTCTGCAGGGACCCAGGTATTTTCTCTACTCTGCATGCCCTTCCATGGTGTCTCAGATCTTGGTGGGACACATTCAGGGCTGGTTCCAGAGAGCCCTGGATTGAGGTCCAAGGCTGGAGACTCAAAAGCCCAGAGGTTTCCTGAGTTTTCTGTGCATTCCCACTGGGGCTTATATCTGGATGGATTTTCCAGGGAACTCTCTCCCTGGAGTTCTGGCAGGGAGTCCAGGGGAGGGCAAGGGACTGGCATTGAAGACTCAGAGACCTGAGGTTTCTCTTTGTATCCCATGGTTCCCAAGAAGTCCTTAGATGTAGTAAGTCCTCCGTCAGGGCTAACTTTTTTGGGTTCTGACAGAGAAGCTGGGAATTGGCAGGGGGGTGGCATCGGAGGCTCAAAAGCTTGGGGCATCTTTTTGTGTCTTGTGGTTTCCAACTGAGTCTCATATCCAGGGAGAACTTCCAGGGGGCTGGTTCCAGGGGACTGTGTGGGTGCCTCAGCGCCAGATAAAACTCCCTTGTGGTCCACAGGGAAGGACCTCAGATGGAGGGGTAGTGATGAGACAGAAGGAGAAGATGGAGGTGGAAGCAGCTGAGGATCGGGGGCCATCCCTTCTAGATCTTCCATAGTATGGGCCTCATGGGTAGAAAACTGGGCTGAGGAGTGATACTGGGGAAGCAACAGGTTGGACCTAGGTAGGAAGGCAAGCTTGTTGAAGAAGACAGAAGAACAAACAGACAACTTCAGAGGAGAGGGGCCACCTGAGCTCAGGAAGATGGCCTCCAAGGACTCGCTATGCAGAGAGGGGAGACCCCAGAAGAGCTGGCTTTTTCTCTGCTGCCGGTGGTTGCCTGATGCTATCTTGTGCCTCACAGGAAAGCTGGTCAGAATCTGGAAGATGGGGAAGGATCTTGAAGGGCTCACGGGCTGCATGACTGTTTGCTCTGGTATCCCTGTGGCCTTGAGGAGGCCCTCAGAACCACAGGATGGCTGGGCTGGGGCTGGAGTGGCTTGCTCTCCAGTGGGAGCTTCTTTGGTAGGAGAACATGGCTTCAGTGGATCCAGAGATGCCTCGTCTTCCACCTCTTCCTCTTCCTCTTCCCCTTCTTCCTCCACTTGTGATTTCTGCTTGCACAGGCGATCAAGGAAGGCCACGTGGTGCAGAAGTGGTAGGTCCTGGGAAGTAGAGAAAGATACTCTCAGGCATGAAGCCTATTTGGATACACAGGGTTTGTTACGAGGCACTCAGTCTACTCCATATCCAGAGTGGACAGTTACTCACCAATCCCACATGTGTGGTCAGTCACCTACACAGCTGCTCATCTAGTATTAATGGTCATTACCCAGTCCTCATTTGGATCAGTATTCCCTCACATAGCTGTACATCTAGAGTCCATGGTCACTCACCTGGCTTCAAATCTAATGTCAGTGATTATTCACCCAGCCTCACATCTAGGGCTTATAGTCACTCACCTGGGCCCACATTCATACCAATGACCTCACATGTGGTGTCAGCAGTCATTCATCCAGCTGTACAGTCACAGGTCACCCACCTTGCCTTGCACCATATTCCCAGAGCACCAGGGATGAAGCTGTCGCAACCTCCCAAGCTGCCACCATCTCCGAATCTGCCAAACCATGAATAAGAATAGTGTCACCAGATTTCCTGGACTCTGGAAGCAGCTGCTGCCGCAGTGTCTGCAAGCTAGGGTATGGGTCAGTTGGCCCCAGAGAAGCCCCATATCCCCCTTAGCCCCGAGCAGGTCCTCCAGCAGCCATTCCATTTCCCTTAGCCTTGTGGCAGTTTACCCTGAGGTCATCACTGCATCACAGAACAAAGAACTCCCATCCCCCACAGAGGCCTGGGCTTAACAGCCTTCTTCCTGAATTTAGAACGAAAAAAAATTTCCTCCATCAGGCAATTCCTGCTTCACTCGGTGAAATGTGGGTGATCCCCTTTTGATTGCCCAGTTCAGAATTATGCTTCAGGCATTGTGGTTAAGTACATGGATTCTAGCACCTAACTGCCTTATTCAAATCATAGCTCTGTCATTTCCTACCTGTGAAAACTCAAAACTACTTAATCTTTTACAGATATCTGTATTAGATAAGAAAAATGAGGCACTGAAAAGATTAAGTAGTTTGATAAGATATCATTATCTTTATTTTATAGATATTTATTATTACCGTTATTTTGAGACAGCATCTCACTGTGTCACCCAGACTGGAGTACAGTGGTGTGATCACAACTCACTGCAGCCTCAACCTCCTGGGCTCAAGTGCTCCTCCTGCCTCAGCCTCCTGAGTAGCTGGGACCACAGGCATGTGCCACCATGCCCAGCTAATTTTTATATTTTTTATTTTTGTAGAGACAGGATCTCTCCATATTGCCCAGGCTGGTCTCTACTCCTGAGCTCTAGGGATCCTCCTGCCTTGGCCTCCCAAAGTGGTGGGATTATAGGCGTGAGCCATCTCGCCTGGCATGTTATTTTTAGAGGCAGGGTCTCACTGTATTGCCCCAGCTGGTCTTGACCTCCTGAGTTCAAGAGAGCCTCCTATCTCAGCCTCCGAGTAGCTGGGATTACACGCATGGGCCACTGTACCCAGCACAATATTATTATTACTTACTACATAGGGTTGTTTTGAGGATGTAAAAAGTAAAGTAATGGTTCCTCTTCAAAGACTTTCCTCTCCGTCTAATTAGGAATAAATAGTAACTTCTCTTAGAAGCAAAATTGATTCAAATACCTGTGCTAACATTCTTAAATATCTGCTGGCCATAATAAAGAAATCAATGTAGTTGCCACAATTTAGCCTAAATATTTGCCCTGGCATGCTTATATTGGTCCAAGCAAGCATTAGGTCATAGCCTGTTCCTCTTCTGTATTTGAAGGTGTTTTTACCTTTCTCAGCATTCCACAAGTTAACTTCTTCCTTCCTTTGTTCTCCTCTGCCTTTGCCTCTTTTTAAAAAGTTATAAGTTGCTAGCCAGTCAGGACAAATACAGAATGTGAGGTCCCGTTCTAGCCAATGGAAACCGGACACAGCAGTAGGGTGGATGCGTCAGGCTGTAAATGACCCTGCCTCCTTTGTTCGGTATACTCTTCGTGGCAAAACAGCTGGCGAGTGTACCCTTTCTGCAGAAAGTAACAATGACCTTGCTGAGGAAATTTAATTTATATTCAAGTGCTATTTCTTTATGGCACTGGGGAACAAACATTTCTAACAAGGATTAAATGAATAAATGTGAATGCTTAGAATAATGCCTGGTACATAATGTATGCTGTATTAAATTTCTGTTTAAAGTTTCTGATTATAAGCTTCATTCTGTCTTTAATGGTTGGAATCTATCCCCTCTTTTTTATGCTTGTGTCAGCTGTGAACTGTGAAGCATTCGTGTTAAGGATGACAAATAAATGTGCTTTGCCTTTCTTATTTCCTCCATTTTCCCCTAAAACCACCACTTTGTTCCATATCGACCCTTCCTTTCAGGGCCACACTTCAATCCCTGTCCTCATTAAAAGCTGATTTGTTCTGGTGGAAAGTGTGCTGAGCTGAAAGTGACGAGACTTGGGTTCTCTAGCTCCGTCACTGATCCACCACATGATCTTGAGAAACCAAGAGAGGTTTCTCCTTTGGTACCATGAGTTCGACTAGACTGATTGATTCATTCATGCAACATTTGTTGAATGCCTATTATGAACCAGGTATTGTGCTCAGACTTGAAACTGCAGAAGTAAGATAGAGTCTCTGCACTAAACTAGGTCCCATTTCATTGGGGGATCAGTGAAGTAATAGATAATGAAAATAGAGATATGCACAGAGTATTATGGGGCCAGAGAACAGATACCCACCAGTCCGAAAAAGGAGGTTGATGGTGAGGGTGCTTCCCAGAGGAGATGATTAATGCTTGATTTGAGGAACCAAGAAAGTGAGGATGTAGTGTAGGGAGTGAGAGGACAATCAGGCAGTAGGAACAGCCTATGTAAATGTGCTAGGGCAGAGAAACTATGACCCCTTATGGAAATTGAAGGTATTGCAGTGTGGCTGTAGTTTTGTTTGGGGGTTGGGGAAATGGTAGGAGATGAACCTAGAAAGACAAAATCACAAAGCCCCTGAACACCAGGCTAAGAAGTTAGAACTCTGTCACTTTTCAATGTGAAACCACTGAAAAGTTTTAAACAGGGAAGTGAGAAGATGAAGTTTGTGTCTTGGAAATAACATTCTAGTGAGGGTAAAGACACGAAAGGCAAGAGGTTAGGTGAGTTTTGCTTTAGTTAAAGAAAAACTAAAGTGAGGCTGGAACCATTGCAGTGATGGTGGGCATGGGGAATATGGATTCAAGTAGAATTCCAGAGAGAAAATTGATTAGACTTGTTTACCAATAGGATGGGTTGGGGGAGAGAGTAAATTGAGGGTGACTCCAAGATTTCTGACTTGGGAAACCGGATGTTTGTTGGTGCAATTTCACTGAGATAAGAAACAAAGACCTGGGAACCAAGTTAGGGTGGTTGGGGGGTGGTGATGGGTTCCATTTTAGATATTTGAATTTGAGGTTCTGATGTCACCTCAAGGTAAAGCTAGGCAAGGGACAGATACATGGATCTGAAGCTTGGGAGAACAGTCTATGGGGAGGGGTGGCTGTAGATTTGACATCTAGCAGCATATATGTAGCAGCTGAAACCATTGAAGGGCATCAAGATGAGCTATTTACGTGTAACATTTGGCCCAGACAGTGCTTTTTAACTGTGACCAACGGTGTTTTTTTAAGAAAAACCTGAATGAGTAGCCACTATTGTAAATCAGTAGATTGTATATAATATTATTTCCAACTTAAAATCTGGCAACACTGGACTTATGTTCCCACAAAGTAAAGGCTATTTGGAGCTAAGTAGCAATTGCTCCCTTTGGAATGAACTTGTGCTCTCCAGTTCACTGCAGTTCTCACCCTGTTCTTAGAGTAAATGCCAAGACTGGGTATGGTGACTACTCACACCTGTAATCCCAGCACTTTGGAAGACCAAGGCAAGAGGATTGCTTGAGACCAGGAGTTCAAGGCTACAGTGAGCTATGATCATGCCACTGCACTCCAGTCAGGGCAACAGAGTGAGATCATGTCTCAAAAAAAAAAAAAAAGTTTAATGCCAAGACTAAGGGCTAGTTACTGTTGATTATTGTGCCTATGATTTTGTTTTCTTCCACTTGTCTATTTTTACTAATTTATATTATCTGTGTGGTATTTGAATTTGCAACCACTAGATGAAGAAGGTAAATTGAGTCCTGATGGAAGACAGAGAAGGTAATACTCAACACTTATTCTGTGCTTGTTAATTTACATTATGGCAAGATAATTTACCAGTTTCTGTCTCCTGCTCCTTGCCAGATGGGATGACTAGTAGGATAAAAAGATAACTTTGCTCAGTTTTCTTCCAGGAATACTGGATTTCTTGTCTCATATGATTGTTTTTTTGGGACGGGGTCTCACTGTCACCCAGGCTGGAATGCGGTGGCATGATCTCAGCTCACTGCACCCTTGATCTTCCAGGCTCAAGGGATCCTCCCATCTCAGCCTCTCGAGTAGCTAGGACTACAGGCACACACACCACCACACCTGGCTAATGTTTGTATTTTTTTGTAGGTAGTGTTTTGCATTGTTGCCCAGGCTGGTCTCGAACTCCTGGGCTTAAGTGATCCACCTGCCTGGGCCTCCCAGTGTTGGGATTACAAGCATGAGCCACCACACCTGTCCTGTCTCATGGGATTGTTGGTGGATTTTGTGTTTCCAAACCAAAAAAAAAAAACCACCTAGCTAAACTAAATTCCCCTTCACACAGAATCTGGATAAAGTTGTATAACAGTGGAGCAATCTCAGCTCACTGCAAACTTCGCCTACCGGGTTCAAGTGATTCTTCTGCTTCAGCCTCCCAAGTATCTGGGATTACAGGTGCCTGCCAACATGCTTGGCTAATTTTTGTATATTTATTAGAGATAGCATTTCACCATGTTGTCCAAGCTGGTCTTGAACTCCTGACCTCAGGTGATCTGCCCACCTCAGCCTCCCAAAGTGCTGGGATTACAGGCGTGAGGACACCACGCCTGGCCATGACTTCTGATAGGGAGTGCAGATTTAATGGCTTTGGGACTAAGCATCTAGCACTTTGTCTTGGGAACTACAGAGATCTAGTGTGCATACTTGGCAGAGATGCTATGAATCTGCCTGCCTTTGAATGGACCAGCATATGGATTTAGACAATGGTCATCCCAGGAACGACCATGACAGACTGAAGACCAGAAAGCTCTTTTTTTTTTTTTTTCCTTCCCTCCCTCCCTCCCTCCTTCCTTCTCTCTCTTTCTTTTCTTTTCTTTTCTTCTTTTTTTTTTTTTTTTAAGATGCAGTCTTTCTGTGTTGCCCAGGCTGGTCTCCAACTCCTGGGCTCAAGTGATCCTCCCGCCTCAGCCTCCCAAAGTTCAGGGATTACAGGCCTGAGCCACTACACCTGGCCCAGAGGCTGTTTTCTAAGTGTTTTTTTTTTTTTTTGTCATTGTACAACATGCTAAAGAGGGAAATGGGGCCCAATAAGTGGTTGATATTGGTTGTCTTTCCACCCTAGTAAATGGGGTTGTGAGCCAGATCTAACTTAATTTAGAAAAAATAAATAATGCATTTTTTTTTGCTTCTCCGTGATGTGGAACACATTTATACTCTAACATTTATTATCTGATTTAACCTTTTTTTCTTTTCTTTTTTTTTTTGGCTTAAACAACAAGCATTTATTTCTCATAATTCTGGAGGCTGGGAAGTCCAAGATCAAGGCCCCCTCAACTTCTTTTCCCCTCCACCCCCAGCAGCCAGCAGGTCTCAGAGGAACCAGAAGACGTCAGATGGTAACTTCTCATCATCAAAAACCATCGCATCCGTTCTACTTCTGTCCTGCTACTGTGGCTGGTGCCCCTCTGGAGACCTCCCTTGACTCTCCCAAGCCGCAATGAGTGCGCTTATCACTGCTTCCCCAACCCCCACACACAGCGCTTTCCACAGTAGGTTGTAACTTGTGGCTTAAATACGTCTTTTCAGACGGAAGGAACCTGGTACCCAGTTCACTGCCCCAACGTCAGTAACTTGCGCTTAGTTTCTGGTTAGGACTCAGCACCCTCTGGGTGAATGAACAAACTATGAGCGTGGTTTCTGGGAGAGGCCCCGCCCAGTCTGCCCAGGCACGGAGCCTATCTTGGGACAGGGCCGCCAGTGGGCGCTCTCAGGCTTCCTAACAGCGGCCTCCCCTGGTATCTCCTCAGGAGGCTGAAGGTGCCTTCGCTTCCTTGATATGAGAGCTGGGCATTTAAGCTCACAACTGAGATTCGGGCGGAGCGCCCAAGAGGCCTTTCCGCTGCAGGACCCGCCCCCACCTCCCAGGCCCTCGGGCTTCTGGTACCCGCGCCGGATCTCCAGCGTCCTGGTCGAGCATCGACGCGCAGCCACAGCCTCCATCGGAACTCGCGGTTTCTTCCTCTCCACCCCCCCGCCCCCCACCCCCTCTGCCTTTCCCTTCTGCTACTCCTCTCTCCTGTTCCGCCCTCTCCGTAGGGATGCAGTGTTAAGGGCCCGGCCAACAACCCAGCTCCAGTTGCCACCTGGGCTTGGACCGGTCTCATAGAGTGTCTGAGAGGCCCAGGGTCCTGGCGGTGGCAGGACTGGTCAGGACAGTGAGATCACACGGAGCCGTCCCTCAGTGAGGGGTCAGTTTCTTAAACTCTGCTTGTGGGGCCGACGTCCACTGGAGGGATAATGCCCACGGTCCTGGGGGAATTGTTTCCCAGGGGATGAGGGAGTTGTGAGGCCGCAGTGCCCCTGGTGGTCCGGTGGGAATGGGGAGTAGGAGCCCCAAAAAGGCCCATGGGGGCAGAGTGTCAGCGGCCAGAGGTGAAATGGAGTCCCAAGGGGCAGAAGCTGAACCTGCCCTGCCGGCCCAGGATGGCATCTCGGAGGCCGAGCCATGGTGAGGCCTCTGGCAGACAGGAGAGACTTCAGGCTTCTAGAAGGGAGGAGCCTCTACAGCAGCTGCCTTCACATCTAGGTATTGGCACATGACTGCGTTTTGTGAGGGGCTCCTGTGTGTCAGGTCCTGTGTTTGATAGGAGCTCTAGCTATGTCCCGCTAGAGGTGGTAGGAAATGTTGTTTCTTTTAAAATTTTCTCCATTATGATAACATTATATAGTGAATTTGGAAGATGTGAGAAGGTAGAAGGAAGAATTTCATCAATCTCAAGTTTCTGTATTTGTCGTTTGTCGTTTCTATAGCAATTTGATGTATTTATTTCCAGACTTTGTTACTCTCTTTTTTTTTTTTTTAAAGATGGAGTCTCCCTCTATTGCCCAGGATGGAGAACAATGGCGCAGTCTCGACTCACTGCAACCTCCGCCTCCCGGGTTCAAGTGATTCTCCTGCTGCAGCCTCCCTAATAGCTGGGCACGCCACCATGCCCAGCTAGTTTTTTTGTATTTTTAGTAGAGATGGGGTTTCACCATATTGGCCAGGCTGGTCTCAAACTCCTGACCTTATGATCTGCCAGCCTCAGCCTCCCAAAGTGTTGGAATTACAGACGTGAGCCTCTGCGCCCGGACTTTGTTACTCTTATTTTTATATTGTTTAAATCCTATGTAGTGTTTATTTTATTTTATTTTATTTTATTTTTGAGACAGAGTCTTGCTCTATCGCCCAGGCTGGAGTGCAGTGACTCGATCTTGACTCACTGCAACCTCCATCTCCAGGGTTCAAGCAATTCTCCTGCATCAGCCTCCCAAGTAGCTGGGATTACAGGCGTCCCCAACCACGCCTGGCTACATTTTTTTTTTTTTGAGATGGAGTCTTGCTCTGTTACCCAGGCTGGAGTGCAGTAGCACGATCTTGGCTCACTGCAACCTCTGCCTCCCTGGTTCAAGCGATTCTCCTGCCTCAGCCTCCTGAGTAGCTGGGATTACAGGTGCACATCACCACGCCAGGCTAATTTTTGTAGTTTTAGTAGAGACGTGGTTTCATCATGTTGGCCAGTCTGGTCTTGAACTCCTGACCTCGTGATCTGCCCGCCTTGGCCTCCCAAAGTGCTGGGATTACAGGCATGAGCCACCGCGCCCAGCAATGCCTGGCTAATTTTTGTATTTTTAGTAGAGACGAGGTTTCACCATCTTGGCCAGGCTGGTCTCAAACTCCTGACCTCGTGATCCACCTGCCTTGGCCTCCCAAAGTGTTGGGATTACAGGCGTGAGCCACTGCGCCCAGCCCGTAGTGTTTTTTAAAGGTAGGAAAGCAGTTAACATTTTATTATAAACCTTTTCTACACTCTGTAAACTTCCTAAACTTTTTTTTTTTTTTTTTTTTTTTTTTTGAGACAAAGTCTTGCTCTGTTGCCCAGGCTGGAGTGCAATGGTGCAATCTTGGCTCACTGCAACCTTCGCCTCCCAGGTTCAAGCAATTCTCCTGCCTCAGGCTCCTGAGTAGCTGGGATTACAGGCATGCACCACCAAACCTGGCTAATTTTTGTTTGTTTGTTTTTTTAGACAGAGTTTTGCTCTTGTCGCCCAGGCTGGAGTGCAGTGGGACGATCTCAGCTCACTGCAACCTCTGCCTCCTGGGTTCAAGCAACTTTCCTGCCTCTGCCTCCCAAGTAGCTGGAATTACAGGTGTCCACCACCATACCCAGCTAATTTTTGTGTTTTTAGTAGAGACAGGGTTTTGCCATATGTGCAGGCTGGTCTCAAACTCCTGATCTCAGGTGATCCACCTGCTTCGGCCTTCCAAGGTGCTAGGATTACAGGCTTGAGCCACCATACCTGGCCTAATTTTTATATTTTTAGTAGAGATGGGGTTTTCCATGTTGGCCAGGCTGGTCTCAAACTCCTGGGCTCAAGCTATCAGCACGCCTCGGCCTCCCAAAGTGCTGGGATTACAGGTGTGAGCCACTGGTGCCTGGCCTAAACATCATTTTTAATGACTACAATATTTTTCCAAAGGGATATACTGTAATAATTAACCATTCTATTTTATTTTATTTTTTTTTACTTTTAGATGGTTTCCAACTTTTGATACTGTAAGACTTGCTTAATATCTATACATAATTTATATTTTGCTTATGAGCATTTTTTAAAAACTTATAAAATTTGTCATGAACTTCAGATTATTTCCTAATCTTGAATTCCACACTTGGATCACTGTGCTTCCGTCTCTCCTTAGGTGAATTAGCCACTTTTGTAGTTAATTATTTCAGCATTGACTTCTCATATGAGCTTCAATCTCATAAATCCAGTTGCTTAATAAACATCTCCAAGCTTGATTCCCCATAAGTACTCAGACCTAACATCTTCATTATTTAGGGCATTATCATCTGTCCCAACCTGCTCTTCCTGTTGTATTCCCCAGATCAATTAATATCACCTAGTCACCCAAGCAAGAAACACAGGAACCATTCTATGCTGCTTCCCCTTCATCCTTCCCAAAAGTAGTCACCAGATTTTGCTAATTTTAGCTGCAGTTTCTCAAATCTGCCTCTCCTCCCACCCTTACAGTCACTCTGGTAGTTCAGACCCTCATCATTTCTCCTGTAACCTGTGCAGCAGTTGATCTGTAGCTAATCCTAGCTGATCTCTGTTCCTCCAGCTTTGCCCATCACTACTAGCAAATCCTTTTCCCTCACTACTAACAAAGCAGTCTACCAAAAACAAAACTGACCATGTTATTCCTCTCCTTAAAATCCTTCAGTGAGGCCATACTTCCTACGTATGTTATACAAAACCATCTACCTCCTGATATCCTACTTCTTCAGCTTCTCTTGCTCTTTCCTGCTCTGCATTTATTACTCTAGTAACAGAGGATGCTTGAAGTTTTCCCTGAGTCCCCCATGCTGTTCAGTGTGTCCATGTCTTTGCTTATGATTTTGATTTCTTGGTATGGAATGCCCCACCACTTTTTTCCACCTAATTCTTTTTTTTTTTTTTTTTTTTAATATCCTGATCGCATTATATCTTGACTAATTCTTTTTTTTTTTTTTTTTTTTTTTGAGACGGAGTCTCGCTCTGTCACCCAGGCTGGAGGGCAGTGGCCGGATCTTGGCTCACTGCAAGCTCTGCCTCCTGGGTTTACGCCATTCTCCTGCCTCAGCCTCCTGAGTAGCTGGGACTACAGGCGCCCACCACCTCGCCTGGCTAGTTTTTTGTATTTTTTAGTAGAGACGGGGTTTCACTGTGTTAGTCAGGATGGTCTCGATCTCCTGACCTCGTGATCTGCCCGTCTCGGCCTCCCAAAGTGCTGGGATTACAGGTGTGAGCCACGGCGCCCGGCCTATCTTGACTAATTCTTAATTGTCCTTCTAGCTTAACTCAAGCATCATATCCTCAGGGAACTTACCCTGAAGGTCCAGGTTGACCTAAATGTCCCTTCTTTCTGCTTTACATTCTGCTTATCTCTGCCTTTCAGTTAAAACACTTTAAACATATTTACTTCGTATACTATTTTTTATCATTTTAATATCTGCAGTCTGCGTATGTCTTACTTTTCACTTTGTAGTCTCTCTTGACTACTCGTGGTTGTCTGTTTCCTTGTATGTTTGATATTTTATTAGGAATTGATGTTTGGTTAAACTTTAATTTTGGGAATCCTGAGAGGTCTGGGTTGAGATGATTTGTCTTGGTTTCTTCTGTGCGCTAGGGAACACTATCTTTTATTTATTTATTTTTATTTTTATTTTTATTTTTTGAAACAGAGTCTTGCTCTGCCACCCAGGTTACAGTGCGGTGGCGCTATCTCGGCTCACTGCAGCCTCTGCCTCCTGAGTTCAAGCAGTTCTCCTGCCTCAGCCTCCTGAGTTGCTGGGATTACAGGCATCTGCCACCACATCCAGCTAATTTTTGTATTTTTAGTAAAGACGGGATTTCACTCTGTCGTCCAGGCTGGTCTCGAATTCCTGACCTCAAGTGATCTTCCTACCTCGGCCTCCCAAAGTATAGAGATTACCATGCCCAGCTGGGAGCACTATCAACCTAGGACTATATTTCTACTTATTTCTTGAATTGGGGTTTATCAGACTCTGAGTATGGTGTACATTGAAATACTGGAACTGCGTGAGACTAGGGCTATGATTATAAATGGTTAGGGAAAATGATTAATGTTATTAGTCCTTTCCACCCAGTTTTGCCATTTTTGTCTATTTCTCAAATGTGTCTCTCCTCCCCACTCTTACTATTACCAGAGACAGACTGGTTTTCTTGTTGGTTCGTTGCCAGTATACAAATTTTTCTCTTCACCTCATCAACAGATGATAAAGCCCATTTGGGTGCCTGGCTTTCTGTACAGTTCTTAGATTCAGCTCCTCTACTTTATTAAGTCTAAATGCTATTCCTCAGTGATGCTGATACCCAGCAAAGTTTTAGTTTCTATGTTGGGCATGTTTTTAGGGCAGCCCTGTAAGGATGTGCTCCATGGTACAATGACTTCATGAGTGCAAATCTTAAGTGGATCCTAAGATAGGATCTTGGATCCTGAAGATAGTTCAGAATATTTGCAGGAAAGCAGAGTCCCTCAACACCCATTCCTCAGTCACCTTCCCTTCTGAGGTGTCTGTGGGTCAAATGTTTCCTTTGTAGTTGAGCTAATCTGGAGAGCAATGCTAAAATGTTAGAGTTTAAGTAAGCTCTGTACCCAGGGGATAAAATCTTACTGGACAGAGCATACATGTATCTGTTGGAGTGAGATTCTTTGCTCTTTTCAGTAAAGGACTACTGACTGAAAATCAATTGAAGATCACATACTGGAAAACTTTGAGGTTTTTTTTCTTTTTTCTTCCTCAAATCATGGGAGAGATTTTCAAAGAAGAAAAAATATAAAATATTTCAATGCACTTTAAAAATAAATTTCAGGTTTGTCTGCACCATCTATCAGGTTAAAAAAATGAATTTTGAGGAAAGAGCACAGATGTTTATTAATTCAATGTAGAAGTTATATTACCAGCTGGGCTGGGTGCAGTGGCTCACGTCTGTAATCCCAGCACTTTGGGAGGTCGAGGCAGATGGATCACAAGGTCATGAGTTCAAGACCAGCCTGGCTAGGATGGTGAAACCCCATCTCTACTAAAAATACAAAAATTAGCCAGGTGCAGTGGCGGCATCTGTAATCCCAGCTACTCTGGAGGCTGAGGCAGAAGAATCGCTTGAACCTGGGAAGTGAAGGTTGCAGTGAGCCAAGACCACACCATTGCACTCCAGCCTGAGTGAGAGAGTGAGACTCCATCTCAAAAAAAAAAAAAAAAAAAAGAAAGAAATTATATTACTGGCTGGGAGCAGTGGCTTACACTTATAATCCCAGCACTCTGAGAGGCTCAGGCAGAGGATTGCTTGAGGCCAGGAGTTTGTTACCAGCCTGGGCAACATAGTGAGGCCCTGTCTCTACAAAAAAAAAAAAAATTAAAAGATTATCCAGGTGTGGTAGTGTGTGCCTGTAGTTCAGCTACTCAGGAGGCTGAGGTGGGAGGTGACATAGCAAGATCCTGTCAAAGAAAGAAAGAGAGAGAGAGAAAAGGAATGAAAGAAGGAAGGAAGGAAGGAAGGAAGATATTAATTTATTTATAATGAATGTCTGCCTTAGTTTATTTAGTGTTGCTATAAGGAATACCTGAGGCTGGGTATTTATAAGGAAAAGAGGTTTACTTGGCTCATGGTTCTGCAGCATCTGCTTCTGGTGAAAACCTCAGGCTGCTTCCACTGTGGTGGAAGGTGAAGTGGAGTTGGCATGTGCAGAGATCACATGGTGAGAGAGGAAGAGAACGGGGGAAGTGAGGTGCCAAGCTCTTTTTAATAACCAGCTTTCACTGAACTAATAGAGTAAGTTCTCTTACTTCAAGGGTGGCACCAAGCCATTGGTAAGGGATCTGCCTCCATGATCCAAACAGCTCCCATTAAGCCCCACCTCCAACACTGGGGATCAAATTTCAACATGAGATTTGGGTAAAGGATGTTCCAGTAAAGGACTACTGACTAAAAATCAATTGAGGATCACAAGCAGCGACAGATTTGGATGTTTGGGACAAACAAGCATGCTGCCCCTGGCCTTCCAAATCTCATGTCCTTCCATACAAAATACAATCATTCCATCCCAATAGTCTCCAAAAGTCTTAACTTGTTCTAGCATCAACTTATAAGTCCAAAGTCTCACCTGAGACTTAAGGCAAGTTTCTCAAAGCTATGAGCCTTTAAAATAAAAATCAAGTTATTTACATACAAGATATAATGGTTGTACAGTCACTGGGTAAACGTTCCCATTCCAAAAGGGAGAAATTGGCCCAAGAAAGGGGTAACAGGCCCAGGCATAGTGGGTCACACCTGTAATCCCAACACTTTGGAAGGTTGAGGTGGGAGGATCGCTTGATGCCAGGAGTTGGAGACAGGCCTGGACAACATAATGAGACAGGTCTCTACAAACATTTTAAAAATTAACTGGGTGTGGTGGCGTGTGCCTGTAGTCTCAGCTACTTGGGAGGATGAGGTGGGAGGATTGCTTGAGCTCAGGAGTTTGATGATGTAGTAAGCTATAATGGTGCCACTGGACTCCAGCCTGGGAGACAGAATGAACTATGATCGTGCTACTGCACCAATATATATAGGGGTGTGTGTGTAATGGACCTTATGCAAATCCAAAACCCAGCAGAGCAGACATTAAATCTTAAAGTTCCAAAACAATCTCCTTTGACTTCATGATCTGCATCCTAGGCACACTGGTGTGAGGGATGGACCTCAAAGGCCTCAGACAGCCCCACCCCCATGGTTTTGCTCAGTCCATGTGGCTGCTCTCATGGGTTAGCTTGAATGCCTGCAGCTTTTCCAGGCTGAGGTTGCACACTGCCAGTGGCTGTATAATTCCGGGGTCTGGAGCACAATGGCCCTGCTTCCACAGCTCCACTGGGCATTGCCCTAATACCGGTCTCTATGGGGGCTGCAATCTCACATTCCTGATTGTCATTACCTTAGTAGAGGCTCTTTGTGGTAGCTCTGCCCCTTCAGCAGGCTTCTGCCTGGACACCTAGGCTTTCTGATGCATCCTCTGAAATCTAGGTGGAAGCCACCACGACTTCTCCACCACTCTTGCATTCTGGGTGCCTGCAGACTTAACCATGTGATAGCTGATAAGACTTATGGCTTGTGCACTCCAGAGCAGCATCCTGAGCAGTACCTGAGGTTCTTTGAGCTGTGAGTGGAGCCAGAGTGGCTGGGATGTGGGAGCAGCATCCCTAGGCAGTACAGGGCACAGAGCCCTGAGCCTGTCATCCAAAAAGCATTCTGTCCTCCTGAACCTCTCAGCTTGTGATGGGAGACGCTGCCTATTTTCTGAAGTGCCTTTGGGGACTTTTCCCCATTGCCTTAACTATCAGCATAATTAACTTTTAGTCATGCTCTCTTGCAAGTCATTTCTCTTGCAAATGGTTGCTCCACAGCACCCTTGGATTCCTCTCCTGAAAATGCTTTTTCCTTTTGTATTACATGGCCAGACTACAAATATTTCAAATTTTTATACTCTGCGTCCCTTTTAATTATAAATTCCACCTTTACATCTGTGATCTCAGACCTCAAAATCACAAATCCAAGGGGAAAGTCAAGCTGGGAACTATGTCAGGAAAACCTGCCTCTCATTTTATTTGTAAAGAAGATAGCTACAAAGATTTAAAAATAAAATAAAATAAATAAATAAATAAATAAATAAAGCTACATACCTCCCTCACAATGTGCCCACAGCAATTTCTTGTGGGCCTCAAGATCTTTAAAACAGTTTTGTTGAATTTCACCCTGGCAATGTAAACTGATAGCTTATTTTCACAGGTGTGACACAGGAAGTCATTCCTCTGAGACAAATGCATATCTGATTGCTTCCTTTGTCCTACTGTTTATATAAAAATGCAGATTCACTGAGCCAGACTAAATTGTGTATTCAGTGAAAGGCTGATCAAGGACTCAAAATAATGAAATCTTTTGTTTCTTATCTACCTACGACCTGGAAGCCCCCACTCCCCCAACTTCGAGTTGTCCTGGCTTTCCAGACTGAACCCATGTACATCTTATACATTTGATTGATGCCTCATGTCTCCCTAAAATGTATAAAATCAAGCTGTACCCCAACTGCCTTGGGTACCTGTCTTCAAGGCTTCCTGAGGCTGTGTTATGGGTGTGTCCTTAACTTTGGCAAAATAAACTAGAAAAATTGATTGAGACCTGACTCAGATATTTTGGGAACCACGAAGGGATTCTGAGTGGAGGTTCTCCTGATCTTTGATGAATCTCCTTTTGGTGCTTGGTACTAGCTTGAGCTATTCTTATGACTCAAACCAACAGAACAATTTGCTGATGCCTGGGAGCTCCCTTCCTCCAGAGAATCCCTGGTCTCTCCAAATTTGGTTGAGATACAATGTTTGTTTTGCTGTACAACTTTTCTGGAGTTTTACTTGCTTCCAACAAGGAGGGCAAGTTTTCCTGCTTCCATGCTGATGGCAGCAGGTAACTTCTTTCTAGAGTTTCAGCTCTCTTCTAAGAGGGAGGGTGAGTTTGAGCTTTTTCTCGTTTCTAGGATGGTAGAGAGCAGTCTTCAGTTTGAGCCCCATTCCTTGGTAAGTAGCTGAATTGAGTTTTTGTCTTGGCTAAAGTTAGGATTAACAACCAGCTAGTCTTAATTTCCCCTTATTATTAGAGTGCTCAGTAATTGTATAAATTGTGCAATCATTTGTTTGTTTTGCTTAACTGTTTTTTGTTTTGATTTTTTTTGTTTCTGTTTTTGTTGTTGTTTGGTCTCTTTTTGCGGAGTCCTAATTAGGGAAAAGGAGTCAAGCTGGCAAGATCAGAGGAAAGCAAAGAGATAAAGCAGATAAGCTGTAATAGGTCTGCCTTTCTTTGTGGCCCAGGACATAGAGCCCTCCTTTGCAGATAATGTACAACTCACAGTCTTCCTGCTTATCATCAAATGGTTCCATTTATCATCAAACACCTTGGCTGACAGAAAAATTGCAAATTAGCTCCTCTGCAACCTTGTCATTATCAGTACTGCATGTAGCACTCTGCAGCCCAAGAATCAGCTTATAAAATCTCCAGCAATCCTTTATTTCCTTGCAGTCAGCTCCTCTCTTGCTGATTCTGTTACTGGAAAGGGGTCCCAATCCAAACCCCAAGAGAGGGTTATTGGATCTCACGCAAGAAAGAATTCAGGGCGAGTCCATAAAGTGAAAGTAAGTTTATTAGCAAAGTAGAGGAAGAAAGAATGGCTACTCCACAGGCAGAGCAAGCCCTGAGGGCTGCTGGTTGCCCATTTTTATGGCTATTTCTTGATTATATGCTAAACAAGGGGTGGATTTTTCATGCCTCCCCCTTTTAGACCATATAGGGTAACTTCTTGATGTCACTATGTCATTTTTAAACTGCCATGGCCCTGGTGGTAGTATAGCAGTGAGGATGACCAAAGGTCACTCTCGTGGCCATCTTGGTTTTAGTGGGTTTTTGCCAGCTTCGGCTTCTTTACACAACCTGTTTTATCAGCAAGGTCTTTATGACCTGTATCTTGTGCTGACCTCCTATCTCATCCTGTGACTAATGCCTTAGTCATCTGGGAATGCAGCCCAGTAGGTCTCAGCCTCATTTTACCCAGCCCCTACTCAAGATGGAGTTGCTCTGATTCACACGCCTCTGATAATTCTGCCCATTGCTTTTTTGAAATGTATTTTAATACTTTCTCTAATAAATATGCCTTTCTTTACCTACAACTGTCTTGGTAAATTTTTTGTTTTGTTTTGTTTTTCGAGACAGAGTCTCACTCCGTCACCTAGGCTGGAGTGCAGTGGCGTGATCCTGACTCACTGCAACCTCTGCCTCCTGGGTTCAAGTGATTCTCTTGCCTCAGCCTCCTGAGTAGCTAGAATTACAGGCATGTGCCACCATGCCCAACTAATTTTTGTATGTTTAGTAGAGACAGGGTTTCACCATGTTGGCCATGCTGGTCTCAAACTCCTCAAGTGATCCACTGGCCTCAGCCTCCCAAAGTGCTGGGATTACAGGCATGAGCCACCACGCCCAGTCAATTTTTTTTTTAAAGGAGCTCAATGTTTAAAAGTCAGCTTAATTAAAAGCTAGTATTCCAGGTGTGTGTGTGTGTGTGTGTGTGTGTGTGTATTTAAAAGGCCTTTGTGGTTTTCTTTTCTCTCCTAGGACCTTGTTTTTTTTTTCTTTCTTTCTTTTTTTTTTTTTATTTGAGAAAAGGGTTTTTTTTTCCTTCTTCTTAGTCAACTGAATTCTGTTTTCTTCATTTACTTCTGCTGTCTGTCCTTTCTCTTGCCACCCTCTGCTGCATGAGGAAACTAAAATAGTTTCTAACAGCCTGGGATTCCTTAAAGAAAACAGAGAAGGTGTCAGACTCCCTTTTGGGAAGAAGTTTCTGTTTTTCCTTATGGAACCCCAAGAGTGTAAACAGACAAGTTCATCTCAGATCTTTTTTTTTTTTTTTTTTTTTTTTTGAGGCAGAGTCTTGCTCTGTCGCCCAGGCTGGAATGCAGTGGCGCGATCTCGGCTCACTGCAAGCTCCGATTCCTGGGTTCACGCCGTTCTCCTGCCTTAGCCTCCTGAGTAGCTGGGACTACAGGTGCCCGCCACCACTTTTTTTGTATTTTTAGTAGAGATGGAGTTTCACCGTGTTAGCCAGGATGGCCTTGATCTCCTGACCTCATGATCCGCCCACCTCAGCCTCCCAAAGTGCTGGGATTACAGGCGTGAGCTACCACGCCCGGCCTCATCTCAGATCTTAAACTGCTTGCTTTTGTATTGTGTTACCTAATTTTTTTTTGACTAAAATAGTTGTTACAACAGAGGTTATGTTATGCCCAGACCGTTTATTCCCCGAAGAAGACCACCAGAGTCCAGAGTCAAAGCTAAGCAGCAAGGATCTTTATTACAGGTTCGAACCCGGAACTCCCACTCACTCTCGGCATGAGAGGGTCCAGAGAGAGAGAGAGTTCCCTCCCAGAGTTTTACACAGTATTATATAGTCTAAGAAAAGTGGTCATTGAATCACTATACAGATCAGATGTATGATTGGCTGGTATGTAAACAAGGCGATTTGGCTAGTTATGATTGGTTCCCGCCATTTTGGGTATTTCAGTTCAACATTTGAGATGGAAGAGCAGTTTCTACACAAAGGCAGTTAATCATATTGCGTCAGGTTGCACAACCAGTTTATGGCAGCAGGGGTTTATCTTACTTAAACATGTCTTGTGACTTAACCCCCAGGAAAAAAAACAGGTACTTACAGAACTTTCGAAACCTCTGGTACGTGCAGAGATAAGAAAGCAGAAGCAGAACAAAGGGTGTAACCATAGGGAGCAAGGGGGTAGGTAAGTCTTTGTGTTTTTGTGTCCTTTCATTTCCCCCTCTCATAAGTAACTGGATGTCCAATCTTGGATTTTCAGAGTTTTATAACGTAGTCTCACCTTCTGGGTGCAGGAGAGGCTGGTGATGGCTACGGAGGACCATTAGTTGGATGGTAAATTGGAGTATTGCACCCGGACGGGGGGGCAGTCTGCACTAGCTAGCAGTTTACCCGCCTGGGGAGTTTCCCCAGGGTGAGTTTTGTTCTCATAGAGCCAGAACCTCCAGACATAGGGATTAGACGGCACAGTAGTGAGGAGAGTCAGGTGCATAAGGCATAAAAGCATAGGTAAGCTAGACATGGTTACGGCTATGGGGATGAAGGCGCAGGGTTAGCTTTAAGGGATTGTTCTTAGCTTTGTCTACAGTCCATGTAACCGGTGCTCCAGATGGCCTGAGAAGGTTGGATGTTGGGTCTACTGGTTTGACGTGTGTGTAGTGGATCCACGAAGCGATGCCTTCTACCTTGAGAGTGGTGGGAGTAGTCAGGAGTACTTGCAGTGGTCCTTTCCACCTGGGTTGAAGAGTTTCTTGCTGGTGGCGCTTGACTAGGACCCAGTCTCCCGGCTGGTACAGATGGGGCGTCGGCGGAGGTCCTGCTTCGTACAGTTCTCGTAGTCTGGGCCAAATTTCCTGGTGAATTTTCTGTAAGGCTTGTAAGGAGAACAAGAGCTCAGAGACATTTTCAGTTTCAGGTTTGAGTAAGTCATCTTTTAGACTGGGGACCAGGGGTGGGGGTCTGCCATACATGATTTCATATGGTGTGAGGCCCAGTCTGTAAGGGGTATTTCAGGCCCAAAACAGAGCGTAGGGGAGAAGTACTACCCAATTAGTGCCAGTCTCCATGGTCAATTTAGTTAAGGTCTCCTTTAGAGTCCGATTCATCCTTTTTACCTGTCCTCAGCTTTGGGACCTATAAGTACAATGTAATTTCCAATTTGCCCCAAGAATGGAAGCCAAATCCTGACTTACCTTAGCAATGAAGGCTGGTCCATTGTCTGACCCTATCTGGACGGGAAAGCCATACCTGGGGAGGATTTCTTCCAAAATTTTCTTTGCTACAACCTGAGCAGTTTCTCTCTTAGTTGGGAACGCTTCTGTCCATCCTGAAAAAGTATCTACAAAGACAAGTAAGTACTGATACCCATATTTTCCAGGCTTTATTTCAGTAAAGTCTATTTCCCAATAGACGCCAGGCCTAGTTCCTCTACACCTAATTCCTGCGGCGGTCTGGGTTTGGGGGCAAGCGTTGTTCAGTTGGCAGGCTTTGCAATTTGTTGTGACATCGCTGGCCAGTTCAGCTATGCGCCTGATTCTGAACTTGGCGTGCCTGATTAAGTCTATCATTTGCCGGGCACCCAGGTGGGTTGTCCGGTGGATATGTTCCAACACCTGCCGTCCTAATTTTTTTGGTAGGATGGTTTGGTCATTTACATCAGTCCACCACCCATTTTGAACTTGTTTTAGGGGAAGCGTGTCCATCCATTCGCAATCCTGTTTGGTATAGTCGGGAAAACATGGCAAATTTCGCGGGCCAGGATCAGGGAGCTGGAGCGCGAGGAGCTGACTGGGAGCTTTTGCTCTGCTCCTTGCAGTTTGGTCGGCTAAGAAATTGCCTGGAGCAATTGGCGTAGTTGGTTTCTGATGCCCAGGGCAATGTACGATAGCCAATTTCTTTGGTTTCCACAAAGCAGTTAATAGAGCTAGGATCTCCTGCTTGTATTTTATTTCTTTGCCTTTAGCTGTTAATAGTCCCCTCTCTCTGTAGATGGCCCCATGTATGTGCGCAGTAGCGAAAGCATAGCGGCTATCCGTGTATACTGTTAGTTTTTTCTCTGCCCCTAGGGTGAGGGCCTGTGTGAGTGTTATCAGTTCGGCTCTTTGGGCCGATGTCCCTGGAGGCAAGGGTTCCGCCCAGATTACCTCAGTCTCTGACGTTACAGCCGCTCCTGCATACCGCTGGCCTTGGTGGACGTAGCTGCTGCCATCAGTGAACCAGATGAGTTCTGTGTCAGGGAGTGGACGATCTTGCAGGTCCTCTCACACCCCATGCACCTGAGCCAGTATCTCAGTGCACTCATGGGACGGGGCGTCCAAGTCTGGATTTGGCAGCAGTGAAGCAGGGTTTAAAGAGGTTGAGGGCAGAAAAGTTATTCTGAGGGGGTTTAACAGCAGTCCTTGATAGTGGGTGAGCCGGGCGTTACTCATCCATTGGTCCGGCGGCTGCTGGAGGACGCCTTTAATGGCATGTGGGGTTATAACGCACAACTCTTGCCCCATGATAAGTTTATTAGCGTCTCGGACCATTAGGGCGGTCGCCGCAATTATCCGGAGGCAGGGTGGCCAGCCAGCAGCCACTGAATCTAATTTTTTGACAAATAGGCAACTGGCCTCTGCCAGGGGCCTAGGTACGTGTTAACACGGCTTTTGCAACACCCTTACTTTCATCCACGTATAAGTGGAAGGGCTTGGAGACATCAGGGAGCCCCAGCGCGGGGGCTGATAACAAGGCAGTTTTGATTTGTTGAAAGGCCAGCTCAGCCTCCTCCGTCCAATTGAAGGGCTGCCGTTCCTTTGTTGCCTGGTATAGGGGCTTGGCTAACTCAGCAAATCCGGGTATCCATAACCTACAGAACCCTGCCGACCCCAGGAATTCTCTCACTTGCTGTGTCGACTGGGGTCTAGGGACGCGTAGGACTGTTTCCTTTCGGGCTTTGGTTAGCCAGCGTTGCCCCCCTTTTAATAGGTACCCTAGATAAGTTACCTCCGACTTGCAGATCTGAGCCTTTGTTGCTGAGGCTCGGTAGCCTAGCTCCCCCAGAGTCTTCAAGAGGTCCTCAGTCCCTTGAACACAAGTTTCCGGGGACCTGGCCACTATTAAGAGATCATCAACATATTGCAAAAGAGTTATTTCAGGGTGTTGCCACCGGTACTCACCCAGATCTTCATGAAGGGCTTCATCGAACAGGGTTGGCGAGTTCTTGAACCCTTGTGGCAGCCTGGTCCATGTTAGCTGACCGTTGATGCCCCTCTCAGGATCCGTCCATTGAAATGCAAAGAGCTCTTGACTTTTGGGAGCCAGAGGAAGGCTGAAGAAAGCATCTTTTAGATCAAGAACGGTATACCACTGTTTTTCGGGATGTAAGGCACTCAGAAGGGTGTATGGATTGGGCACAGTGGGATGTATGTCTATGACCCTTTTATTAACTTCTCTTAAATCCTGTACTGGCCTGTAGTCCGTACTGTTGGGTTTATGGACAGGTAACAGTGGAGTATTCCAGGATGAGTGGCAAACCCGTAGGACTCCCTGGTCTAGGAGTCTGCGGATATGGGGCGCAATTCCTTCTGTTGCCTCCAGGGGCATAGGATATTGCCGAACCCGAACCGGGTCCGTCCCTGGCTTAACTTCCACAAATATGGCAGGTCGATGTTTAGCTAGCCCCAAGCCCCCAGTTTCTGCCCACGCTTCAGGGAAACGCTGGAGCCAAGAGTCAATTTCCTGATCGGGGGGCTTCTGCTCTTGATGGAGTCTGTACTCATCTTCTAAGGTGACAGTCAGGATAGATATTGGCCTATTTTGGGAATCAGTTATCTTGGGCCCTTCTGGCTCAAAGTGGATTTGGGCCCCCATCTTTGTCAGCAAGTCCCTCCCTAGTAGAGGGCAGGGGCTCTCTGGGATGACTAGGAAGGAATGGGAAACTTTTCCCGTTCCTAAGTCTATAGTCCTCTGGGTTGTCCAGGGGTATTTTTTGATGCCTGTGGCCCCGTGCACCCAGGATGTTTTCTTAGACATTTTTCCAATTGGTTTGGTTAGGACTGAGCGTTCCGCCCCAGTATCGACCAAGAAGCGAACTGGGTCCCCTCCACTTGCAAAGTTACCCTGGGTTCGGGGAGGGGGTCTGAACCCCATCCTCCCTAGTCAGAGTCCTGGGTAATGAGTACGGAGGTAGGGTTAGCTGGTCCCCATTTCTTTGGGCAGTCTTTAATCCAGTGACCACGTTCCTTGCAATAAGCACACTGATCCTTTTCTAATCCTTGCCTAGAGCCTTGCTTTTTCTGCTTCCTGCTTTGGCCATTCCCTGCCTGGGGGAAAGCTGCTACTAAGACTTTAGTCATTTCTTTGGTTGCCTTGAACTGTTTTTCTTCTGGAGTATCCCTATTATTATAAACTCACTGGGCTATCTGAAGGAGGTCCTGAATCTGCTTTCCCTCTAAACCCTCTAATTTCTGGAGTTTTCTTTTAATATCTGGTGCTGCCTGGTTTACAAAGGACATTACTACCGCTGCCTGATTTTCCGGTGCTTCCGGGTCCATAGGGGTAAACTGTCTGAAGGCTTCCATTAACCTCTCTAAATACACAGTGGGGCTTTCTGTCTTACCTTGTAACACAGAATATACTTTAGCCAAATTGGTGGGCTTGCGAGCTGCAGCCCAGAGACCCGCCATTAGAGTCTGGCGATAAATGAGCAGTCGTCCCCTACCTTCTGCCGTGTTGTAGTCCCATCTGGGTCGGGTCAAGGGAAAAGCCACGTTAATGAGGTCAGGATTCGCAGTTGGCTGGCCGTCATCTCCTGGAACCAACTTTCTGGCCTCAACTTGGATTCTTTCCCACTCCTCCATTGTGAACAGGATTCGGAGGAACTGTTGACAGTCATCCCAGGTCGGCTGGTGAGTAAACATGACACTGTCCAACAACGAGGTTAGATCTTTGGGATTATCTGAGAACCGAGCATTTTGGGACTTCCAATTGTATAGATCACTAGTGGAAAAAGGCCAATATGTCAGACGGGAGAGTCCGGTATCATCGAGCAATCCTATTTCTCTGAGAGGCAGGGCTACAGTAGAGTCAGGGAGTCGGGAAGCTTGATTCCGCTGTACGCGGCCTCGCGTTCGGCCGGCCGGCCCCCCCGGGTTACTTTCACTCTCGGCTGCCTCCGCTTCTTGGTTCCCCTCTACAGAAGCGCCACCCTGGGGGACTGGGTCCTGTGGGACTAGGTGCGGATACGGTGGGGGGAGAGTGGGTTCTAATGTTAGGGGATCCTGGCTGTCCGGCAGCACAGGGGCTGGGGGAGCAGAGGGAGTCCTTTGTCTTGTAGGTCGTGTTACTAGGACCTTGCAGGGCTCAGGGATGAATGGAGTTATCCAGGGCGGTGGGTTTTCCACGAGATCTTGCCACACTATAATATAAGGAATTTGATGAGGATGTCCTGACTGCCCTGGCAGGAAAATCTTAGTTTTTACCTTAGTAATAATAGAGAGATAGAAAGTTCCTTCGGAGGGCCACCCGACGCCGAAAGAGGGCCACTCCGAATGGCAGAAAGTAACTAGCTTTCCTTTCTTTAGTTCTACACTTAAGTTATGCCCCCGAGCCTTCACATCTTTGAAATTGGCGACAAGGAGTGAGAGCGGCGTGCTCTGGTTGTTACCCATTTTTTGTTTGGACTGTTCCTACAAAGAGAAGGAGGGACGAAAATGAGTGTGAAGCAGAGGGGAGTATCCGACAGGTCCGGTCCTGGAAGGGGAAGAAAAGGTTTTATATTTCATTTTGGACTTACACTTAACACTTAACAATAACGGACAGACAGTGATAAATGATGAGCCTTCGCGAGCGCGTGTTGGACTTCCGACCTGAGTCAGACGGGGCAACCAAGGATGGAGGCCCCCAGATGGGCACTGGGGGACGTCTCCCACCAGTCCCGAGTGGCTGTCTTTTAGCGCGTCCGCCAAGACCGTGCCACTTACAGAACAGACCAATACAGATTACAGATTACGGATTTCGCGAAATTTCAGGGAGACAGACAGAGACAAAGACAGAGACAGTGACAAAGCCGGCTTACCTACAGATTAAGATCCATTGACTTGGGGGTCTGGTGGGCTTGGGGGAAATCCCGGACGAGCCCCCATTTGTTATGCCCAGACCGTTTATTCCCTGAAGAGGACCACCAGAGTCCAGAGTCAAAGCTAAGCAGCAAGGATCTTTATTACAGGTTCGAACCCGGAACTCCCACTCACTCTCAGCATGAGAGGGTCCAGAGAGAGAGAGAGAGTTCCCTCCCAGAGTTTTACACAGTATTATATAGTCTAAGAAAAGTGGTCATTGAATCACTATACAGATCAGATGTATGATTGGCTGGTATGTAAACAAGGCGATTTGGCTAGTTATGATTGGTTCCCGCCATTTTGGGTATTTCAGTTCAACATTTGAGACGGAAGAGCAGTTTCTACACAAAGGCAGTTAATCATATTGCGTCAGGTTGCACAACCAGTTTATGGCAGCAGGGGTTTATCTTACTTAAACATGTCTTGTGACTTAACCCCCGGGAAAAAAAACAGGTACTTACAGAACTTTCGAAACCTCTGGTACGTGCAGAGATAAGAAAGCAAAAGCAGAACAAAGGGTGTAACCATAGGGAGCAAGGGGGTAGGTAAGTCTTTGTGTTTTTGTGTCCTTTCAGTTACTCTTGGGTGTTTAAATCAAGGAAGAGTGTAGTTTAGACACTTAGATAAATGTCTTTGTTAAAAAAAAAAAAGTGCACAGTAAAAGCATCACATGGTCTAGCCTCATAATAATTGTCAGGCCTCTGAGCCCAAGCTAAGCCATCATACCCCCTGTGACCTGCACGTATACATCCAGATGGCCTGAAGCAATTGAAGATCCACAAAATAAGTGAAAATAGCCTTAACTGATGACATTCTACCATTGTGATTTGTTTCTGCCCCACCCTAACTGATCAATGTACTTTGTAATCTCCCCCACCCTTAAGTAGGTTATTTGTAATCTCCCCCACCCTCAAGAAGGTTCTTTGTAGTTTCCCCACCCTTGAGAATGTACTTTGTGAGATCCACCCACTGCCGGCAAAACATTGCTCCTAACTCCACTGCCTATCCCAAAACCTGTAAGTACTAATGATAATCCCACCACCCTTTGCTGACTCTCTTTTCGGACTCAGCCCGCCTGCACCCAGGTGAAATAGCCTTGTTGCTCACACAAAGCCTGTTTGGTGGTCTCTTCACATGGACACAAGAGACATTTAGTGCCGAAGACCCAGGTCAGAGGGACTCCTTCAGGAGACCAGTCCCCTGTCCTCACCCTCACTCCGTGAAGAGATCCACCTACAACCTTGGGTCCTCAGACCAGCCAGCCTAAGGAACATCTCACCAATTTCAAATTGTGTAAGCGAACTTTTCACTCTCTTCTCCAGCCTCTCTCACTACCCTTCAATCTCCCTATCTTTCCAATTCCAGTTCTTTTTCCTCTCTAGTAGACACAAAGGAGACACATTTTATCCGTGGACCCAAAACTCCGGCGCTGGTCACGGACTCGGGAAGACAGACTTACCTTGGTGTTTAATCATTACGGGGACGCCTGCCTGATTATTCACCCACACTCCATTGGTGTCTGATCACTGTGGGGATGCCTGCCTTGGTCATTCACCCACATTCCCCTGGTGGCAAGTCAATTGCGGGGATGCCTGCTTTGGCTGCTCACCCACATTGCAGCCCAGGGCTGCTCCCCACCCCCCTTCTCCATGTCTCTACCTTTCTCTTTAAACTTACCTCCTTCACTATGGGCAACCTTCCGCCCTCCATTCCCCCTTCTTCTCCCTTAGCCTGTGTTCTCAAGAACTTAAAACCTTTTCAACTCACACCTGACCTAAAACTTAACGCCTTATTTTCTTCTGCAATACCGCTTGGCCCCAGTACAAACTTGACAGTAGTTCCAAGTGGCCAGAGAATGGCACTTTTGATTTGTCTATCCTACAAGATCTAGATAATTTTTGTCGAAAAATGGGCAAATGGTCTGAGGTGCCTGATGTCCAGGCATTCTTTTACACATTGGTCCCTCCCTAGTCTCTGCTCCCAATGAAACTCATCCCAAATCTTTCTTCTTTCTCTCCTGTCTGTTTCTTCAGTCTCCACCCCAAGCTCTGAGTCCTTTGAATCCTCCTTTTCTACAGACCCATCTGACCTTTCCCCTCCTCCCCAGGCTGCTCCTCACCAGGCTGAGCCAGGTCCCAATTCTTCCTCAGCTTCTGCTCCCCCACCCTATAATCCTTTTATCACCCCCTCTCCTCACACCGGGTCCATTTTACAGTTTCGTTCTGCGACTAGCTCTCCCCCACCTGGCCGACAGTTTCCTCTTAGAGAGGTGGCTGGAGCTGAAGGCATAGTTTGGGTACATGTGCCTTTTTCTCTATCAGACCTTTCCCAAATCAGCCAGCGTTTAGGCTCTTTCTCATCAGACCCCAGTAAATATATACAGGAATTCCGATATCTAACTCTGTCCTACAATTTAACCTGGAGTGACTTAAATGTCACCTAACTTCTACCCTCTCCCCAGGTGAATGGGAAAGAGGTTTTTCTCTAGCCCAATCTCACGCTGATAACCACTGGCTTCATACCCAGATCTCCAGGAAGGCATTAGAGCAGTTCCCTGAGAATATCCCCAATGGGACTATCAGGCAGATTCCCCAGGTATAGCTAGGTGAGATTACATGGTTTCCTGCCTAGTTGAAGGGCTTAAAAAGGCAGCTTACAGAGCTGTTAATTATGACAAACTTAAAGAAACTACCCAAGGTAAAGATGAAAACCCAGCCCAGTTCATGACCCAGTTAGCAGCAACCCTTAGATGCTTTACTGCCTTAGACCCAGAGGGGCCAGAAGGCCATCTTATTCTCAATATGCATTTTATTACCCAATCCACTCCTGACATTAGAAAAAGCTCCAAAAAGTAGATTCCGGCCTTCAAACCTAATTAACCTTGCCTTCAACGTGTACAATATTAAAGAGCTGTAACTACTTGCCTCATCTGTGAGAGAAACCCCAGCCATTTCTCCAGCACACAAATACTTCAAAACCCCTATGCCACAGTGGTCAGGCATTCCTTCAGGACTTCCTCCCCCAGGATCTTGCTTCAAGTGCTGGAAATCTGGCCACTGGGGCAAGGAATGCCCACAGCCCAGGATTTCTCCTAAGCTGTATCCCATCTGTGCAGGACCCCACTGGAAACTGGACTATCCAACTGGTCCAAGGCTCTGACTGATGGCTTCCCAGATCTTCTTGGCTTACTGACTGAAGACTGATGCTGCCCGATGGCCTTGGAAGCCTCCTGGACCATCACAGACACTTTGGGTAACTCGTACAGTGGAGGGTAAGTCCGTCCCCTTCTTAATCAATGCAGAAGCTACCCACTCCACATTACCTTCTTTTCAAGGGCCTGTTTCCCTTGCCTCCATAACCATTGTTCATATTGATGGCCAGGCTGCTAAACCTCTTAAATCTCCCCAAATCTGGTGCCAACTTGGACAACATTCTTTAATGCACTGCTTTTTAGTTATCCCCACCTGCCCAGCTCCCTTATTAGGCTGAGATATTTTAACTAAATTATTTGCTTCCCTGACTATTCCGGGGCTACAGCCACGCTGCACTGCTGCCTTTTCCCCCAGTTCAAAGCCTCTTTTGCATCCTTTCCTCGTGTCTCCCCACCTTAATCCACAAGTATAGGACACCTCTACTCCCTCCTTGGTGACGGATGATGCACCCCTTACCATCCCATTAAAACCTAATCACTCTTACCCTGCTCAACGCTGCTATCCCATCCCACAGCACACTTTAAAAGGATTAAAGCCTGTAACCACTTGCCTGTTACAGCATGGCCTTTTAAAGCCTATGAACTCTCCTTACAATTCCCCCATTTTACCTGTCCAAAAACTGGACAAGTCTTACAGGTTAGTTCAGGCTCTGCACCTTATCAACCAAATTGTTTTGCCTATCCACCCCATGATGCCAAACCCATAGACTCTCCTATCCTCAATACCTTCCTCCACAGCCCATTCTGTTCTAGATAAACCTAGCTGACCCTATAAATCCTAAATCCTTTCCCCACTCCCCTTTTCATTCCTTAAAAAACAGCCCTAAAAGCTGCTCCCACACTAGCTCTCCCTAAGTCATCCCAACCTTTTTCATTACACACAACTGAAGTTCAGGGCTATGCGGTCGAAATTCTTACACAAGGACCAGGACTGCACCCTGTGGCCTTTTTATCCAAACAACTTGTCCTTACTGTTTTAGCCTAGCCCTCATGTCTGTGTGCAGTGGCTGCTGCTGCCTTAATACTTTTAGAGGCCCTCAAAATCACAAACTGTGCTTAACTCACTCTCTACAGTTCTCATAACTTCCAAAATCTATTTTCTTCCTCACACCTGATGCATATACTTTCTGCCCCCCTCCACTACCTCTCAGCAAGCCAAACTCATTGCCTTAACTCGAGCCCTCACCCTTGCAAAGGGACTACGTGTCAATATTTATACTGACTCTAAATATGCCTTCCATATCCTGCACCACCATGCTGTTATATGGGCAGAAAGAGGTTTCCTCACTATGCAAGCGTCCTCCATCATTAATGCCTCCTTAATAAAAACTCTTCTCAAGGCCACTTTACTTCCAAAAGAAGCTAGAGTCTCCAAGAGCCATCAAAATGCATCAGATCCCATCGCTCAGGGCAATGCTTATGCTGATGAGGTAGCTAAAAAAGCAGCTAGCGTTCCAACTTCTGTCCCTCATGGCCAGTTTTTCTCCTTCTCATTGGTCACTCCCACCTACTCCCCCACTGAAACTTCCACCTATCAATCTCTTCCAACACAAGGCAAATGGTTCTTAGACCAAGGAAAATATCTCCTTCCAGCCTCACAGGCCCATTCTATTCCGTTGTCATTTCATAGCTTCTTCCATGTAGGTTACAAGCCGCTAGCCTGCCTCTTAGAACTTCTCATTTCTTTTCCATCGTGAAAATCTATCCTCAAGGAAATCACTTCTCAGTGTTCCGTCAGCTATTCTATTCCTCCTCAGGGATTGTTCAGGTCCCCTTCCTTCCCTACACATCAAGCTCAGGGAATTGCCCCTGCCAAGGACTGGCAAATTGACTACTTACATGCCCCAAGTCAGAAAACTAAAATACCTCTTGGTCTAGGTAGACACTTTCACTGGATGTGTAGAGGCCTTTCCCACAGGGTCTGAGAAGGCCACCACAGTCATTTCTTCCCTTCTGTCAGACATAATTCCTTGGTTTGGGCTTCCCACCTCTATATAGTCTGATAATGGACCGGCCTTTACTAGTGAAATCACCCAAGCAGTTTCTCAGGCTCTTGGTATTCAGTGAAACCTTCATACCCCTTACCATCCTTAATCTTCAGGAAAGGTAGAATGGACTAACAGTCTTTTAAAAAAACATCCACCAATCTCAGCCTCCAACTTAAAAAGGAGGACTCTGTCAAGGATAGAGCTCCAATAACTCACCAACCAAGCCAGTAATTATGCTGAACCCCCTTGAGCGCTCTCTAATTGGATATCCTGGGTCCTCCCAATTCTTAGTCATTTAATACCTGTTTTGCTCCTTCTCTTAATCCGGACCTTGTGTCGTCCATTTAGTTTCTCAATTCATACAAAACTGCATCCAGGCCCTCACCAGTCATTCTATATGAGAAATGCTCTTTTTAACAACCCCACAATATCACCCCTTAACACAAAATCTTCCTTTAGCTTAATCTATCCCACTCCAGGTTCCCACGGCACCCCTAATCTCGTTCAGAGCAGCCCTGAGAAACATCGACCATTATCTCTCCATACCACCCCACCAAAATTTTTGCTGCCCCAACACTTCAGCCCTATTTTATGTTATTTTTCTTATTAATATAAGAAGACAGGAATATCAGGCCTCTGAGCCCAAACTAAGCCATCATATCCCCTGTGACCTGCATGTATACATCCAGAGGGCCGGAAGCAGCTGAAGATCCACAAAAGAAATGAAAATAGCCTTAACTGATGACATTCCAATATTGTGATTTGTTTCTGCCCCACCCTAACTGATCAATGTACTTTGTAATCTCCCCCACTCTTAAGAAGGTTCTTTGTAATTCTTCCCACCCTTGAGAATGTACTTTGTGAGATCCACCTCCTGCCGGCAAAACCTTGCTCCTAACTCCACCACCTATCCCCAAACCTATAAGAACTAATGATAATCCCGCCACCCTTTGCTGACTCTCTTTGCGTACTCAGCCCACCTGCACCCAGGTGAAATAAACAACCTTGTTGCTCACACAAAGCCTGTTTGGTGGTCTCTTCATATGGACACATGTGACAAAGACCATGTGTGATCCAGTTGTTCTGGTACACTAGGGTAAGAACCCCTGGGAATGCAGAAAGCCCTCTGTCCTTGTGATAAAGCTGAGGGTCTAATTGGGCTGATTAACACAAGTCGGCCTGTGGACAGCTAAGCTGAAAGAGCACGCTGTAACACATGCCCACTGGGGCTTTGGGAGCTGTAAACACTCAACCCTAGACACTGTCATAGGGTTGGAGCCCATGCTCCCCACAGCCTGCCTGTCTGCATGCTCCCCCTGGGTGTTTGAGCATGGAGGCACTGAAGAAGCAAGCCACAACCACATTGCATACCCTGCAAGGGGGATAAAGGAAAAGTCCTCCCATTTCACTACCACTTGGCTAGCCCTGTGATTATTAAACTCTTTCTTTGCTGCCAAAAAAAAAAAATAAAAATAAAAAAGAGGAAAAAAAAAGAAAGGAATTTGGAAGTCTAAAGTAGGAAAAAAGAGGTCTTATAAATCTGTAAGATCTACTTCTACCTGCATGTCTAATACATCTACATATTTATGTGTCATGTATATGATGTTTCATTACTAAAAATATATAAAAGAGCTTTAATTAATTGAGGAGCACTTAAATCAAATACTTTACTAGAAAAAAATCAAGACTTTAAACCAAGTGCTTTTTCAAGTTCATGTGACTTAAGTAAATTTTTTTTTTTGAGATGGAGTCTCGCTCTGTCCCCCAGGCTGGAGTACAGTGGCGCAATCTTGGCTTACTGCAAGCTCCACCTCCCAGGTTCACGTCATTCTCCTGCCTCAGCCTCCTGAGTAGCTGGGACTACAGGTGCTCACCACCATGCCCGGCTAATTTTTTTTGTATTTTTAGTAGAGACAGGGTTTCACTGTGTTAGCCAGGATGGTCTCGATCTCCTGACCTCGTGATCTGCCTGCCTCGGCCTCCCAAAGTGCTGGGATTACAGGCGTGAGCCACCATGCCCAGCCTCGACTTAAGTAAATCTTTAATAAATAAGCTGTTTTTAAAAATACTGGTGAAGTAGAATTAGAAATGGCTTCAGAATTGTCAACATACATTATTGTTTAGATTTATTTGTCAAGTGGTTTTATATTTATCTCTGCTAGATGTCAACATTTGGCATGAAGATTGTACAGCTATGAACGTAGCCCAAAAGAGAATTGTTTATGTAAAACTTGACATATAAGGCATTTAATATTGTTTAGTTAATGAAAACAGCTAAATTCTGAATTATTGGTAAACAAAACAAAACACCATTTATCTAATCTTAAGTTTCTTACCTAGGAAAATCTGAAATTCACAGATTATAAAAATGGTTAACCATATGAAAAAAAGGTCAACATCACGGATCATTAGAGAAATGCAAATCAAAACCACAATGAGGCCAGGAGCAGTGGCTTATGCCTGTAATCCCAGTACCTTGGGGGCCGATGTGGGCAGATCACTGGAGGTCAGGAATTTGAGACCAGCCTGGCCAACATGGTGAAACCTCATCTCTACCAAAAATACAAAAATTAGCTGGGCATGGTAGCGCGTGCCTGAAATCCCAGCTACTCAGGAGGCTGAGGCAGGAGAATTGCTTGAACCCAGTAGGTGGAGGTTGCTGTGAGTCAAAATCGCGTCACTGCACTCCAGCCTGGACAACAAAGTGAGACTCTGCCTCAAAACAAACAAAACCCCTAGAAAACCCACAGTGAGATACCATCTCATGCCAGTCAGAATGGCGATTGCTAAAAAGTCCAGAAACAACAGATGCTGTCAAGGTTGCAGAGAAAAAGGAACGCTTTTATGCTGTTGGTGGGAGAGTAAATTGTGGAAGACAGTGTGGCAATTCCTCAAAGATCTAGAGGCAGAAATACCATTTGACCCAGAAATCCCATTACTGGGTATATACCCTAAGGAATATAAATCATTCTGTTATAAAGATACGTGCATGTGTATGTTCATTGCAGCACTACTCACAATACCAAAGACATGGAATCAACTCAAATGCCCATAAGTGATAGACTGGATAAAGAAAACATGGTACATACACACCATGGAATACCATGAAGCCGTAAGAAGAAATGAGATCATGTCCTTTGTAGGGACATGGATGGAGCTGGAAGCTGGTGTCCTCAGCAAACTAATGCAGGAACAGAAAACCAAACACTACACATTCTCACTTGTAAGTGGGAGCTGAACAATGGAAACACATGGACACATGAGAGGAACAACATACACTTGGACTTCTCAGTGGGAGGGAGAGCATCAGGAAGAACAGCTAATGGATGCTGGACTTAGTACCAAGGCGATGGGTTGATCTGTGCAGCAAACCACCATGGCACACGTTTACTTACATAATAAACCTGCACATCCTGCACATGTACCCCGGAACTTAAAAGTTGAAGGAAAACAAAAACAAAAACAAATGGTTAGCAAGAATATAAGTTTATTTTTGTTGCTTTTTGTTTGTTTGTTTCTTTGTTTGTGATAGAGTCTTGCTCTCTCACCCAGGTGGGAGTGCAGTGGCATGATCACAGCTCACTGCAAACTGCAACCTCTGCCTCCCAGGTTCAAGTGATTCTTGTGCCTCAGGCTCCCAAGTAGCTGGGATTACAGGCATGCACCACTATGGCCTAGCTCATTTTTGTGTTTTTAGTAGAGGTGGTGTTTTGCCATGTTGACCAGGCTGGTCTCGAACTCCTGGCCTCAAGCAATCCTCTCACCTCAGCCTCCCAAAGTGCTGGGATTACAGGCATGAGCCACTGGGCTGGTCATCAAGGAAATAACTTTAAATGATAGCTATCACAGTTTTCATAAGTAATCTGGTTAAACTATTTTAAAAAATTAATTAGGTAAATGTAATGGAATAAATGCTTATAAATAATCTTACCATATAATTTAAAATCTAAAGTTATATTAAGTTAAGTAATAAATATTCATTAAATGTCTGGGTCATTTCCTTTTAAAAAATTATAGGAAAACATTTTTCTAAAAAAAGAAATGTGTTCTTATTTAAAGGAACATAGTTTTTGTCTAATTCCAAGGTTATTTAAAAGTTATTTATGAAACAAAATAAAGGTAATCAGTAAATATGAGCAACGTAAAGAAAGTTACAGATATAAAGAGTTGTTTTTGGCAAGAAAGGTTAAAAGGAAAGTAATTTTATGTAAGAAAGAATCTTGTGTGATAAAATTTTGTCCTGAAATTAAATGACTAGTTATTTAACAAAGAGGGATATCTAAGACAAAACAGGAATTCCAAGCATGTTTTAAATGATTTGTATCAAGTTGTCTATAATTAAAGAGAAACTATTTATATAGTTTTTCTAGAGACTGGGTTTTGATTTAAAAAAAGAAACACTAAAGAATTGGTTAGAATAGCAACATTTTCTTGAGGTATTGATTTACTCTTAGTAAAATTACAAGAGATTTTAATATTTTTAACCCAAAGTTCAACTTTTATTACATTTTGCTGTTTTCAGCTTTCTCTCCCCCTTTAAAAGGCCTGAAATAATAACTCTCCTTCAATTCATTTTCAGCTCCTATAAGTTTTTTTCCCCTGAGGTTGTAGTTATTTGTTGTGGCCTGATTGCTAAAAATGTTTTACCTTAAAGATCTAAAGGAAATGTTTTCTTCTAACATAGTATCCTGTGCTCTTGTCTTTAAATTGTTCTATGAATCTGAAAAATTTTACTTGTGACCCAGGAAACATTCTTCCTATATCTAATTCAAGTACTATTTTCATTGAGTTTTGACTTGCAGATTATCTAAATGGATTCCTCATAGTGAACAGAAATTGCACTGCAGAAGCTCTTTGCTTTTGCCTTTTGGTAACTGGCCTAACTAACAGATTTTATGTTTTATTGAAATAGTTCCTATATCATTAAGTTTTGGTTTGCTTAGAAAAAACTGAAATTAAAAAACATTCTAAAGTAAGGTTATTGCATCTGTGTAACTTTCTGTATGTGCTTTTCATGTTTTTGTGCCATTCAGTTATGGGGTTTGACTCTCGGGTCTAAAAAGGACACCAAGTCCTGCTCGATCTTAAATACTGACAGCAGTTAAAGCCTCATCTTCAGACCTGGTAGAAGATGCCAATAAAAATAAACTACTTTCATGAGACACAGGGCCAGAAGTTAAAAATATTCGACCTCCCAAGGCTCAGGGATTATTGTGGAAGAGGTGGGTGCATGAGATTGTAAGGGCTGATGTTGAGAGACTAAATTAGTTCAGTTTTTCTTTTCTTTTTTTTTTTTTTTTTTTTTTTTGAGACGGAGTCTTGCTCTGTCGCCCGGGCTGGAGTGCAGTGGCCGGATCTCAGCTCACTGCAGGCTCCGCCTCCCGGGTTTACGCCATTCTCCTGCCTCAGCCTCCCGAGTAGCGGGGACTACAGGCGCCCGCCACCTCGCCCGGCTAGTTTTTTTTTTGTGTTTTTAGTAGAGACGGGGTTTCACTGTGTTAGCCAGGATGGTCTCGATCTCCTGACCTCGTGATCCGCCCGTCTCGGCCTCCCAAAGTGCTGGGATTACAGGCTTGAGCCACCGCGCCCGGCCTTAGTTCAGTTTTTCTATAAACCTAACCATTAATGTCAAAGGCACATTGATGCAAAACCAGCATATGGCTGGTCTTTGAGCATTTTCTTAGAGCATTAACACACTCCTTAATAAAAGGTTATACAGGTTATAGAAAGGTTTATGGAAATTATATCTTATGGTCAACATGACTAAAATTTAATAGATTTTGTTTATAATTGTTTTTGAGATAGAGTCTTGCTCTGTTGCCCAGGTTGGAGTGCAGTGGCATGATCTCAACTCACTGCAACATCCACCTCCTGGGTTCAAGCAATTCTCCTGCCTCAGCCTCCCAAGTAGCTGGGACTACAGGCACATGCCACCATGCCTGGGTAATTTTTGTATTTTTAGTAGGGACAGTGTTTCACCATGTTAGCCAGGCTGGTCTCGAACTCCTGACCTCAAGTGATCCACCCGCCTTGGCATCCCAAAGTGCTGGGATTACAGTCATGAGCCACCATGCCTGGCCTGTTTATAAAATGTTGAGAGATTAATTGTTCTTATGCTATCTTTATTAGGACTTACTGTTTGGGAAAGTAAGTCTCTTTTCTCAAAGAATAAAAGTTTTTTCCTTTTTGAAATATTTGAGTTATCATTTTGGCTAAATTAATGAATTATTTTACAATATTTTACAATGATCCCATTTTGTGATATCAAGTGTTATATTTGACAAACTTTCCAAAATCAAATTCTAACTTTGCTTCTCATTAATTTTTTTGATATTAGGTCCCCTGAAGTGCAAAAAAAGACATATTTGGCTTATTTGATATAATAAAATCATACAAGAAGTTTTGTCAAATATGAAATGGTATTTGCCATTCTTCAGATTTCTGTGATTCGGATGAGTCTTAGTATATGTTGTCAGTAGTAATTATGCTTATCATGTAAAATTGTTGCATGCCACAGAAGTAACCAAATTTCCTTGTCAATTGTGTCTAACTATGACTGTTCTAAGAGTTTTGTCATCCACAGTTGTTTTGCTTTTATCCTTTTTTTTTTTCTGAGAAAGGGTCTCACTCTGTCACCCAGGCTGGAGTGCAGTGGTGCAATCTTGACTCAATGCAACCTCCACCTCCTAAATTCAAGCAATTCTCCCACCTCAGCCTCTCAAGTAGCTGGGATTACAGGTGCATGCTACCATGTCCAGCTAATTTTTGTATTTTTAGTAAAGACGGGGTTTTGCATGTTGGCCAGGCTAATCTCAAACTCTTGACCTCAAGTGATCCACCCACCTCAGCTTCCCAAAGTGCTGGGATTACAGACATGAGCCACTGCGCCCAGCCTACTTTTATCCTTTTCAAAAGGTGATTTTATAAATAGCTATATGACTCTGATAGGTGCTTTTGAATGCAGGTTTCTGATAACTTTGGAGATTGTGACACTAGAATAGAGGAGAAACGTCTAAGACTCCCATAGACAGCTAATGTGTTCATAAACATTGAGTAGAACTGGAGTTAATTACACAGACTAAACTAATGGAAAACTGAAATAATCTTTTTATGACTTTGTTTGAAACATTGGTAATTCTTTTGTTTCTGAGTCCAGAAAACCCTTTTTCTTTGAGCTATTTACAGCTTTTAACAACTGAGTAAACGAAATTCCCATGAGCAAAATCTGAAGCATATTCCTCTACCTGATTTCTCCAGAATTTGAAAACTATTTGCAAGTATACTTAATTTATGGCAGTCTAGTTATTTGCATAAGTTCAATAATAATCTGTTTTCTTTTGTAACAGGATACAATTGGACACTGGTTATTTTACCAAGGCTTTGATTGGAATGGCATACTTTCAGATATAAATCAACTGCTTTAAGGAATCAAAGTTGACTTATAGAGCCATAAAAGCCCCTTGGGAAAGCTGGCCTCATGCCTTGTCCACACAGTTCCTGTACAGTTTCCTGACCTGTGGTAAGTAAAGCATGTCACTTTCTGGGCCAGGTGTGGTGCCTTATGCCTGTAATCCGAGCACTTTGGGAGGCAAAGGTGGGTGGATCACCTAAGGTCAGAAGTTTGAGACCAGTTGGCCAACAGGCCAACATAGCAAAACCCCATCTCTACTAAAAATAAAAAAATTAGCTGTGCATGGTGGCATGTGTCTGTAATTCCAGCTATTTGGGAGGTGAGGCACGAGAATCACTTGAACCTGGGAGGCAGAGGTCGCAGTGAGCCAATATTGCACCATTTCACTCCAGCCTGGGTGACAGAGTGAGACTTTGTCTCAAAAAAAAAAAAAAAAGTCATTTTCTGATAGACCCAGGAGCCTCAAATTATCTTGGGAATTCACCCAATTAATACAGGTATCTGCAGGCACAGGCTAGGCTCGAGGCATTGAAGTCTAATCTGAAATTTCTTATGGAATAAAGGTCCAGCAAAGCCAGTTTGAAAAAAAAAGAGCCTATATGGCAAATTTTTTCTTTTTTGAGACAGAATCTTGCTCTGTTGCCCAGACTGGAGTACAGTGGCACGATCTGGGCTCACTGCAACCTCTGCCTCTGAGATTCAAGTGATTCTCATGCCTCAGCCTCCTGAATAGTTGGACTACAGGCACGTGCCACCATGCCTGGCTAGTTTTTGTATTTTTAGTAGAGATGGGGTTTCTCTCTGTTGCCCAGTCTGGTCTTGAACTTGTGGCCTCAAGTGAGCCAGATGTTTCAGCCTCCCAAAGTGCTGGGATTACAGGTGTGAGCCACCGCACCTGGCCAGCACATAATTATTCTTGCTGACTTCATGCAAATACTCAGGCCAAGTATATAAGACTAATACTTATTTTATGCATAAATTTGTCCTGTGGTTTGTGTTTAGTGAAAATGGGGACTGGAGAGAGAAAAAATTATTTTTCAAAGTGAACTATAGTGCACCTGTCATTAGATTCTAGTCTTGCCTAATATTTTTCAATTTTTATTATTTTCTAGTTTGGACTGAATTTTAAATTTTTTGGGAGGTACAGGTATTCAAAATAATATTTTCAATTTTTTTCCTCTTTCCTTTCTTTTTTTTTTTTTCCCATTTTTCCTGATTTGAAATCACTAAAAGTTATGCTGTGCTTTCTTAAAACCCTGTGAACTGAAGCTACACAACTTAAGCTTCAGAAGAAAATAACAGCAACCTATATGCCTGCCTACTGATGTATGGACTTCGGAGAAAAATGGCTCTATCTTTTCATTTGTTTGTTGTTTTCTTTCTCTTTCTTTCCCTATTTTCTCTTCTTAGAACATGATATTTTACAACCTGCTAAAAATGAGCTTTTCTAATAATGCGAAACCTACCTGTCTAGAATAAATCATCCTAGCTATGAGAGATCAGAAAGACCTGAGACTGGAGACTCATTTTCTTCTAAAATGCTCTTTCTGAAATATTTTTAAAAGAAATGGAAGAAATGTGAAAGGAAAATAAAACTCGGATTCCAAAATCACTAAGCCAAGGGAAAAGTCAAGCTGGGAACTATGTCAGGCAAACCTGCCTCCCATTTTATTCCTAAATAAGATAGCTACAAAGATTAAAAAAAAAAAAAAAAATACCTCCCTCACAATTTGCCCACAAGGAAATTTCTTGTGGGCCTCAAGATCTTTACCCTAAAACAGTTCTGTTGAATTTCACCCTGGCAATGTAAACTGATAGCTTATTTTCACAGATGTGGGACAGGAAGTCATCCCTCTGCTCACCTGAGACAATTGCATATCCGATTGCTTCCTGTGCCCTACTATGTATGTAAAAATGCAGATTCCCTGAGACAGACTACTTTTTTTTTTTCTTTTTTTTTTTTTGTGTCAGAGTCTCGCCCTGTCACCCAGGCTGGAGTGCAGTGGTGCAATCTCAGCTCACTGCAACCTCTGCCTCCCAGGTTTAAGTGATTCTCCTGCCTCAGCCTCCCATGTAGCTGGGACTACAGGCACATGCCATCATGCCCGGCTAATTGCTGTATTTTTAGCAGAGACGGGGTTTCTTTATGTTGGCCAAGGCTGGTCTCAAACTCCTGAGAGTGAGAGGTCCTGAGAGACCTTGAGTGATTCACCCGCCTCAGCCTCCCAATGTGTTGGAACTATAGGTGTGAGCTACCATGCCTGGCTCAGATTAAATTGTGTATTCAGTGAAATGCTGATCAAGGACTCAAAATAATGCAACCTTCTGTCTTTTATCTACCCATAAGCTGGAAGCCCACTCCCACCCCCATTCCACCTTTGAGGTGTCCCACCTTTCCTGACTGAACCAATGTACATCTTACACATATTAATTTATGTCTCATGTCTCCCTAAAATGTATAAAACCAAGCTGTACCCCAACCACCTTGGGCACATGTCATCAGGACCTCTTGAGGCTGTGTCATGGGTGTGTCCTTACCTTGGCAAATTAAACTTTCTAAATTGTTTGAGACCTGTCTCAGATATTTTGGGTTCATAGGTCTTTCTTTTCCTGCTGGAACTGATTATAAGCTGGTAAAAGCAGCCACTGCACTTCTTGAAGGCTTTGCTGCTTAGAAGTTTCTTCCACCAGATGCCCTAGGTCATTACTCTTAAGTTTGACCTTCTACAGAGTCCTAGAGCATGGAGACAATGCAGCCAGTTCTTTGTTTCTGCTAACAAGGTTTGGTCCAGTTCCCAATAAGTTCTTAATTTGTATTGAGACATTGTAAGCGTGGCCTTTACTGTCTATATTTCTATTAACGTTCTGATCACAACCACTTAATCAATCTCTAAGAAGTTCCAAACTTTTCCTCAGGAAAAGTTTGCCCTGGCTGGTTTTGAATTCCTGGCTTCAAGTAATCCTCCCACCTTGGCCTCTCAAAGTGCTGGTATGACAGGCATGAGCCACCATTCTCAGCTGATGCCTTCTATTACTTGTTCTTGTTGAATAGCTCTGGTTAGAACTTCCATTACAATATTAAATAACAAGGCATCCTTTTCTTGTTCCTGATCTTAGGGGGAAAACTTTCACTATTTCATCATTGATATCCTGCTAGCTGTGGGTTTCTCATAAATACTTTATATCATGTTGGGAAATGGTCTCTTTATTCTTAGTTTTCTTAATTTTTATCATTAAAACGTTGGATTTTGTTAAATACTTTTTCTGTGTCAACTGAAATGATCATTTGGTTTTTCCCCTTCATTCTATTAATATGATGTATTACATGGATTGATTTTCTTATGTTTAATCACCCCTGCATTCTTGGAACAAATTCCACTTGGTTATGGTAAATGATCCTTTTAATTTGCTGTTGAGTTCAACCTGCCAATATTTTGTTGAGGATTTTATCATCTATATTTATAAAGGATATTGGTCTGTAATTTTCTTTTCTAGTGATGTCTTTATTTGCCTTTGGTATCAGGGTAATGCTAACCTCATAGAATTAGTTAGAAAGTTTTTCTCTGCTTCATTTTTTTTGTAAGAGTTTAAGAAGGATTGGTGTTAATTCTTTAAATGTTTAGTAGTTGATATCTGCATCATAATCCTAAGGGTGTCTCCAGCTATATTCGTCTCATTTTTCAATTTGCTTTTCTGTCCTATCAATTTCCTCTGTGGAAGGCACATATGTTCCATGAAGAAGGCTGTTGGATGTTGTGTAGAACTCCTCTCCATATTTGTCTCTTAGTTTTTGATATCTTTCTATGTCAGGTTTGATCTGCTTGGTCAACCAATGATACTAGTGTAACCCGGAAGTGGCATAATGTAAAAATCTCAGATTGGAGTTTTTCCTCTTCTTTTTCCTCTCCCATCTTTCTGTATCTTTTCTCATAGTCTTTGTCTGAACATTCTTTTTTTTTTTTCTCCTTCCTGCAATTCCCATTTGAAATGAGCCTTATTAGCTTCCCAGTTTGCGGTAGTTTTAAGTCTTTTGTCGTCCTCCACAACTTCTTGGTGATTTAATTTTCAAGCTTCAGTCTACTTCAGGTGCAGCTCCCAGAATTTGTGCAGTCTTGGTTCATGCTTCTAAGTGGCCAGCTCCTTAGCTGCTGTGAGAGCCTACCTCTCCATGCTGTCCACTGACACCTTCTCAGCCATAGTCTCAGCTGTCCTATGGCAGTGCTTTTCTCCATACTCTTCCTCCAACTCCCCATTTTGATACACAGTTTTGCTAGGCAGACTTTTTTCTCTTGTACTCTGAGTATGCCCATCCCCTGCCTTCTCCATGGCTCCTGATGACAAATCAGCTGTTAATCTTATTGAGGATCCCTTGTATGTGACAAGTCATTTTTCTCTTCCCTCTTTCAAGATGCTCTTTTTGTCTTTGTCTTTGACAGTTTGATTATGATGTGTTTAGGTATGGATCTCTTGCTATTTATCCTGCTTGGAGCTCATCAAGCTTTTTGGGTGTGTAGATTAATATAATTTGGGAAGTTTTCAAACATTATTTCTTCAAATATTTATGCCTTCTCTTTCTCTTCTCTTTCTCAGGCTTTTGTTATTTATTTTTATGTTCTTATACTTGAGAGTGTTCCACGGGTTTTATAGGTTTTGTTCATTTTTCATCATTCTTTTTTCTTTCCATTTCTCAAATTGGATTATCTCAGTTGACCTACCTTCAAGTTTACTGATTTTTGTTCTGCTTTCTCAACTCTGCTCTTGAGCTCCTATCAAATTTTTCATTTCAGTTATTATACATTTCAACCCTAGGGTTTCTATTTGGTTATTTAAAAAAGTAATTTCTACGTCCTTATTGATAAGTTCTATTGAGTGAGCCATTATTTCCACACTTCTGTTAAGTTTTTTAGTCTTTTTTTTTTTTTTTTTTTTTTTTTTTGCAACAGGTTCTCACTTTGTCATCCAGGCTGGAGCACAGTGGTGTGAATATGGCTCATGGCTCATTGCAGTCTCGACCTTCTGGGCTCACGCCATCTTCCCATCTTAGACTCCTGTGTAGCTGGGACCACAGGCAGGTACCACCATTCCCTGCTAATTATTTCATTCTATTTGTAGAGATGGGGTCTTGCCATGTCACCCAGGCCAGTCTCGAAATCCTAGCCTCAAGCAATTCGCCTGCCTCAGCCTCCCAAAGCACCAGGATTACAGAGTGAGCCACTGCATGGCCTAGACAAAGTTTTTCTTCATTGTTTTAAAAACAAATTTTAAATAGTAGATTTAGCTAGGCACAGTGGCTTACACCTGTAATCCTAGCACTTTGGGAGCCTGAGGTGGGGGGATTGCTTGAAGCCAGGAGTTTGAGACCAACCTGGACAACATAGTGAGACCCTGCCTCTATAAATATTTTTTTCAAAGCTGACTTATAGTCTTTTTAGTAAATCTAATGTTTGGGATTCCCCAGGGTCACTTTTTGTTGATAGCTTTTTTCCCCTCGTGTGTGTATAGGCCATTCTCTTTTTTTCTTTGCATGTCTTATAGTTGTTATTGAAAACTGGACATTTAGAATAGTATAATGTGGTATTTCTGGAAATTAGATTCCCCCTTCCCTCCAAGCTTTGTTGTTGCTATTTGTCATTGTTGTTGTTGCTCATGTGATGACTTTAATAATTCTGTAAATTCTGTATTTTTGTTGTTGTATGTGGCCCCTGAAGTGTCTGCTTGACTAGCTTAGCCAAAGACTGGACAGATGTTTCATTAAATGATTTCACCCAATGAGTCTCTCAGTCTTTGCTAGAGGGGTATATATGTATATTTTTCTGGAACTATTTTAGAGCCACTTGCTGGCATACAGGACAACATAGGCTCCCAACCACTGTGGAGCACCAAAGACAAACCAGAGCAGCTGCACATCCTCAGCAGCTCCCAAATTCAAAAATCTTGGGGGATGGAGCCATCTCTCCTGGAGTCTCACCAGTGAGGCCCTGGTGGCTACTGTCCTGGTTTCTGGTGATTATTTTCCACTGGAGTCTCTCTTTGTTTTAGTCAGTATAATCTCTAATGCCCACTTTCACTTTCTGGTTTAAATACAGGCTAAAGGTTCTCCACTGCTCCCCCAGCTCCAAACTCTCTTTCATCCCAGCACCTACCTTGGGCCCACCTTCAATCCTCATTCCTGCTCCTATTACTTTCTTCTTCACCCCAGATTAAGGCTTCTGGGGTATCCTTTCCTAGGACCCAGAATGAGGTATAGTCTCTCACCCCAACTGAAGCTCAACATTTGTTGAAAATTTCTAGCTTTTACTCTCTCTAATTCAGAGATCTTAGGAAGCATTTTGTCTTCCAACTCCCAACCTTGTTCAGTACAGCCTGGCCTCCCAGGACTATGGGCCATTTTCTATTCTTCCTAGAGAATTTCCTATAAGCAATAGTATTTGGAACCAACTAGAGCACCGCTTTTTGGAAGAGCCTCATGTAGCACTAGTGGGTCCTGGCCTAGAGGATGCAAGAGCTTTTGGTGCTGATGCAGCCTCAGGGCAAATAACAGATACATCTCAGCTAAGGAACAATCATAGATTCTTACAGCCCTCGAGGTATTTATGGGTCAAGGCAGCAAGAGTCTAAGGAAGAATTGATTGGGCACCCAAGAAGCTTCCATATGAGGGGCCCCCGCCAAGTTTCAGAATGACCTAGGGAAGGGTCTGAGGCATAGCCTGAGAAAAAGTCCCAAAGGTAACCTATCAAGGCGTTCAGAAAGCTACCCAGTAGGGGTTTTGGGGGCTGATTCATCAGAGGAGACCAAAAAAAATGACTTGTTGAATCACTCAAGGAGTGGGTCAGGAAACGACTTATGAATGCATTCAAGAGAGAACCTAGACTGGAAGCAACTGGAAAACACCCTGAAAGTTCACTTGGGCAGGTGGCCTATATATGTGTATTGTTCATGGCTTGCTGACAGTGATATATCACTCCCTTCTGGGAAGTCCTATAGCTACTTGAAAACTGGAAATTTGGCACTCTTAGTGCAGGAACACTGCCTAAATACCTCTTGGAAGCTTTCCTTTCTTGATGCAGGTGCTACGCAGGCACTAGAAGCCTAAGTGGTATGGTTTTGAGCATGGCAGAGATAGAGTTTACCTCTTTAAAGTCTCTGAATTCATAAAACTTAAGGTGATAGAGACCAAATCATGGCTCCTTTCCCAAGTCCACCTTTATCCCTCAGCCACCCATGTTTCAGGGATGGCTAAATTGAGGTTGCTTAGCTCCTTGAAAGAAACAGACAGGTCAGGAGAAAAGCTAATCACAAGGAATTCAGCCCCCACCCTGGAGAGTCCTTGCCTCCTCCACTGTAAGCAAGGAAGTCCAGAGGACCCTAGTTCAAGGACAGCAAACAAACTTTTTAGCTCCTTTTGCCCTCTCCATGGACAAGTCATGTCAGAGTGGGACTTTGAGGGCCAAGAGAGGCAATCCAGAGTCACTTCAAGTCAGACAAAGGCAGGATATACCCAACGGATGACAGTGGAGTTGTATCCCAACAGACTCTGGCCATGGAGGAGCAGTGCCTGGAGGCAGAAGGGGCTCACCACAGAGCATAGCATCTTTTTGGAGTTTTTTCTTTAGGAAAAGGATATCGGAGATTAGGAATTTCTTTAAGAGCCAAAGAGGCCAGGGAGGCAGGAATTCCAAAGAGACTTCAGTTCCTAAGCCACAACGGGAAGATGTCCAGGAGATAAATGCCCATCTGAGTAGTCAAGGGGCTCCAGTGACTAAGGAATACTCCCCAGCCAGGAATGTTGGTTGCCCAAGATCCAGGATGGCCAAGCCTTAAAGAGGATATTACTGTCATACAAGATGAGCAAATGATTGTCATAGTACTATCATTACAAAATCACACACACACATACACACACACATCTGTTTTGTTTAATTTAATTTAATTTAATTTAGGAGAGCTAAATAATTAAACATGAGGCCAAAGTACGTAAGAAAGTGGCAATCTTTTATTGCAAATATGCACACACTCTCGGGCGAGGTTCTCTGGTCCTCAGGTGTGGGGGGCCAGGGAAGTCGCGCCAGCGTTCTCGGGTGATGTTCTCTGGTCCACAAATGCGGGGGCCGAAGAAGTCACACCGGCGCTTACCAGCAGAGGACTTTTATGCCTCGGAGCTGGAAGGGGAGGAGTTTGGGGCGTGTGTGTAGGAGTGGCTTCTTGAATTTCGGTGTCCCCGGCTTGACGTCACTCTGCTCATGCTCAGTTGATTTGGTTCTTTTCCCGGGCATGGGAAAATCTGTGATGAAGAACCCGGAAACAACAGGGACTGCTCCATCTTGTTCTTCTTCCTCCATCTTGTCCCTTCTTCCTCACCCAAACAGTCCAACCTCTTACTGATTATAAGAATTTAGGGCACCATGGTCTGTCTGGCTGCTTCCTGCTGTTAAGGGGCGTAGTTAGGGTCTGAGGTTGGCAGTTGGGTGTAGGGATGCAGGAGCATTTGGTTGAAGGTGACTCGGGTGATCTCTTGGACCCTGGCTCGGAGAAATTTTATTAGAATGGGAGCAAGACATAACATAAGGCAGAGGATTAGTATGGGAATTAGGAAATCACAAAGGGCACCTTGCCAAGCTAGGTCTTCTATGAGAGTAAAAAGTTGGGAAACCTACTGGTTGGGGGATGGGTCGGGAAGGAGGGTGTCTATGGGGTTTATGAAGGAAAAGTCAGTTAAGTTAAGATGAAGAATGGTGAGGAAGCGGGAAAATTTGAGGAGGGTGTTGATCCTTAAGTAGAACCTGGTCACCTGGAGAAAGGGAAGGGGAATAGATGTTTTCAGTTAGGTTAAAGAGGGGGGTAGGACAAGAGGGCATGATGAGGAAAGAGTGGGCAAAATATGCATAGTCCAGGCAACAGTTTAACATTGGGGTCTGGCGAGGGTTAGACGGTTTACCGTCTACCCCAACTACTGAGATAGTGGATGGCTGGCTAGGACCTCCATAGGTTGGCAAAACAGAAGATAATTGTAAAACAGAATAGGTAGCCTCCGTATTGACGAGAAAAGAAATTGGCTTACCCGCTATCTGTAGAGTTACTCTAGGCTCGGTGAGGGTGACCAGGGTCTCCGAGTGTGGGCACCGTCAGTCGTCGTCCAGGTGTAGGAGCTGGAAGGAGCCTTCCGGCCTTTGAGGAGAGGCCTCACGTTGAGGCGCAATGCCTGCCCTGCTGGCAGGGCAATCAGACTTCCAATGTCCTTCCTGTTGGCAGGTTGGGCACGACATGTTAGGCAGACGAGGATTTGGACAGTTTTGCCTAATGCCCAGTTATGCCACACTTAAGGCATGGACGAGACGGAGTGGCCGGCTTGGCCTGGGGACACTGGTTTGCCTAGTGTCCTGGGTCTCCGCATTTATAGCAGGAGCCCTTGGGAGACTTGCCCTGTGTCTTCCCTGCCGCCAGAGTGGGCAACGCTGGTTGGAGGTCAGCCACTAGAGCTTGCGCCTGAAGCACAGCCCTTCTTTTCTCTTTGTCTAGCTCTGCGGCCTCAGCTGCTTCTTCTCTGGAGTTAAAAACTTTAAAGGCCAATTTTCCTGTATGGGAGTCTGAGGCCCATCTTCAACCTTTTTTTTGCTTTTTTTGAATATCTGAGGCTGACTGGGAAATAAAATAGGAGGCTAGGACAGCTGCCCCGGCTGGGGAAGTGGGCTAGCTGGGTAAATTGGGCCAGTGCCTCTGTAAGGCGATTTAGGAAGGAAGCCGGGTTCTCATCTGGGTGTTGGATAATTTCCTTTAATTTATCAAAATTGACCACTTTGTTAGAGGCTGTCTGCGTACCGGCTAAGAGACATTGAATCATAATGACCTTCCTACGGCGGCCAGGTTGCTGCGGTTGGTAATCTCAATCTGGTTCTATGGACGGGACAGCCATCTCTCCTAACAGGATGGTGGCGTCGGTTAAATGCCATTGGTCTGCATGTTGCCTGGTGGCTGCGAGAATGCACTCTCTTTCCTCTGGGTTAAGAGTGGAAGTAAGAATGACATGTAAGTCATGCCAGGTAAGGTCATATGCCTGGCCTAGGTATCGAAACTCTTTGGAATATTAGGTGGGGTTGGCTGAGAAGTCGCCAAGTCATTCTTCAGTTTTGGAAAGGTCAGCCAGGGAAAAGGGGACGTGGACTCTAACCACGCCTTTGGCTCTGGCAACTTCTCAGAGGGAGGGGGGCCAACAAACTAGCAGGGGAGGTTGGAACAGACTGACCAGTAGGGTAGGTTAAGACAGGCTGACTGGTAGAGGGGGTTGGGGCAGGCTGACTGGTAGAGGGCTGACTAATGGGGGCCGCTACTGCGGTCTTGGAGCGAGTGTGGACGGAAATGGGAGAGGTAAGAGGAGTGGCTGAAGGAGGATGTCGGGCAGGGCGGTGGGAGCTCCATGGGGAGGGGTGAGAGGAGTGACTGAAGGAGGAGCGTCGGGAGGGGCGGTAGGAAGTCCATAGGGAGGGGGCTTGGAAAGTCGGGAGGGAGGTCGCCTGCTGTGGGCCCTATCTGAAATGGAGGTGGAGTCCTCCTCAGTTGCTGAGGTGGGGGCCAAGGGCCGGGTTTAGGGGTTTAGGCTAACAAGACCTGGGCCATTTAACACCGGGCGCACAGGTCTGGGCGAGAGCGCAAGTCCTAAAAGCCTTGAACATAGATAATTTCTGACCACTTTCCGAGCCTTTGGCAGAAATTAGAGAGATCTAATTAAAATGTTACAGTCTAAGGTGCCTTCAGGCGGCCGTTGAGACTGGTTGTCTAATTTATATTGTGGCCACGCCACAGTGGAGAGTAAAATCAGTCGCCTTCATTTAAGATCTTGCTCTAATTGTAAAGTTTTGAGATTAGTTAGAAGACACCCTAAAGGGGTGTCTCTAGGTATTTTGGATTGGGGGTTTCCCATTGCCTTTCTCTCGCGTATGGGCGGAAACCGAACTCTACCTGGCTACAAAGCGTCCTTTGGAGCCACTAGAGACTGGGAGGCTCCTGGAGCCGGAATGGAGATTACCTCCAGGTGGACGTCTCCGTCCTGGATGGGTCTCACACGGACTGGAATGGAGTTCCTTTGGGCAGACGTCTCTACCTTTGGGAACTCTCCTGTGGGTCACCTGGTGACCAAAAAACCTTGGGCCTGCGCAGGACTTCTGGCCAAGGAGTATGAGAGGGAGGCAAGAGATACTCACCCCTAGGAGACTTGGAGGTATGGAAAGCGATGTCTAGGTCCTGGTCTGTCCGCGGCGTGGAAGGAGGAGGCTCCTCGGACCTTAGGGGGCCCTAAGGAGGGGTCTCCTCCCGGGTTTTTGGCATGCCACAGTGGAGAGGAAAATTAGCCACTTTCATTGTAAATCTTGAGCTAAATGTAAGGCTTCCAAGTTTTGGAGGAGACACCCTAAAGGGGTGTTCGTAGGGATTTTCGATTGTGAGGTTCCCATTGTTTAACCACCAGAAATGGAAACTGACCTCATGCAGTGGCAAAGCGTCCTTTGCCGCTGCTGGAGACCGGGGGCTCCTGGAGCCACTAACGGAGAATTGAGGAACTTCAAGATGGACGTCTCCGAGTTGAAGACCTCACTGCGCCACAGGGTGGCTACGTCCTTGGGCGTACGTATGACTCTAGGCCAAGGACACGGAAATGGACGGCGATGGTTAACAAAGGGGAGTACTCACCATAGAAGAAATTCTCAGAGCGGCACCAGTGGAAAGCTGGAACACTTGTTCGGTGTTCGTGGCTGGTTGGGTTGGGAGCCGGTTCGCTGTGGAGGAGGTTCGTTAGACCCCTAGGGGATGTTGAGGAAGGGTCTCCTCCTGGGTCGGGTTTCGGCACCAATTGTTTTGTTTAATTTAATTTAGGAGAGCTAAATAATTAAACATGAGGCCAAAGTACGTAAGAAAGTGGCAATCTTTTGTTGCAAATATGCACACACTCTCGGGTGAGGTTCTCTGGTCCTCAGGTGTGGGGGGCCAGGGAAGTCGGGCCAGCGTTCTCGGGTGATGTTCTCCGGTCCACAAATGCAGGGGCCGAAGAAGTGACACCGGCGCTTACCGGCAGAGGACTTTTATGCCTGGGAGCTGGAAGGGGAGGAGTTTGGGGCGTGTGTGTAGGAGTGGCTTCTTGAATTTCGGTGTCCCCAGCTTGACGTCACTCTGCTCATGCTCAGTTGATTTGGTTCTTTTCCCGGGCATGGGAAAATCTGTGATGAAGAACCCGGAAACAACAGGGACTGCTCCATCTTGTTCTTCTTCCTCCATCTTGTCCCTTCTTCCTCACCCAAACAACACCTACTATAAAAACATTCAGGGGCTTATCAATGTGAGAAAAAAGACCCCAACTCCTCAGGACCAGATTGAACTTGTCTCTCCCACAGCTCTTTTACTGTCTTGACTTTTCTACAGCTCTGTGAATGCTTCAGTGTCTCTAGGGGTGGTTACACAGGCATTACAATAGCAGAAATTCCTCACGCGGCCTCTAAGAAGGGTAAGGTTCAAATTGCAGTTAAGGTTACAGTCAGCCTTAGGACTTTCCCATTGAAGTGTTCCTTGCCCCAGATAGCCTTGCTTCTAGGCTCTCAAAATCCTATCCCTGGCTGGGCGCGGTGCCTCACATCTGTAATCCCAGCACTTTGGGAGGCCAAGGCGGATCACCTGAGGTCAGGAGTTCAAGACCAGGCTGGCCAACATAGTGAAAACCCGTGCCTACTAAAAAATACAAAAATTAGCCGGGTGTGGTGGTGGGCGCCTATAATCCCAGCTACTTAGGAGGCTGAGGCCAGAGAATTGCTTGAACCCGGGAGGTGGAGGTTGCAGTGAGCCGAGATCGTGCCATTGCACTCCAGCCTGGGTGACAAGAGTGAACTCTGTCTTTAAAAAAAAAAAAAAAATCTTATCGCCAGAGTGGGCTCAGCAGGACATGATAATTTCCCAGGTCTTTTATGTCCACACAGAGGCCAAAGGGAGCAGTCTGGCCCAGCAGACCAGAATCCCAAATCTTCAGGCCCTAGGAAAAATCCCAGACAAGAATTTAGCCACAAGTCAAGAGAGAGGCTACCCTAGGAGCCCCAGAGGAGGAGAGCATTGAGTAGGGGATGTAGGGTGGGGGTGTCTCCCTGCTCAGGCCAGGGGATTAGCAGATACCCTTGTGAGCAAGACCCTCTGGTTTCTGCACATTTCCTCCTTTCGAAGGAGGTACAAAAGTACCTCAGGTGAAAGGATGAGGAGCTTTTGTTCAGTGTCTTTACTGTGGGAAAAAAGCCAGTTAGTGTCAGCTTTAGCCAGACCCAGCTGAAGGCAGTGCTATCTGGATAGTACTGGGGACACTGGCACTCAGGAGGGCATGACTGTCATGGCCTGATCCTGGAGAAGATGTGGGATTCATGCTCAGAGGAAAGTCAGCCCCAGGAGGACGTCCAGGGTTAGGCAGAGCCTGCAGATGGGCATTTCTGCAACTACAGGGCTCCTTTCTACCCAGATCGCAGGAAAGGGACAAGTGCCCCCTCATGCAGCCACCACTCAGGTCCTGAGGGCCAGTTGTCTCAGTAGACATGGGCAGGTCAGAGGGCAGGACAGACATCCCCAGATAACTGTGAGATTCAAGGATTTGCAGCTGTGTTCAATGCTTCCCAGGGAGTCTGTGTCCATAGCCAGGCCTCACCAGCATGGGCCAAGGAGGCCAGGTACCTCTGGCTACCCTCTCCAATGGCCAGGCTCTGTCTTCGGGGATGTGTCTCTTCTAGTTAGCCAGAAAGTCCTTCAGCCTCGCCAGGAGCAGTGGCTCATGTCTGTAATCCTAGCACTTTGGGAGACCAAGGCAGGCAGATCACTTGAAGTCAAGAGTTTGAGACCAGCCTGGGCAACATGGTGAAACCCCATGTCTACCAAAAATACAAAAATTAGCCGGGTGTGGTGGCGCATGCCTGTAATCCCAGCTACTCGGGAGCCTGAGGCAGGAGAACCGCTTGAACCTAGGAGATGGAGGCTGCAATGAACCAAGATCACATCACTGCACTCCAGCCTGGGCGACAGCGACTCCGTCTCAAAAAAAAAAAAAAAAAAAAAAAAGGCCTCCATCCCCTCCTAGAAGATAAATTTTCTCCTAGAAGGAAAATTTATCTGACTCAGAGAAAATTTAGACAAGAAGAGAAAATCTATTTGTTTTCATGCTAGAGCATCTAAAGACAATGGTCTCTGTCTCTCATGAGCAGGGATATTTTTCCTTCCCAAATAGATGTTTCCTCTAATAGCTGAGTGGTATTTTCTGTCTGTGCTGTGCTTGGAGCATATGTTTTAGAAATCCCAGGAGGCTTAGAGGAAGGCAGGGGTCAGCTTCAGCTTATACTGAGGGCCTGCTTGGGCTTCTCAACGGTGACCAGAGCCCGGGAGGGAGGGTGACAGCGGCCCTCCTCACCCACCCCCATCCCTGGTTTGTTGCTCCTGCTCAGACACCATATTTTTAAAATACTTTATTTTTTACATAATACTGTCATTACAAAAAAATACAAAAAAACTACTATAAAAACATTCAGGGGCTTGTCAAAGTGAGAAAACCTAAAGACCCCACCCCAGGATCTGGCTGAAGCAGTCTTCCCCCAGCTCCTTCACTATGACCTTTATACAACTGTGGGGGTGGGGCGGGATCACACAGGCATGAAAGGGCTGGAAATTCCCCACACAGCCTCCAAGGGTAAGAAATAAGTAGCTTCACATATCACAAAAGTGGGATTTGGAAGTTTGGGGGTGGCTAGGCCCTGAGTTCAGAGGTGTGGGGAAAAACCTGTGACCCTGAATCTCTTGGTGGGGAATAGCTGCCACCTGACCCCAAAGCCCTTTCCCTTCCTAATGAAGGCTGGGACATGGGCCCTGCCCCCAACCTCTTAGCCTTAATACCTCAGGCCCCATTCCCTGCCCTCCACCCTTGAACACTCCTGAGAGCAGCAGGGAGGACAGAACCTCCAGCTCTGCGGGTGTAGGCAGGGCAGCTGTTGCGGAGGCTGCTGAGGAGCTCACCACCCTGCTCCAGATGAAAAGTGTCTCGTGCTCAAGTCCCTGTTCACAGGTTGTGAACCTTCCCTTCTTATCCCCTCTCCTCTCTCCCAGAGAGGCACAGACAGCTCTAGGTGAGTGCTTCTTGTGCATGAATATGTGTGCCATAACCTTGGACACTGTGGACCTGGGGGTGGGGCTGAGAAAGCAATGTCCTTTCTATTCTCTTCTGCCCCCAACAGCAGGAAGCCAAAGGGAAGGGAGGGGACTGGTATTAGCAAAGCTGAGGGGAGAAGGACATGCTATGTACAGGCATGGATAAGGAATCTCTACATATCTTCAAGTAGCACTCAGGTCACTCTCCAGCCACTGCAGTGGAAACTGGATTCAAAGCTAGTGACATGAACATTGACCCCTGGCCTGGGCTAGCTCTCCCCACCTCCCTCCCACTCCCCCCAGGCAGCCCAGCTCTGAAAGGGGTCAGGGACAGGAACATTTTCCTGAAAACCAGTGGCTTTTTTTTGCATTTTAGAAAAAGTTGCCAGTGTCCAGTGGACATCAAGCTGGGTGCACATTGAGTGGAAGTGAGTGTTGGGGGTATTGCTGTGGTAGGCTCTGGACTGGCTGGGGCAGAGCCTAGGAACAGGGTAGGTGCTGCTTAAGGATCTGTCTTGTCTGTGGTGTTAATCTGTCTGGGAAGCGAACTTTGAACTCAACAATGAGGTCTCCCCGCTGAGTTGGCACTTTGGGGAAGGGAAGGCCCTCCCCACGGAGTCTCTTCACGGTGCCTGGTTTGATGACATCATTGCAGGGCAAAGGGATCACTCGGCCGTCGATGGTGGGAATGTTCACAGTGCAGCCACACAGCGCCTGGGGAAGACGAAGCAGAAAGTGAGGAAAAGGTGGGGCAAGGTGAGTGGGAAGGAAGGAAATAGATTGAGTGGGGAAAGAATGTGCCAGCTGGCAGGAAGAGGGGGAATGTCCCCACCATCTCCCCAGCACACACACACAGCCTGACTAGGCCCCACCTCCTTGAGGCTGATCAGGGCACTGTAGAGCACGTTGGTGCCATCTCGACGGAAGTGTGCATGGGGCTTGTCTTTGAGCACAAAGACGATGTCAGCAGGGATGTTGTCAGGTGTGGCGTCACCCTCTTTGGGGAAGGTGATCTTGGTGCCTTCCTTCCAGCCGCGCTTGATGACTATGTGCAGGATCTTGTCCTCGGTGCGCACAGTTCGCCCATCAGGGTTGAGGCGACGCCTTGTGATCTTCATGCGCTTGGTGGAGCCATGGTAGATCTCCTCCAGGGACACCCGCAGCTCGTGCACCACTGGGGGATCCTGCACCTTGCGCCGAGGGTACAGTGGTTCTGGGGCTCGCCTCGGACCCCTACTCAGCCCATTGAAGCCAAAACGGCCGAAAGCACCAAATGGGTCCTCATCTTCATCCACATCCATGTCATCTGGGTCAAAGCCACTGAAGGGCCGAGTGGAGCGGCTGCTGGCAAAGAAGATATCGAAGGGGTTGGAGCCACCAAAGAAGGAGGCAAAGGTGGCATGGGGGTCCCCATGAAAGGTGTAGTGAAAGGAGCCACTGGAGCCACCTGATGTGCCACCGCCGGTCTTCAGGCCTAGAGGGGAGGAGAAGTTAGGGGCAGTGTGGCTCATCCTGGCCCCACCCCAGTGTCTTCCCCCTGCCCTCTAGCTCCCAGTTCACAGGCCTAGAGAAAGAGGCAACATTTAAATCCCACAGAGAGGGCCAGGCTAATAGAGTAAGAAAGGCTTCTGGCAAGATTATTTTCCGTTCCTAATTATATATTTAATAACAATGCACAACTTGAGATTCAAAGAGGTTGGCTTACCCAATAGGTGGAAAAGCCAGGACTAGAGGACTTAGAAGATGTGACTTCCAGTCCTGTAATCTTTTCCACATACTCATGGTCCAAAGGTGTCTCAAAAAGCTTTGAATGACTAGCCTGGTATCACATTACAAGTCATACCTGGTTCCCAAATCTTTGCTTATCTCCAAAGATATACAGGACAAGGGGCAATCAGACAGGATGTGACCACAGAGGGGGCTGGTAAGTGAACAGTCGCAAATAGGGTAGGGATCCAACCCAGGAGGAAGACCACTTTCACTCTGCTTCTAGCAATATTTCCTCTTTCCCTGACTCCTGCTCAAATGGGAAATCAGGAGGCCTTAAAAAGTGGGAAAGCTCATTAGCTTGGAGATGAAGAGATATTTTTCTAGAAAAAATGTTCAAATGCTTTGTTCCCACACTCTGCTCGGTGTTACACAACTTTAGGGAGTGTCATTCACACATTGTACAGACATAGACTACAATGGGAATGGAGCTCCCTGGAGTTATACAACAGCGAACTCCATATCCCACACCTAATGTTGAGCAACTAAAATGCATGAATGGGCTGGCACGTGGCAGGTGGTGACCTTAGCTGCTCTCTCTGTTGGGTCCTAAGGGGCTCAGATTCCTGGAGGCAGCTTTCTTGCAGAGGAGGAGGTGCTGGCGGTAGTGGGGGATGTGGGGAGAGGGTTCACACTGAAAACTGCTCTGGAATATGGAGACTATGGGTGGGGTCTAGGCTAGGAAAGAGACCCTTCTCTTTGAGGCCATTTATCTAGAATTTCAACTGATCATGGAGATCTGAGCCTAAATTAGCCTCTTATTTCCTGGAACCACAAGGGCAGATTTGAGTTTCACTAGAGAGGACAAGTGGCAGACAGTTCAGGGACTTGTGGCAGCTGCCTCTTCACCCCTCCCCCAAGACCTAGGATCTCTTCTTTCCTTCTATCGAGGGGCTGATTATCAAGCAAGTGTAAGCAGCCTGGCAGACCTCGGTGAGAGAGGGAGGGAGGCTGGACCGATGATGATGGGAAGGGGTAATTCTCTCTATAGGGATTTCTGTTCTTCCACTGCTACCCCCTTTTCAAGCTGGGAGCAACTTGTCCCTTGCTGGAGCTGCACACGGAGTCTGTGTGTATAACTGCTCTATAATAGATGGCTGCTGGGGATTGGGAAGGGTGGACCGAAATATAACCAACATTTCTAAGCTGCTTCTCCCTCCCCAGGTCATGGAGGTCCCCTTAAGACCATGCCGCATCCTCAGGGGCCCTCCTTGGATGGGGTTCTGCATCAGAACCTGGCGTCTGGACCCCTTCACTTAGGCAGAAGGGGTGAAGTATCTCGGGGGAGCTCTCCCAGCTCCTGCCTTCTTTCTAAACAAAGGTGAGGCTGAATGGAGGAATGGGTGCAATTCCAAGACAGGTCACATGGTGGCATGGTGTCTGCACTGCTTCCCTCTTTCCCACTCCTATCCCTCCCATTGCTCCATGCCAGAGAGAAAAATGTCTTAGCTGGAAGAATACTGGGGGTGCCAGCCGGTATCTGGTGAATCTGGGAGTTGGCACGTCTAGGAGGTAGGCAGGAAGAATGGAAGGAACCGGCAGCATGGAGAATAGGAAGAGGGAGTTGGGAGGACGAGGGTGCACAGAGGGGCATGGAACACAAGGCCAGGGGGAGGGGAAGAAAATAACCTTCTTATCTACATATGATTAGCCCATTTAGTTTTGAGGATAGAATGGGGAGGGTGAAGAGGAGGAGGATGTGAAAGAAAGGTGGATTCTGTTGGGGAGGAAGGACAGTTCTTCCCAGGAAGGAGAGTCCTCAGCGTGACAATGTCTCTTAATATAGCCTGACAGGTGCCTGTGGCTGGCGGGTGGCAGGCAGCCCTGAGGGGCAGGCCCAGAATTAGCAGCTACATCATGGCCGTGGGATGTGCTGGGAGGGGCCTCCCTCTCAGAGGCTTTATTTGGGCCTTTCCTGCCTCCCACCCCGTGGCCACCAGCTACCCCAGGGAAGGGGGAAGATGCCAGCAGCAGTTCCCCTTCCACCCTTGGATCCCTGCCACTTCCTCTGGGAGGCAAAGCTCCACCTCTGTTCTGCTGGCCAGAAGCAGGCAGGACTGAGGGAGAGAAGGGGAAAACCATTTCTGCTCAGAGCTCTGGTAGTTAATTCCCAGGCTGCTTAAGGGCCAGACTTTTATGCTGATGAATGTAAATGCTCTGTCCTCAGAGAGCCACACACTCCCTCTCCCCAACCTTCCCCATCAGCCAATGAAGCAGCAGAGACTTCAGGCAGGACTAATAAGGCTGGGAAGGAAAGAAGGGCGGGGAAGGCCTCTGGCTCTTGCTTCAGACCCCTCTAAGGCCTGAACCCAAGGAGGGAGGGAGCATAGAGAGGCGGGGAGAACTAGGGTGAGCTGAGCTGGGTAGTGGGTGGGCTCCTGTCTCCTCTGGGTGGCAGTGCTGGAAACCCGTGCCGCCCTCACCCCTCCACAGCCTCCAGTTCCCTGCTACACAAACTGGTGCACCCAGGACCTCTACCAAGCAGAGGGGTCCAGGATTGGGCTAGAGTGCTGCCCTCTTACCTTCCTCCCCATACTGGTCATACAGACCCCGTTTCTTGGGGTCACTCAGCACATCATAGGCCTCTGCAATCTCCTTAAACTTCTCCTCAGCGTTGGGTTCTTTATTCTTGTCTGGGTGGTACTTCAAGGCCATCTTCCGGTAGGCTTTCTTGATCTCATCCTCATTAGCCCCCGATGGGATCCCAAGAATCTTGTAATAATCTTTTCCCATCACAGCCACTGGACCAGCGCTGGTCTCCTTGTTTCTGAAAGAAACCCAGGGCCAAGACTTGATGCCTTCTCCTCTTCTGCCCCTGCCCTGTTCCTGATGATCTTGCAATCCCTAAATGACTCCCTGGGTAACCTTCAGCAGGTCATGCCTGTTCTGTGGGCCTGTATCCCCCCCATCTGTAAAATGAAAGGTTTGGACTAGATGATCTCTTCCGGCTCTGACATTCTAGAATTCTGTGATTCCGTCCTCACCTCCTGGGTTTTCCCAGCAGGAAAATGAAGGTTGTGGCCCACTCTTGGGGCTAGGCGGAGGCCCTGGTCCTTGGGCCAGTCTGAGGACCCCTGAGAGGCCCTGCTGAGTGAGGCGGCACCATGGACTGAGCGACCCACAAACAGGAGCTGGCGAAGGTCAGTGTAACGGGTGAGGTCACCTGAGCATCGTGGTCTCCTACGCCACACCTCAGGCATGGTGCCCAGGCTGAGGGCAGCTGGGGCAGTGGCCCAGGACTGGGAACAGGCCTGGGTCTTCCGCCAGCTGTCCTGGCCAGCCAGACTGAGTCAGGGAATGGGTGTCTGGAGTCCTCTCTGCCATTGGAGACCCCAGGCCTCCCCGCCCCCACCCCCTGAAGATGCTAAGCCTCACGTGTGACTCAGATCACAGGGTGACTCACAGCCTTTGGAAACTGCTGTTTCCAACTCCCTCATTAGCAGGGGGTGCGATACTGTCCTTCCCCCAACCAGGGCAACGGTTCCCTTATTTCCCAGCGTCTACACACAAAACTGTGAGGGTTGTGCCGCCTAAGCACCAGTGTGAGTGAACAAAAGCATCCTGGGGACAGGACTTTTTAAACCCCAGCTGTTAGGAGACAATTGGGCACTAACCAACCACCATTTCCTTAATACTCTCCTAGCCCCACCCCACGCCCCAGTCCGCCCTGCAGTTTAGGATCTGGCCCAGCGTCAGACCCATATTCCTCTGAGTCCCTTTTAAGGTGGGTGCAGGAGCATTTGTTTTAAGAGAAACGCACAACCCAAGTTCTTCCATTCCAGTCTCCCTCCATCGGTGTGTCTGTGGTGGATATCAGGGGAAGGGGGACTTTCCTGTAGCTAGAGCTCTCTGGGGGAATGGCCAGAAACCATTCTCAGCCCTTCTGAGACTTGGCCAACCTCTGCCAAAGCCAGGAGAACCAGAGTCTTTCTAGCAATGTCCTAGGCTGGCAGCCACAGCTGAGACCTGCCTTTCTGCCTCTGACTGCTTCACAGAAGGGAGGTGTACAGGGTGTCCTGGCAGGAGTGAGGGCTGTAACCGGGTAAGGGGGAGGTGCCCAAGGCCCTAGGTGGGCAGGGACAATGGCCCTCACTTCTGCCCCCATAGGCTCTGCTGCAGGTGGCTGGGTTGACTCATGGTTCTGGGAGTCACCTTTCTCTGACGAAGAAAAGGCTCAACAAAGGCGGGTACTCCCCCATCACCCCCCACCAGCATGTCACGTCTGTGGGGGAGATGTAGGGAGGGGCATTGGGAGAGGCAGAGAAGAAAGAGCACCCTGGGTGGGGGGGCAGCCATTTTCAGAAATGGCAGCAAAAGCCGTCTGAGAGGGAGCTGGGGGTGGTCTGCCATTTCTGCCTCAACCCACACCTTCTTCTCCCTGGGACTGGGAAGGAACCCTAGCACACCAAGAGGGTGCCCCCAGAGAACTACAGCAGCTTCCAGGCAGAGGGCCAGTGGAACAGTTCACCAACCACCCACCTCTTTTTTCTGTCCCTGCGTTACCTCCGCACCCGGCCAGCTTCCTCCCTGGTACCCACCTGCTAGCTGCTCTAGGCCCATACATCTCTTGCCTCCACAGATACAGGGCAAGCTCTTTCAGGATCTGCCTCCTTTTTCTACTTCTGCTTTCCTCCCTCCTTCCCTTCCCCCCTACCCACAGGCCACGTGTTGGAATGACAAAGGAGCCCCATGGCATGGCACTGCCTTTGATGGAGAAGAATGAGGAGGATGTTAAGGTAGAGGCAGGAAGGAAAAATGGGGAGAAAATGGCAAGGGGGACTGTTGAGGTACAGGGAGGGGAGATGGCTGATACAGAAAATGATGTACTGATGGAGGGGGATGAGTGACAAGTGGAAATGGCTGAGGTGGAAAATGAGTTAATGATGGGTTGAAAGGGAGGAATGTAGAGAGTTGAAATATTGGAGGAAATGTCTGTGGAAAATGGATACCTGAAGGGTTTGAGATAAGAGGAATGATAAGGGGTGCAATTCATTCAAATATGTAGGTGAGGCAGGAGAGGGGTCCCTGTATGTCATGGAGGGGATGAGGATGAGGTGGAGGAAGCAGGAAGGCAATGGAAGGGATAGCCGTGTGGAGGGTTTGGCTGGGTATGGGTATGAGTGCCCTTCTCCGGAGGGACTTACCGAAACTTTACAAACCCATTCAGCGTCCACGCTCGAAGTTTTAAGGGCTCCAGCTGAATTTTAAACATCAAGCTGGCTAAGAAGTCTTCTCCCCAGGAGTGTGGGAAGCTCCGGAAAGCTCCTCGGGCCTGTAGTGGGGGTGCTGCTGGGGGTGGGCAGGAGAGCACTGTGCGCTTAAACATGCCCAGCCAAGCCCCTCACCTCTGATCGCTCCACCGGAGCCGGCCTGAAGTGCTGCAGCTCTGGAAGCCACCTCCTCGGACTCTCAGAGGCGCGTGCCCAGCAAGGCCTGTCTGGCGCAGCAGGTGCCGGACCTGATCCCCAGGTGTGGAGAGTGAAGGGAGAGGACCCGTGGCCACCTGCTCTCAGGTGCAGCAGTGTCTGGCTGGCTGTGAGCGGCTGTATGGCAGCGTGTCAGTGAGGCTGGGAGTGCAAGCGTGTGTTTGTGAGTGGCAGCGTGTGTACCTGTGACAGGTGTGATTGTGAGGGCCCCAGAGGCAGTGAGCTCCTGTCGCCTCTCCCTGGGGAGGACCCGACCCCAATCCCCAAGAACCTACTCAATGAAGTCACTGACGGGAGTCTCCTCCCTCGCGGATGGGCGGGGCAGAGCGGAGCTCGGCCGGGACAAAAGGCGCGGCGAGGAGAGGAGGGGAGGGGGCTCGGGCGGGGGAGGGTGGTCGGTGATGTCACCCGCTCTGGCTGGCTGGCCTGCTCACAGACGCCTCCGTCCCACAGAACCCAATCTGGTCCGGACCGACCCTTCCCTCCCCTCCCCTCCCATCCCCGGCTCAGACGCTGGCTGCCCCCTGTAACAGCCAAGCCCGGGTCGAGGACTCCGAGCACCCTGCAGACCCCGGGGCCCCGCACCCCCACGGCAGCAGAGCCTACGGGCCCTCAGTGTCCCAACCCCCCAACACCAGGAGCCCTGGCTTCGCGACGCCCCGCTCCCGGGACCCCCGAGTCCTGGCTCGGCGCCCTCACCGGTGAGGAGCTGCGGGCGCCGCCGTGGTCCGTGAGACAGCCGCTGTCCCCTCCCCCGGCTCCGGCTCCGCCGCCTCCACCCGGGACAGGAGTCGCCTGCCCGCCGGCCGCCGACAGCGGGACCGGGAGCCCGCCCCCACGGCTCCGCCTCCGCGCCGCCCATTGAACCGCCTTCCCGTCACTCAGTTCAGCCTCTGCTGTGATTGGGCAATTTTCAACAAGCGGCCTGGTGATAGCCGCCCATCCTCCGCCCCTGTCACCCGGCCACACGCGCACACATTCCGGGCAGTGATTGGTATGGATCTGATTGGCGCCCTCTGGGATCACTCAACCACGCCTCTTTGCCATCTTGTCGTGCCATTGGTGAAAAAGACAGAGGGCGGCAACGCCACTCGCCCTTTGATTTCATTGGTTCGTGCCTGAGACTCAGACCCGAGCCCAGGGGTAACTATATTAGTCCAATCTCCGGGTTGAGAAGGTGGGACGTACTGGCCACTGCTCGAATCCCAGGAGAACCTTCTGGAACCCTTGCGACGTCAAAGGCAGCCTTAAAGGAAAACTGTACCCACCAGTTGGCCGTGCGGCCGTGCATTCTTTTCTTTCTTCATTGGGGGGCAAGGGGGAGAGAACAGTGCACTCTGGGAGGTGTAGTCCCTGGACCGGGGCCAAAAGGTCAGCACTTCTTACTCGCCTTTCAGCCAGCGGTGTAGCCACCTCGAGCTGACCTCATTTAGCTTTACCTTACCCTGACCCCGCGGTGGCCTGACGTGACCTAACGGAATCTCTAACAGACCCCACGGATGCCGGGTTTCAGAGCCCTCCGGACCTCTTCCCTGAGGGAAACGGATGGCTCTGCCCAGGCCGGCGCCTCCAGGAGTCTCCCCCGCCCACCCTCTGTACAGCCCCTCATCCTCGCGCCCCTCCTCAGCGACCCCGCGGTGCCCATTTCAGTCCCCTTTCTAATCAGTCTCTCATCCTCCTTCCCCCTGGAGTGCCTGTGTTTTAGCCCTTTCCTTCTTGGCCCTCAATGATCTCCTGTCTTCCTTCCCGCAGTGATCCGTTTTATCCTATTCTTGGTTCTTTCTTTACAACCCTGATCTCCTATCCTAGATCTCCCCTTTAATCTTTCATCTCACTCCCCAAGATCCCCTTCCTTACCCTCAGAATCTCTAGTCTCCCCCACCCCCAATTAAGTCATTAGATCTCAGCCCCAGTGTCCCCGATGCAGGGAGCAGGCGGGGCTGCGGAGGCGGTCGCCGGCGGAAGCCGCCACTCGAGCAGACACGGTGCCTGGCGCCCACGTCACTGTCTCCCAGGCCCATCTGTGCTCGAGGGAGCGGGGGTGGGGAGGGAGTAATTTGGGGGTGAGGTGGGGGGAGAGTGCTGGGGGACTGACGATAAAGGGTCGGTCAGGCCAGAAGCTCTCCTTTACTTCTTTCTTTCCTATTTTCCAGAGACAGAGTTTGGACACCCATGAGGTCTTGCTAGAAACTGCGGCTTGAGTACCTGGGCCAAGAGCAGAGCAGGGAGGGGGCCAGGGTCCTGGGGTTAGGTCTGCAGATTCTTCACTACCTGCCTTCGTGCCAGGAGTCACTATGGGGCTCCCAAGGGTAAAGGGGCATGAGGTGTGAAGGAAGAGAGAGACTTGGGGTGAGAGGAGGATGGAGAGGAAGTGGTTGGGGGCCAGGAGGGGAGCAGAGATGGGTGATGAATGTGGGGGAATGAGGAGCATGAGGAATTTGGGGAAATGGGGTTGAGGGAGGGGAGGTAGGGAGAGGGAGTGGTGAGAGGATGGGGAGATGGGGTGAGGGGGATGAGGAGGGGAGGGGCATGGGGCAGATGAGAGATAGGGTGGGAGTAAGGAGGGCAGAGGAAAGAAAGGCTGGGGAGGGGCGGGGAGTCAGGGTGGGGGATGAGGAAAGAAGGGCTGGGGAGGGGCAGGAAGGCAGGGTGGGGGATGAGGAAAGGGGTGAGCAACGAAAGGATGAGGCACAGAGATGGGGTGAGGAGGAGTGAGGAAGGGGGAGGGTAGGGAGGAGGGATAGACTAGTGTGACACAGAGATGGGTGAGGTGTGGTGAGGGGCCCTGCACCACTGCTGGCTCCTCAGATCTGGGGGCTCTCTCTCTCCCACCTCCAGACTTGTGGGGCCCAGGCTGTGGGTGGCTCTCCTTCTTCCTATTCCAGTTCTGTCTCTTTTGCCTCCCCCAACCTTCCCCGTGCCAACACGGAGGCAGAGAGTTTAGTCACCAGCCTTTACCTGGCCCCTGCTAATGCTAAAGTGTAGGCTCGGACCTTTGAGGGTGCGGGACTGTGCCTTTAGGTATTGGTGGCACAGACTCCACTGTTTGCCTAGTCCGCAGTTCCTGCCCTCGGTCCCATTGTCCTGGGTGTCAAGTGTGTGTGGTGCTCGGTGTGGCATGGATCGTGGCAGTGTGGTCTGGAGTCTATGCACCTTGTGAGCTTACACGCCACACTGGCACCTCATCTCCTTTGTAAATGGGGATTGGTGCCTCAGGGGGTTGTTGAGAGGGTTAATTAAGGTAACACAGGTAGTGCACTTAGTTCTGAGCTGGGCATGTAGTTTATACCCAACCAATGGTTAACTTGGTTAACTCAACCAAGTTAACCATTACTCTACATGTTCACAGATGCTGGGAGTGTGAGTGCATCTGTAAATCTGTGAGTCTGATTGGGAGTTATTTATAGTGTGGTACTGGTAATGTGATTTGTGAGTGGATCTGTGCAGTTATTTTTGTGTGGTGGTGTGCCTGATTCTGTTATATGTTGTAGGCATATGATTTTGGGTCAGTGTACATGTGTGAGTAAATGACTGTGCGGGCATGTGTCTACATGACAAAGAGTGGATGAGGTATGTGGCCGCTGACACATTGACACCATGTCTGCCAGCGTATGCACGCATCTGCGATCATGCCAGTGCCAAACGCCCCCACTCACCCTCCCTCCCCTTGGAGACGTCATAACCCTAGGTGTCCCTCATTTCCTCACCCTGAGGGAACCGGAACCCGTGGGCAGGGGTGGGGGTGGGTGCCAGTGAGGAGGTGTTTTAGACAGAGGCACATGTTCCCTCCCAGACTGTATAGGGAAGGGAGCCCCTATCCTGCTCACATCCCAAAGGCTGTAGAGGAAGTGCCCCCAGCCTGTTTTCAGTTCCCTGTCTTGTCACCATGGTAGCGGTTGCCAGGGGTTCCCATGGTTGCTAAGATCTGGGTGTGGGAGGCTGCCAGGCCCTGTTGCCAGTAGAAACAGAGAATCCTGTGGGGAA